>NC_057878.1:24690792-25890792 GCF_019740435.1 Gambusia affinis
ATTAAAGGCAAATGTGTATTTGGTCCACATCAACTGTTTATTCTGAGCCCTGTGACAGAATCCATCTGCCTGCTTGTAATTTCATTTTTAAGGTCACCTTGTTTGAACCCAGAAAAACTGAGCTAAGGGGCACGAGGGAGAGACGCAGGGAGACCACAGGAACTGCGGAGGGGTGACTCTTGTAATCTTGTTGTGGCAGCTGTCCCCGTCGCTGTCGTCAGAGAACTCAACCTTGATGTGCAGGTCATGATTGGACTGGACCAGTTTGTGTGCAGGGATCACACACACATCCACCCAAACACCCACACACACACACTTGGCTGGCATGCTGCCCAGGGAACAGTCTATTGACGTCAGAGAACAGGCTCTTGCCTCATCCCAGTCCCTCTTCTCCAAACAAACTCAAAACACTCAACCAGTCCTGCTGCACTGATTCTCAATCTTCTTTTCTTTCATGTTCTGCTCTCTTTCCCTCTTTCTACTCCAGTTTTTTCTTTTTTTTCTACTGGACAAAAAATAATTGCTGGGGTATGAAGAATAAAGGGGCAGGCGTTAAATAAGCCTGTTAAGTAAGCTGGAAGACGAGGACAGCATGCAGCGGAAAGAGAAGGTGATTTTATACACAAACACTTGACACTTGTTGACTCAATGTATCCATCTCCCTAACAGGCCTGTACTTGCACATCAATATCACTTGACTATATCACGGTATTGCCTTAGCCCTTTCATGTAATTAAGAGTGGAAAGCAAGTTCGTGTTGGAGTTTTTCCAGGATTGATTGCTTCAGTCCCCCAACTCACTCCCTCTAACTCCCACACCCTTTTTTATTGCTGGCTTGACTAAAATGTGGCCCAGCCAGCAAAGAGGTTGCACATAAGGTTTGCTTTAGGTTCTGTGAAATACAATGAAAGTAGCAGTAACATGCTAACATGAAACAGTTTGTAATTCCAGTGCAAAGCAAATCCAGCAGCGACCACACCGTTGAAATTAATTTGAATAATTAAAATTTGATTCAAAGCAGCTGCATATGAATTCAACCTGTTTGTAAAACTGGTTGAATTCACATTCTTATTACTCTGGTTCTAAATGAACAAACAAAATTTTACTAGCAAGAAAGTATTCAGCCATAGTTAGCTTAAATAATTAAGTAGGAAATACAAGTTCTCCAAGTACTTCATTTCTGTCATCTGTGGATTTTTTGATTTTTTTTGCAAAAGTAAAAAAATACAGAAAAAGTGTCAATCAAGAGAAAAATATTGTTTGCATCTGATCTAAAGTTTCTTGTTTATAATCTAAGGTCATTACTCTAAAGTAAGCGAGACTATGTGTAGAACTTTAACATACAATTTATCCCCAGAAGTAATGTGATCTCAATTAGATATTTAATAATCATCTCCAAAATAGCATTTGAGAATAAGGGATAAATTTTAAAAATATGATACAGAGAGTACCATGTTTGACTTCTGTGTTGGCTGAAAATAACACACAATATTTGAAAACATAATCCAAGGTTAACAGTAAATTATCAAAATAGTGCAATTTTTATGACTGTGATAATTCCAGTTCTTATAAGAAATATTCTAGTATGAACATTGAATTGTTTATTAACAAAAAAATGAGTCAGTGAGATTACAATGATGTTCATACCAGAATAATTAATAAAATTATTATTATTATTATTATTATTATTATTATTATTATTATTATTATTATTATTATTATTATTATTATTAATTTATTTATTTATTTTACTCATATACTAAATTATGCAAAGAAACATTTGGTTTAATGTGATAGTAGACAATATATGATTTTTAAAAACTATCTTGTTACAGAGCTATAATATGACATTCTAGTGTCATGTTTAATGAGAAACGCAAAAAATCCAAATAAAAATAAAGGTTGGTTGTTGTTTAAACATGTTACACAATATGGGAGAATAGTTAGCAAAAAAGAAGCAGCATATAACTTTAAACTCTGTGCAGTTATACCATGATCTGAAATATTAACAGAAAATAATAATAATAAAATAAGTCATATATTTTTTGACTCATTTATATTTTGCCCATTCTGTTGAGCTAGAGTGGTTTTTGTTTGCTCAACAACTTCCTTTTAACATAAACTTTTGATGTGTGTGAATTATATCACAGCAGTAATTATTTACGAAAGAACCGAAACATAAACCCTTGTTGCATCCAGAACAAAGGCATACGCGTTCACTCCAACAGATGGAAAGCAAACATGGCATAATCTACTCTGGACTAAATTATGGTCAGACATTTGAGGTTGGTATCCAAATGAATGCCTGTCGTAAAAATCTAATGAACACTCATCTGCGTCAAACCGTCACACAGAATAAAGGAAGGGATTCCACTTCACACATGGACAGTAAAATTTAAGTATGCACTTAAAAAATGCTATGATTATAAATCACGGTTTAAGGATTTTGCAAACCTCCCTCCATGAAAACATTTTCAACCGTTTCAAAGTAATCAACAAAAAAAGCTGCCATGCAGATGACTTTCAATAAGGCAAAAGTTAAATTATTGTTTTAGAATAACTCCAACTGGCAATACACACAAGACTTAGCTTGAATACAGCGCTTTGCAAAAGTATTCACACTCCTTGAACTTTTTTGCATTTTGTCTTATACAATTATTTTGCATTTTACAGGGATTTTAAGAGATAGACACACAATAAACAGTTCACAAATGTGAAGAGAGGATATTCACATTCTCCACAGTAATAAAATTATTAAAAAATCTGAAATTTACTCCTGTTTACTCTGGTGCCCCTAAATAAAACCAGAAGAGGCCTAATTAGTAAATAGAAGTCTCCAGAGGACAAAATTAACAAAGAGCATCACAAAGACCAAGGAACAGAGGAAGTAAGTTTTGGAGAAGTTTAAAGAAGACTTAAATCAGACACTGAAGTTTGATTTTTGCAAGTAAGAAAATAAACTGCTTGGGAAACAACACGAGCAACTTTTAATCTAGCGTAAAAACAACCTTAAATTGTACTTGAGCTTCACTTAATTAACATTGAGTGTGGAAGCGCAGGGAGCAACGTGCAACCAGAGAACACAAAGCAATGGACTTTATTCCTTGAGGAACTTCAGACACACACACACAAACGCATCTGCACCACAAACAAGCATCTCCTCCCGTCACGCTGCATCTCTCTCAGATCGCACAAACACAGACTTCCACAGCAATGCAGTGAGTCATACTTCCTGTTTGACCTTAAATGGTTGCGGCTTCCCTCCACCTCGCACGCCTGGTTGCCACGGCAACGGTAGGAAGCAGGGACACGAGCACACAAAAAATAAAAAATAAGACTAAAGACTTGCTGATTGATGGCTGATTCATCCGGCTTGCGGACGGCAGACGAGACTCAAGCACATTAACTGAATCATTTGCAGGTGATTCAAATGCACTTGCACATGAAGTACTGTGCAGAAGTCTCCAGTCGATTCTATTCAAATGCTGCTTCAGAGGAGACAGAGTTTTTCATTTCATTCAGGTTTCTTTTTCCTCATACAGTCTGGAAAACTAGTCTGTAAACACAGACATTATATGTGGTTTGAGATATTTCCTATTTGCACCACTATAACTTGCTGCCTTTTCGGTCTGAGACAGGTGTGTGATTGCTTTTTTTGAGAAAGTGCGCATTGGACATGGTGAGATACCTTATTGATGATGTGCTGCTGTTGCTGCTGCTGTTGGAACAGTTGCTTGTGCTTTTCCAGGAACTGCTGATGCTGCTGCTGGACCACCAGCTGCTGCAGGGCCTGCGCCTGTCCGCAAGGCTGCTGAGGCAGAGGGGCCGACTGGGTCCTTCCCAGGGGACGGTGGCCCCGTACCAGCTTGGAGACGGTGGGAGACGGGAGAGGCAGGCCACCCAGACCGACTGTGGAAAAACAAAGAAATACTCTTATTGCTGAGCTGCATTGAATTTTATTTTGCAAGCTTACAGATGGACTAAAGCTCATAAAACAGGCAACCACCGGGCGTGCTGTGGTGGCGTAGGGGTTAGCGTGACCCACGTTTGGAGGCCTTGAGTCCTCGACGCAGCCGTCGCGGGTTCGATTCCCGGAACCGGAACATTTACCGCATGCCTTCCCCCCTTTTTTTCCCCTTTCCTGTCGGCACTAATTTCAAATAAGGGACACTAGAGCCCACAAAAAAGACCCCCTGGAGGGGAGGAAAAAAAAAAAAAAGAGGCAACAACCAAACATACTTGAATTTAAACTGTAAAAGTGATTCTTAATATTTTAAAATATCATCATCAAAGTTTAGTAAATAAATTTAAAAATTTTACATTTTATAAGTAAGTTCACTTCTCTCAAATTCATAAGTTTTAAGTGTGTCTATATAACAGTTTTGATGCTTTTGGCTTAAAAACTAAAAAATTGTTTCACACAAAATAAGAACAGAACAAAATATCAATAAACCAATGAAGAAGGATAAGTCACAAACGTTCATTAGTAAAGAAGTTGGCTGTTTTCCAGAACAATGGGAAGTTAAGTGGATGAACAAAAAAGCATATAATCAACTGCCTTGAGAAAAATTTGAAGCAAATCTGTTTCAAAATCTCTGCTGGCAAAATTTAAGAATCTATGGAGTATTATCAAGAAGATCCAACAGAACCAAGAGAGTAAAATAAGCTTCCTTAAAACTTCAGTTTTTAATTGTCCTAATATCACAATTATTTTCTCTGTGAAACTGAATTTTACATTTTTACAACAATAAACATCCAAAATATGTGACTTTTCAATGATCGTTCCAATTCTTTCCTATTTATAGGAAGGAAATAAACAGAAACATACTAATGAGAAAAAAGCTGAGATTTTAAGATGAAAATAAGAAGGTTTATATAAATGTTGTGGTGGCTGCTGACCCATTGAGCCGTGGCTCTGCTCCATTAGCACCATGTGTTGAAGGAGGGGGTTGTGACCAGCTGCGCCCCCTCCAGGCCCGTCCCTGTCCAACGCCGACGAGGCCAAGTAAGACGGCAGGTGGGAGGTGGGCAGAAAAGCCGAGGCCAATGGAATGCCCGGCTGTAACGCTGGCAGCGCCAGATGAGTCTCGCCATCTTGGTGTCCCGATACCACCTACAAAAGAGATGGAGACGGAAAGACACGAGAAGACAGAGAAGAAAAGAGGGAGGCAGACAGTCGGAGTGGGAGAACGGTCAAAAAGTGACATGTGGGCAGAGAGATGGAGAGAGATGGCAATGCCAAAAATCTGATATACTGTACACCCACTTGCCAAAAATACAACTCAGCGACTGTTTCAGCAACCGTTAATTCTGTAACAAACTAAATCTGTTTCCTGTGTTTTTAAATTTATTCCTTAAAGTAACAATCAGGACAGTGTGGGTTATTAATGCTGGTTAGTTTGTGTACTCACAGAGTTTGCAGGGCCAGAGGCAGGCAGTCCTAAAGTGATGTTGGGCAGAGAAGGTGAGGTGTAGAGAGACAAATGGCTGAGTGAACCATCCCTGGTAGCCAGCCTCTGAATCAAAGAGGCCTGAGCACAGTACAAACCAAAACAATCTGTTAACAGAAACCTTTATCACAGATAGTTACACTGACTTTTGTTTTCTACAGTTCTAAAACATAAAAGCAAAACCAGAGGTTGCTTTATTTTTCTTTCCTCTAACAGACAAGTTTTTTTTCTTCCAGAGACGTGAAGAAAAGCTTTTGTACAGAGTTCAGAAATTACGCTTTAATTACATCCCTGAGAGGTCACTGGTTATTTGCCAGTCAAATATCAAAAATTCTGAATGTTTTTTTTTTTGTCATGTTCACTTAATGCAGTGAAAGTGAAAAGTCCCATTTCCTGCTTGTCAATAAACACCAATTTCTGTGAAGCAATTTCTATAAAAATCAAATAAAGGTCGTAGACCTAGTGTTTCAATGTGTGAATGGGCAAACTGAATCACTTCTTTATTTTCTATTTAAAACTGATACCAGAATCGATGGCTATGCTGAAAAGAAAATGTGAAAAAACCTAGCAGGAGACATTAAGACTGAAAGCTCATTCAAAAACTGTTGTTAAAAAAGAAAATTATTATGAAGATAATCACTAAGGCAAACAAAAGAGGATTTAAAAGAAATATTATAAAACTTGATGAACAAATAAATGGCTTTGTAAAAAAAATAAAAAATCTAATCTTATTATAACCCAAGGTTATAATGACTCTGTGGTCACTATGACGATGGTCTGTGCATTGCATAAATCGGGAATAAATGTGTATCTGCAGTCAGAGGGATGCACACGTGTGCAGCCATGCTGTTTACCTCTCCTGGGCTGGTAGAGATTGGGATGCCGTTTTCACTGGGGATGTTACTGGAGCTGTTGTTGGGGGAACTGGGGCCAGAGCCAGGCGCACTGTTGCATGCGGAGTCTGTAATACACACAGCACAGAAACAGATAACAGAAATGGATTAATATGCTGACAAACAGCTAACTGTTGACTAATGACTCTACCAGAAAATTATATGACTTTTAGAAGCTAAAGCCAAAGAAAATAATTCATTGCATGATTTTTTTTTGAACAAGAAGATTCAATTTAATGCAATATGTCACTGGATATCATGCTGATAGTGCAAATCTAATTACAGATTTTCCCTGTGGACCATCTGCAGAGATTGTTCAGCTTTAATAATGTTATCACTGTTTAGTAATTTTCCTCATCACGTCATCTTCTTAAAGCAATAAATAAAGATAATAAATTTATAATGACTACAGTGACATCACTTACATACAGCATCAACTTATTTTGGTATCTTAACAGATGCAGGAATGTTTAGCAATTGGTTATCATGAGAAAAACTGACATTCACGGTGGCATCTATGGCTAGGATTCAGACCTTTTAAGACTTTTT
The DNA here is from genome assembly GCF_019740435.1 of Gambusia affinis. NCBI lineage: Eukaryota > Metazoa > Chordata > Actinopteri > Cyprinodontiformes > Poeciliidae > Gambusia > Gambusia affinis. Next base: position 24,697,685 of record NC_057878.1, read on the forward strand.
AGCAAGACATGTGCCAGCCAACATTTTAAAAACCATCTCACAGAATTGTGTTTTGTTCAACAACCAATGTGTTTTTCACCCCTTATAGAGATATTCAAAGAGAAAGTGAGACAGTACTGGTAGCTGCAGCTCTCCATCATGTGTTCCCATACAGGAAGCAGCTGAATTTTAAGACTTTCAAAACAAAGTGCCTCTTTTATCAAACATGAAGACATTTTTTTTCTGCAAGTTTCTTCTGCAAAGATTTAAATGGAAGCAGCAGTGAAATATGAGCTTAATTATCGTTTTTTTTAATCACGAGTTGAGTTAATTGAAGAATGAGTGGGAATTGTATTTAGTTGTCATCCTGTTGAGATTAAACAACTTAAGGAGACATGTTTGTTCACAATCCTCATACAAACATGTTTTTTTTTGTTTTTTTTTATAATTAAAGTCAGTTTGCATACTTGCACTTAAGACCTGCATAAAAATGGATACAACATTAATCACAGTAGTAAAAAATTTACTTCTTTTTAAAAAAAAAACAAAACAAAACCTCCAATGGCCAGAAGTGAACAGTAAATCTGGATTTAAAGGCATTTTTAGCTTTATGTGGAAATAAATATATTTTTCCTCCTTAAGATTGTATCTAAATAAATTTTTTCTTTACCAAAACACATATATAAACGAACAGAAACACAAATATGCATTTTTTTCGCTTGATGTACATATTCAATATATATATATAAAAGGAAAAATTATGTTGGAAAGTCTAAAAAACCTACTTTGCTACAGCATGGTGATGTGTGGGTTGTGATTTTGTTCCTCAACTAGGATTAAAACCATATTTGTTTCATTTTTTTTCACTTGTTTGTTTCTTGGAAATGAGCCAAAACTTTGTGTTGCCTGTTTTGGTAGAAACATGAGGACGTGTTAGAATACATAAAACCTAACAGTATTTGTCATGTCAACTCCTGAAACAAAAGCAACACTGACATCCATTGAAATTATAGCAGTTTTCTCTGCCCCTACCTACGAAATGCCCATCCCATCTCACATATTCTTCAATTTCCTAAAGGATATAAAACATACCAACCCCCTTGTATGATGTTCATTCAGGAAGTGCGTTTTTGTTGAGGCTCACAGACATACAACTGAACCTGTCATGTGTCCTGTCAACAGTATTACTGCTCTCTCAATTGCTCTTGCCTCTCTCCCCATAAATCCTCAAGGTATAGTGAATTACTGCATCTGCAATGCTCTTCCTCTCTATTTTAACCACAGGAAGCGATTATGTTGCCACAATTATCAGCAGGCCTATCTTCTCTTCACTATGGTATGCACTCTTGCAGCTGTTCAGCTATTTTTGTGTGACATTTTGCTCATTTTAAATCAAAACCAGAGCATTAACTGTTCAAAAAGTGTCAACATCGTCTTCTAAGGTTATAAAGAATAAAAAGAAATGCAAAGTTGGGAGATGAGACCTGCATTTTAAGTGCGCTTTGAGATCCCTCTAAATGTTAGCACAGTTTCAAATTAGAGCATCAGTGCTGAAAGTTTTCTCAAAGTAACTGCAGAAGCTCATACGTGTTCCTATACTGAAACTGATTCATAAATATTAATAGTTACAAAATATTACAAATACATCATTATTTGAAGGCTGTGCACGGTTGAAATGATGTTCAGTCAAGTCAACATGAAAGGAACATGCTTTGTAAAAAAAAACTAAAAATGTATTTACAGTGTTAAGAAGAAATGAATTTTTGTGAAAAATCCACAGAAATTTGAAGCACAATGGTTATTTTTAGAGCAATACTTAAGCCTATTTCTTGCACTGTACTGTGTCTCACCAGCTCTGTCGAGTGATCTCTTCTTGGCAGTAGTGATTGGCCCGTCTTTCCTGCGGAGCAGAGGACTGCTTCGACGCTCCGTCACTTTCTGCTTTAGCCATGAACGGCGCTTCAGGTTGGGCTCAGATGCTGATGGGACACAAATAAGGAAAAAGATTTTAAACTGAGAAGTAACATCGTAGAAAAACTCAAAACTTCACTGCAGTTCAAACCTTCTACACTAACTGAAAGAAGTGTCACAGCAGTAGTGAAAATAAAGTTTATACATATTGTAACTCTAGGGTTAGGACGTTATACAAATGATATAGTCTGTAGTAGGCTTTTATATTGTATTCGACCTCAACTGTACAAATGGCACAACAAATAAAGCATCAATGTTTATTCTCCAAAATGTAAATATCAATTATCTCCCATTATTTTCTAGCTTGGAAACCACATTTATAAGCAATAACTTGAAGTAATTATATTCTGTCTGACTTCATAACTGCCCCGCTTTCTTTACAATGTGCTTCGGTTCACTGGGGTTTGCAAGTACTTGTTTCTGCAAAGCATTTTTAACTGTCACCCCCAAACACTTACATGTAAGTCAACTGGTTCTTTAGGTACACTGATACCGACTGCTTCATGGTCAAACTTATTTAATTTGATATCCTCTGTCCAAAAGACATTGTTACGAAATTATTATTCTTTACTCAGTCTGAACTTGACAAACAAAAGTCATGCTACCATGTTCTTTTAAGGTTAAAGAAAGCTGAGAGTTGAGATCATGCAAAATCAATTCATAAAGACCCCCAAGCTGGGATTCAAACCCAGGACCTTCTTTCCAATCAACTGTGCCACTGCGCAGACCTCAATGTACAAATATTGAAAGAAATGCAGCTGTGGAAGCTGAAATATGTAGGTCCAATGCTTTTTGACATTAAAGTGCCAATCCAGGAGCAGCATTTATGTCCCTTGAGACTGACTGGCTGTATTCCTCAAAAACGTACCGTAGTTAAGACTGTATACAATGGAAAGCGTCTACATCAACGCTAAAACAGTTCATGTATATTTGGTGTTTCAACTATTATAGGAGGCAGCTTAGGTGTCTTAAAAGGAGTTTTAAGTATTTATGGATTTTAGATATTTGGAGGCAATTGTGGTTCCTCTACCATGCAAATATTGAAGGGTGAAATATACAAATATGTTAGAAAAACATAAAAGCTATCAAAAAGGTCTGCATAAGGGTCTGAAATGGATTCATTTCCATCTCAGATTCTCATTTTGTGTTGTGAACACCCCACAAAAGAGTTAAAAAACTACAACCTCTCTGAACTTGTGGGTCTGCTACTCAGATGTATTGTAGATTGCAGAGTTGCATAAATGGGATCTTGTTTGTTAGCAGCTATTGGTGCTAATGAGCTTGTCCCTATAGGCCATCGAGTATGAGCCGGCCAACAGATTCAGAAGCAGAGGTTAACCATCTTCATGTGACAGTGGGAAGCTGGGCAACAATAGAGGAAGCAGCCAACTGGCAGCTTTCTTGACCCGGTGCTTAATGATGCCACCTCCATGCTTTACTAATGAACACTGCTAGTTTCCAGACACTTCCAATTACATGGAAAGAAAAGGTTTGTATAAATAAGGAATAGGGAGGCTGAGGTCCAGACTTCTCGGTTTAAAACTGCAGATGGTCGATCTTGTTGGAGATTTCTTGCGACAGGCGCAAGGTGCACACAGAGGGCAGAAGAGGTAAGCAAAGGGTAAACTCTGGGACTCGTGTCATGGACAGGGCAAGGCCTTTTCGGGACAAACTTTGCTTTGGTGTCTCTGCGAGACAATGGCAAACACTAGCAGTTCCCTCCTCTCCTCCACGGGTTTCCCTCAGTCAGTTAAAGCTGGAGGGCTGACCCACGGCTGACCCAATGCTCGTCCCATGACCCTGTCTAAAGCAGACTCTGCTACGTTCATTAGCCTCAGAGCAGGAGGTGGGGCATTTTGGTACAACCAAGTGGAAGCAATTGATTCTTTGTGTACAGTAGTGATTTATTCAGCATTGCGAGATTTATTCTGGGTCATTAAAATCGAAGAGAAGCACCAAAGTTTTTATGTACTTCAAAGAAGTGCAAAGCTCTCATTATACCTTCACATAAGAGGGGATGAGAAAACCTATTGTGAACCTATCATGTCCAAGTGCTTTTACAAATACACACTTAGTTTTAGGGGAACAATGCAGCTGAACTTGTGAAACTCAATTATTATTTAATAAAAGGGCTTCCTGATCAGTGGAGTGCACTCCTCTACCATCTTTGTTAACAGTGATGAGGTCAGTCCGGGTAAAACGGTATGCATTAGTAGCATCGGGTCCGACTGTGGGAGACCATGAGAAAATTATAGGTCCACACTGAAGATCACGTCAGATATTTTATTGCTGACAGAATCAGACAACAGAGATCATTACTAATTAGAAAAAATAAATGTAAATAGCTTCTTCTTTTTTTACTTTATTAGAAGCAAATAAAACCTTCAGCATATGAAAATATATGTTTTACAATCGACAGTATAAAGCAGGCACAACATGTACTGACTTTCTTTAAGATCTTTTTTTGGCTGTTTTTGCAACACAGATGTTCTCAATTATTCGATCAACAGCAGATGCTTTATAAAGTGGATTTCATAATTGTACTGGCATAATTTTGGATACTTTCTGTCAGATCCTAAGTATCACATCATTAAAAAAAACATCTGCTTCTCATCAAGGTCTTAAATTAGATTAATAAAACTTTAGATAAATATCATTGTGTCAATGTTTATTTAAGTCAACATTAAAAGTCAGCATGTGAGAAAACAGTAGACCTCTACAACCAACTTTATGACCTGGGAAGAAAGTATCTTCTGATCTGAAGTGGCAGCTTTGGATATAGAAAATATGGCTTGCTGCCCAGGGCGCCAACCTTATGGGGTGACATCGATGATTGCAAAAAATAAAATACTTTCTGTCCATCTGGCCCAAAGTCAGTCCTTCAAGAAGGTTGCAACATTTTTTCATTTTTTTTTTTTTAATTGATTGTTGCAGCCTAAAGTTACAGCACTTTATGGTGCGGCACCTTTTGCAGCATATTTTTCAAGTAGTGGTAGTCAAAGTTACAACTTTTATTAAACTTTATTTTTGCTATAAAATAGTTTTACAAAAAAGTTCAAATGGATGCACATAATCTTCCCAAAAATGACAGAATTTTAACATAGTTAATATTTAAAGTGCAAAAAAAAATTTCAAGCACTCTCTTGAAAATCATGTCTGGAGGTTTTGTTTAAGTGCAGAAGAAGAATTATATATTGGTCAGTCAAGTTAACATGAACTGTACACACAGTATAAACAAATCCTACAGAGCATCTCAACATTACAGAGCCTGTCTGGTGACATGGGAAAAAAATAAAATAAAACTTGTGGCCACGACTTTAATTCCCACAAAAATAAGTAAGTTGTTCCTACGAGTTAAGATAATGATTAATGACACTGAAGTTTGTATCTAGTCTGGTCAGTTATTCGGCAGTAAACATGAAGGTTATTTTACTGGAGTTTTATTAAGGAATCTTTACTACATTCTATCATCTCCAGTTCAGAATAACAAAAAACTGAAAATCTGAACTGAACCAGGAGTGTTGAAGTGCAGTTCCCAAGAGCTACTTCCTGTTCACCATGAAATGAGACAGACCTTTTTTATATTTCAAATAAAAATGTCTTTTTAATATATTCTTGCCTTGCACACCTTATATTAAGACCTATAAAATCTCCTTGTGTTCCCAATATATTCTGGGTGCAGCAGAAGAAGGGAATTAATCAGAATTAATCCGTGCGAGAGCTGTTACTGTCCAACTGTTGGAAGAGATTTTCCTCAACTTTTCAAAACACAGCTTTATCTTTATTGAAGTTCTTAAAGGTGACATAATTTATTTACTAGACAATTGTCCAATGCAATAATTCTTTTCTTTTGCAGCCTTTTCTAGTGGATTCACATCTGTATTTTAGCTCATTGTCCTGCTGTGAATTAGAGCCGCCGTAGTGCAAAGGAAATTGATTGAGAAGTCTTGTGGTTCATGCTGATGCAACTTTACAATTTTAAGTCTGTGCTGTCACCTTCATTTCAGAGAGAAGAGATTTTTTACTGACAACCACTCCAAAAAAGTTAGACTGCTTATACAGTCAAACGTCTATGAACTTGAATTGTCTGACCTCCAGGTGAACTAGCTAAAACTTTATCCAGGAAAGATTTGCAACAGCTTAACATTTTCCCTTTTAGAATAATCTTTATCTCGCCTAACAGACTGACTCCAAATAGTTTGGAAATGGACTTTTAAACATTTCCAGATTGATGGGCAGCCACAAAAGCTGCTCAAACATTACTAAAGTCCTGGTTGGCATTTTATTGACACACACTTTAGCGTGCCAGATCAGTAAACTGCCAAAATGTTTGCTTTCGTTCAGGTGGCCACATTTGCAGATCAGTAATCAGCTGATCAAAAACAGCTGCATAGCAACATCTGGTAGTGACTTAATGTTTTGATAAGGAAAGGTCTTATGAAGAAAAGGTTTTCCTGCATTTTGTTCAACTTTAAGCATAAAAAACCTGTATATTAGTACCTTTGCTGTTTGAATATCTGCACATTTTAGGGCTGCAACTAATGAGTATTATAGTAATTGGTTAAGCTATCAATTATTCTGACTATTAATCGCATAAAAAACTGGCACATTCCACAATTTTTATTTAAGCACTGAAGCCTTTTTTATATTAGGAATGCATGCAATGATGCAAATAAGCAAATAAATCAATTCCTTTTTAAAAGAAAGAAATATATATATAGTATTTAACACAAATATTGTTACAGCTAATATTAAAAAGTGAAATTTGTCATGATGACTTCTTTAAAAAAAGAAACATTTATGGGTTAAAAAAATGACGGAGCAGAAGGAGAAACGAAATTATGACCTGAAACCAGGAGACCGATAGAAGGAGAGTGAAGGAGACAGACATGGCGGTGTGGGTTTGAAGGGCACTGGTCACTGTGGGGTGTTCACCTCAGGACAGAGTGACTTTGAAGGGTGTTAATGCCGACTGGGCAGAAGCACGACAGTTTGCACACGTGCAAACATGTTCGCTGCAGAGAGCCCAGACTGGTTTTACTGCTGATGCTGGCACTTCGCTGCAAAACCCCCCTCTCTCCTCCACCTCTTCACCTCCTTCTATGCCCTCCTTTCTCTCACTTCCTCTAAATTCCCACATCTCTCTTTTATTCTGGAATTAGTTCCTCTCGCCTTCATTGTTGAGCCTTTATGGGCACATTGTGAGCAACCATTGGCAAGGGCGGGTGTTGCGCTTCATTACAGCAAAGGTCACTGTCCCACTTTGCAACTTTTATGACCCAGAATAAGTAGAATTTTTAAACTTTATGTCCTCTTCCTCTGTGGTTTTGTTTCTGGGACTAAGTAAGAAAAGCCTAGAAAGATCTAAACAATATATATATATATTTTTTTTACTGAATGCTGAAAAAGATTCTATCCTTACACTTTGATAAATCCATTAAGAGGATATGACGTTTAGATTAAATGACTGTTTAAGTGCTACTGAATGTTTCAACAGGGAGTTGATGAGGAAACGGCTTTTGATAGAAAACATATTGATCAGCTGCCCATCTGTTTGACAGGAGGGAGCCCCGAGCTCGTGATGGGGAAAGTCGTGCCGCTCTGCCAATAAATGGGAAGGAAGAAGATTTACTGTATGGAAATCAATAGGCTCATTTGCTCCAGCTCATCAGCAGAGCTTCCGAGAAACATTGTACATGCGAGATACATTAGAGCAGTGGATCAGAGGCGCAGAAGCTGGAAGAAATGCACGCGATCTTATCTGGACATTGTGCTCAAAACATTAAAGTTAAAGACTTTACTGTAACATGAGTTTCAGGATTAAACATAAATAAAAGTAATCATCTCTCCCAAGAGGTGACTGATTACAGCTAATGACCCCCCCTACTGGAGATGACGTAAGGTTAAAATCAAACTTTAATAATACAAATAATATCTCATCATGTCCTAAATTAATTCAATCAACAGTGAAAACAGCTGATCATTTACAGAACTTCACAAAAGTGTTGCCCATTCTTCTTTGAAGTACATCTTAAGCTCAGTCAGACCAGATAGAGAATTTTCAATCTTAGACAGATTCTCCAGTGGATTTAGACACATCAATTTGTCTTAATCTAAACTTCTATTTTTGCTCTGTCTTTATCCTTAGGGTCAAGTCTCAAACCTTTTGTCGTTTTCTTCCAGGACTGTCTTGTATTTAGCTCTACCCATCACCCATTTAAAAGTTGCAGAAGACGGTACCTCAAATCCACAGCTTCTGTCGTCTGTCTCAATACAATTCAAGTTCAGACCTGTTTTTTCTATCACTAAACTATTATTCTTTTATTGTGACACCACTAAGTCACTGACATTAGTCACTCGGCATTGTTGAGACATCTACAGGAGAGTGATGAAAGATGTTGTTTTTTGTTGTTTATACTCCACAGGACAGAACAACACTTCCTGGATTTTGCGCTGAATCAAAGGTTCTCATTATTTTCCCATGTGTTTCTTTGTGTTACTACAGCCTTAAGGGGAATTTGAAACAGTATACCATGAAGTTCACACCCACAGCTGGCAACAGATTTAGGTTGCATGGTTAAGACTTCCCCAAATCTAGCATTTGCAAGCATTTTAAGATTTTTTTTCAGCACTTCACTGTTGTAATAAAGATCATTACTTTTTTTAATGGAGAAAAGCTAAAGATAATGGTTTCACATCCTCATTGCACAAAATTATATCTTAATTTGGTATAAACTGCCAAAACAACAATAAATGCTATTTTTTTTTACCTGATTCCAGGACTTAAAATCTTCTTCAAGATTTTATTTGAAATTAAACTTTCATTTCCAATAAAGTTTATTTGAAATTAAGTTCAAATAAATTTTAATTTGAACTTCCAGCATAAAAAGCTGCATGTGTTCCACTTTGAGACAAAGCTGTGTGGGAAAAATTAATGCAGTGAATGCATCACATAACAAGTGGGGTTTTTTTATATTCAGAGTCAAATCTTTCAGCAAAACAAAGTCCAATAAGTGTGACTCTCAACTACCCATTCACAGAAAGAAGCAATTTGGAGTTTGGCCACTAAGTTGGATTTCACTGTATTTGTTCAAAGCCACAAAAACATATGGAGGGTGTGTAAACTGAACTCCAAACCCTGTTATTAGAAGACAACTTGTTCTTTTCCCTGAGGCAGATCCATCCATGTAAAGCTTTACATGTGTGAATTAGCTTGGGTCCAGTCAGTCACTCATAAACACAGATTCTGACACCTAAAGACTGGGCCACAGCACCACACGGATTCTTTACTTATTTAGCCATTCGGTTGATTCTACAAACTTTGGGTTCAATGTCCTCTTCAAAAATCAGCTTAGACAGATGGCCTCACATTTGACAATAAATTATTTTGCTCTATAGAGCTCAGAGTCCACTCAATGACAGCTAAATCTACTCATTCTGTGGCTGCCAAAAAGGCCCCATGATCACAACTCCACTACCATGCTTAACATTTGGTTCAAGATGTTGGTGTTGACATGGTGCACTTAATTTTCTCTAAATGTATTGTGTCATCTATGCAACACTATATTTACCAGTAAGACTTCCTAATGTCATGCTGCATTATGGTCAAACATCTGAACATTGGTACTGTCTCTATCAGCAACACTGTTTTATAAACATAAGAGTTATGTTATATGACATAATGTAACATAATAGAAAATCAGTTTTCTATTCCTCTTGTGATGAGCTATAGCATATAACCTGATAACTGAAACCTGTATGATCTAAGATTGGAGCTGTGTTGGGTTTTTTGTAACTTCTCCAACCAATCTGACATGAATAAATTTGCTAGAACATCCACTTATTATAAAATTGACAGCTGTGTTAAATCACTGATGATAAAATGATAAACTTATTCAAGAGTTGAATAAGTTCAGCTCTTGAACTGAAGTCTTGAATAAGTAGTTTTAAAGTTTGATCACACTAAACAGAATGCAAAAACATTCAAGGTCTAGCATAGCTAGAGTGTTACTGTACCAGTAAGAAGATAAATAGCAACAATTTAATGAACCTGGGATTGTTTAGGCTGAAAACCAGAGCAGAGGTGGAATAATAAGTGAAAAATGTGAAGCTACTCTGAATATAAAGAACATTGAAGTCTTCAATGATCTTAGTGCTCATTTTATAAGTGTGGAATGATAATGTCTGTGTGTAAAAATGTAATGTATGAGCAGCAGAGGGAAGGTCAGCATGACAAGCATGCCTCTGTAATGAAGGCCTTGCAGACTTCCTGTCACAGCATTCAAAGTGGTCTTCTGTGCACTGAGGGCTGTTATGACAAAGCCCTGCTGTAATAAACCGTACGCATCATCTTACCACACAGACGGAGAGCATTCAATACACATTTAAAGTTTGCATAGATAAAAGACCAACTTTGGGGGAAAAAGCGTCATGAATGACGCGAGGAGTGCACTGATGTGTCGAGTGCTGTCACTCACTTCCTCTTCAACATGATTCATATCTCTGAAGGCCAGCCTAATATGATCACAGTCTGCCAACTATTTACAGAGTAGTTCTTCAACAGCTGGCTGTAAACTGACGCACAGATCAGCAGCAAACGTCTTCCAAGAGCACTTGTACGTATCCTTTTTCCTTTTTTGCCCAGGAAGAATGATACCATGAATGTAATGAACAAATCTCAGCGGAAAATTCCTAAAAGTCCAAACTCTGAGTTTTCTCTCTGCAGATCTCAGCAGGTGGGCCTCAGCGCGGCGTACACAGGGTTTGGCTTCCAGTGGTGAAAACAGACAGCTGTACAGCCGAAGCAGCTGGTGACGCCAACTGAGTCATCACAGCTTGGCCGGCCTTGGTGCGAGCAGATGGACCAAGCCGATGAGTCCAAAAAGCAAGAATGATCGTTTTCTCACGCCTGTTAGGGCATTAGGGTGATCAGGAACCATTTTGTTTAACAGAACACTGATCATGAATAAGTGTTACCTCATAAAAGTTTTAAAACGCCTTGAAATGTTTAAAATTTTGTGACATTGCAACAACAAATGTAAACAATCTTGAAATTTCATTCCAAGCTTACACTAGAATCCTCTATAAAATCCAGTGAAACCAAGTGCCTTCAGCAGACACCTAATCAGTAAACGGCAAATAGAGTGTAGTATAAATGGGGTGGAGTTTCACCTTCCAGCAGTACAATGTCCCTAGGGGAACGTCCCTAGCAGCAGCTACAGCATTGTAGCTATGGCTGCAAACATACAGGACATAATGTGTTGGATGACCCAGTCAAAGTCCAGACCTAAATACAATCTGTGGTAATTGATGTTCACAGACATTCTCCATACAATCTGACAGAATTAGAAAAATTTTGCAAAGAAGAATGGGCAAAAATATTTCTATCTCTAGATGTACAAAACTGATAGATCGAAACCCAAGAGGACTTGAAGCTTCAGCTGCAGCAAAAGGGACTTGGACATAAATCCATGCCATACTTTATTCAGCAATTTATTTGAAAAAAAAAAAAAAAAAAAAAAAAGAAATAAAAATAATACATTGTATAATTTTTATTGCACTACATAATTATATACTAACGTATTGGGCCATTACATCAGTTTGCAGTTCTAACCTGACTAGGAGTGGAAAAGTTAAAGAAACATGTTTTTTTTGTCATCAAAAATACCTGTGGCTAATAAGGGCTGTGAGTGGTGAATGAAACCACTATTTTGCATTGGTTCTTCTAAAACACTTTCAGTGGTGTCAAAGTTTCTACTTTTCCAATCCGGAGGAGTGCTGTTATCTTCCCTCAGCCTTCATTTACATTAAAATGGTTCAAAAGAGGCCATTAAATACATTTTTGATATATCCAGTTAAGAGCATTTCAGCCGTCCTCATTAATCCTCCTGCAAATCCTCCTCCCAAATTTAGGCTTTTGGTCCTCGAAAGCCAATTTATTTCCTGTATGAGTAAAAAATATCTTATTTCTTTACCTGTTTTCCTCAGAGGAAAGTCGTCCTTTGAGTCGAACGCTCCCAGCACTGGATGCGTGTATGCTGACAGCGCCGCTTGAGGGGGTGAGCTCTGGTCCAAAGAGCTATGCTGAGTTTTCCTGCAACAAATACAAATAAAAAAATCTTATAACCCACAGCATATTATGCAATATCACTACTTTTTTTTAGAACTACAATAACCATTGTACCTAGTTCATGCACACACGCCTACACACTTAAGGAAGTGAAAAAGACAGCTTCTATCTTCTTTTTCAAGGTCAGGATTTTTAAAGACACAGGAGACTGTGAGCAACTAAGGGAGGTGGAAAAGAAAAAGAGACATTGAAGAAAGAAAGAGGGACTAATTCACCTTAAGTGAAGCTTCGGTTTCCTGACTCGGCTGTATGAGACAGGTGGAGGACGGGAGGGGAGGTGAAGAGAGGACAAACCAGAAAGTGAGGAGAATCACAACAAGGTGAAAAACACAGAGAACTCTATTAAACTAATGATGCAAAACCACTCCAATCTCCTTCATGGGCAAAATCTTTGACTTATTAAAGCGTCTTTAAAGTGCAAAAGAGACACCACTGTTGTTTTTTTTTTCCTAACTGCCCACTTCAAACATTCACCTCAGACAGAGCTGACTGTCAATCACCGCCAACCGACACACAGAAAAAGCCTAGACATTTCAGCATTTTCTCTGTCGTTTAAACTCAGAGACTAACGATGATGTTGGCAATTTGATGTACACACAAAAGCGCGGCGCTGACAGGCGCCTACACTACGGGGGTTTGGAACACCACACTGCTTACTGTGTTCCAAAAGCCATGAAGATGAGAGACTTTTATCGCTGCCATTGACAGATTTTACGTTTGATATTTCTCCCCAATGAGGGACTTTTTTCACACTCAAATGAGACAGATGATGACTCAGAGACTGAACTCTTTGATGAAAGGAAGGTGCATGATTTGACAGATTTTTGAAGGCTTTGAAGTTTCAGAGATGTACTTTGCTATAAAATTATTCTTTATGTTGTAGTTTTAACAGCTAAACCACACACCTCTATCTGTGGATCACACATGAGAATAAACCAGTAGATTTTACCTTTATTACTATTTTATTAATGCTAAAACTAAAATATTGACAATTTTTGCTTGTTTTGCTCCATAATGCACCATGGCAACAAAGAGTTTCCATCACAGCTGCATCATGAACATTGTCTTTTGTATCAACCGCTGTTCTATAAAATAAATAGTGCTCTTCTATTTCTGTGGAAAACAAACAGAAAGGTGGAATTTGAGATACAAAATGTGAACCACTGTGAAACATGGTGGTGGCACTATCATTCTACGGTCCTAAATTCATCTCAGAATCTTTGGTAAGACTTGAAAATTTATGTTAGTTGAGCATTTGATAGAGATAAACCCCAAAAGGATTGCATTGGTAGTTGCAGCAAAAGGCGTTTCTACAAAGTACTGCCTCGTGGATTACAATTTTAACTAACAAGAAAAGCATTTTTCGTCCCCTACTTTGTGCTGATCTGCTTTATAATGTCCCGTCATAGAAGTTGCTCTCTGTAACCAGATAACATGTTGTTCGCCAGCTGGCTGGATTTCCAAAGCAAGCTTATTTTTTCAGTTAGGGTTTTGGAAAAGAGGCCCTGGTCGATTGTTGAACCTAGAAAAGGCTTACATCTCAGTGCCTCAGGATATACTGCAGCGGCTGCTGCAGGATTTGGGGTTCTTGGCTTGCTATTAAGGGCAGTTTATCCAACACCTGACAGAAACTCATGGATTCTGCCAAGACTGCCTCCGTGTCCTGATCCGGTCTGCAGTGATAGACAGGACCTCATGGTGTAGTCGTGGATTTGGGCCCTCACGGACTCATTAGTTTTTTTGCACATGACATGGTTCTGATAGGTACTTAAAGTCATAGCCGTCAATCAGAAGCTGAGATCAGCTTTACGCTAAAGTTAGTAAGTTCAAACTTATGGAGAGTAGCTCAGTCATCCAGGATCAGAGTAAAACTCCAACATATCTACAGGAGTTAACTGAGGCAGTTTGAGTGTCTGATCAGGATGCTCCCTGTCATTACCCTGGTAATCTAATTTCAGATGAGTGGACAGACAAAGTTTGATGGATGGATGAATTTGGACAGCAAAATATAGACCAAAAGGATATTTATCACCAAGAGTTACATAAAGTAAAACAACAAAAACATGTATAAGTAACATGTAACAGGTGAGTCGGTGTAGCTAAGATTGCAAAACAAATCAAGCACTTCCTCTTGACTTCCTCTGCTAATATATGTTGCAGAGTCAAATTTCCTCTGGAGAAATGCCTGCTCTCTAAAAGCAGAACTGCAGGTCCTGTCATGTATATCAAGCTGCATTATGTTTCAATTATAATGGGGATTCTGATGTTGGTTTTTTACAAAAATACTTAAAATAATGTCAAATACCAAGCAGACTTACAAAGCACTAAATCAGGGGTGCTCAATACGTCAATCGATCGGTTGATCGCGGGAAGGTTTTGAGTCGATCTCGGCAGTAAGGTGACAAACTGAACACTGCCAGGACGCTGAGACCAGCACTTCCTCTTTTGACAGGCTTATCAAAAATATCCACCAAGATCCAAAATGTTTGTAGCTTCATTAAAGAATAATAATAAAAAAAAAAAAATCAACAAAAAGTGTTAAAATTAATATCCTCAGTAATTATTGTTTCAACAAGGGGTTGCACAATTCAGTGCCTTTCAGTTCCATTAACACAACATTAAAGGCGACTCAAAGACCGACTGACTAGCAGAGCAGGAGTTTAAATTAGCTAATCCACCATCGCTGTGTTCAGGGGAGCGCTTATTAATAACAAAGAAATAAATATCAAGCCTGGAAACCTGATAGAGTAACGGACTGAATGTATGTTTTTAATGTAATCTCTGCTCGGCCTGTGGGGTGCAGGTGGTTGCCACGGCAACGGGTGTGCTTAAACAACAGAGAGAAAGAGAGAGAGTAAAAAGGTAGGAGTGGTTATTTTACCTTTGTTTACCTTTGCTGCTGCGCATTACAGCCGCTGCAGTTTCTAAACGTTCAATAAACAACAAACTTAGACTAATTACCTCGTTCGTTTGTGAGTATAAGTCATTCACAACAAACATGAAATAGAACAAATATATTTCATAAAATTTTAACAAAACAAATGGCCTCTACTGCGATAATTATGTGAAATTAAATTAATTATATCCCAACTATCCCATTTGCCTTTACCTTAACAGTGCTTTTTGATTCCTCCCATCGCTCTGAAATTTCTCATATTGAGGTCATCAAACCAAATTTCAGATCTACCACAACTGACTGACACCTGCTGGCCTCAGGCTTGCAACCAGCTTGTGTCTGAGAAACCAGAAACCTCCTCCCAGTGACAGAATCTCACCGAGGAAGAAACTGTGTTAGGTTTCCTATCACTTTAATATTTCTCCTATAACTGATGTATATTTGCATAGAAAATAAGTCAATAGAGATTCATTTACAATTTTTATGTCTTTGTGTGGTGAGGTAGATCTCAGCCAGCTGGTGAGAGAAAAAGTCGATCTTGGTCTCAAAAAGTTTGGGCACACCTGCACTAAATAAATCTTCTGTCTATAGCAGGTATGGAAAATCAAAGCTACAATTCCAAAACCACAGAAATTTCAATCTGCCACCATCCCAACTTATTGCTGCCACATAGTTCGGCTTGTTCTAGGAGGTTACCACCCTTTTTGCTCTCGAAAAACCAGTAATAGCATAAAAACTGAAGCAGTGTCACCAATCACTCACATTAGGGTAACAAAGTATTATAAGACTGACAACTAATGAGTGATCTGTTTGTTATGATGCTAACTGCTAACTGGCTACTGGAGCAGATGGCCCGACTAATTATCCTGCTGATATTAGCTTGTTATAATTGAGAAACTTTATTAAGAGCAGAACTGTAAAACTGTTTATTATATGTTTCTACTTTAGTCCATTTTTCATGAAGTATAAATACTAGAGCTGCTACTATATTTGATGTAATCTAGATTTTCTATTAATTTTACGGCAACAGTAATAATTGATGCTTTATTATTTCAAATAAAAGTGATTAGATCATTTTGGTTCTAAATGTTTGTGTTATCAAGCTATTTTTGCTCAATGTTATCATACGGTAGGAATTTCTTGTGCCATACCTTGTTCAGACTGAAAAGTGATCAAAGCAAATCTGAAAAAATTTCCCTTCTAGAGAGGCGGCCAGTCACACTTACCCATACCAGTAGCGAGGGTCACTGGGTAGACAGTGGTTTAGGTTTCGCTGAGCCAGGGCTTTCTTCTTGTTCAGGACAAACTCCTGAAGTCGCATCTTTACCTCCGTGCTGGCCACAGCACCTGGACAGAGATAATCACCAAAAGAAAAGCACATGTGACTGATGGCGTAAGTGACCATTGCTACTAAACAGAAGTGTCTGGGTTAAGTACCCAAAATATGAGTCCAAAACCACCAGGATTTTAGCAAAAATCAATCAATGTCAGGAGCAGGGGGATTTACTGCCTCTGAATCTTACCTCTGCCTCAGTATTTGACACAAACATGAAGGTTTTAACAGCTCCCATTCATACTACGCACAAATCAGGGGCTGCATTTCCATCTTGTGCTCTCCTCAGTTTCCACTCTTATTTCACAGCTTTACAAACAAATTATCCAGGAAGTGAGAGACGGAGAGGAAAAGCTGAGAAACAGGCAGAGGAAATCTCAGCGAGAGCAGGAAAAGCTGAAAAAAGGGCTGCTTTTATGGGAAAATGACAGTGGGAGTGACGAGAGGTGATGTGTCACGCTTGAGAGAGGAAGTGGTAAATTCGCCATGTGAAAGAGACAAGGGCTAATATATGTTCTCCAAATCATGCTGCAGCTGTAAGTGCTGACATCCCAATATGAACGCCTCCCCACTGAAGCAAATTGGCTTTTATGAGGCTGCCTTCCATGCAATTTAGTGCAGTACTTAACAAAGCTTCTCCTGTTTACAACCCAAAGCTCTTTCCATAGACGTCAAACAGTACGTCCTCTCTGCCTAGAGCAGAATCGAGACTTTACTGGCAAAATCTATTAACTACAGTGTACTCAAAATATTGAATGACACGTCTTTCTGACTAGAAATAAAAGCAACAGCGCCATTACATTTCAATTTCAGGTCACATTTAACCTGTAAATCCAAGTACAGTGAGTGCACTCTGCAGTCAGCTCATCGTGACTCATACAAAAACTATTACTTTCATTTTATAGATTGAGAAAGTTGGCCGAGGAATTCTGAAACTCATAAGCAACAGATTTCACACAATTTGAAACAGGAAAGAAAAGTAGTCTGTAGTACACAGACTTTGTTGTGGATTTCATCACATTTTTATAATTCTAATTTGGTCCCACTTTCTTCCACAAAGTAAGAAAAAAAAGCTTGTTAAGGTCACTGTTTATCTTCTTTTTTTAAAGAGGGGTTGTGTGGTGCAGGTAGGAGCAGTCAGTATCTCAGCAGAAGTCAAGGTTTGGATCATGAGGGAGAATTTTCCCCAGATTCAAGCTAGTCGGATTTCTATAAAAGAGTACATTTTCATCATTCAAACAATTCCTCCCAGGAATCTGCAGAAACTTAGGGAGATAAAAGAGTGATAACAATGAAAAAGTCTGAGCCACTCAAGTGACCCGATCTAAAAGAAAATTGTGACAAACTGTGACTCCTACAAAAAGTGGAAACTTACAAGAACAGATTTATATTTATATAAGAAAGAACAAATTTGAAAAGTTCTTGAGTTCTTGAATCTAACTTGATGAGTTCTGAGCTAAACTCGTGAAAGACAATTCTTTTGATTATTTCTGATCTCTCTGACTGCCATCTACAGCGGAAGTATGATACTGACTACTCACAATTTCTCTTCATAAGCCTTATATGCTTATATTAAGCATCAATTGGCCAAACATTAACATCACGACTGTTTGGCAGATGCAACATAAAGTCTAATCTGAACTGAATTTTAACTCTTAACCTGATTTTGAACATGTAAACCAGGGACATGTTTGCCTCAGTGTCTCGTTCCTCTAACCTTGCCTTGGTTAGAGGAGCCCGTTCCTTCCTGTGGTGAATGTGTGAGGTCAGACTGTTCTGACTGCTGTGCCATGGCTGCAGGTGTTGGGACAGAGGGACTAGAGGAGCCGAGGTGTCTGACACCTGTTATGATCATGGGCCATAGTATTTCAGCACACATGTTAACAGGAGGGCAGAGTACATTAAATCCTATGCTTCCACGCTTAAAAACGCTGTTATGATTGAAGTCTTCACTTACTTTCTTGTCCCCTTTCCTTGTTTTTCAGCTGCTGGAGTTTCTGTTCCCGCTGCTGCTTCTCCAGCTGTTGCTCATGACGCTGCTGCTCCATCTTCCTGTGATGCTCCAGCAGCTCTTGTTGATGCTTGAGGGCCAACAGGTCCTGTTGATGCTAGAGGGGAGAGGCGCAAATGGGTTACAGAAGGAGGAAAAAAACAAGATAAAGGAGTTACAGGATGCTGCAAACAAATAACTGGTAAAGATTTCAGTTGAAACAACTGCAATGAAGCAAAGGGTGGGTGCAGTAATGAAAGCAGTAAATTCAAGGGACTCGAAAGACACGTTGTAGTTATTTTCAGCCTAAACCAATCAGATGATCTGGCTCCACGGCTGTCTGGTCGCAGCAAACCCAGTGGGAGTTTTTTTTTTTATAAAATTTGCAGAGTGAGTTTATGGGGCCAATGTTTTTCTGCTGCCAACAGATCAAATTACACCAGTGTACCCTCTAAATTGTACACATACATTTGTTTTCTTTTGCCCTTCACAGGGTGCTGACTACAGTGGAGGAACAAATCCCACCTCACTCTCTGTCAGCGGCTCACACACATCCTCGTACCTTAATATGCTCCTGGAGTTGGGCTTCATGTTGTCGCGACAGTTGCTCGTGTTGCCTGTGAAACTCAGCAATCAGTAGCTGCCTCTGGAGCTCCTGCTTGTGCTTCAGAGCCACCAGTTCCTGTTGCAGGTGCTGGTCCTGACGGCCTGCAGGTCAAGTCAAGTTTATTTGTATTGCACATTTCAGCAACAAGGCAGTTCCCGGTGTATAAAACATAAAAAAAAAATCATAAAAACATCATAAACATGTTAACAATTATGAAAACCAGTAACAGACATTGCATTTTGTCAAGCGTCATTGTTAAAATCATCAGTCAAATATGTTGCTCAGTGTTCCATTTATTATGGTTCAAAAGCAACTCTAAACAGATGGCTTTTCAACATAGATTCAAAGGATGTCAGTGTTTCAGCAGTTTTGCAGTTTTCTGGAAGTTTGTTCCAGATTTGTGGTGCATAGATGCTGAATGCTGCTTCTCCTTGTTTGGTTCTGGTTCTGGGGATGCAGAGCAGAACCAGAACCAAAAGACCTGAGAGGCCTGGAAGGTTGACACAACAGATCTTTAATGTATTGTGGTGCTAAGCTGTTTAGTGATTTATAAACTGACAAAAGTATTTTATAGTCTATTCTCTGAGCTATAGGGAGCCAGTGTAGTGACTTTAGAACCACGTTGATGTGCTCTATCTTCCTAGTTTTAGTTATGGTAACTAATCTTAGTTCTTGTTATAACCTAAGCTGGTGGGAGCTTGTAGTACAAGTATCAAATAGCACATCACTCCGAGTGCTGAGGTGGTTGCATTAGGTGAAATCAGCCAGGAGACCTGAAGGACATACCAGCAACCGGCCCGTTGGCCAGCTCAGACGATGCAGAACAGGCTGTGGAGGGGGCTGGTGTGGGATGGGGTTGGGACACCAGGCCGAAGGGAGGCTGCTGGTGGTGGTGGTGAGAGTGGTCCACAATGCGGAGGTCCATAGGAAGGATTGCAGAGGCGGCAGAGGGAACCTGCGAGGGGAGCGCCGCTGTGCTCACATCCACTAAACAAACAGAAACGTTGGCAGATTAAGCACCTGACATCTGAACCAAATCCGACAAACAAACTGAAAAAGCAGCTTGGGCAGCAGCACTTAGTATTAGACTTTGCATTGGAGTGGTCGATTGGAGCATTGGCCCTCTTGGGATTTATATCTGTGTCATATTTGTACACTGAAGATAAGAGCATTAGCATAACACCAAAACATAAAATGTGTGTGTGATTTGACAGAACTTATAAGTAACAAAAATATTCCGCTGCTTTAGTGTTGCAGTAGAAATTTGATGACATGACATGCAGGCTTAGTCTTCATAATTTGACACCTATGATATGATTGTAAATGCAAAGTGATTCCTCTTTAGGTTGTTTAACAGCTCTGAGAGGATATACATGTATCAAAATTAGATGCCCTTATTGGACATAAAATATGATGTCTTTTAAGGGTTGCAGCATTCAAAGCAAAAAGTACATGCTCAGGCTGATGAAATTAACTCTTGAAGCTTAAAATATAACAACTATTATATCTCAGCACAACTGATATGATCCTTTTCTTAGAGCAAAGGAAGTATGAGGCAAAACATAAATAAGTCAGAAGTCAAATCACATTTAAAAGGTGATCAGATTTGAAGAGAAATTAAAATGCATATGGAAAAGTGACATGTAAAAAGAAAATTTGGAGAAACAAAAAACAAACTGTAAAATACAAAGCAAAAGGTCAAACCAAGAGAATCTCCCACAATGTGCTATTTTTGACATGTATAGTTTTCAAAACTCAATGGATGTGTAAGAAAAACAGGGAAAAATAAGAAATTTCTTAAAAAGCCAATAAGGACAGGCACACATGAGGCAAGCCATCACACAACTACTAATTTACTAAATTGGGGAGAACTATGACAATGACAACTTTAAGCTGTCTTTTATAAACATTCACAGATGAAAACTTTTTGAAAAAGACAAACACTGAATGCAGGGGGGAAAACTGGAGATATAATTTTCCTCCAAATATTTGTGTTTTGTGTTTTGCCATACATAATATGGCTCCAGAAAACTCAAATGACAGAAAGAAAGACAATGACACGGAAGACTGGAAGGTAGTAAACCGAGACATGTTTAAGAATAAGTCAGCTGCATTATATAAGAATATTTTTGTGTGCTAAGAATCAAAAACTGAAGGTACAAAAAGAAATCACAAAGTCAGATGCAGAATAAAGATTTAAATAGTTAAAGAGTTTATGTTCTGTCCCCTCTTGGTCTTTCAATCTGCAACATTTAATCTGCTTTATAGGCATAATCCATACAACAGGGATAGAAGGAGCAAACAGCTAGAGGACTGATGCAATCAGATTATTTCACTCCAACAAGTAAAACAGCAGCTTAAAGTGCTGCAGAACCACACAAAGTAGTGAAGCATAAAAAACACAAATTCTTTGCCAGGTTTAAACCCTCTGTACGCTGTCTTACCGCATACACTAGTAACTTCCAACCTCCTTTACTACAGATAGAAATTAGTTTTATAAGTAAAAGTGCATATATAGAGGGGTTTTACACAAACATTATAGCCAAAACTGAAGTTAGGAGTGCAAGTTGAGAGTAATCTTTAATTTCACAAACTCAAAGTCTTGTCTTGCTGTCAGTGTTTCCTGATCAATATCTGCTCCATGGAGAACCACCTTCCACCATGCTAAGCCTTTCTGCCAAGGATCGATACTCCGAAGCCAATGAAAGTATCCTGAGCCTATCATGCACGTCCTCCTGTCCCCAGTGACCAATGAGGTGGCAAACTGAGGGGTAGCCAACTTGCTGAGGTAGCCAATGACATCTTTGGTACCGGGCAGGTTTTTAGTAGTGAAGGGAAACGTGACACCACCCAACGGATGGCAGGGAGAGAAGAAAGGGTGTGGCCAGGCCAGACATGCTGGTGCTTTGCTGATGCGTATCGCTGTGCTTGTTCGGACCTGTCTCAGAGCTGGACATTAGAGAGGTTTGTTTTTAAGTAAGGAAAGTCTGGAGGACACTTCTGTAGACTTCATAGCCGTCAAAAAAAAGCTCGACTGACGAAGACATGAACCTTTCAGTCATTCCTTTATAAGCACTTCTCACATTCATTGTGTACACATACTGTACATACCAGCCAAGTGTTCACTTAGACATCAATGTCAAATTAAACCTTGTTTGCCCATAGGCTGAGTGCCAATCTGTGAATTATGGTCATTGTTATGGTACATATTGTCCACCATAACAACAACCTAATCAATGACAGCTTTGCAGATATAGAGTTCATTTGCAGTACAGTTGCTAAAGCGATGAACATCTACTGCTCTCACTACAGCTGGAAGGGACGCCAGCGTTAAGACTGTTACACCTGTGAGTGCTTGGGGTGCAAATTGCTCAGAGCAGCATCATGTTTTCACATCTGACTGATGGTAACTACAGAAAAAGTTGATAAGTGTGCTTATGGACAAAAGCAAAAGAAGACAAACAAAAAAAAAACTGTTGATAGACGAATAGCAATAAAGTCTGAGTCAAGGCCAGCTTGACGACAAGTCTTTATCAGCTGTCTTTGTCATTCAACAGGGCCACTGTAGAACTACTTCCTGCTTTACTACAAAATAAAGGTTTTGATAAGAGACTCCCTTTCATGTCTGGGGCTGAAATTTGCCTAGACTTAGTTCATTAACTACACAAAGTCACATGCTGAGAGCAACTGGACATCATTTCACAAAAGACAAAAATTTTATCAACCTGGTGTTTTAACTTGGTAGGATATTTATTAGAAAATTAGGTTACTTTATGGATTAACCCTATGGATTACAATAAAATCCCCCCCAAAAAAGAAAAAAAAAATCAACTGGCCATACACATCGTTCAACCAGACATAAACCTATATACATATTTTGTTTTCAAACTCCAGAATCCAACTTCAGGAAAATTAGAGTTAGCACATTAAGAGGGACAGAGGGTCACGCTCATAGTGGAGTCAAGGAATACAATAAAGAAAAATGACTAACAGATATGATTTAGGGTATTTTTAAGGCTATTTTTTAAACAGATCTCAAGTATGTTAGAGTGACTAAATGCAGATGTATTCTGGATGGAAAACACCTATTGTAATCTTCCATTCACCCACTCAGCTCTAATGAAAACATGAATTGTATCTTGAAAGTTCAGTGGCGGAGTTATACTGTATTGACAACTAGGACTAGAGCTTATGAAATATGCAAAACGTAACTTCCTGTCAAAAGATACAACAAAAATATTTCCTTATAGCTGACTGGAATTTACATGCAACTTTTTACCTGCTGCCTGTAAATGACATACATCCTTTCCATTATCCTATTTTTTGGAATGTTTCCTGTACTTTAGTAAATTACAATATCGGTGGTAAATTTACTTTACAAAGTAATCTGCACTGCAGCATTTACAGCTATAAGAACTTTGCACACCAAAATAAGATGTAATTTTTAATAAATGACTAGTTACCTTCATTTAATAAATGAAGGTAACTTGAAATAATTACAGTTCCAGCAACTCAGAGGCCAACCACAACCGCTCAGAAATAAAGACCAAGAGATAATGCTGTCTACAGAGATGTGATATAAGAATGAACTCTCTCTATAAAAAGAAGAAACTTACGATGTGCAGAATGCCAATCCTGCAGTTCAACATCAGCTACAAACCCTGATTTAATTGTTGTTTCTGTCTGTTTGCACAACTGTTGAACTGTTTGTTTTACAAATCTGGACATTCTATGTTTCAACAATACACAGGAAGCATCTGTATCATTTGTGCGAAATGTTAAAAGAGACAGCAGCTCTCAGAAAACAACCTGAAGGAGCTGTTTACAGTAAACACAGCTTCGCTGAAGGCGGCAGACGTGCAGGGTGGCCAGCACCTGGGAGCGAATTAGCCCAGTTTACAAACCCTCAATGAAAGTGACATGAGGTTAATGTTGCTGTGCCAACATGAGGACAGGAGGTCACACAAGATGACTCACAGTGACGGTGCACAGCTTAAACGCTCCTGCTGCAGGAAAAACTCAGAACTGCAGATTAACACCCGATGCTCTCAGGTCTGATGTTTTACTCAGATGTGCAAATTAGAGGTGTAAGGCAATGTACTGGAATATTGTGGAAAAAGTTAATTCCTGTCTCTTAATGTGTAAAAGCTACATGCAAACTTCAATAAAAATATTTGGAACTGAAAGAAGTGAAACTTAGGTTTATGACACAGAGTGATTTATGATTTAAAGATTCATGCCTGACAGGTAACGACAAATGCAACAAAATATGTAATTGCAACAATTACATTAATTACAATTATTTAGGGCTGGCTCATGGAAAAATTCTGTTTTTGAAGATTTAATTTTTGGAAAATTAGATTTTATTTTTTTTTAACAAGTCACTTTTTGGGTTTCCACGGTGACATTAACTCCTCCAAGAACTACCATCTTGTTTGACAAGCTTTTTTTGTTTTTTTACAGCTTCTACTGATTTCAACTTTTAAGTCAGGTCAACTCGCAGTGCAATTTTTGTAGAAACACTGAGGGAAAAATAATTCACATACTATTGACTCTTAAGAAAGAAGTCCATTGCAATTAACCTATTGCACATATTGATATTTCTACAATGATTGCAACTTAACATGTTGTGCAACTCTACATAAAGCCTGGACATAAAACCTGGAAATAGGTGTTTTTAATAGTGACGTACTGTATGGTATATAAATGTAATTCAGTTAAGGCTTCTATATCATTAATTGCTGCACTAATGCAGATTGGCATGGAAGTGATCATCCTGTGGTTGTCTGAGGTTGCTTCAGCTTCACCACATTGTAGAGTCTCTACAGTCTCTACACCACACTGTAGAGCTGTCCAGCTTTTGCTTTAAAATCCTCTTAAGCCTAAGGGTGGATTTGCACTGTTTGGTCCACTTTAAACAAACTAATTAATTTTCCTATAAAGTCCGGTTTGCTTTTAGAGGTGTGAATGTGCAATCGAATTCTGATGCCGATCAAAACAATGAACTCTGGTCCACACAAACCTACATCTCAGTTTGGTTGGAGTGAACTCTGGCACAGTTTTAATGCATATGTGGACTGGAGACAGCTTCAAAAGCAGGAAGCAGACAAGAGCACAGGGCATTCTGGGTAGGTACAACCAAAACAAGAAGGAAATGCCTCATGCTCTTTTGTCAAAGAGAAATCCTACAACCCTAAAATTTGATTCTACTCCATTTTCGTTTACATTTTGTGAAGAAAGAAGTTATGCTCATGTCTTCTTTTGAGGTTTTTCTGTAGTTTCCTTCAGCCGTTCTTAGTGTAGCGCCACCAGAGACGAGGAGGACAAATAATGCTTTCAATTAGTTTGGTTCATTGACACAGTGCAGTGTGGAAACGAACCACACCAGCTGAAAATATAACAAATTTTGCACTTTTCTATCCATTTAACTATCCACAAATATGCTTGCATGAAGCAACTTGAAAAACTTGAATAAACAGATGATCTGAGTGACTCTGTCATGAAACTCTATGAGTTTCACTTGAATATTTTTGATGATATTCTAATTTTTTTTATATGCACCTCGAAAAACGTAAACAACAGCTTCAGCTCGTGTGTGAGCAGCTAACAGAGTATTTAAGCTCTGGAGCATAAATAAAGAAATGAAGGAGGATGTGAGAGACGAGAAGCTGCTTCAAAAGGAAGCCAAAGTCAGTGAGAGTAAAACTACAACAATCAAGAGAAATGTCAGGGCCTTTCTCATTAGTCTGTTCATCCATCAGTCCAGCTCTGACTCAGCCCATCCCACGTTCCCCTCAGCAGAAGACTATGGATCACACAAGCAGAGTTATTTATAGCGCAGGATTCCCAGGGGGGAGATCCTCGCCCCTTGGGTCTCCCTGCATCCACAGAAAAATCCCTGCATGTTTACACACCGCGCCTCGAAAACTGAGTGGTACACTTAGTCACAGCTAAGTGTGCATAAAACCTTGTAGGTTGAGAATTTAAAAGAAAAAAAAATGCTGATATAATGACCCCCCCATCCTCTTACCCCTACTCCAAAGATAAAAACCCCAGGTACTCAGAGAGGATGGAGGCAAACACCATGGTGACTGGTTGGATTGTAGCCAGCGGTTGGTTGGACAGCGAAGTAAGGGAGGGGCCTGAGGAAGACGACTGACCAATAATGGTGGGGTGCTAGTTCAACTCCACAATCAGCCTGCATGTGCTGCATAAGCTCCTGAAGGCACCCCGAAGCTTGGGACGGGTACTTAGTGACGGTGAGTGTTATGGTGCGCTGCCGCCTCTTTGTTTTCTCCTCATCTGTTTTCACTTTTTTATGACGAAAGCGAGCCTGCACTCCCAAGGTCTGACTCAAGTGGATCAAACAGTCAAAAAGGTGTTTAAGACTGTTATATTTGCAGCTAGGTAAACATTCACAATCATTATTTTAACAGCCAAAACAAAAACACACACAAAAAATGAGAACACTTAAGAAAAATGTGCAAAATAATCTCTGTTCCTGTGGACGTTTCTCCAATCTAAGGCACGCATTAGACAGGATGAACTTTTTGAACCGTTCATATGCATCTCAGCACACTGAGGAATAAACACAAACAGCCTCATGTGTTCACAGCAGACTGTATGGAGGGACAGGCGCAGCCATCTGCTCCATTCAGCTGAAGGCTGCTGAGTGTCCATACATCAGTACCATTCAATAAACACTGTCACCACTCAAAGCCGCACACCCACAAACTCTCTTCTCAACAGGACACACAGACAGTCACACTTGCATTATAAACATAAACGCATTTCAGCCTAAAAATATAAACTATGAAAGACTGCTGAGGAAAAAAAGACATTTGCAAAGCATTTTATAGAGGAACTCCTTGAAGAGAAGTCAAACTGCAGGAAAAGGCTCTCACCCATCAGTTGTGCCGTGCTGTCCGCTTGTTGCACGTTGGTGTGAGAGTGTGTTTGAAGATCTGGGCAAGAGCTTTTTAAAAAGTGTTTTAGTTTTTTTTTTTTTTTTTTTAAATCAGCTCAAAGAAATACAGAAAGCAGCGATCACCTCCACTTCAGACGCGGAGCAGGAAGAAATTTCTGACAGAGTCCGTCTCGTCTCTCTGCCTCCTCTCACTGAGCCTGTTTTGCTCCGCTCTCCAGCCGCCTCGCTCTCTCTCTCTCTCCGCTGGTCTGGTCTCCTCCCACTTTCCCTCCCTCTCTCAGTGACATCACAGGGCAGTCTCAGGCATGTTAAGGATTTTACGAGCGTCACTAGCTCCCTACCTCCTAATTCACCGGCTGACAAAAAAAAAAAAAAGAGTCAACGTCAGCTTCTGGCCAAACAAACCCAGAGCTTTTGTGCAGGGCCTCTTCATGTTTTGACTGAGCAGTTGCACTTGCTCACATTTAATCTTCTACTTGTTGCACACACATACATGCACGCACACACATCTTCCTGGCTTTTGTCTGTTTTAAAAACCTCCTACACAACAGGAACTCTTCACACAGATAGCTGCTGTGAACCTGACTCAATAGATGCAGCTTGCAAGTGAAACATTTTGCAGCCACTGAAGATAAAAATCATCAGGAACAGAGTTCCAGCTAATTCTTTTGCCGATAAATAAAGGCTGAGACTT
Source organism: Gambusia affinis (assembly GCF_019740435.1). Lineage (NCBI taxonomy): Eukaryota > Metazoa > Chordata > Actinopteri > Cyprinodontiformes > Poeciliidae > Gambusia > Gambusia affinis. Next base: position 24,725,211 of record NC_057878.1, read on the forward strand.
TATGCAACTTCATTGTAATCCAAACTGAGGGACGTGTTACTCTGAATAATTCAATGAAGCAATTCTTAGAAAACGGGAACAGAAAGAGGAACAGAGGGTGAATCACAACAGGAACAGGACCAAAAAATGTGAGAGTCTTATAACAGAGAAGTAGCTGGAGATGCCAGAGATTTTATATTCATACAAATAGAAATGTATGACAACTAATACAATTTCAATGTACATCAGCTAAAATCAATCATTTCTAACTCAGCAGAAGAATTAATCCAGTTTGTATTTGGAAAATAATTGATAATTATTATTTGGAAATATTCCACTCCATTATATTTCAATTTGAAAAATTTTTGATTTAGTATTTTTATTTTTATTGATTATTCTCATGTACTTTTTTTATAACTATGTTGGTTTTTTTTTTTTGTTTAAATTAAGTATATTTTTTAATGATTGATATTTTGATGTTCCTTCATTTCCATCTGAACTGGGGAAAAAAGTGATTAGGAAAAATAGCCTGCCTGCAGCGTGAATGGCTGTTTACTCAGTGAATGAAATAACTGTGGCAAAATTCACAGAACTTGGTCGTTCATCATTCTGACAAGTGGTTGCTTTCTGATGGCTTCCTGTCATGCGAAAGTGAGAGGACACATGTGAAATGCACATGTTCCTGCGGGCAGCGTTGACAGAGAGCTGCACAGCAGAACATTGGGCAACAGTGAAAGTTTATGCAAATGTTTTCCAATAAAAAAGGAGTGGCAGCTGATTATGGTTATTTTCATTCTTACGGTGAAGAAAAGAGGTGAGCAGGCAGCTTTTCTCCTCCACTTTACAAGATGTGAATGTAAAACAACACAAACAAAATAAAATTACCGAGCTTTTCAGTTCTGAAGCACTAAAGAAGATAATCGGAAACATGAGCACCCAGTTAGGCTGGAGAGCCTGCCATTCATAAAAAACATGTTCAAAAACAATCTAAAAATAAATATAAAACAAAATCAATTGTAGTTTATTATGACTGATAATTGTGTCTCATGCTCACTCCGGACAAAATGACATTGATCAAAATACTCAATTTTGCAACTTATATCAGTATCGCAATATTTACTCAGATTGTCACAATCAAAAGGTTTATTCATATTATGCAGGCACAACTGGAAGTAATGTTACAATTTTCGAGTCATTAATCTGGTATTTACAGAAATTATCAAAATAATTGACATATAAAAAATAGGGGGAGGGAGCATATTAATAATAAAATCAGTTCAAAGGGTGGAATTGAGAAAAAACTGAATTTGTAATAATAAAACATATTAAAGTAAATTATAAAATCAGGAGGAAATAGTTTAAGCTTAAATTACAAGCCACTTTTAGCACAAGTGTTTAGTATGGTGATTGTTTAATATATTAACATAAATCTCAAACAATAAAGGAGCCTTAATCCTGCAGCCACGGTTAAAGTGAACAGTGAAAGAAATCAACAAGTGGAACGAACAAGTAGAAGACGGATAACTTTGGCCATATTCTGATGATGCAGAAAGATTTGACTGCAGCTTCAATGAGGCGGAACCAATGATTCAGGAGTTTTCGACACGCAACTGCTCGAAATCAACTAATGTTCTGAAAACCTATAGATATGATGATAAAGCAGCAAGTAGTGAGGTCGCAACACTAATTTTGTGTGTGCATTTCAGTGGGTATGTGCATGTTGGGTGGTCTGATAATGTGTATGTAATGTGCGGTAGCTATTTCTGAAGTAAGGCGCAGAATCCAGGAAGCCTAGTTTTGTTTGATCTGACAACACACCCACACACCTGGCTGCGATAAAGGTCTGTGATATCAGCTTGTTGTACGGCATTGACGTCAAAGGCTTAGCTGAGCTCCATGCAGCCATGACACCGGCAACAGCTAATGCTGGTGATCCCAAACCACAATGGCACACACAAACACACAAAGGCAAACACATTTTTCATTTTTAGATCAGGGAGAATCACCCCCAGGGAGGGCAGTGAAGCAGAGCAGAAGCAAACCAAGTGAACTTTGCACAGAAAAAATAACAAAAATCAATGCATGAACATAGGGTAGTGTGCAAGTTACACAGTCAAAGACCCATGGAGGTAAGGCAGGAACCTGTCACGCAAAGAAATATCACTTCCTCTGAAAAAAGGTCAGAACCTGTTCAGGACTGTCATTGGAGTAGCATTTATTTAACTGACCAATAACTGTTCAGGTTTCTTAAGCACACTGTGCACTGGTGTATTTTTACTTTGCTAAAGAAACCGTTTTATTAGGGAGAAAAAAGTTATTCAAACTAACTTGATCCTGTGTAAAAAAAAAAAAAAAAACACACGATATGTCTTGTTTTGTTATCATGTCTTAATTTTAAAATAATTAAACAGGTTGAGCAAAAAGGGAGAAGTGGTAAACCTTCCCAGGAGGGGCCACCCCAAAAGACATCCACAACTCATCAATGAGGCCCCAAAAGACCCCAGAATGACATCTTAGCACTGAGGGCCTCATTTCACTCAGAAAAGGTCAGTGTTCCTGATTCAACAATAAGCAGAAAAGTCAATCAAATGTTACAATTTTGGTCCACAATCAAAGTGAATCTACCGGACCATCTAGTGTGAAAACACCCATTCGGGCTCAAAAATCTATGTGGCCTAATAAAAGCCGATTAGTCCTGCCACCAAAAGTTTAATTGCAGTTGTTACTGCATTTATAAGGCTGGGGCAAACATGATTAGAGAAAAGGTCATTCTTCTAACGTCAACATAAGTCATGACATAGAGTACACATTTGATACATAAAATTTGTCTGACTTGTAGTGAGATTTAAATCTACATGCAGAATTTCAAACTTTCTAAAAATTTCAAATTCCTTATTTTGCTGAACTTAATTTATTTTTCCCTAGCAGTTGAGTATAAGAAAATTCACAAATGAATCAAAAACTAAAATCAAAAACATCAATAAACTGGGATTTATTATCTGTATTTTTCAGAAATCATGGAGCAACAGAATACTCATTAAGTAATGCATCCATTCACTGAGATTGATCTAATCCAAACTAAATAATCCTCAACTAAATGCAAATTCCTGCAAGCAGTTTGTAAAACATTGATACTTTTATTCTGTTTGGAGAAGTTCAACAATTTGGAGCTGCATTGCTTTGTTTGGCTCCTAAACCAAAGCAAAACAGAAAAGATTATGAAAGCTCACTCAGCTCTATCGCTGTTTTCCACATCTTGGTAACTTCTAGATCGTACAGGCACAAGCATGTCAACTACACCAGGAAAAAAAAACAAACAGAGACTCAAAGCAGTCTGCAAAGAAAAGTCTTCCAGCTTTTACAGATGGGAGCAGAAGAAAAAAGTTGAATGAATGTTGTTGTTTTGGCCACAAACACTTTACAGAAAAGGTAGTAGGTTTGTGAAAAACGCTTTATAAAGTAATTCACAGGATTCTGAGGGACTATTTATGCGGGATAAATAGTTCGTGTAGCAATCTGCATTGGAGTCAGCGCGCACACGTGTGCCTTAAATAATACATGTGGCATAATGATTGCAAGGCATGCTGAAATACACATTGTGGCAAGCAGGCAGACATTGCTGATGAATAAGTAATGCACAGCGTCGGACTCATAATATACACACATTCCCGCACACACACCCACGAGGCGAGCGTGCACTTCATAACCACAAGTCTGTCGAGGCTTGTGGGGGGAGAAGACGGCACCTCTAATGTTTTCAGCTTCCTATGCTCTTTCTTCTGCCTCACTGCACCTGAGGAGGAGGGGGAGAGTGGTGGAAAGGAGGGCTGCTTTTTTCATCCATCTCCTCAGAGGACCCCAGACCCAACTCTAAATATCAGTGTCGTTTATTATTGATTTGGGCTATTTATAATACAGACACTCACTACTCCCCCTTTCCCACACAAAACCAAACACGCACACACACACGCATACACACACTTTGGTATTTTGGTTTTGTCAGAGTGCAGAAGCTAAATATGATTCTTCAACTCAAAATAATCTTTTCTAAAAAATAAACACACTGCCAAAACGGTGGGGGTTGTCCCGTCAGACTGTCAGTTCCCAAAACCACACACAACAAAACCCTTGTAAAAGTGAACTGGGCACAGGGTAAAAAGCTGGTGGGGCCTAAATGACACCATCTTCTAAAATCGGAGGAGGATTAAAGCAAAGACACTACTCTTTAATTTTAACAAATGCATTATTTTATGGCTAATTTAAAAATAAATAATAATTTACTGTTATCATTTGCTTGACCAAAGAGAGCCACAGTTTCTCTGACTTACTCTGAGTTACATAAACATTTTAATACTTCAGATTTATAAAGCAAGACCTGTAAATTTGACCTGTGCTATTCAGATGAAATTTAAAAGGTACCAAATATTTTTTTAAATTAAATAAAATCCAACAGAATTTATGCTTGAAGCTGCTCCAGCCTCACTGTAGCATCCAGCTTTGTTCATGATATTCAACAAAACCAACAACTCTCAAAGAGTCCTGAAGAGCACCTTGAAATATCAAAGCTTCCCAAACACCCAGACAACATGACAAGATGAGAATACTTGAGTCGTTGCCTGCAGCGGGGAGTTCCTTTCATTCATATTTTACATCCTCTCCTTCCATCTCAATGGTAATGCGTTTCCCGACTGCAGCGCAGCTTGCAGCAGACGCAGAGAGCCATTAACTGTGAGTGATGCGAAACTGAACTTATAAGAGATGTCAGCACACCACAGTGCTGCCTGTGCTCTTCAAATTTAAGAGGTCACAGAATCAGATCAGTTCATCAGTCCATAACCCTCCAATTCCATAGGAAACCAGCCAGACTTTGCTGTGGAAAAGCATTTCCCCCATTACAGATTTCTGCTCTCTGCTTTTTCACAGATAAATTTTTTAGATCTGTCTATCGTCTATACCCACTTAAACTGAGCAGGGCTGCATAGGAAGGCAGGTTACACCTTGGATCTCCCAGCTTTAAATTATCCAAGCCAACCTCAATCTTGGTGAAAATCTACCTACCACCTTTATTAAATTATGAATAAATGCCCATAATACATATTTTTAACCCTCTTCAACTTAACCAAAGCCTAATTTCTGCTAAACACGTAGATTCAAGAAATCCCGAACATGGAACCTTTCTTACATCAAAAAGTAAGCTAAACAACCCCCAAGGCAACCCATCATATGTCCATCCAAATAAATTAAAAGAGCAGATGAGGGAAAAACATCACTATCAATCTTTCAATTTGGAAAGGCTTACACAGTTATTTGCAAGGTTTTGGGATGGCGTCAATGACTCATTCAAGAAGTAACCAAAGAATTAAGAACATCTAAAATGCAGCAGGACAATGATCCACATCAGCAAGTCAATCTCTGAAATAATAACCTGAAGTAAAGTTTTGGAGTGGTGCAAGGATGTAAAGACTCATTACTAGTTACCACACATTCTTAATCGCAGCGTTGCTACCAATAGTGGCAAACTTGCTCATTTTTAGGGAGAAATTATATTTTTACATAGGGCCATATTGATCTGGATAGTTAAATACTTTTTCACAGCATCTGTGTGAGGCCGATGAACACTAAGAAAAGATCACGTTCCGATTGCGAATAAGAGCACTCGAGACAAAATCTGAACATCATTCATCAACCACAGCTTATTCTGTGAGGAATGTTTATACTTGTCTAGGTCTCCTTTGAAGTAATAAGCCACTCTGATAAGACACAAACCATGACATGATGGATGCATAAACATCTAAATCCCTCCTTCGTTCTGTCTGAACTTATGCACTTGACTTAGAAAACTCTTAGAGGCAATATAAGTTGGCAAACTGCTGTCTGTTTCTTTCTTTAAAAGAGACTGTGGTGAAACACACTGTAAGGTATGTTATAACCATTAGGCTATCAGTGTGTGTAGTGAACTCCCCCTTCCCGGATTAGGGAAGGCTAGCCTCTGGTTCAGATGGTGTCAGGGCCTTTTCGAGCAAACAGCAATGGGTCTGAACTTATAAGGAGTCATCTATAATAGATAGAAGATTCTTGTGGACACATTTGGTCATGGTACGGCTTTTAAAATCCTTTACAAAGTTCAACTCTACATAAGCAATTGAGCTTAAGAGGAAGGCAAAGCATGAGTGGTATTTCATGCTCTGATAGGATTAATACCACAACCATTTAAAAAATGAGCTGGAATGTTTCTAAAGTACAATTTGTTTGAATCTTCGGGAAATTGAATTTAGCGTCCTAATTGACCATTCATCCACCGTCTCTGCAGAGGCGTGGGGGCCGGTGCGTCTCTCTAGGGGTCATTAGGCAAGAGGCGGGGTACACCCTGAACAGATCACCAGTCTGCTAGAGGGCAGCACAAAGACACAGGTCAACGTCGTTTGCACACAGCAAAATAATAGAGACCAATTAACAGTTACAGGATTCAAACTCAGAACCTTCTTTCTCCAGAGTAAATAGTGTTCCAACAGTGTCATTGTCCAACCGTAAGTGACCAACTTTACTGAAATTGAAAGGTATTAAACAGAATCGGAGACCAGAGACAAACCAGGACGGGAAACTGTTTAGAAAACCCAAGATTCAACAGAGTTAAAGACTGTTTACTTGTTTCTTCCTTAATTGTTTAACACTACAGAAATACAGCAGATTAGCACCAGATTATTCACCCTTTTGTATTTTAAAACAAAATGGGCGATTATTTTTAAACTTTGTGTCATGTATTCACAGAGGCAGCCTTGCTTTAGGTACTTTATTACAGCAAACTGAGTTTGAAGCTGGTGCAGTTTTTATACAGTAAACATGGAGATAATGCTCATATAAAAATACCTCCTATTTTCAAATATGGTATAAAAACGCTATTAAATAATGCCCACAATAAGACATAAAACTGAAAAACAAAGACTTTAAAAGTTCACAGTGAATTACTATCTACACCATTCTAAACTATGTTGTGTTTCATATTTATGTTTTATGTAACATACCTCGGTAAAAGTTAGTATTAATACTTAGCTAGAATTAAAGTTTTGAAATGAAATCAACATTTAAACCATATCCAATTAAAATGCTATTAAAAACTTTAAAAAAAATAAAAAAAAACTCCATCATCTTTGTGTGAGATGCGTTGAGAAACTGTGAACTTCTTTCTTTGTTAAACCTGTTTGTCTAACAAAAATCCCGATAAGAGACTCTCTGTTCAAGCACATAGACTAACAATAGCCCACTCTGCTGACTCCCAATACGTTTGTGAAAGCTGATCCTGGCAGCCAAAACAGCAAAACACACCAGGCCCCATGCAATATTTATAACCTGGTAACATGGTAAAATCTTCCCCCATCCACCAGATCCAGACAAACTTGGTCTCAGAACCTGCTGTATCTGTCGGGATAATGGACCCCAGGCAGACAAAGTAGGTTAAAACACTGTCTGCTCTACTGGAACACAAAAAGCGTCTGACTCCAGAGAGACTGCCTCACTTTCTAAGACCTGAATGTGAGAGTGGTGTCCCTTTTTAAACGAATCAACATGATAACCGCAGTCTATGGCTATGTCCTTATATCTGTTGGAATCTAATTTACTTTCACCACAAACTCTGCTACAGGTTTGTGGTGAAACCTGCAGCAGAGTTATGGTTTCATTAGGTGCAAGTCAAGGACTTTCTGGCATCAAAATTAAGTCTAATACAATTACTCTTACACAGTGTAATACAATTTTACTAATGAATATGAGATAAATTGCATCCTCATTCTCTTAAGCTAATCAGGCAAAGGGAGCTACTCCAACCAAGCAACCAAGTTCCTTTATTTGCATTGCCATAAACTTAAGTCTGCTTCCTGCTCTTTGAGCAGTCTTTCATCCACTTGGCGTTCACATATGCATTTGTAAGGCACCAGAATTCCCTCCAACTGAACCAAAACCTGGTTTGGTAGGCAGATCGAAGTTTGATATTTTGGTCGGCATCAGAGTTTGATTATGCATTCACAACTCCCCAAATAAACCAGTTTTTTCTAGACAATCAAACTCTAGTTCGATTATAGGAGATCAAACAGGGCTGGTGTGAATGAGCCCCAAGTTATTTGGAAAAGGCATGAAAACCCGTTCCAGATTGATCAGCAAAAACTGCTTCTCTGAGGTGATATCTGTTCTCTTTCTCTCTTGGTTTTGTATTAACATACACCCATACTCCAGCCCAGGCAATGTATGAAACTCCAGCTTTTATAGAAGTAATTAATAAATTACAACTAAATAGCAGCATCTGGTTTCTTCATTCCCTCTTGGACCTCACTGTTTCAGAAAGAGAGTACTTTGTTGTTTTTTTTGCCCAGCAAATTAGTATGTATAAATGTGGCTTAACAGAAAAGTGGCAGCTGCTCAACAACTCTTGTCAATACCAAACTGGCAGTAAGTGGAGGTGCCCATGCCAGGTCAGCGAGTAACAGTGGGTGGGGAGGTTTGGTCCTGGGCTCATGTAGCCCATCTGGAAGCCATGAAGGCTCCCTGATGAGCATGTGTACAAAACAGGTGGTCTTCCATTAGGGGAAAGGAGTGAGTTTGAGTTCAGGATTGTCAGTGCCATTGCTGTAATCCAGAGCTCAAAATTCAATATAGGCAATTAGCAATGTGGTCATATTGGTAAATAATATATCTCTAACATGAATTTTTAATGCTTAATGCTTAGAGGCACCATACTCTGAAAACACATTTCTTCTGGAATGTTCTCCTTAATCTGTGATTGAGTATGAACTCGAGTAAAACAGTAAAACAAGAAAATAGGAGAGGAAAGGAGAGAGGACGTTACATTTCTAGAGCATAAGAAAACACAGTAGGGCTGAAACGATTAACCAAGTTAATTGTGGTGAATCGATTATTGAAATAATTTTCAAATAATTTGGTAATTGATTAGTTGTTAACTGGAGTATAAAGACTCAAAAAGGCCATATGCTCACAGAACAACACACTGGTGATTAAACCAAAACTATACAAAAATATGTACGTTCTCTATTCATGATAAATAAACATCGGTCTGTAAGTATTTTCTACCCAGAATTCCTTAACTAGCCTAATTTTAACTTTGCCTGATTCAAATGTTGTACAAAAAACTATTTAGCATCTTTTTCTGTATTGACGTTATGTTGAGCAGAATGGGCTGAACGTTTTACATATAGGCGTGGTTTATTTTAGCTACGGATGCATCCTTTGCTACATATTGCCCAAGGAATGCCATGCAATTTCATTTTTGGCATTAAAATTTATTTTTTTTTTTTTTTTAAAGAGGGGACGAATATTATTTATTTGCATATTTTAATGTATTTCTAATTTTGGATAAAAAGGTTTGAAAAGATGATGCAGGGTTAACAAATTTGGAATTAAGGTCCAGCATTCAGCTACATGAGGAGTCCAACATGTTTCAGCATGAAGAGGGGGAGGCGAAGGGGTCTGGCAGGAAGACAAGAGTCTGGTCGCAGTGACCTCCAGAGCAGTTGTCCTCTGGAACACACCTCACTGTCCGTCTCTGTCATTTCAATACTCCTGCTGTCCCTTCTTCCTCTGCACTTCCTCCCTCTTCTCTCCATGCGTCACATTTGATGTTTCAATATGGGGAATGAATTCCGAAAGGATTCAACAATCAGTTTTTGCATCTAAATCCTGTCTAATGTAACTCAGAAGCGATCAGAGCGTGTTTAGAAATGGAGACGCCGCTTGTGAGAGAGTTTGGTTTTGTCAAAAGAAATGTCTCTCCCCACTTTTGTGATTTCCTTTTCCAGAGTTTTGAAATGGTAATGAGGCTGATGATATTTGCATAATGTGCCATTCCTCCGTTTTCCCTGCTTTTTCAGACCCTCTCCTCCTAAAATTGCAGTTCTGTTCCTTTTAGCATCTCCACCCACCCCCCACCCATCTCCATTCATCACATTTACACCCACTCCTGCTCTCTCCGTCTAACCCACTCGTAGGTTTTTAAGTGCTCATAGATTATTGACAAGAACTATAAGATAGAGCTTAGGAGCAGGCCAAGTGGTGTGACTCCCCTTAAATCACTCTCCGTCCTTTCATATCAACACTTTGCAGACAAAATATGCCTATGTGCTCAAAGCCTCACAAAAAAAACCCAAAAAAACAACAACTGTCAAGGATCTATAACGAAGCCTTTCTGCGAGCAACAAAAACCACTTGTGGTCTTCAGTAACTGTCACTTCTGCTCCTTCTCCCACTCTCCTCCACTGTTTTACCATTCTCTACTCCTCCTCCTCCTCCTCCCATCACTGCTTCTCTCACCTTCCCCTCCCTCCTCCTCGCTTCCTGCAGCGTCTGTGCTCTGACAGTTATGTGCGAGTGGAGCGTGGGCTGCTGCTAATTTGTGCAGAGTGGGAGAAAGCTGTTTTGGCTCGTGGAGGCAAAAAAGCTCAGTTTAGCCTGTGCGCCGGGATAGATGGATGGAAGGATGGATGGATGGAGAGACACACAGACCGCCTTGCTACGCAAACGCGCTCCTATTTGTGCATGTTTGTTTAGTACATAATTCTCACCCCATCTCCTAATGTCACATGTATTCAGATGGCAGCAGATGCTCGATTCCTACATTCAGCTCCTGAAAGGTTCCTCCTCTTACGGTACTTCCTCCTGAGCGCAATTTAGTCATCCTAATTAATATGCACTCAAATCTGTTTGCATCAGTCTTCCTCATCAGCCTGAATGCTTTTATCCTTCATTTTTAAATTTCAGCAGCATGAATCATTCCCTTTGATTCAAGCTCAGTCAAGTTGTCTGCCTAACTTCTTGAACAAAAACAAAAAGAAAATAAAAAGCTAGCACTCCTTGACTGGTAGCTTTAAGGTCAGCTCTGCCAACTGCAGACGCTCATGTCTCATTAAGGTCTGAGTCAAAATGGACTTTGCATGACTAAACACACAGAGGGAGTGTCAGTGCTGCTGCTGGCACCCAGTTAATTCATTCTAACACATAATATGAATGTGTTAGCAGAGCATTTCAGAGCGTTTAGTCCAATAAAAAACCCTGCTGTCCTTTTTTTGGCAGGTATTTAAACATTTAGTTATTCTTAGAGCTGAGAAGGAAGGATTTTTTTTTTTTTCCTGAAGAAGTGTCAAGATTTAACAGTAATTAACTAATGTCCCCAATAGATAATATAATTGGGTTTCTTTACATGCAGGTTTATTGTGTAGGTACATATGTATCACAACACATCAGAAATATATTGTACAACACAAGTTACTTACGTAGTATTTAATAAACTGTCATTTTTATTTTACTTTTTTGCTAATATTTTAATATTTATTGCTAATATTTAGTCAAAACAACAGCTGCAGATGGATGAACTTTTTCCAATAGTTTTTATAATTAGCTATGTGATATTTACTTAATATTCAAATACAACCATGTTATTTAAGAAAGGAGAAGAGGAAGAGAGATAATTGTGATAACAATAAAAGTGACAATAATAACTACTTCTTTTTTAGGTAACTGTATGGCCGTGACTGTGACACGGCAATTACAGCCCCAGAAACACAAATACTGCTGTTGGAAAACATTCCCATTTGTAACTTTAGGACACCAGTCACATGAAGTGTGATTCATGTCCTTAAACTGCAAATTATAAGTGCATTAAATCATGTTTTCAAATTTATTGATATCTACTAATGTTTTCATTGAACAAACAGTGAATAAAATAGTCAAACTAACAATGCTAACATCATTAACTGGAATTTGTCATGACATCAATAAACCAATCATCATGATAGGAACTTTATCATGATAAATGATAATACGATAAATACAAATAAAATTTGATTGACTGATTGATTGAAATCCCCATGCACAGCTCTGCAGCTGGATAAACTCTCAGATCTCTGTGTGGTATAAACCCAAAGTACAAGGATTTATGATGGTAAGTTGATGTGTGAGGATTTCTCATGATGGTATCTCTTGTCAAAGTGTATTTAGGTTTCAGACACTCATTTTGAAGAGACAGGAAATAATTTTTGATTCGGCTAAAAAAGGCAGCTTGTCTGACTCGCCAACAAAACCTGGTCACAAAAGCACTTAAGAAACCTCCACCACTTTTCATGAGAGCAACCCACATACTAATCTCTGCTGCTCAACCCTCCAATTGATTTTTATTACTAATGCTGCAATATTCAAAAGCAGATGTATAGGCTTTCCAATGCCGGAAGATGTATTGCCAAAATAAATTGTTATACACAGAAAAAACCCACCAGACACAAATTTTCTTTACTTCTTGTGCCAAATTTGCTTTTCCTGCCCAAGAATACCTCAGATATTTTGTAGTTTTTTTCTCTTTTTTATTTTTTATTTTTTGCTGAAATAGTTACAAGTCAAACGCTCTGAACTTTGATAAAATGGTAATAAAAAGTCCCAAAGATCTTTCGTACACAGGGCACATATATCTAGTTCTCATCCAACAAATACCATTTCAAGATTACAGTTCTTGCAGTGGAGAGCATATACTGCACAATGGGTTTCATATTTTTCTAAAAAGGCAAAAAGAACAGTATAAGGCTGCAAAAATAAAGTTTCAAAAATACATTTTCCCCCAATATGCTCATTCGCCTACACATCAGCATTAACATTTTCTCTCTCTCAGTAGGCAGTCAGTTAGATCTACTCTAAATGCCAACATATTTAAATCTATTTCTGGCTCAAAATCTCTCCAAAGGACGGTTTCTGGTGAAAAAGGACTCGTTCAGTCTATCTTTGCAGCAAAACTATATTTCAACTATTTTTTTTTTCTGTTCTAAAAACTTTTCTAAAGATGTGCAGTATTTGGTTTACAAAACTAAGTATGTCACCTGTATAAGAATAAAAGTGGCGCATTAATGCTTAACCCCAATGAATTTCAAAAACTAACTATTACAAATAAACACAAAATCTCTCTCCTAACAAGGATTATCTTTGATTTTCATAAAAGCCTAATTTTATAGAAAAGAAAATCTGATTCTTGAACTGAACTCTTTCCTTGTAGACATTTGAGCTCTGATTTAAAAACAAGTTCACTCTGACCGGAGAGGCCTTTTACAAGAGAGGTGAAACACCTTTTAGAAATTACTAGAGAATTTTAGGACTGCTATGTGCCAGAAGACTGAACATTTACACCAACATAAGAAAAGGTGGGATCAAAAATTCACACATAGTTCACACTGATTCCTTCCATTTGGTCATTTATCAGACCAAAACAAGAAACACCCAGAAAATCTTTTTACCAGTCACTGAACAAACTTTAGCACCTTTCTGGAGAGAACAGTCTCTTGCTCTGCCCTCCTCACTACAGGCATGAAGAAAGAAGACTTTTAATTAGCATATTACATTCATGATCATAGTTTTAAATTTAAAACTATTGTGTTTTCACTAGCCAGACAATAAGAGTGACTCAACACCAGCCTACTGAGTGTTTGGAAAAGACTAAAAGCACATCAGCTGATTTAAATTTTAATGTAAATGAGAGAGGAAAAAATGCCAACACTCTGATTAGCGTTTTTGTCTCTGATGTGCAATTTAAAAATAGAGTTCATTATCACGAGAGTGTATGAATCACTGTCCAATTTAATGAAACAGTCAGCCCAACGGTGCAGCACACATTTTACTGTATGTTTATGCCATTATGCAGGCAGTGAAACATGTTATTAGCAGACCGGAGCTGCAGGTCTTCACCGCCCATGAGAGTGACATCATTGATGCATCAGCATTTCATCTGGCCACACGGGACAAACATGCCGCTTGTGGGCTGATGACCGGCTGATGTGGCGAGATCGTCCTACATTCCTGTCAACAAGAACATTAAGTTCCAACAAAATCTGGCCGTTGGACACGCAGACGCACATGCACGACGACATGCAGGGTGCTAATTCTGAACTGAGTCGCTCGCTGAATAATACATCGTCAGGTGTTAAAAACAATGTGCAACGTCAGCCGGTGGACATTATTACACGCCTGGAACCAAATAATAAGTTTGCTCACGAACAGACGTTGACAGATTCCATTGTTAAGTCATACATTAGCAAGCAAAGGCAACCACAAATACCAGATTCCCATTTGAGCACTTAAGTTCTGTAATCATCTGTGGTGCATTACACACACACACACACACAAAAAAAACTAAAGGGTGCATTGGATCAATCACATTTTACTGAGAGAGTATTCTAGATGGCCATGGCAATGAGAAAAGTACAACTATCAACATGATCTGATCAAAAAATGTGTCCTTTATAGAATGAGTGATCAACACATCTTATTTGTGTAAGAAAAACAACACTTTTGCATATTTACCTTATTCTTGACTGGCAGGTGAACTCACAGTATGTGTCTGTAAAAGATTTACAAAACAGCATTGACTCTTCACATATGGAAATCTAACCTACATGCTTTCATCTCCAGCTATGCCATGATTTGACAAACTGTAAGATCTATCACTAAGGGCTACACGCTTTCCATCAGGAACACCGACTGGAAGATAAAGGAGTCATCCTTGAAGTAAAAAAAAAGTCAATGACTGTATTTTTCAAACTTTTATTTGGATAAAGCTCTCAATGACATTCAGGTTGTGTAATATTAAACCAAAAAGATTCTTCAAGTTTCTTTCAGCATTTGACTATCTGGGGAAATAAGTTAGTGCTATTATAAGAAGCATTTGACATGAAAATGTTTTAACTGCTGTATTTGTGTTTAAGACTCTTATTTTGAACAACAAAACAAGGAAGTAGTTTATGAGTTGCTTTTTTGGTGAAGGAGTTGACAACTTCTGTGTACAAACCATTTATTATTCATGTACTTCAACAATTGTGACTTATTATTTGCAAATTTTCATACACAATGGAAATAAAATTTTAAAAATTGTCAAAGTTTGTAAGTTATTCAATTCAATTTTATGGAATTCATAAAGTGTATGGCACTTTATTCATATTTATTTTGGTTCTGATTCCTGTTGGGACAAATTTAGACGACTTCTGACTGGCTGAAATACCTTCCATTTAAAAAGTTCTTCCTGACATTGTTTTTTAAAAATTATAAATGTTTCCTAAAACTATAAAATATTACCCAAGCAGCATTGGTTGTCTGTAAGAATGTTACTTGCTAGCAGTAATTCTCTAATAATCAGAAAGAAACCTTTACAAAGCTGAATTTATTATCTTATATTTCAGTTTCATGAAACTGTTACCTAAATGAAGAAATGTTAATGTGAAAAATGAAAAGAAACGTGAAAGTATGGCTTGTAGCGTGTTTTACTAAGACATGAGACAATTGTCATTATTCTTAAATCAGAGGGGGCAATGGAGGAAATGAAAACACTGCAGGGAGGAAGAAATCAGCAGAGTGTGTGTGCTGTGTCACAGTTGAACGAGCTGCAGCGAGTACCCACACCTACTATACATTCTGTTTTTCTGGGTTGCTAGGCTCTATTTTCAGCCAAAGCAGACTGCTCCATGACTAATACATGACAGAGGGGCGGGGCACAATTAAAAATTCATGACATATACAAAAATGTGCACCAGATGCATTACTTGAAATTCTTACTGTAGATTAGGCTACTTTTGCTGGTCTTCTTTAACAAACAGTAGAAGGAACAAGAGAAGAGAAGAAAAGAAAAGTGAAGAGGAGAAGAGAAGATAAGAGAAGAGAAGAAGAGAGAAGAGAAGTTTTGAATTGACCAAGTATTATAAATGATACAGCTTGTGTTAGTAGGGTGGCAGCAGCAGATGGCAGAAAGATGACACCGAGACTTAACGGGCAAGACAAAGCCAAGGAATCACACACTCAAACACACACAAAGGAAGAGCTGGAAGTGTAAGCGAGCGTCCTGCCTTTACCCTCTGTCGCCCTTATTTCCCATTTTCCCACTTTGGTCAAAGCACTTTGTAAAATGCATTTTTTCTAACAATGAAATGCAAAACTAAATCAACTGCAAAAAATGTTTTTTATCTGCTCTTGTTGATGAAACCTATCTCATGGAATCCATGCAGCTCCATGTGTAATTCCTGTGCAGGAGAGTCAGGTCGAGTGCTCAGAGCTTTAACACACGGCGATGTGAAAAAATCTCCATGGGAACCACAATAAACAAATATCCAGAGAGTGGGAGAAGCACATTCTTCCACAGTTGAAGAATAATGTTCCTTTCAACCTCATGGCACTAAAATTAGCACTGCAGCCCTACAGCCTGAATAAATACAATAAAAAGATGATGTGGTCACAGAGCTGGATAAAGTTAACACATTTTACAGTAAGAAGGAAGATGACACAGTTCCCCCAGGAGAACTTCGGTTTACATCATCATATGTATTTCTAGCATAAAGGAGAACTGTTTATAGATATTAACTTTCATGGCCTGCAGGAATAATTTCAACAAGATAAAACATCTATGTGTTTGATTAATCTGTTGCTTTTGAGGTTAAAGAAAATGTCTCATAAGTATGACTTCCTGCTTCCCTTTTAATACAGAAATGTTGGTGAACTGAAAGGAATATCAGTTTGTAAATGTACTGATACTTATATATATACTTATATCAACTTAGTCTGGGTTGATTTTGGTTGAATTACTGAATCAGTGCATAGTAGGTGATTAACTTGTACCACTTCTGCCACTTTTTCAGTTTTTCCTTTCACTCAATTTTCCTTCAATACACCTGAATGTAGCAATTTGAAAATGATGCAATATTCTAAAATAAATCATTCTGATTGTAAGCTTTAATAAGAAAAACTGTGAATGAAGAATGTTTTAAATGCATTACTCTAAATCACTTTTTGATTTGAAGCCATTGATGCAAATGGAGAAAGGAGGCTGAGGAGTTCTCTGCATACGTGACTGAATTCTGCACTGAGCTATAGTCACATAGTTTGTTAGATATAGAAATTAAAAGAGGAACATTGAATAATTTAGCAGGAAACAAAACTAAAACCATAAGTATGAGTACAGAAAACTGTCATGAAATACAAAACATTTGCAGAAAGAACTGGTGGATACATATTATGTATATTGAATACATATTGGTTGTGATTTATGTTATTTACAATTATTTATCAAAGTAAGAAACATCCGGTAGTGTGTGTTTTTGCTTTATGGGACATGCATAAGTCAGAAACAGTGGAAAGCACCATGTGATGGATACTTTAATGCTTTGACCTCTGTGACCGGGACCATATGGAAGCCACTCAGCATGTATTCCCCAGCGACATGAAGAAACATGCATATGGCCTCTAAATATACATTTAAGTTCTAAATATTATTTGCTCTTCTGAGATCATGCAGGAAAACTGATCTGTTTCGTTTCCATGTGTCACATCTCATTTGTAAAGGCCGAGCTACGTCGACAGACGTCCTTGTGGACAGACATACGTGTTCACCGCATGGAAAAAGGAAGAGAGGGGACGCCAAGTTACCGATGGCTGGCAAGACGACAAGTTGGCTCAGAGTGTTGCAGGAAGCAGGAGTGTCTGGTTCAGTGTTTGCAAACCCCATCCTACAAAGCAGAGGAGAATCCCCTCCGTCATAAAAGTAAAGATTACAGGGAGTACACGGATGTTTGTGAGAGGTGTGTCTTTAAAAAAAATAAAAGTGAAGCACAATCAGACATGTAAATCAGCAAACACCTTCCGCTCCCACTGGGCCTCCTGTACTTCAACACGACCAACAGTTCACAACACAGTGGGCCACGCCAACCTGTCTGGTCCATTACAACCCAGTCTGGTGTATTCCCAGCTCTCAGTATCAGCTTCAGAGCTTTGCCACCCTCCACTCTGCCAACTATGCCATCCTGTCTGCTGAGGCTCCACCAAAATTGTCCTTCTGCTACAACCAAACTCTGAGCCAGCCTCCAGAGAGTGCCAGCAACACCAACCTGTCACTGCAACTCTAAACCACAAGATAATCTGCCGGGGTAGCCAGCATATGAGAAGATTCACTCCAAAATTAGAGATGCATGTCACTGACTGCCCAAATAACTGACACTCATATTACATGACTGTTCTTTGAAGCTCAAATAGATAACATGCATTCTCTAAAAGATAACTTAGTGTCTATAATTGGTTGTGAATCAATTAAGACCCTTTTGTTCTAAAGGCAGTCATTATTTATAAGGATAAAAATGTTCCTTATAAGCATTTCTGTTTGGTCTTAAATTTGTAGGACCAAAGAGAAATTAAAATATTTACCATCCACAGAAACCAGATCAGATAAAATCAGAAGGTTGCTGGCACCTATATTCAGTTACAACTTGGGGTTTTTTGGCACTAGAGGACTTTACTGACATTCAGTGAAGTAAAATATGACTAAGGGCACAGAGCAAGAGTTTAATTCCACTGTTCTTTTTAGAAAAATATGTTTGACACCAAAAACTGGAGAGAAGAGTATTGTATTTAGAAGGGTTAATCTAAAATAATGTAAATGGTAAAAAACACAATGATTCCTTACACCGCTATAAGTATTTTATTGAATTTATTGAAAAAAATTATTCTTTAAAACAGTAACCTTTGTAAAGAATTTATGCAGATAAATTAGTCTCACAAAGCTTACAAGACTTATATGCAAACAATAAGATAAACAAGCGTACAACATGATTTGTAAGTCTACAGTATAATTCACAAATGTTGTGTAACATAATGCATAGATGCGTACTACAACACCCACATACATTTGTGGAATATTCACCTGAATCATTGACTTTCATAAATGTTCTAGCTGCAAGCTACATTTAAAATAAATACACTGACAATTGGTGCAACAGATAAAACAATGTGATAAACATCCAAGTTTGAAATTCCTTGTGGACCGTTTCCTACGGCATTTTGTTTTACTAAAAAAGGCTCAGGCTTCTAAATATCTGCATGACTTGAATTATCTTTCAGCATTTCCAGACACTTTGCAACCTGACCCTAATGCTGGATTTTAATGGGGAAACCAGCAAATCTCTAATCTCAGTGTTTCTTGAGGTTTCCCCTAATCAAACTCTCCTGACATCCCATCTTTGTGTGAATTCATCCTAGGTGTAACTATGCAACACCTCTTGTTCCTTTGATATTAATGTTAATGACATTGGGTTATTTGGATATACAGACACTGGCATCCACCTGCCACCCTTTTTTAAATTGCTCATGCTTTTCCACATTGCTGTAGCTAAAAGTCAGATTCAAAGCACCACATCTGCTGGTCAGTCTCATTGTAGCATCAATATTTCAGAGATTAAAATTTTTATAAAAACCCTTCAGTTTTGTTTATTTTTAAGTATTTTGTAATTTATTAAATAACCTTTAAATTATTTTGTTCATGTAATGTAATTTGTCCCTCTTCAGAGCTCTCTAGCTCCCCCTTTGTGTTGAATCATTAAAAAAGGCATAGAGAGGCAATAATACTCCTGGCAAACTATCTTTGGTTCACATCAGCACTACTTTAAATAAGTTCTTTCAATATATGGAGGAGCAGCAGATCTTTTATGAGACTTCTGAATAGATGGAATGAAATCACCACCAGGATTACATTCAGGCTCACATTTGCAGTTAAAGGTCAACATTTTGATTTAAGTCAGATAACATGGTCTTACAATTTATCACTCTCCCTGTGCCTCCCACACATGGTCACAGTCACTGATCACAATAACAGAGGCCATGTGGTCTGGCAGCAGGCCGGCCGTGTGAGTGAGTCCACTGGGAGACGGGAGATCCCACTGACACACAAGACGGGAATGGTCTGAAAATGTAATAAAAGAAACTGAGCCATCTAAAGGAGAGGGAAAGGATCAGTGAGCAGAGAGAAAGGACCTTTCTGTTGGTGAGAGTATCACATGTGAACATCATTTGAAAGACCACAGTTAAAGGTTACATAATGCCCTACAAGAATCTCAATTTATACAGCTGTATGCAAAAGTAACCCTGGATATGTCAAGTTCCCCTTCCACTTACAGAACCCACAATACACGAGCTCTTCAGAGCACTAAACCATCAGGCTACGAATCAAGCAAAGGAGGAAACATTTACAAACATATGCAAAGTAAACACGCAAAAACAGGTAAAACTTGTCCAACAAATGGAACAGATACTGAAAATATAATTTTTTTTCTTTTTCCAAACACAACATTCCTGTTGTTTTCTAAACCTACCATAAATACACTGGCTCAACCCAGAGATGAATACCAACAGAAGCTAAGCAGTTTGGTGCATGGAGACCAGTGCAACCAAAAGTCTTCAAATCTTTACCTTGTAGAAATTAACAGCCACTTCTATAACGCATCCTAAACTTCACATTTCTTTGTAATAGCACATTAAAATCTACGGCTAAGTCAACAACAAGATTTACATGTGCACATAAATGTTTACAAGCCTTTTTTTTTTCTTACAAATTTACATGAATAAGATTTGCTGACATCCATAATTCCTACAACATGAATGTAACAAACATTTTTGTAATTTATCTTGAAGTAGAGGGGTTTTTTGCTTGTTTTTTATTTAGTATTCCTTAGTTTCATGTTATCCTGGAGCATAAACAAGATTTAACAATTGGTCAATTTCTCTTAGGTTCACTTCAAAATAGAAAAGACAAGTATACATCTAGACTTGTTTAAAATACTTTTACACAAATGGGACTGTGGCATGCAATCTTAGACAAAGCCAGAAGTTTATTTTACTATCAAGTTGAAGGTAAGGGAGGTTAAAAAAAAAAAAAAGAAAGAATGGCAAATTCCAACAGAAGTTTTGGAAGTGTGTCAAAAGTGCCAACTTTATTATGTTCCCACACACCTAGAGGTGGCATGGAGTCAACAGTTAGGTGAGACAATAGGCAAATGTGAGAAGTCTTGACCAGAAGCCGTCATGTTATTTCCCTTAAAATTTTCTCTGACTGCCTAGACTGAGTTAGGAAGCCAAACAGCTGAACTGCAGTAACAAAGGCCCTGACTTTGGGCAGGAAGAAAATAACTGAAGTGAGATAAAATCACGCTCCAAAACTAAGTTTTGCTGATCTACCTTTGGACAGTTTTTGGCTGACTGCTGCCAAGAAGTTCCCCATTCTGGCAAACAGAGCTATTTCAGTTCTGCTCCCTTTTTCCACGTCATATCTATGAAAGATGGGCTTTTCAAGCATGACTGCTATCAAGATGAAAGAGGAAGGTCTTCATGTGTCTTTCTTCAAATTTTGCACAAATATCAGCTTTGTGTTCAACTAACACACCCAGGTCTCACACTGAGAAAGTAACTTCAGTAAACTGAGACTATATATTAACTATATTTCAATACAGTTTGAAGCATTTTTGATTGATGGCGTGCCTTGTGCATTTTCTAAGGGGATATGTGTGCCATGGCTCAAAAAGATTACCGTAGATAAGATGTGATTTGTTCAGAGAAAAAAAAAGTTTGAAACCTTAGCATGGGTCAGTATTATTCCTGTTGTTACAGCATGAACTCTGACCTTAACTACAGCAAGTGAAGCCTGACAAGCTTTAGATGTTGTTCCTGGTTGTTTTGAGAGCTCCCAGGTGAGTCATTTTGCTTTTTGAGTCATTTTGGAAGGCTGGCTACTCTTGGAAAGGTTCACCACTGTTTAATGTCTTCTAAATTTGGAATGGTTTGCAATGGGGGAGACAGAACGACAGAATAAAACAAAAAGAACAGGATTATATTTCATCGCCCAATATATTAAAAAAGCCAAAAAGTCTTCAGAGCAACAAGTAGCAGACTCCTGATTTAGCAAATATGATCCTATCTTTATGCAACTACAGCTAAATATGTAATACCTTCATTTTTAAAAGAAGGTACCTATGTTTTCTGTGGCAACATGTATCAAAAATAATGTACTGTTATCTCTTCTCTTCATAATGCAGCTGTTTGAAATCAAACCTAAATGATCAGACTTGGATTTGCTTAGCTATCCAAAAGATGTGCTTAGTCACAATTAAATCATGATTTTTCTCACCACACACATTGGGTCAAGTTGGTTTGAATGAATTTTTCCAAAGTTAAATCAAATTATTACTTATTAACTGCAGTTACTAAGACTGAATCTCTTACCTCTGGAGTTTAGAGTTTCTTAGATCAATGAATACAAATACTCATTTTTACTCTGAATATTTTTGCAGGATCTTTACATTTGCTTGAATATCTAAGTGATACAAAACAAGAAAGCTAAAACAGCAGACATCTGTAAGCGGGTGGGGAAATGAAATACTTTGAGTATGTCATCATAGACTGAAAAGAAAAATCCAGCTGCCATGTATGTTTGCAAGCAATTAGGATTACTGTAACCTGGATGACTGTGAATCTAAACTGGCAATTTACAAGAAATGTATTCATTGTATGTTGATCCCTGGAAGAAGGGTGTGATTCCAAGCAAGTCGAGTCCTGTTGAATCATGCGAGTGTTTGTGTAAAAGCTGTTCAGCTCTGTGATTTGTTTCTCTAACTCCATAGACTATGTTTATGCATGCGAGAGAAAGATACAGAGAGAGAGAGAGAGAGGGAAAGAGGGGTGGGGAGAAGCTGCTGTGTTTTTAACCCTCCCTTATGAGGGGAATCCTTAGAATAAGTAAACTTAGCAGAAACCTTTCCATTTTTCTCACTTACAGACGCCTTAAACCCAACTGTGGTTTGAAGGGCAATTTTGTTAACAGAGACATCATAATCAATTTTATTTATGCTTTTGGTTGTAAGTGCTCATTACAGGGTTGCAAAATATATCATTGTTAGCTGGTATCTATTTCTCTTCTTTTCCCCCCCAAAATAGTTGCAACGCTATAATTTCATTACAGGCCATAAGACCAATATTAATATTGAATATTGATGTCGGCCCAAATTTTCGTATTGATGTATCCCTAGCTTCTAATTTGTGCTTTATTTATTGTTTTGGGTTGTGATTTACTTTGGATTTTTAAAATATCTTCTAGTTTCAGTGTTAGGTGTTCTTTACAAAAACTAAATTTACTGGTTTTTGAGACTGCAAGCTGTTTTAGTAAATATGCAACTATAGAGTATAAAAATTTTGGAACTAGTTAAGAAGGTACATGCAATGAAACATATTTTTAAAAAACTGAAATATTAATTGTATGTTTAGAAAAACCGAAGCACTATTATGTGAAACATAGAAGAGTGAGGCAGAAAATATATATGTAACAGGAAAATACAATAGCATGATTAGCTCTAAATAATTCATGTCAAGTAGTTCGTCAAACAAATGAGAATCAGCCAAAGGCACTCAGCACCACATAAAACTATTTATCCTCCAGGATTAATTACTGATTCGGATGTGGAGAATGATTGCAGTTTGGACTGAAGGGAGAGCTCATTTCCTGCCATAAGGTCACCGATCCAATAACTTATCAACTGAACCAGATTCTGCTTTGCTAAAGTAACAGTAATGCAGAACAACTGGTACAACAGAGGTGTACTTGAACTTAAAAAGTTTTAAAGAACTTTAAAAAACTTTGTCAGGTTACAGAAAGTAGTAAAAAAAAAAAAATCTGTCAAAAGTGGCAGCCTGAGAGATCTGCTCCTTCCAGAACATTCCTGGAAAGAGAAATTAAATCCAACTTCAGTAGGTCAGCAGAAATAATCCAAGCACATGAGTTTTACAGTGGCACAAGAAAAGGCAAGGTTTGCTGACATGAGCCGAAGGTCATTTTAACATTTCTGCCACAAGTAGGGAGTGGAGAAGGAAGGAAGGATGCAGAGGAGCACAGGAAACACGGGTAGGAAGGAAAACAAAGGTGAGCTGAAAGAGTGGAAGGAGAGGAGAGAGAAGTAAAAGGACAGATGACGAGGATTTAAAGTTTTGCGTTGGATAATCTGTGAAAACAGAAACAACTGACACAACACAAAGAAAGACGAAGAATAAAACCTGGAATCACACTCAAAGATGAATATGACAGGGATTTTTCTTTAGACGATAAAGCCAGGGCATTCCGGTAATTAGGAAGGAATCTCTTACATGTGGCTCTCTCTGACGTCAATCCTGTACCTTCCCAGAGTTTGCTTTCTCTGCTCTGGCTCCCAGGGTGTTTAGAGTTTGGCTGCTCTTGGCATACCTCCTGGATGTGTGTGCTGCCAGAGCTTTAGGTAGGAGGTATGGGTTTCTTAGATCAATGACAACAAACCTAGTAAAAACAGAAGTGTTTAACTAGTAATCTATAGGGATAGTTGCTGCTTGATCAAAGAAATTACAAGATGCACAAATGATTTGTAGTAAAACTAAAACATGGAGCTCCAAATCTATGAAATGGTTGTTTGTCTCCATAAACCAAACTGGTTTGGTGTGGGAGAAGCTTAATTATGGTTAGCTGGGACATCATGACTGCCTTATACTGACTAATATCTCATTTACATTGGATACCTTATTATTTAAGCACAACATCAAGAACTTACTTTTAAACATGCATGCGCTGCATGTTCTACTAGCAAGCTTAAGGTTTAGCAAAAAAAGAAAATAATGTATTTATTGCAATAAATGCATGACTTTTTTATCCAATACATGATTGGATAAAATGATTGCCTGTATTGAAATACAGGCAATCATCTGTTATAAAGTTCAGATAAGGCTCCTTTGTGCTGTAAATTGAGCCTCCATTCCTAGGGGCAGTTACCTGCTGCAAAGTCTAAATTACACATGGAAGGAAATAGTTACTTGTAACCAGCATAAACTGTATCAACAAACCATTTATTGGAAAATTACTTAGAAATTGCTTCTCATAAAAATACTGGCAATAAGCCAGTGGAAGCCATAAAATATTAGGGTAAAAATCCCAATGATGAAAGGATAAGGGAAACTTCCAGATGAAGTTTAGAACTGAGATTAGATGTCCATCTTGTGCTCATTTGACAAACTACAACCCCGATAAACACAATACAAAAGCTTCGGAAAAAAATGTAGAATAAAAACATTACAGAGATATGGAACAAACAGATTTGAATACTATTTTTGAAAAACCAAACTTTAAATGACTTCTTAGAAAGAAGTTGAAAAGCTCTTCTCCATTGGTTGATGGAGAAATGTTAAAAAAGTAATTTCTGAATTGATGAGGATTTATCAGCCTTTAAAACATCTAAGCTATTTAGGTTAATTGGTAATGATTAAAATAATGGGTCAAGTACATGTCAAAGGTCACTACTGGGAGAGGCGTACTTTGTTGGTCACAACTCATTAGTAACTAGCTAGATGGAAGGTTAATTTGGCGAAAACAGAAAACATTGTGATGCTGAACAGCAGCTGCTATCAGCATAGTGCTGTGTGGTGTCTGAAATGGAGATAAATGTTAATAAATCAGTTTGTAAACAGAAAAAATTAGCATTTGTGTGTGTGCCAGGCAATTGCCTGCACATCTCACAAACCACACTGAGGGATTATTTATAATAATAGTGACTCACTTTGGGTTTAGTAAGAGTTTACAGTAGGATTACAAAGCAATCTGATGCTGAGTGGATTGTGTTGTAGTGCTGGTTATTAATATTCATACTGAGCTCTGGCGTACACTGTGTTTATTTCTACCAAGTGTCCCATTTGCACCAGCCTCTCAAATCAAAGTATTCTTGGTTTGCTTGCCTGAACACAAATAAACAGAATAAAGGTTTAATAGGACACAGAATAAAGATGTGCATGTCTTATATGATTGTAATGGCATCTAATACAAAACACAATAGGTAGGGCTGGACAATAAATCAATAATATATCACAATAGAGACAATATCAATAGATAATAAATCTCAATAAACTATTAAGTAATTTCACTGAACCCTAATCCAGAACCACAAAGCATTCTGGGGAATGTAAGGAGAAACTATGTTCAATTTTGGAAAGTTGTAGTTATTAAAAGAGACAGTAGATACATAGCAGGTCTACTACAGTAGTTCTGGTCCAAAAATTTGACTGGTTCTACCTCAGGACTGTTAGAAACTAGTTTAAAGCTAAGAGGAAGAATTGGAAATGTTCTTAATGTTAATAATGGATATAATGCTTAAATAATCTAAGTATTCTATGATAAGTCTGCTCATACTGTTCCCATTAGTGGGTTTTTGTTCCGGACTCTCACTGATAAGCAGGCTGTCCTCTTGTCTTCTTTCCTGACCAAATGTCTATGGGAACGGGCCAATGGTGGGGGTACTTACTTCAGGCTTATTGTATTTGTTTTTCCCCTCCATCTCTCTCTGTGCCCAGTGTAGGTTTGGCCTAGCTTCATCACAGAGTGTGTGTAGATTCATAGTTTCCATGCCATCTGATGTCAACAAACTGCTTCAACAACACTAATCCATCTCTAAAACTCCCCTAAATCTGTAAGCAGTGCACTAAACAGAAGCTGCCAAGTTTTACAGAAGTACTGTCCAATAAACTTAGAAAATATATTACTAAGCGCATTTATTTTATCTCATTGAACCGTGCTGTGCATAAAACTGACATTTATTTTTTACGTAAAACTAATCGAGGCTAAATTTGTTCTCAAAGGTGGAGATAAAACTGAAAATAATATTACGTCAAAGTCATCTGAAATGTAAATTTAGAAACAGAGACGAGATCATCTGCAGCTATGGCACCAAAGCCCACATCTTTGCAGTCTAAAAGACAACTTATCTAATCAAAACCCCTCAAGGTCAATCTCTTCACTCCTTCCTGGTGGTAAGCAGTCCATTAAGAGCTCATCTTTCTTTTAACTGCTGGCATATTTGGGGTGGCAGTACGGGGGAGGGCTGCGCTAAGATGTCAAAACTGTCAACATGGGCCTCTGACGGAGCCAAAGCACTGCCATTACCATCATGTGTGCGGATGGGTTAATTATAAGATTTGGTTTCTAATATGGAGCCTTTCAGAGGAAGAACAGAGCCTATACCCGCTAATTAGATGTAAATCGTTTGACTTAAGTAAAACTGTAGGGATGTGGGTTGACTAAGCTCATGTTTTGTCTTTAGTAAAAAGGGAAATGAATAGTATCCTGGAAAAAAATGTGTTATCAAATTTTGAGAAAGTAGCAGATAAAGGGTGCAGAACAGCATTTTAAGTGAGTATATGGCCACTTCTATAAGCATAAAATATTTATGTATAAAACAGCAATATGGTAAAGTTAATTCAGCAGCTCACATAACTACATTTGGTACAGTTTATCTCTTGCTCTTCAACAGAATATAAAATGTTCTGCACCTTTTCACACAGTGTACATTTCCACAGATTTAACATCCAAAAAAAGACTGATTATAAAAAAATATCTTATGTTTGATAAGGAAATGTAAATCAAACAGAAAATATAGCAATATTTAGCCACAGTTGCTACGTGCATGAAGCGGTTGCTACTGTTGTGTCATGGCAATAAAGTTGTGGATTCAATTCTCAGCTGGAGATTTTCTATGTTGAACTTGCATGTTGTCCTTATAAACTGAAGTTAATACAACACCAATACAGCCAGAAAAAAAGCTGCAGGATCAGCAGGGCTTCCAGATCCCACAATTAAAACAGACACTAGAAAACATCCAAGGTATATTAAATACTGTAGGGAGTTACATTCTGAAAAGAAAAGAAACCAACAACAAAAAAAACTGTTGAAATATACCTAAAGAGTGATATTCTGGGGTCACTAAGTCTCTCTACCAGCCGGTAATTAGAAACCAACTAGCTGTTTGGAAAAAAATGTTAGAAAAACATCCTATTTTACCCTCAGTTATAAATGTTTGGCGTTTTCTACACGGACTTTTTCTGGAAACTTGTGCTGCAGTCAGATTATTTGCAATTGGATGAATTGGCAAAAACAGCTCATCTCACAGAGACACTGATGAGATGAGAATATATGAGACGACCCTGGATCATCCAGAGAGATTTTGCAAAAAAAAAGTACCGTAATCAAGGATCCCTTTCTCTGTATTTGGAAACCATGTGATATTTGGAAACAAGATGATTATGCTGTCATTTTGGTGAAAGGGTTGTGCAAAGTACTGCCACTACCAGTGACATCAACAGATGAATTTATTTTAGGGTTCTTACACAACTTTGCCCAGGGTGACAATAAGCATTCATTGTAAGGTAGTGAGGGTTTTTTTTTAAATTAGTATCAACAGGGAGGCTAAAAGAAACCATAAATATCAGTAATCACTTCTGTTTATAGACATGGATGTAATGAGACACTGATAAGAACCCTGCTATCTGAAGTGTTAGGCTTGCCTTAAACATGTCTGCTATCACAGCAAGTTGTTGCACAGTTGATGAAATGTTGAAATGAGTCATGCTTAACAAGCAGCAATTGAGTAAAGGAAGAACAGACCCCTCTGGAACACTTTCACATTCATTAATGCATTGAACCTATGACTAAGCACGAAACACTCACAGCCTTTGACTAAGAGATTCTAGAGTACCATTTCATGAAGTGCGAGCCATGATAGCTTCATTATTCACATAAAAGGTTAACGGAGGCTTGTGACTGTACTTGCCCCAGAAAAACACACAGAAAAATGGATTCTCACTTTGAAATACACACAGTCTGGAACACAACAGACATACACACATCAGTACATATAGCTTGCTCTGCATCTCCATCTGTACTCTCACTGTCTGATTACAATTAAAATAGTCACGCTTGTTTTCATGCGGTCTAACCAAACCAACCCCAAGGCTAAGAATGGCTCACTTGTTTGTTGTGGTCACAATGACAAAAGGGCTTTCAATAGCAAGCGCCCGTGTCAGTGGAGACAGATAGTTGTTTCTTCTCTGGCCAGAATATTAGTAGATTAGTTCAGCATGCCATGCGGGAGTTAAGAGGTTGCGGGTTCAAATGCACCATGCTGCACGAGTCACCGAAACACAAAGGTCAGGAGATTCAGGAAAACTTTCAGCACATAAGCCTTGCTGATTTATTTGTTCTGGCTAAAATTATTTAACCCTTTAGGCCTCTTTTTTCTAAAAAAATAAAAATAAAAATCTGATTGAAATTGGTATACCCAACGTAAATATAACATATCTCCCAAACTAGTAGGTTTATTTGAATTGTATGACATTAAAGGTAATACCCCAGTGGTTTGAAAAGCAATACTTATGTTACTGAGTGGCAGTAGATGAATACCAAGCACAGAGAAAATGAAAAAAAAAAAATCACCAAACAAATGCACTTTTTGATGTTTATCCCTTTGAAAGTATGTTACTAAAACATACTTTCTTTTGTGGGAGAACATACTTTCTTTTCTGGTGAGGGAAAGAAAGTATGTTTCCTGTACTCTGGTGAGTACAGGAGCTCACCATTTGCTGTCCTAAAATGGATATAAAAACAATGAAGCGTAGAAATTTGGGAGAAGCATAAGTTGTCCGTGTTCATGATATGATCTGGTGACACATCGCGTTCAGCTTAGTTTCAACAAACTCACAGAAACTATCAACATTGGCTTGGAAAGCTGCTGACAGTTTCTGACATGCTGATGTTCATGTTCTAACTCAGGTTGGTCAGGAATGGCTTCCCTCTACTCACAAAGTGCACGACAAGCAGAGACGCATGTAGTGTAAATACGGGGTGACAGTCAGGCATTTGAGTTGCATGGAGTCGGAGCACCAAAAAATCCACCTGCGAAGTCAATTACATTCATCTACTTGGCAACTGCCAGGGTATGGAGACATAACTGTGCCGTTCAGAAGCCTCAACAGGGTTTCAAGTGGTAGAACAGACAGATAGACATTGCTATCTAGACACCATCAGGATGTTGTTTATGTACCCAGTTGGTCTTTCAGCTCTGGTCATCTGGCTTTCAGCCCCTGATTAGCTTTCCTCGTGACTGCAGATGATATTGTTTACTTAATGGCTCATGTCCGTGAATTAATATTTAACATATCTGGAGCTGGATGATTGATTGATTGATTGATTGATTGATTAGTCAATAAATGTGTCATGAAGAGGCAAAAAACACAAGCAAGTCGAACATGACTACAACAAGTTGCATGGCCAGCCAAACTATGACAAAAGGAACTTATATTCCCCAAAATATGGTATATCTCACCAGTCATTACATCTAATTGCTTTTGCAACAAAATAGACACGTAAAAAATTCAAAAGAAATTTGCAAGCCCCTGTAAAATCTGACAATGATTAGATCCAAATAGAAATAAAATAAAAAAATTATTGAGTATGTTTGTATCTTTTTGGCAGTGGAGATAACCCTGCTTCTGCTACAGACAAAAAGAGGACGGGGGCCCTTTTAGATCAGTGCCTGCAACAAAATCTCCTCTGTTCTCCAAATAGTATAAACTTGTGAGAGGAAAACACGGGAGAGAATGAACTGGCATCTATTAATATTGTCTAAAAATAGATCGAAAGCATGAATATTTCCCAGCAATTAGTCATGAACGCTGGTCGTGGTGAGAGGGCAGATGAAGACTGGCGTGACAGACGAGGATACAGAGGATGGGAGCGATGGAAATGGAAGAGCAGCTCTGGTGACCACATGACCTATTGTCCATTTAACGAATACATTCAACAGGAATTATGGTAATGTTTGACAAGTGGTCCACACTTTAATTTTTAGATGCTCGACGAGGATTGGACCATAACTCAGGCTCATTTTTTTAATATCTAATATTTCTAATACAGTCTTGATGGGAAAGAGATTATTATTCAGAAACATTTAGTGACATTATGACACCATGCCATGCATTTGAAGTATATTTTTTGATACACTCTACTGAGGCTGCAGAAGTATCCCAAGTGTTGCTTCTCCTTTCTGCACCCACAGTGTGTCACTCAATCCAACCTCCTGAGAGTGCATCTTTGTCAGGTCGAATAAACATTCCCACGGATGGACCAGTGTTTGCGTGTAGTGAACAGAGTGTCAGCAACTTTCATTTCCATGAGACCGAGATGCTTGCTGTGCGGCCCATCGTCATTGCACGGATGCTCATTAGTTTTAGATCCCGGTTCAATTGTGTGCAAAGGGATGGAGCTCTGCTTGGTCATCAGGGATATGTGCCGCCAGTGGGAAAAACTTGGAATTTAAAGTCTATTTTCCTTTAAAGTTCAAGAAAGTATTTTCATCTTTGAATTGATCACTTGACAGAACCGTATACGACAAATCCCAATTATCACTGAGAAGAGGTTTATAGAATTACAGCTCACAATAAGCTATATCTATTCTAGTCCTGCAACTTGTTTTGTTCCACCTCATTTTTCTTCCCAGGATTAAGTCTGCTGTTTAATCCATCTGAGAGGCCACTGCCTCTGAAAGCTGGAGAAATGAGCTCACTACGTTGTGCTAATGGATGAAGGAGAAGTCTGGCAAATTACAAAGCGGGAGGACAACAAACCTAATTTTCCTGCCATTTGACTGATGACAAGTGCAACTGAACTCAGTGATCTTGTATAGATTTTTACACTAATTCCCAAAAATATAGCTTTGCACTGGAAATTTTGACATGAGCAGCAAAATAAATAAACAAACAAAGGTGACGGACAATCACTTTTCGCACAATGCTGGTTTCTAACCTGGGTTCTAAAGGTCAAAGTGGCTGTGCAGGGCTTTTAGCAACACAGAGCTCTACAAAAGTAAGAGCTGAGCAAATAAAATGTCTCATTTAAACTGGTTTTCAAAAGGCTATGCAAGAATAAACAATAACAATGATGTTATACAAAACACCTTCGAAAAACTACTTGGAAAGTTCATGGAACAGGACAAAAGATCAACTTGATAAAAACACAGCTTGCATCACTTTGGGTGATGGATACATTTTGGACTGAAAAACACAATTCGGTTTAAAAGACCAACATTGATCCTCAGTGATTCTGTGTCTTCACCTCATACAAAATGAAATTCAATACTTTTGTCATCCCCCCAACTGAAGTTGAAAATGTCAACTTCAATCATTTTTAACAGTATTTGCTTTCGAAAATTGTTAAACCCTTTACTATAGTAACTCTTCTTTTATACACAGTGGGACATCGCCTCTGCACCCAATATAAATATAAGTAACAGTGATTTATGGCAAAAAGGTTGGAAAGAATTAACTGGTAAAATTCTTGAAGAGAATTTAGAACCGACTGAAATCGATGTCAGCAGCTCAAAGCTTTAGACAGAACAGATTTGAAAATTGTCTAAAACAGCCACACTGGTCAGTGTACCTCAGTAAAACACTGACGTATCAATCCATTTGAGCTACAATGATCTATCCCACAGAGAGCATGGTAAACATTACTATTTGTGCAGCTGTCACATTAAGGGGCATTAATGTAAGTTCCTAGGTTAGATTTTGTAATGCCAACATAAAGGGTAAATAAAACTGAGGCTGTGTGCAACTTCTAAGATACTAGCAATTAATTCAATATATGTACATGGATAAAATAAGCCAAGAAATAGTATGAATTGTTTTTACTGAGGCATGTTGTGCAAGAACACACAACACAGCCAGGGATACAGATCTGTATCAAAGGTCTGCTTAATTCTGGGTACCAAACTCGCAAAGTATCAAAGACAGCTCTTTGCAGACATTTATGGTAAATGAAAGGAATACTGGTTTAGACTGAAACTCGCATCACAGTATTTAACAAGCTGATTTACAGCTTGATTGCATGCCCCTACTGCAACCCTTCCTGTGATGTCCACATATTGTCATTTTTTTTGACTGCCGTCTTTTTCTAAATTAAGACCATCTGCCAGAAGTTTGCTATAAATCTCCTTAGCAATATAAAATCAGTGTGTTTTCCAAATTAAACAAGGATTAAGGGATTTAAATTGTGTGTTGTTTCTGTCTTAAAACCTCTGAGGATGTTATTACACAATCAGATGGTTTCTGTCTTTAACCCAGTCACTAAACTGTTGATAGTTTGAAACCACAAACATCATACTCTGCTTTTTTTAAAAGAACCCAACATGAATCAGTTTATTTTAATAGGAAAATATGTCCTGCTGAGCTTACATGAATAAATCATAGGTGGTAGACCACAGAAAATTGGGTTGCCAAATATCATTAGTATCACCAAATATGGCATAAAAAGCTCAATAATTACTATATTTCATATGCCTAATAATACATGCTCTTTGAGGTTTCTGCATGTTTTTCACTTTGCTTTGCTTTCTCCTACATGTATCACAAGAACTGATAAACCAAGTAAACTATCTTTTCTGTTTGTGCTTTTTATCTTCATTTGATTGCTTAAAAGTTCAGATGTCTTATACAGTACAGTCTAACTTTACCTGAAACATAAACTTGGCATTTTGAGAAGAAAACACCCACCTGCTTATCAGTAAAGACTCAAAATAGCACCCGTGTTTAACCAGATAAATAAAGCAATATTTTCTTATGGCTCTGTCAGTAATCTTTAATTTTCAACAGACACAACTGAAATATTTTTAAAATATAATTGGATTGAAATACAATAAAGTGCAAAAATCTATTAATCAAAAACAACACTTTCATCAAGGAGAAGTAATATGCAGTTTGAAAACAAATATTAAACTTTAACTTTTAAACTTGAACTGAGTAAAAACTCTAAATATAAACTCTAAACCTTGTTTGAAACCCCGGTGTCTAGTGTCCACCTTAAAACATATTTTTGATGGATCTGAAAGTTAATTTTACAGTTATGCTGTTTTACGTGCTAATAACCTTCTAGATCGGACGGTCCCAAGGCACATCTAAATTACATAAGGTGACATTGGGAGGTAAGTGGAAAATTAGGTTTCTGAAAGGGAGACGCAGATCTTTACAAGTATCGGGTTAATATTAGATTAACAAAGCATTAATATCATATAATTTCAGAGCAATTATAACTTAGAAATCAATAAATGTCATTAAAACTATGCAGAAATAACAGGTAGGATATTGAAATTACATCAACTGTTGTTATGGATAAGGAAGGAAAGGATCTCACAGAACATTTAAAGAACTACTGACAGTTCAAATAAGGAAGATATTTTTTTCAGATGCCGCTTGCTGCGGTCTGCCTCGGTTCTAATAATCAGGACACCAAGATCATCCATGATATTCTTTAAAAGCAAAGTTTCCCACAGCCTGACATTCTGGGTTCACACATATTTATTTGTTTTTTTTGTTTTGGGGCTGCTTATCAGTAAAGACTCAAAATAGCACCCGTGTTTAACCAAAACAGTGATAATGTCTCCGTCTTGCTATGGGTCATCCATTTCTGTACATTTCAGACCCTTCATGTTTATTAGACAGGTTGAGTTGCAGACTCAATATAAATACAATGTAGAACGACAAAAAGCAAATAAACGATCTTGAGTTTACAAGTTCCTTCAAAGTACATCAATATACTCAAATTAATTCAAGTTCCTTAGAACTGTGGCAAACATGAAAAAAAAATTTATTCCACCTTTTAAAAGTGTTTTCAAACAATGCAACTTAAAACATATTTTTTCCATGGAGCTTAATTTTGTCCAGAAACATATTGCTTTGATCACCAGCCATCACCTGTGTGTTTGCATTAGGTTGAAATATAAAAAATAAAGCTAGACAGCATAAATTAAAATCAAAGGTGACATTGGGAGGTAGGAGAGGCACTGCTTTTAGGTTTTAATCGACAGCAGATCTTACATTTAACTAAAGTTGGTAAAATTAGATTAACAAAGCATTAATATCATATAATTTCAGAGCAATTATAACTTAGAAATCAATAAATGTCATTAAAACTATGCAGAAATATGCAGGTAGAGCAGATTTTAAATTACATCAACTGTCATGTGTGGGGAAAGGAAGGAAAGGAGTTCAAATTTCCAAAATAAAAAGTTTCTATATGTAGATGAGAACTGACTCCAGATAAAGTTCATCCTCTTTAACCTGACAGCATCAGGCTGAATCAAATTTTGATATTCTTTAAAAGCAAACCTTTAGAGGGCATAATGCGATTCTGTAACGGTCCCACAATGTTATGAAATATTTAATCCAGCTTTTATCTTTTTTCTGTTGCTTAACTCTGTTCATGATACAAAAGGAAAAAATAATAATGATGCTTTTTCAATTAGAAAACCCCTAAAATTTTATTTTTTGATCATGACTTATGTTGCATAAGTAAGTAACATCACCAATAAAAAAATCAGTAATGAACAACTTCAATTCCAAATAACTACCGATTTATTTACAGTTCTAAAGTGTTAAAAACATTTAGTTTGTGTAGAAATTACATTTTACAGTGAGCAGACGTGATAAAAATGGCAAAAAAATTTATTCCACCTTTTTAGGTTGTTTTCAAACTCAGAAATGAAACTCATTAGTTTAAAGGTCTCAGTTTGAAGCCATGAACTCGGATTAATCCTGCAAAAGTTCATTCTGGCCTCAGAGATTCATGTTGTACTGAGCCCTTCCCCACAGAGATTGTGTAACTGCAGTGAACTTTTTGAAATATGGTTTATAGAAGCAGAAGGATTACACTAGAAAATAAAACAAACTGACAGGCTCTCTCTCTTCACTGTCCTTCTCACACAAAGCTGACTGAAACTACCCAAGCTGACAGGAAATGAGAGAATGGAGAAAACACCTGTTTCTGTGTAAACTGGAAGTCATTAAAATCTGCTAAAGGCTAATGACAAGAAAAGGATGCAAGTATGGATGGTACAATGGAAGAAAGAGCAGAATCAAAGCTTGATAGATATCATGAAGATAAGGTGCTAAACACACAACACTGTGTCATAACATTCACCTTCCTTTGCTGACAGCATGCAGGGCTGAATCTGATAAGGTCATGACTGCTTTTTTCAGCACAGAGTTGAAACAAAACAACCTTTAGAGCTAAATAATGATTCTGTAAGAAATGTTATGAAAATTTAAATCCAGCATATCTTTTTCTGTTGCTTAACTCTGTTCATGATACAAAAGGAAAAAAAAATATGATGCTTTTTCAATTAGAAAACCCCTAAAATTTTATTTTTTGATCATGACAATATTTCCAATCTTTTTTCCAGACAATGGGCAAATCTTCTAGTCTCTAGCCAACTGTGGGAAGATCTGTGAACTTGATTTATTTACACAAACATCACATTTAAAAACATTTAGTTTGTGTAGAAATTACTTTTCTTGACACGCAACCAGGTGAGATGACTCAGCTGAAGTCAACATGTGCAACATTTATACATTCTAGCACAGTGTGGCACATGAAAACAGTTTGAAGCCATGAACTCGGATTAATCCTGCAAAAGTTCATTCTGGCCTCAGAGATTCATGTTGTACTGAGCCCTTCCCCACAGAGATTGTGTAACTGCAGTGAACTTTTGATTTTATTTGGTTTATAGAAGCAGAAGGATTATTCAAAGCCCATATAAAGGCTGACCCATATAAAGCTCTTCTTCTTCACTGTCCATAGCATTGACAACCCCTGCTGACTGAAACTACAAGCCAGATGGGGAAATGCAGGAATGGAGTAATTTTTGTTTTTGTTTTACTTTACCAATGAGGTTTGATCTGAATATTTATATGTTTAACTTTAATCCTGTTCTATGACGATCTGGGCATGGAGCAAACATGTGAAAGAAGGTGCTAAACACACAACACTGTGTCACCCTGAACACACCTTCCTTTCCTTCCAACATAGTGCCACCATACTGTTGTGACGATGCTTTTTTTCAGCACAGAGTTGAAAGCAAGATGGATGGAGCTAAATAAGGGACAATTCTGGAAGAAAACAATTTAAACCAAAGCATATCTTTGTGTTAAAACGTCCCAAAAACAGTTCAAAACTAAATCCAATTGAAAATCCCTAGCAGCACATGAGAACTGACAATCATTTCCAATCTTTTTTCCAAAGACAATGGGCAAATCTTTAGTCTCTAGATGTGGGAAGATGGAAGATGGTAGCAGTATATTCAAAATACTTTGCTGTCATTTCAGTGAAAGGTGGTTCTAAAGGTATTGACTCAGAGAGGGTGAATGCAAACATGTGCAACATTTTTCACATTTTTATTCATGGAGAACACTGAAAACATATACCCTTTTTCTTTCACTTTTAGTAATTATGAACTGATCACCACAATAAATCTTAATACAACACTTAATACAACTTTTTATTTTAAGAAGGCATTGAAAGTATTCAAAGCCTTACATATAAAGGCTATAAAGCCTTTCTTCACTTGCACATAGCATTGACTGCTGTGGTACAAAATAGTGTCAGGAAAGATAGATTGCCATAATGATTTCAATAAAATGCAGAAACAAGAAGCCATACAATTATAAAAATGCCAACTAGAGAATATTTTACAATCGTTTATGACAAAGAAGGGGCTTTGTAACTGTAAATGTTTCAGTTCTGAGTTTTTCTTCCCGAAGAAGCTTTCAATGCCTTATAAATTCCTCTAAAGACCCCGCTGCACAGTTTCATCTGACAATGCAATTACTTGAGTGGAATCTTCTGGAAAACTGTGGAAAGGAAAACAATGATGAAGCAGTAATCTAATTTAACCACAGCAGCTTCCATTGTTCTCTCAGAAAGACCTCTTTTTGGTCTGAATCAACTCCTTCCAATCCATCTCTCCACTGAGGAATAATTGCTGTGCCAAAAATGAATCTGAATGATAATATTTATGCCATACTCCACCACAGATAGGAGAAAGTGATTTGTACAGCTCGAGCTATTTGGGGGAAAAAAAAAAACTCACAAAAAAGCAGTGACTGTGTAGAGTGGAGGGAATCCAGCAGTGTTACATTTTACTTTAAATTCTTAATTTCTTCCTAATGTTCTCCTCTCAACTTCATTTTGCCTTTCACCTCCGTTGTCTTCAATCATTCTTACCTCCAGCATTTAAGACATTCGGAGTAAAACCTCTCATTTAACATCCTGCGTTTTCCTCGTTTGCCTGGCCTTTCTGAATGAGGAGCCTTCAGTGTGACCCAGCAGGTGTTAAACGTCCTTTTGAAGATTATGCTACACTTTCCAGACATTAACTGCTCTCCTTTAATCTACCACCACAGGCTTTTGATAGCTCCAGCCGTGAATTATTACAGCTACTGCTTGAAACTGGGAGCTGAGAGCGACAGAGAAGAGGGTGGGAAGGTCAAGTGAAAAAAAAAAAATTAAAGCTTCAGCTTTTAAGCAGCAGACATGATGCTTAAAGGGGGATTATTATGTATTTTTAAGGCACATAGTGAGAAATGAGAGCTTCTTTCCCTACCTATTTGATAAATAGGTAACATATCTATCTATCAAATAGATATGTTACCTTGAATTTTTATAAAAATGCTTTTTATATCAAAAATGACTTCACTAACACTCTGCCTTCAGCACATCATTAAGATTCTCATTATGCCACTTTCAACAATTCTTAAGTCAGTTTTCCATTTAACACCATAATTTCTGAATTTATATCAAGTATGTGGAAAGAATGTTTTCTCTCAGTCGAGCCCTGAATGAATTAAGCATTGATAACTTGATTACATAAACGATGCCAGAGCAGACCAGAACCAGAAGACCTCAGAGGTCTGGAAGGTTGATACAACAGCAGCAAATCTTTAATGTATTGTGGTGCTAAACCATTCAGTGATTGATGTGGCTATTGTTCAAAAAGAACAATTAATTTGAACTATAACATATGGTTTGGAGCATGCCATGCTTTTCAATATGACTGTCCTTGTAACTTAAGTTTCAAGTTCAACTAAATAATCACTTTACTCCACAGCCCCAGGTGGCTCTAGTTTCCAGCAAGAAATTGTCTCATAATAACACTTCAGAAATATGCACAATTGAAAATTCTACAATTTTAATACATATCACTAATTTTTATTGCATTCTCTAATGTCACAAAAATGCATTAAACCAAAAACTACAACCAGATTTTTTCACATGTTGGCGTTTTTGATATACAAATAGAATAATCAAACAAGCTTTGATTATGACATTTTCCTGAGTTTATCTGCCAAAATATTCCACCAAGTGCATTCCTTCCTGTGTCAAATTCCTGCAACTTTTGGATGCACTTACTCCAACATATCTCAATTAAAAAGCTGAATCACCTCTTTGGCATGTCAGCAAGTTTTGCCAAGACCTAGTCATTAATCACTCATTTTGTTCAGGTGTTTTGAAGTAGGAATGGATCCAAAAGTTGCTGAATAGTGGCACCCAAGGACTGGAGTTACTCAACTCTTTATAAAATCCAAATAACGTATTTGTTTGCATGGGAGGCACAAATATCAACTAGGATTTGTGGCCTATATATATATATATATATATATATATATATATATATATATATATATATATATATATATGTATATATATATATATATATATATATATATATATATATACTTTAGCTGCATTCAAACAAGTTTGATGCCAATTCATTACATTCGATCTAAATGTAGTTAAAAGAGTAGGTGACACATGATCACATCATGATCACATCATGAATCTCTCAGTACAGATTCTGGTTCATAAAGGACACTTTCTGGAGTTTTCCCATCAAGTTAAAAACTCAGCTATGAAAATCAGTGTGATTTATTTCTTAGTACTGTTGACAATTCTAGGTAGTCTGCCACTAAAACATGACATATTATGCCCCTAAAAAGGTTGGAGCGATATATTTAGAGCTCGAGTGTACAACAACTTACTAAAGTCCTTAAAATGCAAAGACACGAAAGAAACACCCATAATACCCAACAGTACTTTATTTGGGTGAGACAAGTTCTGAACTGAGGCCTCCAGCAAGCTCTAATGCAGAAAGTCGCTCTGCATGAGCTCTTCCATGACAGTTTCCCCACCAAGGCAGGACAGGACAGCGATTATTGCTGTTGGAGAAAGGAGATGAGCCAATGACGGGAGAGGACAGAAGGGCAGGGGTCTTATGGGGAAGAGAGTCCTTCTGTTTTGTTTTACTGCTGCCTCCAAGGGTATAAACCCTTCTCCAAAATACCAAGAAGCATGACAACATGGTAGCAACTGCCACCCAAGTTTAGATCAGACAAAAGGGCTCTTCAGTGCTATGACATGGTGGTTTTGGAAAAGGAAATTATGATCTGTTAAATGTGGAAAAACGGCTTAGTAATACTGCTCAGACTAAAAGGCGACAAGGAGAAAATGAGCCACAAACTGGAAGGAAAACTGAGAAGTGAGAGCGTCTTTCCCAGTTTTAAAGCTACCAAAATAGAACAGAGGGTTTAGAGGTTTATGCTCAACATAAAGGTTAAGCAACTTAAACTTTTTTTTTCAATTTTTGAAAGGCAGAGGCCTCTTAAAGTAATGGCAGATATTCTATTTTGTGGAAACTGTCTTCTTATTTCTATAAAACCTAACATCTAAAGTTAAAA
Source organism: Gambusia affinis (assembly GCF_019740435.1). Lineage (NCBI taxonomy): Eukaryota > Metazoa > Chordata > Actinopteri > Cyprinodontiformes > Poeciliidae > Gambusia > Gambusia affinis. The sequence continues at coordinate 24,765,417 of NC_057878.1, forward strand.
TCTACACTAACGTTACATCAGTTGTGAGAATTGTGCAAAGGGAAAGCATGGAAGTGATCAGTACAGGGAGGGAAATGAAAAGAGGAAAATATGGCCACATCGTCGTTCCGCTTATGTAACATGATGTATTCAAGAAATAAATTAGAGGAACATAATGGCAGGAATTGAAGATATCTTTGCCCTGTGCCAGCGTCCTCTGACGCAAATGCTTTAAACTCTGACAGCATGCCTCCCAGCACAGTTCAAGTGAAAAAAAGGTTGGAGTAAGCAACCTAAACTGTGCTATGCAAGGACTGTTAGTGGACCAACAAGTAACAAACAGCTGAGGCATCTGGAGAACTGCTAACGCAATAACAGCAACATGTACAAAACAGCAGTAACTCTCTCCTGATGTAAATAGTATATGATAATTATACTTCTGCTTTATTAAAACAGTCAAAAACAACAAAAAAAAGTGGAAAAGCTAAACTAAAGGTCCAAAACGAAGGCATCAACACTGGCTCAGCAAATTATGATTGAATTGTTGATGCTATCAAAATCTGTCATGCAAAATTCCACCCATTCGAAAAATGCATGCACTTCCAACGAGTCACAGACAATAACTTATAGGTAAAAACTAGAATAAAATAAAATACAAATAAACAGTAGATCTTACCTTGGCGACTGTGAGAGTTCATTGTTTCACAGGCTCGATCGATGCACCTTTAGTGGATGTAGTGATGGTCATTTTCTGTCCATTGCAGAGGAGACTTCTCAGGACTGCCAAACTGTGAGCAGAACAGGGCAGTGTTTTAGACATTTTCACCTATATTTGTTTGTTGATACACTGTGACAGAACTTTTAATAAATAGTACAGCTATAAAAAGTAATTTGCAAGCATGTTCTATTTATTAAGCAAATGTGGTTTCATTTTAAAACATCTGGGTTTACTAAAAGTAAATTTCTTATTCTAGCCCTCAATTCTGCACTGGCTGTACCACACCCAATAGAGAAAAAGTTTGGTCAAGAAAAGTCTAACATCCACACAAACAAAATAATTATACATTTATGCATGTTTCTGCATAAATGTATGCATGTTTTAATCACTGAAGTCCAAATTACAAAGGAGGATTTATGAAATTTTATGGATTCTGCATCAATTGCATAACCAATAAAGCTTCAGAGGTCAGCTTAGGAGGTCAATGCAGAACTAAAAGGCTATTATGTGCAGTAGTAATTAAATCTATAAACAGGCTTCCTGAAGCCTAAGACATCTAATGTTTCAAAATCCCTGTCCAAAAAGATGAACAAACGTTTTCATTGAAAACAGACACACAACCACATGATTCTGGCATTCACTGCTTAATTCACTTAAAATATATCAAATAATCTAAAAGTTCAACAGAAATATGACTAACATCATTCAAAAAGAATTTTATTATTGAATCAGCCCTGCATATTTCTCAGTATATCATCAGTTTGAGAAAAATCTGAGACTTTGAATGAACTCGAATTCTTTTTTCACATCATCTTACATTTCTTCATATTTTTCTTCCAAGGAGCCAGACTTTGTTTTATTTAAAGTGGTCTTAACAGTTCTCCAGAAAGCTTTTCACTGGATTTCATTTTGATGCTCTTTTGCTTATATTTATTCTAGTTTTTGAGGATTTCAGAGGAATCTGATTATTTAACCACTTGGGGGTTTTTTTTGCTACAGAAAGCATACCCTGACCACATTTTAATTTAACCATTTATAGAGCAATTAAAGTCATTACCATTGGTGTTCTCTCCTTTTTCCCCCCAATTCTTACACTTTAGAAAATGCTGCGGGCTAAGATCTTACCGTTTGTCCTTTTCATGTTGCAGCAGATTGCAGCTTATGTTTGCTGATGCATATGGCAGGAAGAGTGAGTGTATGGTGATTCATTCTTTCATTTCAGAATTTATTTCTTTGGAAGTTTGTGTAGAGTACACTGTATGCAAATATCACTGTTGGCTTGTGATGCAGCAGAGAAAAACAAGCTTTTCCAGAGAACTATTCATCACAACTATTTCAAAATTATGTTCAACAGGCCCAAAATATCAGGGGGTTATGTTTACTGTGAGTTATGGTTAATTAATCATAATCGCTGATTAACTGTATGAATTCAGACTTGGTGTTTGATTAAGCACTGACTGTCTGTACAAAACATTTATCAGACTAAGCACAAGACCATGAGCTGCATGAAAACAGATTTTAGCAGTTTGTGGCTGAGAATCTCCCATGTATAGCTGAGCACTAAGTACTGAGTTTCCGTCTTCATAAAATTTTCTTTCAATCCAGTGATCAGTTACCATTGAGGCATGTCATTATAAAGATAAGAAACAATCTAGAATCAGGTTTAAACAAGGTGAATCTGGTACTCCAGAGATGTAAAAGCACATATTCGTCCCAGCTATTTCTTTTTTTTTTTACATGGAGTAAACCTTTTAGTGGGAAATTGGGGAAGCGAACATCTGGATATGAGCAACTGGAGCGCTGTACCAGGTTCCTAAAGTAGGGATGAGTTTCCTTTTATTTTGATTTATTTAAAAAAAGGGACAATACATGAACTGCAAGAGGAAAGATGAACTGCACCAGATTGTAGCTCTCATAATGATTTATATCTGTATTAATTGGATAAAAAACTTTTTACCACCTGACATTTTTACTTACCTGAATTTGACAGTATTAAATCATAACTAGACTAAATAGGAGTATTTGTAATTAGATCTGAGTCAGGCTACATGCTTGGGTTGCTCTGTAGTGACCTGGGTCAATTTGAATTGCATCCGGACCCAAATCAAGTCAATTTAATCAAACGTTAATTGAGGAAGTTTGTCGAGTAATGAACCTTAAGCTGACATTAGTTGTAAATTGACAACATAAAAATAAAGTCAACTGCAATGAAAGGATTGTAGCGCCAACAAAGCGATATTCAAAAAGCTATTAGGAAAAAAAAAAGGTGAGTACTGTCTGTATGGAAATAAAAATAAATAAAGTCTGGTTTCTTCATGCACACACAAGAAAATACCAAAAAAGACACAAAAAAAACATTCAAACAGCAAAGTGAATTTTAGGCAACTAAAGTCAAAGCAAACATTGGTGACATATTCTGACAAATGGAAATTGTTGATGAAGAGGTCTTTGACATGACAACAAATCTGCTTGTTTTATCTGCCATGTAATTTAGCCTCCTCATAAATGTGATTTTGTCTAAAAGCAAATCAGAGATCTAATTTCTTCAATGAAAACACAAAATTTTTAACTTAGGCTATAATTAAACTTTTTTTTTAAACTGTCAGAAATTTTATCTACAAATACAGCACCAATCAGAGGTGTACACACCTGTGTTAAGATTCCAGGTTTGTGACATAAGTAAGTGATAAATTATTACAAAATATTTTCCATCTTCAGTTTTCTTGTACAAACTGTGCCTTTGATAACAGGACAAAAAAGGCATAAGAAATCCTACAAGATGAGCTAAACTTATTTTCAGATTATAGCACTTTCTTTATAAATTGATAGCAGCTTCATCAAAGCACTAGTTTAATGTTGTGAATAACAATCCATATAGTTGTTTGAGCCGCTTTGCCCTGTGATGTCCAGTGACTGCTGGAGATAGCCACCAACAACTTTCCACAGATAGGCGGGCAGAAACAATGCATGAATGGATACAGTTTAATCACATCTAAGTATAGAAGAAGTACTTTTTCCAGCACCACTGAATCACTAAAGGCATCCTTTTTACAACTCTCCATTTTGACAGGCTGAGACTCTAAACTGGATGTGGTTCATTGTGTTTCTCTGAAGTAGAGTTTCATGATGCTCGACAGAAAAACAGTTCTGAGGACCTCTAAATGGACTTTATTTCCCAGGCACTCCACGCGCTGTCGGGAGTAATCTCCATGGCATAAAAATAACATGCAGTCGGATAGCGAGAAGTAAACAACAATTAAGCACACCCCTTGCAAGGCTTGAGAAATGAATCATTGAAACCGCATGTATGCCAAGAAGACTGCTTCAGCCTCTCAGTCTTGATTGAGTATGAATTATTCAGATGGTAAGGGAAGTCTGGTTGTGTGCCAAGGACTGAATTGTTCTTGATTTTTCTCCTCTACAAGTAAAATTGGAGAACAGTCAAACTAAAATGAAAGAATAAAGATCCTTCAAAGTAATTATTGATTAGATGCCAAAAATCAAAGTCAAATATGTGATAAAAGAATAGAGCAGAGTGATAACTGCTATTTTGGATTTCACAGGATCAATGATGAATTCTCAAGAATCAGTTGTTAATGCCAAAATCAAAGTCAAATATGTGATAAAAGAATAGAGCAGAGTGATAACTGCTATTTTGGATTTCACAGGATCAATGATGAATTCTCAAGAATCAGTTGTTAAGCAAAAAGAAACTATCAGACGAATCTTCAAATCAAGAGTTCTTTTTGTGTTCATACAGATATCTAACAGCCTTCATCAGGAATCACAACAAACTGCAATGAAAGAGTCTTAAGAGGTAAAAAATACTCAATTTCACTACTTCTAATGACCAGAGATCAGTATTTGTAAGATCCGTTTATTGTGAGCAGGGAAAAATAATTTAAGTCCAAGTCACTGAGAAGAGTAAAAATCAGAAGTATGAATACTAAGAGTACTAATAACAGCAAAAACATTTTAAATATGAGGAAGTGGAATTGTTTTTCGAGCCTCTCTTGCTGCTTGGGAGCTTAAATGCTGACAGAGGGAGTTACATAAAACAACGTGAAGCAAGTATGAGCCGGTCTCAGGTTTCTCATCTACTGTAAAAATATAGTATTTACACACAAACAACAACAAAAACTATAGCTACAACATAATCTTATTTAAAACAGAAAAGCAACAATCACTCCAACTTCCGCTGATCTTTTAATGTTAAACATTCACAGTCTGTTCTACACAAGTTTATCTTCAGCCAGAGATTTCTACAGATCTACTGTATTACAGTAACGTACATTTTAGTGTTTTGATGGTGACAGGCAGATTTTGGCAGTAAAGCAGATTTTGGAACAAAATCCAAATGATATTGATGTGTTAATATCAATCACACAGTGGTGAAGATCTGCTTGTTGAGAAAATCAAATCACCTACTTGCATTTGTCTTACTTGGTTTAATCAAAATCTACTTTTACATCCAAAATACATTATCTGTAAAATCAGATGAGTAAAAACCATCTGAAGATTCATGTCTGCTCTGGTTACTGTAAAGTGCTAAAACAGATGTGACAGCAGACTCTGCATATTCAAGTGAGGAAACCATCCCCAAACACCAACTGATTATACAGCACAAGGGTGGGTTCAAAGGCAGGACAGGGTCCTGCAAAAACACAACGGAGCTAAAATGGGTTTATTACTGATGATGTGAAGTCCAACAGGATGGACGAAGCTGGACGTGGGAGAATGATTTGCAGTGGATGCCTACAAGGGTTGACACCAGGACCCATCAGGCCCCAAATCAGATCAGTTGAGGCTGAGAGCGTCTGTATAGTTGCTCATTGAAATGTCTAAGACCGTTTTACTGCTTGGATCTTCCTCTCGTCTAATTTTACTGCATCTCTGGCTGACGTCCAGCTTCCTTTTCTTCACTAACTTGAATGAAAGCCAAATCCAAAACCCAGCAGAAATAAAGAGAATTTGCTCCTGCTGAGCTTTATACGTGTCTATACCACCAGGAAGAGTTGCAGGTACTAGACAGACGGTCTTCTAAAGTACTGCATGTAATCGAGGGACAGACAAACAGACGAACAGAGAGAAAAACAAAAGTACTTTAATATCCTGCATGGTGAGCTGAATGGGAGACCCCGCCGAACAGTTTACAAATTCCTCCTGGGTGACAGAGTCTCGCCACCTTTTTTGTCCCAGAGCACAACACTGGCACTAACGGACACCATTAGAGTTCATTAGTGTGATAACATCAACAAACTGTCCACAAACAAGTAAACCTCCCCAGTGCCAGCTTGGGTCAGACCAAACACAGTGGAACTGAGCTAAATTATCGTGTTAATGGAATTAGAACACACAAACTGAACTGAAGCAAAATTAGAGAAAAAGAAAATTAAAAATACAACTAAAGTTGAACTTCATCTTAATATGTTTGAGAGTTTTAAGCAGAAAAATGTGTGGAAATTTATTGAAGCTTGTACAAACATTAAAGTACATCCAGGTTAAAATGGGATTATTTGACCAAGTTAAAAACAAATAGACTTTTAAACAATTTTACTGTACTGCTCAATGACAGTGGGCATCATATGTCACAACAACAAATATTTTGTAGGTTATGCTGCAAAGAACGTCCCAGACCAAAACCAAGTTATTCCAAAAGGTCATTGCAAAGGATCTGAATTTACAGCTAATTTTGTCCAATAAAATACACGGCTTCTACCAGGAAGATTTCTATTTAGAAATTAAACAAATTCATGCACTGAAAATTTTCTTTCATTAACTGCAACTATTTTACAAATAAAATAAATTGTCTAAAAAGAAGAAACAGCCAATGATAAAAAAGGGCCAAGAAATTTTACAGCTATAGATCCATTACTAACAGAAATGTATTAGTCTAAAATTACGCAGTACATATAATTTTAATAGTTAATCTTGCAGTAAATTTAAGTATCTATAAAATAATCTGCGTTTCTGGAGTAACATTGACACTTTTGCAATATTGTGATAATTGTGATAATGTAAAAATTAACTAAATTGAAATTTGTCTGGGCGGAGGAATCTCCCCAAGATTGTAGCTCATGGTTTCTTTGAAATTACCTATTCTTTTCTCTCTTTTTAGCATTTTTAGCATGCATCGAAACTTTAACAGTGATTAGAATTCAGAAAGAGAAAGAAATATGTGGACAAGTTGAAGTGTTGTTTGGGTGTGTAAAGCAAAAAATTGTTAAACTATGGCTTCAGGTCCTTGGGTTTTTGTGACCTTTGTATACTTCACACAACGAAGTGAGTTTTTAAAATCCTCCATGACCAAAAACTTTATTTACACATCTATGATGCGATAAAAACGCAGCAAAAAATCTTGTTTGAACCAAATACCAAATAAGTATGGAACAGATCTCAAAGAATGCGTGTGGTGGGTTATGCACTCACCTCAGTTCTGCAAATCAACTCAGTAATCACCTAGAGAAATCTTAATAGTTGCACCACAGCTGCAAGACATACTTCACATTCCAGAAATAGCACGATCACCAGACAAAAATAAGGAAGTGATTTACATACTCGTCAAGGATGTCCTGGAATGCAAATCACAAACCGCAGTCACGTTAGCACAAACAATTTGTACCAATATTTTAGTTAAGTATTTATAAAATATCAAAGCTAAGACAGCCAGACATCAGCAAAGTGATTCCTAAAAGGTTGTTAGCTGAAAACTTGGCATACATTAGATGGATGACACAGCTAATGGATTTTCTGTCCTCTTTCTTAAAGATGTGACTTTTAGATTCTGAGCAACCAGTGGAGAAAGTTGGTCTCCTTTCTTAGTTCCAAGCCGTCACTAGCCTGAGTCACAAAAAAACTTTCCAAACAAAACATCAAGGTCTCAACTAACCATAGACTTATCTATGTAACTGAAAAATTGTGGCTGCTCTCCTTCGGGTAAACATACGTGTGTGGGGGTGGGAGTGTGTGGGTGCATACATGCAGAAAGTTTGCTATCTGATGATTTATTTATCTATGAAAACTTTCAGAGATTTTACCGTCTTGATTCTTTACATCTCTGCACACAATCAGATTCAGCGTGTTCTTCAATGAGCCATAACGTCTGGAAATGTTTCTCACTTTAACTGTCTGAAAACAGGTGAATTCATCACACCGGACCCAGTGCAACATTTCTTCTGACAGAGAAACTTGGTGTGAACGTCAGTAACACAAGGTTTGCAGCTAGATCTATAGTTTGTAGATCACTTTACTGCTTTCTATCTATTCCTCCAATTTACATGTCTGTTTGAGCATAAAAGCAGCATCAGATGCAATTTAAGTTTCATCTAATTTTTTGGTTTGTCCTCGAGCATTATGATGTTATATGTATGAAGCATCAACTTTTCCTTCGGATCGATCTCCTTGTGACCGTCTGGTAAGCGATTTGTTGCTATGGTTCTGCAGACCAATGGTGCTACAATTTTTGTCACATGGACCAAAATCATCAAGTTAAAAAGTAATGTGAGCACAATACAGTGGACCCTACCTATTTGCGGCTGAGATTTGAAGATTTTTCTGTAGAACATAACTCCAAACTATTAGGCTTTTTTAGAGCATATCAAAACACAAATCTAAATGCCAAAACGGTTTTACCTGTATGTTGTAAGAGAATTATGATATTAAGTTGATGATTATCTTATATGGTTTTCATCATCTTAAACTTCTCATTATTTCATTTTTAATGAATTTTAAGATGTACTTTGTGTTTGGACTATTAACATGGACTGTTCTAACAATTTTTATTAAGTTTTTGTGAATTTCATCTATACCAGGGGTCTAATGTATTGTTTGTTTTTGAAACAAATAAATTATGAAAACAATCATTTGTTTTCATAATTTATTATGAAAACAAATTACAATTTATTTTGCAAATTATAATTTACTTTGTAGTTATTTACAAAGTAAATAAGTAATATTTTAAAGGAACTAATATTTTTTTGGAGTTCGTTGTTTTATATTTTTTCTACAAAAACATTTTAAGTCTAAGCTCAGTAAGCCGTGCAGAAAATGGGTCAATCGCTCTTTAATAGCAGTTTTCTTTTTGAGCCAAGTTTAACGACTGAGAGCATAGAGGTTTGCTTTAGAGTAAAAGTTCATGGAGGTGGTGGTAAAACTTACTACAAAATTAAAATGAAAGCAAGAAGCAAGATTTCTAAATATCAATACTTTTTGTTGTAGTTCAAATTTTCCATTTTATATAGATTTCAACATCTTGCGCTAAAAATAAAAACAAAGTGTCCACCTGCCTAGACTGCCAGGTGAAAATTTATATAGTAACTGAATAATTTTTATTCACCAAAACTGACAAAAAGAATGCTTGAAAAATGTCACCATGTAAAATCTTCTGAATCAAGTTACCTCTATTAAATAGCTATTTGATGTCCCTATTAATATTAGTGATCAGAATAAAGACAATAAAACAGTGAATCAACAGGTTTAACCTAACAAGGAAACCAACAGTTCAATAGGTTGAACTGACCAGGAAAAGAATTTACTAGTTAGATAATATTCCAAATTAAGCTGAAGTTTTGTCTCTGTTTGGATCCAATTATCCTTCGTTTGAATCTATAAAACAAACATCTGCAGCCAGTAAAGTAGGACTCAGACATATAGGTCTGCTGTGACTTTTTGTTCCTGTGGGGTCTGGAGTTTATAAGCATGAGTCTGAGCATTTTTCCGCTTGTAAAGGGTTAAAGAGGAACGATAACAGAGCAGAGCCACAGCCCTGTGTTTACACTGCATGAAGGCACAAGTTTACACCCAAAGCTCCGCAATACAAACACAGCTTCCTACCTCACACACAGGCACGGTGGGCAAACATGAAGGAGAAGAAATGCGTGCTGTGAATCCCAAACAACCACTGTCAAACTACTCTCACAAAGTAGAAGAACCTATCGAGTAGACAAGTCAGGAAAACGGTCCCGAAAATCCACACCTCTTAATAAAAACCGGCGAGCTTCACTAATGCGTTCAATTTAAGCCATGGAGATAAGCTGTTTCATTTCAGCCGACCCTTTCTTTAGTTTTTAACTGCAAACTGGAAACAGCGGGCTTATTGCGCAACAATTTTGCCTTCTTTCTGCTGACTTTGAAAGGGCGATGAAAACTTCGAGCATAAGTCAAAGCGCAGACGAAGAAACAGCCGCCTTACAGAGACTGATTCACAGAGACCGGGACAGGGCACACCTGGAGGCGGACTGCGCGGCGCTTCCACCCCGCTGCTCTCCTGAAGCATCCACGAAGATATGGGAGCCGTCGGTGTAAAAAAAAAAAAAAAGGAAAATAAAATCTACTCATTCAGACAGCAGCTCCTCCATACTGAATCAATCACGTGTCTGACAGCCTCCAGTGCTTCCGTAGAGGGCGGGGTCCGCGGATAGTTTGGGAGGAAAAATATAACGGGATCCGTGAATGAAGGCCGTCAATCTGAGTCTACTCTGGATATGCTTTGTTTTCTGCTTGTTTTAATTTCTTGCTGAAACAATAAGAAAAAAAGGTTTAGAATGTTACCTAGTTTGTTTACGGCTTAATTTGTGCAGATCATACCTGCACTGCTAATTTGAAATTATGTTCAATACGTAAAAGACTTTAACTGCAAAAAAGAGCTCTACTATATACCGTAGGTTAAATTATAACTATTATTTAATATCATCACCTTTAAAAAAAAAAACATGTTTATCAGGAGTCAGATGGATTTTACAGATCTAGATATGTTTTATTGAAGAGACTAAAAATGTATCCTGTTTTAGAGTAGCTGGATTTTATTAAGTCACATAAGTTTAAAGCAATAATACATTTAAAAATAGCTAAGCATAAAGATCAAATGGGATTATTTCAAGGTAGGACATAGCTGGGTTAACCACCTCTCACTGGACTAGGTAACCATCAGGCCTGAAGAAGGAATAGATGTTGGCAGAAATGCAGCAGGAGTAAAACACAGATTACATAAACACTGACACTCATCTGAACAGAAAATGGGGCAATTCAGCCTTGTGTAAACGTTCTCTGGATGAAAAAACACACACTGACAGTTTAATAAGTATCCACTCAGCTGAGCCTGTCCACATTCGCAGCAGAAGAAAGCCAACGATGGGACGGTTCGACCCAGCAACACGTTCTGCTGACAACATGATTAGTATTGTTCCAAATTTGTCTACAGCTCTGTAAAACGGGGCAGCTAAAGAGTGTAATCTTGTCTCTGATTTAACACTCCTGCAAACAAAATCTCCGACTGTATTTGCTGCAAGACTAAAACTGTTTGTTGGAATAAGCACACAGCAGCTAAACAGCTTCTGAGCACACATATGAGACTATTTGGTAAATTACAAACTTGTGTGGTCAGGTCATCTCATTTGGGTTGATTAGTTTTAATGAGTAATGTTCTCACTTTTCAGTAGACAGTAAAGAGGAACTGTTTCAGGTGGATCATTAGCTGAACATTAGCAAATCAAACCATTTTCTGAGCTTGTTTCTCATCCAGCTGGTTTATTTATGGTTGTTTCCTTGTTCTAAACCTATTGTTAGATTCACAGCAACCAGAGTTAGTAAGAGACAGTTTCAGACATTGTCTTGCACATGTTTCACCACTAGCGTATTCATGACTTGCACCAACATGTCTTGGAAAGTGTGACTGTTCTCTGGTATCAGGTGATCTGCAGCTTCAAGTTAGAACTGTCTTTAAAATGTCTGACTCCTGTTCAAAGGCAAACAAGACAGTTATGCATGTAGCTAATCAGAAAGCCCTGATAACTGACCATGTTTGATTCTGAGGTAAAGGCTCAACTAACACAATGAGAGCTGCATGCCCAAGATTTGAATCATAAACATTCTTGGCTAAAGAGGCTAAATAATTTTACTTCAGTTACATGTGTAGAGGGTTGAGAAACAATAAAAACAAAAAAATTAATACACCCCATGTTTTTGAATCAGAATTGGTCTTGTCTTTCATCTTTGTTTTTTTCTTCTTTTTTTTCTCATGTATATAGACGTGTTTGTTGTGTGCATCTTAATCTAAACCGCATTGGGAAAACTAGTCAGAGCTGATCATCGTTCTGTTGGAGTTAAAGTCTGAAGCCCGACGGTTTAAAACACCTGAACCACATAACACTCATTTGGAAAATGTGCATCTTACTCTTTATTTGGAAATCTATTTTAAATTATGTTCAATTGTGAATATTTCTGTATATCTTTTGACTGCATTACCTAAATCCAAAAGGTTCCACATTTTAAAAAAGAATTAAGTAACATAGATATGTGTTTAGCGCTCTGTAACGGACTGTCTATCCTGCCTCTCACTCGCTGACAGCTGGAGGTAGGCACCAGCACCCCTCCTGACCCCAATGGGATAAGGGTGTAAAAGAATGGATGGATGGAAAGAAAGCAAAATATAAGCTAATGTGGACCGTTTCCTAAATATGTTTTGGCCAGCAATGAATTTCTATCAGAGAAATTCAAAAATCTGGGTTGAGTCCATGAAAACCTCAACTTCAAGGTTCTCCGTTGCTGAGAGTTGCTCCGAACATAATCAGAGCTACAGCCACAGCTGGTGTGTGTTCACATCCCACACAGGTTCCAGTCCAGACCCTAATGGAGAAGCTATGAACTGAAGAGAGAGAAATTAGTTAAACTACCAGTTATTATCCTGTATCAATGAATACACAATTTACAATTCTGATAATAAATCAGCTTTATTATCTGAGGCTTTTTAGGATGCTTGTTTCTCACCTAAATTGTTTGAGTGCCTGAGTCGGCCAAGTTCATCAGGAAACACCCACTCTGTGGCCCTATTGTAAAACTGCTTTGACAGCAGTGGATGGATTTCCTGCACATTATAACGGGAAGATCCCATTCTTCCAGCAAAGTGATAGCAGAACATACTCCAGAGAGCACAGCATTATCTTTCAGGAGATAAGCCAACGTTAGCGCATTTGTGGAAAAACTGTAAGCTAATGCAATGAAAATGGGAAGGATAGGCTTGAGGTTAGATTCTAGTGTTATGCAAATGCAACACATATGATGATAAACAGCGGAAATTATGAAAATTGCAACAAGAACAACAGGGCTTTACTTGTATCCTTTAGGAATAATCAAATAATCTTCCTATTTTCCATTATCTTACTTAATTGTAAGATTTCATCCACCCACAGAGAGGGAAAAAGCTACAATTGAGAGTGTTTGTGCATTCAGATAACCTAATTAGCGCCCAGGGTTTTAGTCCTTTTTGTCCGCTGATTGATTAAATTAAGTTATACAGCACAGAGATAATTTTCCAACAAGCCCAACAAAACCACCAAGATGCTGAAATGTGGAATTGTAGCTCAAATTGAAACCCAATGTATGATGAAGGGTGCAACATAAGAGTAGTGCAGTCTAAAACAATATAGAGTTTTATATTCTGTAATACAATTTAAGAGTGATGTTGAAATGAAACTGTTTGTTATTGCACTTTCAGAAGTATCTCTAACATTTTCTTTATCAAGACAGAGTGGAAACTTCTGTGTGAGGGGCAATAAGAGCACACAATTACATTAGAAATCTATCAGAAATGTGTGTTGATGGGGTTTGTAGGGTCTTATAAGGGTCCTGTGGAGTGCATCAAGAACACATTGTGCTCTGCAAGTGTCAAATGTATTTATATGGTACATTTAAAAACAATGTTGACCAAGGTGGTTCACAAAGAGTAAAAGGAACAACAATAAAAACAACTAAATCAATAAGAACAAAACATAAAACAAAGACATTTCTGAAAAAATTTAAACTGGGCCTGCCAAAGTGTGAACGTCACATAGAACCCACCGTTCTGATGCTAAAAATTAGCATCAATGCTAAAGTAAGCTACAATGTACTCAATAGCATGTGGAGAGTCACAAGCATGTCAAGTAACATATACTTACTCCATTCAGTATGATAAAATTACTGTACAAGCTACAATTACCCAAAATGCTAATGTTAGCCTAAATGCTGCCAGTGGCATGTGGGATATCATGTTGTCTTACATTGACTTCCTCCATTCAGTGTGCTAAACATTGTTAAGTGTGTTAAGCATAAACATGTTTAATAAATAAAAATTAGCTAAAGAGCTCATTTTAGTGAAAAGACTAGGGAAAATGCACTGCCAGCTAATATTTGTGCTAATGTTAATGCACTTCTACTTTTACTTTTGCAAAAGTAAAAATTAGATGTTGTGGCACTTGGTTACCAAAAACTGTTCTCATCTCTTAGCAACAGATATTGTTATTGTTCAAAAATTATAAGATTTCCTCTGCTCCTTTGAAATACTACTCATCTTAGGCTGCGTTCACACTGCAGGCTTAAGTGACCTAAATTTTGATTTTTTTGTCACATCACAGTAAAAATCAGATGTTTACTTTGTGGCAGTTGGTTAAAAAAAATGCACTCATCTCTTAGCAACAGATTAACAACAAATATTGTTATTGTTCAAAAAAATAAGATTTCCCCTGCTTTTTTGAAATACTATATTAAACTAAGAATTCAACATAGGATTTATTCTGCTCTTTTGAAACAATTTTTTATACTATCATTGTCATTGGTGGTAAATATATCACAAAAACAGACATTCAACACGAACATAAAAATCTGATTTTACTTTGTGGCAGTTTGTTACCAGAAAAAAACGCTCATCTCTTAACACCAAATTAATAATAAGTGCCATTATTGTTTATAAAACATAAGCTCTTTTGAAATAATGCTTACCTGCTTGGACACAAAAAAAATTACAGTTGGTAAATTTTGTAAAAGTAAAAATTTTTTGTTTACCTTGTGGCACTTGGTTACCAGAAAGTGCATTCATCTCTTAGCAACAGATTGACAACAAATATTGTTATTGTTCAAAAAACATCAGGTTTCATCTGCTCTTTTGAAACACTTTCTTAAACTATCTAAGAATTCTGCAGTTGGTGAATTTTGTAGAAAAATTAAAATGTTTCTTTATTTATTATCTATTGTTTTTTGTCATTGGTGGTAAATATAAAACAGACATTCAACACAAATGTAAAAATCTATTTTATACTTTGTGGCAGTTCGTTACCAGAAAAAAAACCGCTCATCTCTTAACACCAAATTAAAAAATAATATTTCTTTAAATCATGAGCTCTTTTGAAATACTGCTTATATACTTAGACACAAGAATTGACAGTTGGTAAATTTTACAACAGTAAAAATCAGATGTTTTCTTTGTGGCACTTGGTTAAAAAAAATTGCACTCATCTATCAGCAACAGGTACTATTATTGTTTATAAAACATAAGTTCTTTTGAAATAATACTTACCTGCTTAGACACAAAAAATTTACATTTGGTAAATTTTGTAAAAGTAAAAATCTTATGTTTACTCTGTGGCACTTGGTTACCAGAAAGTGCATTCATCTCTTAGCAACAGATTGACAACAAATATTGTTATTGTTCAAAAAACCTATGATTTCTTCTGCTCTTTTGAAACACTTTCTTAAACTATCATTGTCATTGGTGGTAAATATATCACAAAAACAGACACTCAACACAAACATAAAAATCAGATTTATACTTTGTGGCAGTTCATTACCAGAAAAAAAAAAAAGCTCATCTCTTAACACCAAATTAATAACAAGTATTGTTATTGTTTATAAAACATAAGCTTTTTGAAATAATGCTTACCTGATTAGACACCAAAAAATTACAGTTGGTAAATTTTGTAAAAGTAAAAATCTTATGTTTACTTTGTGGCACTTGGTTACCGGAAAAGGCATTCATCTCTTAGCAACAGATTGACAACAAATATTGTTATTGTTCAAAAAACATATGATTTCTTCTGCTCTTTTGAAACACTTTCTTAAACTATCATTGTCATTGGTGGTAAACATATCACAAAAACAGACATTCAACACAAACCTAAAAATCTGATTTATACTTTGTGGCAGTTCATTACCAGAAAACAAAACCCCACAAATCTCTTAACACATTAATTAATAAATTAATAACAAGTGATAATTTATGAAGAAATTATAGTGGGACATGCTAAAATGTGCCTGTTGGAAGGACCCAAATCAGGGGTTCTGAAGATAAAAATTAGCATCAGTGTTAAACTTAGCTAGCCTGTACTCAATACTATGTGGAGAATTACAACCATGTTGGCTAACATAGACTTATTCCATTCAGTGTGTAAGCTAATACTATCTATCCATCTATCCATCCATTTTCTTCCGCTTTATCTGGGGTCGGGTCACGGGGGTAGCAGCTTCAGAAGGGAGGCCCAAACTTCCCTCTCCACAGCCACTTGTTCCAGCTCCTCTGGGGGAATCCTGAGTGAAAATGAAAGTTGGAATTGTTTAAGAGATCATGACGAAAATCCCTGTAGACAGTTTAGAGGAGCTCCAACACTGCTGTCACTGCCTCATGTCTCAGCTTTGTCATAACACAGCGGTAGCATTATGCTAATGCAGCCTATCTTTTAGCTCACCTTCTGATTGAAACATGCCAGGTTGAGGTCCCAGGTGTAGTGCCACCAGATCTGTGAGATGTTAATTGGAATGTGCTGCATATTTAGCTGTGTGCCTGATTCCTTTCCATTGATTTGAAAAGATTACTGTCATGAGGAATCTGTGTTTTGCTCCTGGAATCTGTTTTCTTAGTGTTTCATTGTTTTTAGTTGTATTTCTGGTTATTCCTCGCTCATCATACATTTCCATTTCTTACATGTATTCACACACTACTCTGCCTACCTGACTAAATACTTTTTAAATTTTCTAGTTGCAATAGGAAAATAAAAAAACACAAAACTAAGTCCTCTTTTGAGATAAGGACAGACAAATCATTTCTATTGCCAGCTAAACAAGCAAAATGGTATTATAATGTGGTAGCGTAATGAAGATTACTTTTAAGATCTGCCATTCAGACCTGCTAACAGCATTCAAGAAATCATTCATAAACATCTCAGGTTAGTCAAACAAGATGATAAAGCTGATTTACTGAATGTTTTGCATTGCCTTTGACAGCCCATTTTGGATGTAGAGGGATGTACAATCAATATGTACACAGACCACAGGATTAGTGCTTTTGTGTAGATGCAGTTTCATCATGGCAGACCCATTCTCCTGTCTGTTGTAAGCAAAAAAAGCATGCAACAACATGAAAAAGAGTTTTAGAATGTAGAATTTTGTAATATTTCCTTTTCCTTTTGCCTCTCAGCAGCCTTAAAAGAGGCATAACCAACAGACGACAGCAACAGCTTGCTGTACTGAAGATCCCTCCACCAAAGCTTCAGGTGCAGCGAATGGATAAGAAGGATTATCAGTATCCAAGTAACAAAACGCCTGGCAATCCTGTTACACCAAGCCAACCATGGCTGCAGGAGCTCAAATGTGTCCAACTTCAGGGATTCCATCAGAGTCCCCAGACAACAAGGGTTGCTTTGAACGTGCCAGGTCATATGTCCAAGTCATACACGTGTCACAAAAGTGATTACATTTAGATAACAATGATCCAGGTGATTCGGTTATCTTCCAAAGACAGGAAGCAAATCCTTCTTTTAATCACAAATTGCAAACTGTCAGGTTCTTACTTATTAGATTTATAGGGGTAGTGTTACATGTTTTTCAGCCACATAGTTCTATGTTAAAGCACAATCAAGCAACTATGTTCCCTTCAGGTGTTATTAAAATGCTATATATGACAAATATGATTTAAAGGAAATTTGACTCCACAATTTAGCACCTTGAAATTGGGCCTCTGTCTCCCTAAAAAACGTAATATTTCATGGAACCTGAAATAATCAGCTTTGGGTTCCAGACTTCAAACTTGCATAATAATCTCCCTTTAAAAACCTGAAAGTGAATTAAATGTGAGCTCAAAGTCCTCCGACTGTATGCTAAACAGAGTTTGGCTCTAATGCTTGAACACACAACAGGGAAGGAGAGGAATGACAGCCAGGTGGAAAAGGTAATTTCCACACTATGACTGAGCAGCATTGCTGTGGAAACAGTGGATTATCTTCTATTACATAACTTTGACTGAATAAGGAGTCACATTGTGCTGGTTTAGGGAGTAGCTCACTGATGCATGACTTAAATAATAAAATAAAAACTGTCTGAAACCAAGAACTAAAAAGGATTATATTTTAGTTCATCTCTTCATCATCAGAAGGTCAGCAAAGAAAGCCTGTCAGGCCTTGTTTGATGTTATTTGAAGCAACTGGGTTTTTCATGTTGGATTCAGAAACCTCCATAAACATTTAAGATTATTACACACCAATTAGATGATCATTATACTAAAGGGGGATTCCAAAAATATTTGCAGTAACACTTTAGACTTAAATTTTTTTAAAAATCTATCTAATCTATACCTTAAATACCTGAACACATCCACATCTAAGGGAAACTTAAAGAAAACAATTAACCTAACACGAATATTTTTGGACAGTGGAATAAACCCAAAGCACCCTGAGATACACAGTGCAGGTATGGGGAGAAGATGTAAACTTCATGCAGAGGGATCCTAGGCAAGGAAACAGTGCAGCTAATAGATAGAATAACACAGTTGTTAAGCAAATCTTATTTTTTGTTAGGTATCAACCTACTGGACAGTATTTATCATTTTAGAATCTATCGCTTCAATTGTAAAAGCCGTCACAGTAAATCAGGTGTTGGGTTTGAGATGTGACCTACAAAAGTGAGTGCCACTCAAATTAAATTTCCTGCAGGTTCCACCTTTGTCGCTGATTAAATAAGTGCTTTAGTTAGCAAAATGAGAACTCAACTTCCGCTTGCACTTGTTCTGGAGTGGAACTCGAACAACATCAAATAAATAATCAGGTGAATGTTGTTTAATTAAACTGATGCATTGATTTGGATCAAATTTGTGTCAGTAGTTCTTGTTACAGTTAGGTTTTCTTTGTGCTTCTGTGTTATTATCATACATGCATAGGAGCAATTTATGTCAAACATATTTTTAGATTAATGTCTCACTGAGAATAATGTGTCTACTGTTGACATACACTGGATACATACATGTACATCTCAAAAAATAAAGTGCAGTATTTCTCTCCAGTCATAGTGAAAAGGTCATTTTGTAGATGTTCATCACACATAAAGTGAAATATCTTAAGCTTTTAAATTTCGCAATTTTTTAAAGAATGATTTACAGTGAAAGGAAACCCAAAATGTAATGATGCTGGGACATTGATCTACAAATAAAATGCTGAATTCACATTCATCCAAGTTTGTTTTCTCCTAATCCCAGTTAAGGGAGTTGCTTGACACAGAATTTGACATTTGCAGTCCAGGTCTTGTATTAGTCTGTGTTTCTGAAGTCAATTTCGCTTGACAGTCTTCTCAGGGCTGTGTTTCTCCCTGTTGTTGGTGCACCTTTTCCTACCACACTTCTTCCTTACACTCAACCTTTCTGTTAATACACTTAGATACAGAACTCTGTGACTAACAAGCTTCTTCAGCAATGTCCTTTTGTGGCAGAGTCCATGACAGTCAAGTCAGCCGCTTTCCCCGTCATTATGTAGCCTACTGACACAGAGAGAGAGACAGTTTAAAGGCTCAGAAAACCTTTGCAGGTGTTTTGAGTCAATTAGCTGATTAGGGTGTGACAACATGAGTTTCTGTAAATGACCCTATTCACATTATTCTAATTTTCTGACAGTCAGTATTAGGGTTTCTTCATCTGTAAGCAACAACCAGCAAACTTATGCTGGATGATTCTGCATAATTGAGGAGGTGATACGAGTGTCACCTCCTAAAATATTATACTTTCACACAACATTCAATTTATTTTAGATGTGCTAGTATATATTTATTTTCACATAAATAAAGAATAAAATAGAAGTGAAAGATTGGAATGATTTTATTTTACCTGGCCTGGTCGTAAAGGAAACAAATAGTTTATTGTTGTTATATTACCAAATCTCAAAATCTTATAAGAGTACAAAAATTTTTGCATGTTCCAAAGTTTATTCTGCAGGAATGAATTGGATGTGTGCCTGGGGAGCCTGGAAGTCGCTGTTTGTTGGTTTGTTTTGCAACGTGAGGAGCCAGAAGCACATGTTTTACCCAGCAGGGTGAGTGGGCCTGGTGGGAGAATAGAGGTCTACATCCTATCATGGTGGAGCTGCTGCAAATTGTTTCCTGGAGACCAGCGGCACACCAAACAGCTAGACCTAATTAGAAGTGTCTAACAAGTCGACCTTCCAGACAAAGTTGTTCAGACCTTTTCGGTGTGTGTGTAGATCCACACCTGATTTTCAGGGAGAGTTTTAACACTTCTCCTTCATCCGATCTGACTTCATTCTTGTTCTCCGCCATTGTGGCTGCCTCTGTTTGCTTAAAAACCGAAACAAAAACAGATTGTACGAGTTCATCTTTCCACTTCTAAAAATGAAGTGTTATAATCAGCAGAAGCTCTAAACCATTTGTGGCCTTCGGTAAACATTTGTGAGCTCCCTGTAAGCCACATGGAAACACCAAGCTGCACGCCAGCTGCTCTGTGCATCCTCCTTCATGTCCTTTGAAGTGTCGCCGCCAACCAGCCTGCACAGAAGCAGCCAAGATGGACCAAAGATGCCAAATTACACACCACGTCAGTGCCACAGCTATAAAATGTAATGGAGCTTTGAAACGGCAACAATACAGGAGAACGTCTCTGACCAGAATTTTCCCCTCAAGGGCCGTTAAGGTTATTAGATGGGGCACAAACTCATACATCTGGCAAATCCACCATGCTGGCATGTTCAGAGGAAATAGCAGTAGGCACAGCAGTCTCCACAACACAACAGGAACCCTCTTTTCAATTTCCTGCTCCACTTTCCATTCCTGCTTTATTCTGTGCAGAGGTCTGCAAAGCGGGATTCTCAGAGGAAGAAGCCGACATTTAACAGATACGGCGCTGCAGAGCTCAAAACAAGGAAATTGATTCTGTCAGAGGCAATATTTGCGATAATGATCTCAATAAAAGCATAGAGGGATGTCAGACACGGATGCAAGGATTCCCTCTGGAGGTGTGCCGCCTAACGCAGCAGTGGCCTCAAACTGGAGCCGAACAACATCCTGTTGGCGGAGCTACCACTTACTCTGCATGGAAAAGAAAAGGTTTAGAAAGGAAACAGTGACGCCAGCCAATATCGTTCAATATGATAGTTGTTTGCAACAGCAGATGATTCCTACAAATAACATGAAGCATTCTGCCAAACTCAGATTTCAACAACTGAAGGAATATATTTAAAAGTGGATTTTGTACTTTGCAATCATTCCTATCCACTTGTAGAGATGTAGTATGTTAGCTTTTAGTTTGTAATTACCATTGTTTAATGATGTTACCGTAAGATAGCAAATATCTTACTATAAATACTTCAGTACTTAATTTATTGTCATTTAAAAGATTATATTATAAATAATTACATATTTAATTAATAACAATGAGTAAAAAAATTCAATCCAATGTTAACTTTGAAGGGATTTTGAAATGTATTTACATAATAGTAAGAGTAATACATTTATTTATATAGACCTTTACAATAACCAAAGCAAAATACATTGGGTGAAATAGAATAAAACATCTAAAATGCATCACATAAAACAGGATAAAACACAAAAGATAGTAGAATAGAGTAAAAAGTTAATAATAATTAAAAAGAAATAAAGGTAAAAATAAAAAACTATTATCTTGTGATATTAGTGGACTGAATTTGAATGCTTTCTAGTCATAAAACCCTGTACACTACAGCCATACTCACCCAAGCACACACATTCCATTATTGGAGACTTTACTTGTTCTCTGTTACATTTAGATGCAAATTGGCTTTTAAAATGAACAACACTTGCTCTTTGTCATTTTAGCCACATTAGAGATGTTCTTTTTTGTGATTTGTGTATCAAATTGCAATACAGAACACAGAGCCCGACAGCTATATGCTGCCAATTCTGAAAGCTGAAATTTGACTCCTTCAAACATACTTTTGTGAATATAATTGCAGTCTTGTAACCACTTTTCTTTTACATTAAGGTGACAACTTCGGTCAATTTGGGTATAAAAATAGTCGAGATTTTTATATTTTTTATCTTTTAAACTAATTAACCTGGGTTTGTACATGGCTCAAAGGATTTTCTGGGCAAGTGGATGTTTGTTGCAGGAGTGGAAGACTTCTTTGATTCTCCTGCCAGAAAAAAAAAAAAAGTATCTGTAATAATCACACGTCAGTGACAAACCACAGAATTTAATGTTGGCATTTTTAAGTAACTGCTTTCCAAAACATCTCTTGAAGCTTTAACACTTTTGTGATTTTCATATTTAGTGGTTGGGCTGCCTGTGGGTTCACCTGGACGTAATGTGACATTGCTGCCACAAGGGGGTGGTATGGGACCAGACGTTTGTCAATTGCCATGAACCAGAAGAAAACCAGACAGAAATATTTTAAAACAAAATCCATTGAATTCAAAATGTAGATTTTCATCACAGATATAATATATTAACATATAACTGAGTTTACAAGTGTTTTTTCTCTCAGTAATTATATGAGGGTTCACTCTAAGTCTCCCTGCATATATTATTAAAGGGAACATATGACTAACACAAAAACACCAGAAAATAACCATTCATCATCGTACTCTTAATTATACAAAAAAATGATTATCAGCTTAAAGCCGAAAGATCCAAGAAACACATTTGAGGGTTTTAATAGAAAATGATTCAAAGGTCAGATACAGACTCTGTCAACATGTTAGACTTAGGGATAACATGTAATTTATATTGATGGAATTTGATAAGTAATTTATATTTGCCAAGGCTGACCTGAGCGACCATGACAGAGACTGCTGAAAGTTTACCAAAAGGTCTTAAGAAAAGCCTCTTTACCCAACAAGATAAAGGCTTTATCTATAATGCAGATGAATGAGAAAACACAATGAATAAGCCATGATAGTTGTGCTCAAACCCTAATGTGTCTTATTATTAGAGCTGCATGATATTAGAAAATCTTACACTGGTGATAATATTGGTAAATATTGTGATAACAATAATATCAGTTTCCTTCCTTGTCTATTTTCTTGTTTCCTTCTCATCTGCTTCCATTACTCTGTGACCTTCAGCATTTTGGGTAACTAGTGATCGATGTAAACATCTGCTGCCTTAAAACTCTCTCAAACTGGATAAATATTACACTAACTTGAAAAATACAAGTTCATTAGATTTGGAGTAAATTAGCCAACAGTTATTGTACTCTGAACAGTATTTTCTGATATGAATATTGCACAAACTGATATTGCAATGAAGATATTTTTGATATATTGAGCAGCCCTACCATAAAGTATTTCCCTTTGCGTCAAGTTTGTTAACATTACATACAACCCTAGAATACAACACATCTTCTGATCTATGAAGCAGAAAGTGACGGTTCTAACAGCTCAGCTGCAGACATTCTTCAAGTATCACATTTCTGTTTTCGGATTAAAAACAATCCTTCTTACTTTACTTGGAACGAATTCCAGACTCCCATCTACTTTAAACAATAACCTTCTCCTGAGTTGGGATGTAAATAAAACATCTAGTAACCTGATTAAATTTTTAATTGTAAAACATTATTATTACGCTAAACTGGATCCAAAAGTGTAAAATTTGATCTGATCACAAACAAAACTAGCAAACACAGAAACAGCAGACATTTTGTGTGGAATAAAAAAAACCCTCCTCACCAGAGTAGGTGCTCTATCATGAGGTTTCTCAGCAGAGGGTGCAGAGAGAAAAGATGGCACGCTGTGGTTTGCAATCACAATCATTCTCCTTTCGAAATGACCTGGTGTGTTAATGTTAGGTTAATGGTTCTTGTGATGAAGTCAGCATGCAAAAAGTTTCAGAACCATAATTGGACCCAGAGTCATGATTTTGATGCAATTGTTGCACAATCCTGGAAAACAAAGAAACTACGCAGTCATTTTGGCACACCTGGGAAAATGTCACAAGACCTTGGATTGCTGGAAATTTAGGAGAAATCACTCAGCATGCAGCTACTTTATTAGGTATGGCTGTTTAACCGTTGTTCAAACAAAAGGCCAACAATGTGGTGGTAGCTCAATTCTGGTGTCGAGAAATGGCAAAAATTAGTTGATAATGATCAAACTGAGCATCAAAATGAGTATAAAAAGGGATTTAAGTTGCATCTGATTGAATTGAACTGAAATAATGTTAATTTATATAGACTAGATCCTTCAGTCTTGCAAAGTCCATTGAGATGACATCTGCTTGCAACTTTAAATGTTACATGTTTGCTGGTGTCAGATGGGCTGGTTTGTGTTACAGAAACTACTGATTTGCTGGGATTTTCAACCTTTACCAGAAGATTTTTTTATTGTGGTTGTGGAGTTGACAAAATGATGTGATGCCATCATGTCGATTTGGAGCAAAATCTTTAAGGAATGTTTCAGACACTTTGATTAATCTATTCCACAAAGATATGAGACCTCTGTGAAGCTGAAAAGGGGTCAGAGACAGAACTACCAAGGTGTATTTAATAAATCAAGTGTATACTTCAGCAGCTTAACAACAAACAAGATCTATTTGGAAGAACCCTGGCTGAAGTAACTCATCTTCAGGCATTTTGGACAAATGGCCTGAATAGGGAGTAGTTTCTCAGGAGTCAGAGTCCATTATGGTCTCTAAAACCACACTGGGGGTCTTACGATTCCAGATGTACCATAAAAGGGATGGAGAGAGCATGCCTTTGCCGCAATTGTTATTAGAGTCCTAAAAAGAGGGATAAAATGAGATCAGCATCCTCACAGCATGATGCTACCACCTTTGTTTTTCACCATGGAGATGGTGTGTTTTTCTCCTAAACGATCATTTTATGTGTATGATGCAAAGATCAACTTTGATCTCAATTGTCCAGAACATCTTCTTCCATGTTTGCTCTGTCTCCTGCCTGACGGCAGCTCCTAACAGTTACCAACAGCCTCTTGGCTGATTAACAATATAATTTATTGTGCACACTTTAAGTAATCAACAAATGTTTTTTTTTGTTTTTTTTTTTTGTATCTTTCACCACTCTACAATGGTAAAAGAAATGTAATGTATTAAAAATGACAATTAGAGCGTTTCTGCTTCATGTGAGTTCTTTTACTCATGGTTCTTTAACAGGAAAATATTTTCACCCCAAATTTCTGCATCATCTGCGCATCCTATTAATTTAAATTTACAGATCAAATACAGTACAGACCAAAAGTTTGGACACAAAAGTTTGGACACACAGTTGTGTGTCCAAACTTTTGGTCTGTTTTGACCAAAGGTTTGGACACTAATTGAATTCAATTAGAAGGTGTCTCCAAACTTTTGGTCTGTACTGTATATAAAGCAAAGTACTTAAATGTTATAATTTTTTTTATTTCTTGAGGTTTTCTGCTTTCCTAATGAATGACTGCTGATCTTGGTCACACGTATCTCCCATAAAACCTTCGCATTCTTTATTTAGTAAAAAAACCCAAAAACACTGACACTGCAGAGTGGAACAAAGAATTTGTACTTTTGGTTTGCCGGCATTGGTTTGGCTGAGTTCAAACTGAAGTTGAAATACGCACCCAATATTATATGCTTCGACATAAACCTAATATTAAATAAATAAACAGAATATGAGTTACGTCATCCGACTGGCTGGTTCTCATGCTACGTCCTTGCTACATGTGCAACTCATCAAACTTTTGTGCAAGTTCTTCAGTTTGACCTCAAAACCTTTCTTGAATCTGGAACAAATGTGGTTCCCTGAAGCTTGAGTCACAATTTCAGATATTGCACAGGCTCCTTGTTGATCGCAGCCTCTGAGGACTTGGGAGGAGGGGGCCATGCAGAACAGACTCCCACCGTGAGATAATGCTGCGTCCTGTTGGGAAGGCAGGTCAACCTGCAGACCATGAAGTGGGTAACCCAGCAGGTGGAAGCTGGGGAGATGTGCGTGAGCGCTGTCAGCTCTCATTTATGGGGATCATGTTACTTACTTTACTTCTCTAAGGCTGGAGGGTTAAAAACAGGATTATAAAGAAGGTGCATGAGTAGAGAAAGCACAATGAATATTTGCAAAGATTATGTGGAAAATTAATTATTTGAATTTATATGTATTAGTTGTCATATATCAAAGCATCCGTACAATTAACTATTTTGTATCCTCTTTAAACAATATACTGGCGCCCTCCAGAGGTCGATCAGAGAAATAACACTGAAACGTTACACTTTTTTAAATCGGACTCATTTACAAACTGTCTTCAGAATTAATTTTATTTAACCATAATGTCAGCTTTAAAAATATTCAGTTTGAAATAGTTAATTGCTATTAGATGCATTTTGAGGCCAAAATTATTTTTTTGCTGGACTTTGGATAACAGCATCGTCATAAGCAATTCTTACAGTTTTTTAGGATTTGAAGTCAGATTTTGCAGTTTTCTTGTTTTGAATCTACCAGGAATCCACAATGCCTCCATCAACAGATGATTCCACAGTTTCCCACTTTAACCTCTTTAACTCTTACATCCGCTCCTCTTCGACTGCCAAATTACTTCTTTGACAAAATAGAGCAATTTTTCAACAAACATTGAATTACTGTGATGGACTACTGATGGTTTCCTACAGATGGTACAAAAGCTGCAGTTCAGTTTTTAAACAGAATGTGAAACCAGAAGTATATTTCTTGCATTTTGGCCCTGCTCCACCGGCTGACGGTTAATTTGTTTTATTAGCTGATATAATCTTTTATTGTAGGTTTATCAGTTCCTCCTTTCTGATCTGCTTCATGTTTACACACCATCTTGTTGCTTTTAAAACTTGTTTAAAAACATTGTTTCTCACTAACATTTAACGTGTAAGCGGTTTTATATGACCATGAAAATGTTTTAATATCTCTTAAATTGTACTCGTTCTTTTGATCATTGCTGTTTTTATGTAGGGAACATTGGTCAACTATCATGTTTCAAGAGTGTAATAAAGTTACATATAGTGTTGTTAGAAGGTCAGATTATTACAGCAGCGTTATGAAAGGTTTTGACTATTACTGATCTGCTTCGATGTTCTCTGCGATGTTTGGTGTCTCAGTGAGTTGAACAGTGTATCTCCCAACAAAGCTATTTTGTACCCTGCAGATCTAAAAACCTTAAAGAAAGTTAACATGAACCCAGTTCTTTGAAGTTCTATTTTGGTTAGGTACAAGGAGCATCAACAGGTTGGGTTTCAACTTAGGTTTTAGTGTTAGGAAAGCAGCAGGTGGTTCTTAAATTGCAGCAGATAAATGGTTTAGAGAACACGATGTCTTTTGTGGATTGTAGTTTTCTTGAATTTGATCATTTGCAGAAGGATTGTGATAAAAAAAGATGAAAACAAATATACAATCCAAACACAGGTAAATAATGTAAACTATTACTATTACTATTTACTATTCATGGTCAAATAAGAATCCTTATTATCATTTATTGCTATGTGGAGGAAGTGTCAGATTTACTTTGCCACAGTGGCATATGATTACTGTGCTGTGAAAAAGTATTTGCCCATTTACAGATTTCGTCTTTCTGTATTTAATAAAAATTAAAAGTTTCAGATTATCTGAAGCTCTCGATGATAGCTGTTTCTGCTGGCTGTGTCATTAGGACTTATATTTATGCGGAAACTGATTTTTTGCATTGGATTAACTAGTTTTGGATTTTTTTTAAAGTAAGCACTTTAAAAAAAAAACTCAGCTTCATCCAGTATTAAAAATGTTTGATGAACTGATACAAAAATCAAAACCAAAAAAAAACAAATACAGAATAATTATGTAAGAGCCAAACACTATAAGAAGAAGTATTTGATTTATTGTTATGCTGCCATGTATCTGTAACTATTACAGATTGTCAGACACCTTTATTATGTAATTGAAGTATACGAAGCTGTAAAGTAGAAGTATAGGAGAAAAATAAAAGTTCACCCAGTAAATAAATGTTCACTTAAACAGAATAGAGCTGAAGTAATGGTTTGTGTACATAGATGATTATAAACTAATAATTTTAGAGCCACTGTATAATTCAGTAAAATAAATTATCTTCATGCAGATAATCACTTTCCACGTGCTGGTGTCAACTTTTTTTATTGTGGTACAAAGACACAGCAAAACAATTTAATGACTAATCATTTAACAGATGTATGACACAGCAAAATTAACAGGCTCAATAAAAGCATTTATTGCTGTGGCAAGAAGAAAAACATTTATCTATGATGCATTTCAGAAGATATTGAAGAGTAGTTTTAATCAAAGTAATTAGTAAGAAACTGAATATATGTAGTGCAAAGAATTTGACGTCTGAACAAGAAAAATTGTTGTGCATTTACTAATTACTGTATATAAAGTTTTGGTACGACCAACCTCAACCAATCATTCCACTCTTCTGTATTAACATGTGAACATTACACTAAATTAGTTGACCTACTGGGACCCCACCCAGCCAGTTTCCTTTCATTATTTTCATCATTTTTGGAAGAAAATTCAATTTTTGCAATCTTGCAGATGTTTAGCTTTTTCAGCTTGTCAATGACTATGCTTATTGTTTTACGGTAAATATTGTAAACTGCTGAGTTTAGTTTTTTCGCACCATATTCCAGACTTTGCACAGTAAAATCCTTCGTATAAACTGCAATATCTCTGCAAACGTTGCTTTCTATTAATGGATGCGAATGAGCAAATGTCAATCGAAGCCTACTGAGATATGCAAACCTTATTTCTGGTTATGCATAGTTATCATAATTGTGTAAATTCAAGAGTGCATGCTAAAATAAAAACAAAATGTTTTCACCATGTAACAGTTCATGGATGTGCACATAAATAAACCACATATTTGCATATATTTGTTTTTCCAGTATTTGTTTTGGGTTGCTGTATAACACATTATAAGTTTTTAATCATCATGGTTTCAGTTTAAATCATAAATACTTAATGTTAAAAAGAATTCGTAGGCCTTATAGTTCAAAGGTATATCTCTATCTTATCTTCCACATTATATCTGTCCTAATCTAGATTAGGTTAATTTCTGCCACACCTCTGTAATTAAACTGTAATGGGAGAATTTTTTCTTCTGTTTACATTTCCAACAATGTGAAGCATTAAATCCTCTAAGATGTAACTATACTGGGGTGACTGTGGCTCTTTGGTAGAGTAGTCGTCTTGCGATTGGAAGGTCGTAGGTTCGATTCCAGCTTCCAGATTCCTGCCACATGTCGATGTGCCTCTGGGCAAGGCACTTAACCCTAAATTGCCTACCGATCTGCATATCGGTGTATAAATTTGTGAGTGCGACTGGGTGAATGTGACTCTAGTGTAAAGCGCTTTGAGTGGTCAAAATGACTGGAAAAGGCTGTATAAGATCAGTTCATTTACCATTTATGTAATGCATTAATAGGTCTTGTCTTTTCTCACTTTCTAGATTTGTCTTTCTACTGGTGTTGAGACAGAAAACCCTTTATGTTTATTTGTAAAATATGGTAATGTTAAGCTAACTAAAAGATCCCATTCTTAGTGTCTAATAAAACAGATAACGGAAGAGAAAATTATTTTTGTTCCAAAGATTGAAAGTCTTTATGAATCGTGTATTAGAGTTTATTACAGTCAGTAAACATTAACCACTCCATAATCCTCTACACCACGTTTGTAAAACTCAAGGCCAAACAGCCAGCTGTGAGTTTTTCTGCATCACATAAATAGAACCTTCAAGAGTTGTGTGCTTAAATATTACTTTTTCAATCAAATCAGATTTTTCTGCACAGAGCCAAATTACATCAATGTGAAAAGATGTTGACTATTATTAAAGTAGTCACTGAATGCAGAAACAGAGAATTACCGTATTTTTCGGACTATAAGCTGCTACGGTGTCATATGGCAACATGGAGAAATGTTGTCATGAAGGAAATCACACAAATACGTTCATATGATGCAGCTCTTAAGTTGAAGGCAATCAATCTGGCAGTGCAGATTGATAGCCTCTGCATGTTAGCCCGGCATGAGCGAATCCATGGCTTGGCGTTGGAGACACAGGGCAGCGTCCTTAATGACAGTTTTATTAAGGACGCTCCCTCTGCTGCGTCCTTGTGGAAAACCGAGAGCTGCGGAGATAACAGTGGTATATAGCCCAGTGTGGCTTTTATAAGTACGTGGGTGCTGCTTATAGTGAGGTCTACAGCATGAATTAATAGTTATAACCTTCATGTTTAAATATATTTAACTCACCAATTACATAATAAAGGTGTCCGACAATCTGTAATAGTTACAGATACATGGCAGCATAACAATAAATCAAATTTATTAAGAATCCTGAAATGATCAAACAATATCTAACACAGTGAATGCAAGCACAGGCATCATATTATTTATTTCTTCTTGTTTTGTATTTGTAACAATTCTAAAGTTCAAAGCCAGACTTCTGCAGTGTGATTGAGATATACAGTGAATCACAAACGTGAGTACATCCCTCTCATTTCTGCAGATATTTAAGTATATCTTTTAATGACAACAACACTTTGACACAATGAATGAATTATATGAATTATATAACAGTATAAATTCATTCTTCCTACAAAATAACTCTATATACAGCCATTAATGTCTAAACTACCGGCAACAAAAGTGAGCATATATATATACACACACAGGATTTTTTTTTTGTAATTTGTTTTTCTTGATTGTAAGAGTTTTTCTTCCGTATTCTATAATTGCAACATTTCATTCTTTGAAGCATTCTTCTTTTTTTCTGTTTTGTAGTTTGCATCGTTCATATATTTGTAGCTCATTTCACCATTTGCAAAAACCTTAAAATGTGAGAAAGGGAAAAAATATATAGTTACTTTAGAAAGGCTTTGATTTTAGGAACTTTAACATCTTCTGTTAAATTTCAAAACATACTTTTAATAAATTTAACTTAAGTTTTTTTGTTTTTTGTTTTTTTCCAATTTGATTCACCATATCAAAGTCTTTCCTGGACTGCATTACTTTTATCTCAGTTACCATAAACTTTGAGTCTGTGGTAAATGTTTATGAAAACTATTATCAAACTTATAAAACACTGTCTCTATCACCCCACGGCTAATAAGCACTGGCAGCAGAAAAGAAAGCAATCCTGGCCAAAATATGGTTGCAAAACAGCATAACTAACATGTGACCTTGCCACACTGATTATAGATAAGTACTGCAATAAAACTTATGTTTTAAAAAAAACCATACCAAGTTTATGTTTTTCTGGAGTGTGATTAAAGATACAAGACTGAAATAAAATAACTAATTAGTAAGTACGTGAATTAACATGATTTATATGACACTTTTCATGGGTCAGGAACCACAGTACTTTACAATGAAAACAAACTTGAAAACGCAGAAGAAAAAAACATAAAAGGTTAAAACACCAATATGCATAACATGATACAGTATATAAACTAGTTAAAAGCCACCCTGACTAAAGGAGTCATCAACTAATACTTAGACGAATCAACAGGATCAAGACATTCCAAAGCATTAAACAAACTGGAGGCTACCGCTGTTAAAGATTTATTCCCTCTGCTTTAACCATTGCTTTAAATTATTGCAGTAAAAGGGGATCTACAACCTCATCTAACATTGTGTTTACAGACTTTGGAGAATTGTAGTTTTATTCTGTACTTGATACTAAAACGTTGTCTGAAATAAATTAAAATCCAGGAGTTGTAAAGTTACATAATGTATGTGGAACTTATCCTTCCACACAAATAGCTATGTAACTTTGATTGTTTCATAAGGGATGTTTCACTTTTGCCTGAATGTTCCTTTTATCAAGTACTCATGTTCACCTTTGAATACCTTCAAACATGGTTTTATAACTGATAAGGAGGAATTATTTGAAAATGTGAGTTTATTGTTCCTGATAATATCACATATGTGCAATAAAACAGTAAAATTAGATAACTTGGATAACCATCCAACCATTATGGTTCGATGGTTATTCAACCTTCTAAATCTCATGAAGGAGCTTTAGGGTTAGGGTTAGGGTTAGCTCTAAAGCTCATGAAGGAGCTTTAGAAGAACAGATGCCATAAAATGGGGAGATATTTTTCTTTAAATAGCAATACAAAGAAAACTCTCAGTGCACCCTTGTCGGGGTACAATGGAGAAGCAATCATCTTCAAGAATGGGGACCATCCAGAGGGCCTGAAAGCCCAAGTTTTGGTCAAAAGTGAACTCCAAGGGCTTTCACAATCAAGACTCCCTTCTTTCACAGAGAAAGAAAAGAACTTGATCAAAGCAACTGCTGACATGTTCTGTGTGAATCACTACATTTCAGGAATAGTAACCCATGTTACGGGTGCAATTTTACAATCATCCTATCAAAATGACAGAGACTATACAGAAGAGGAGATAACTGATCAACCAACAGCAGTTGAGTTCATAAGAGCTGTATCATTTGGGATGAGAAGGCTTCTCAACTGGATCAAGGAAGAAAATGGAGATCCAGATATTTACATTAGTGAAAATTCAGTTTCTACTCCTATGGAATATGCTTATGATGATACTGACAGAGTATTTCTTTATAAAACTTATATTGACGAGGCTCTTAAGGGTACAGAAATAAATATCAAAGATGTTTGTTGCTTAGTACAATGTCTTGATCATTCACAACTAATTTCTGTTTGTTTTTTACCTCTATCTTAACAGCCTATGAACTTGATGGAGTCAAGGTGAAAGGCTATGCAACATATCTCATGGATTATTTTCAGTTCTTCCATGAGTACCAGTTTGGGTTTGGTCTCCACTACATAGACTTCAATAACATACACAGAGCAAAAACACCTAAGTTTTCGGTTAATCTCTACTGGAATATTATGAAGGAGGATAATGGCTTTTCATTACCAGACGATGTAAAGATGTTATATGGAGAATTCAAAAAGGATTTTATTTGGAGTAGTGCAACAGCATCATACCAGGTAAAAAATTTTCTATGACAAATATAATCCAAATGGTGTTATCACTGACATCAAATCATGTTCAGGTCAGTTTAAGTACCCAGACTGACTGGTTCCAGCAGGGTGCTTCATTATCACTAGTGTCTTTGTTTCATTTTTGTAGCTGAATAAACACATTACTATTGTAGATGTGGTGATGAGCTTTCAGCCTCAAGTAAGTATTTCTCCTAAAATATTCATTAATAAAAATGTTTTACCTCTTTTACCAACTGTTTTTCTTTTGGATCAGGTCACTTTGTACCACTGGGATCTCCCACTAGCTCTACAGGACATTGGAGGTTGGGAAAATGAGACCATCATTGAACGATTCAGGGATTATGCAGATGTCCTGTTTGAGAATCTCCATATAATCCCAGATTTTAGCACGGTACATATTTGAGTGTCTGCTGGTATGTTGCATTTGTGCTAAAGAGATATTCTTTTTTAGTCCATGTCCTCATTTTTCAAACAGTATTTCCAGTGTTCATAATAAGGAGTTTGTCTAATTTGAAATTACCCTAAAGCATTAGAAATTTCTTATATTTCAGAAAAAACACCGTCCTGCAAGAAATTTCAAAACATGTGTTTAATAAATATATTTAATCATTTCTTTGTCAAAATCTGATTGAATAAATTAAGTCTCTTGGACTGTGTCGCTTTTATCTCAGTTGCAGTGAACTTTGGGTTTGTAGTAAAAGGTTATGAAAAATATTATCATACTTATAAAATACTGCCTTTATTACTCTTGCTAATGAACACAGGCAACAGGAAAACAATCTCCACACGAACATGATAACAAAATCCTTTAAAGTTTGACCTTACCATACTGACTGCAGCCACGTAATGCAATAAACTTATGTAAAAACACAAAAATGTATACGTAAATTATTTTCTAGAATAGGTGTTTAGTGTTTGGTTTATCACAGAAGGCATAACTAACCAAATAGAGTAAACAAAAAGCATTGTTATAAAAAAAGCCTGAGTTAGTGAAGATATCTATATGTTGGAAAATTTATCTTAGAAGTGACTCATTGAGTCCCTGTCTGAGCATAAATATACATCTTATAACTAAGCAGTTTTTAAAATGTTTTCCAAAAATGCACCTGAGGCTTTATTACAGCCTGACTGTAGGAAATGGGAAGTTATTTTTCTGCACTTATTAGCCAGTGTTGTTAGAACATGTGAAATGTGTTCACGTTTTTCTCTGGAAGAGAAAACCTACTTACTGAATAGACTAGGGTAATGGGTTGGATTGTTCTCACATTGAAATACCCTTTACGTTCATCAAATTAGCACTGGGAAACAGTTACTTTGCCCAGCATATTGT
Organism: Gambusia affinis; assembly: GCF_019740435.1. Classification (NCBI taxonomy): domain Eukaryota; kingdom Metazoa; phylum Chordata; class Actinopteri; order Cyprinodontiformes; family Poeciliidae; genus Gambusia; species Gambusia affinis. The sequence continues at coordinate 24,799,431 of NC_057878.1, forward strand.
TGGCAAGACTAAAATAATAAAACTAATGACTTTAGAATACAAAATCTCCATTTTTCACAACTTGTGCCAGCTTGTGTTTTCCGCAAACTAATTTCAAATAATCCTCACAGCCTTACTTTTAAATAGTTTTACATTTTTCTAACGTCCTTTCATGCCTAGCTGTGCTCCAGTGCTAACTCTAGTGTATTCATAAAAAGTAAGAATAAGTGGGAATTAGATGTCTTATGTGTTATTTCTGTTCTATCCATACTAAAGTGAACATTATAATTCATCAGTACTTTAGACCACCTTGAAAAACATTTATACCTGCCTATTTTAATAGATAAGATGCAAAATATTTCTTAATATGCAGTAACATTAACAGTGAAAACTATCTTGGCCACAATGCAGAGCACAAAATCCACAGTCTTCCTTATTTCCACTCTTGGGGATAAAGCTAATTGTTATCAAGGAAACTGACCATGACTACATCAGTGCTAGCAATCCACACTACTTAACTCCTGTGGTCTATGGCCTACATTAGGTATTCTTATATCCTTTTGCCTACAGGAGAAATATTGACAAATGCTAAATGTTTTTTTTCTGTATCTAATGGAACACAAATCAGCAGACAAAACTGTCATCTATAAGAAATGGGCGGTAAACACTGAGGTTTGTATACCTGATTTAAAATGACCAATGATTTCAGAACATAATTCTTAGGTTTTTTTTCAGTTGGGTCCAAGCTTAGTTCCTGAGAGCATCAGGTAAGCAGGTCTGTGTGGTTCATACCTGAAACATTCATAGTGCATTCAGTCCCTCATAGACCAACAGAATATCAAAATATTTTGCCATAGGCACATCATAGATGTCTGACAAACCAATGTCTTTACAAACCAAGTAAATGAAGCAAAATATTAAATCCATAATGAAATGAAGCCTAGGTGCAAATTCAATCTGGAAGACTCTTTCTAGCCCCACCAGCACCTTCTAATTGGAGCGTCCCGCCTACTGTCGACAACCTATGAATGCTGGACCAAGCCACGTCACGACCAATCACCGACCAAGTCCCAGTTGACAAGGACCTCCATCCATGGCATCCTCCGCTCTCCAGCCGAGCTCAACCCTCCACTACCCCCACTCCTCCTCTCGCCTGGTCTTCGGGCCTGCACCCTTTGCTAACCTCCACCACCAGTGCCAGGCCCTGAGGGGAGACACTCCTATCAGCATTGGGAATGCACATCTGAGCTCATTGCAAACTCTGCGTTGATTGATAACCCCAGCCGGGGCCCGAGTGCCAAAGACTTTAAATTTTGTATGTCAATAAACTCTCCTAATCGTTTTCTTTTCTCTGTCTGAGTCGGCAGACAGAGAAAAGAAAGTTACAGAAACGGGAGTTGATAAAGAAAATGTTATAAAGCTGCCAGAGGTTGCAAATGAAATCAATGATTTATTCAACTTTAGCAATTATTAGATGCACTGATGTGTAAAAGTTAATAAAACTATTAGCATTTCTATACAAGGAGGAAAAATAGTATCAGGAAATCAGACCTTGAGTTGCTTGAAAAAAACCCAGCCTAAAACGTGGGCTACATCACAAGACACTGCAGTCATCGGAAATATTCTAAATTATAATAAAAGTAAATGGATAATGGTAAAAGCATAAACTGTATACCTTTCTTAGGGCATGTTTGCAAAGCTGAAAAGATTAAACCTCTAGACTATTTGTCAAAACATCTATTCATAGCCTACATCTGCTTATCTTTGACAAAGTCATATTGCATTATATGAACTATACATTATGAACTATAGCACATGGCTGATGTCTTTCAAAGTAGCTTGGCTCAAACATGAAAAAAGACAATAATCCCTGACTGCAAAAATCAAATAAAAGGGGTGAGGAAGATGAAAAAACCAGGAGAAAACAGTCCAGAAGAATGCCAGAGCTAAATCATGCAATTATTAAAATTAAAAAAAGTGAGGGAAAGAAACAGTTCCAGGGTGTCATGACAATCAAATAAGGTCATCTGGGAAACCATTGCTTCAAATTACAATACATAACACATTTTCAAACTTTTTTTTGTCTAGTTTTGGCAAAAACAACCATGCTATATACAACTACTTATCTAAGGTTCTGTTTACAAACTAAAAAGAGAAGGAAGTGACACAATATATTTAAATGTGTATTTGTAGTATTTTCAAACAGAAGGAGAATGTATTTAAACCTGATTCTGAACAAACTAAATCCAGTAATTGTGAACATGCATAATCCATGTGGAAGTTTTAGTTCCACACTGATGGTTCTATAACAGTAACCTTTTAGTGACGTATATTACACTCCTTCCCAGACATTCATATTGACAAGTACTGTTCACCATAAAAGACTTGTAACCATGGTTTTATGATAGGGAGACCTTTTTTGACATGTGTGAGTTCAAAGTGTTCCTGGGGATATCAGACATGTGCAGTAAAGCAATAAAATTAGATCAACTAGGTTTCATAACCACCATAACAGCCATAGAGAAATTGCCAAAAAGGAGGAGCTTTATTCTTTAAATAGCTTTCCAATCAGAGGAAATCCTCAGTGCATCCTTTTTGGGTCATGATGGAGAAGCTATTGTGGCTGGGGTGTCTGTATTTTCTGTGCATCCTTGGAAGTCAAGGTAGGGGGGTGAAAAGACTTGGATGACTTTGTGCTTCTTGCAGGCCCCCTGGCACAACCAGAGCTGAGTACCTTCAGCAATGGGGAACATGTTGCCTTTGACTGCAGTCAGCCCATACCAGCCAACTCCAAACTGTATTTTGAGTACCTCCGGAGCAAAGGGGTGACACACTTCAAAGTCCAGCTGTCATGGGTCCAGCTCCTTCCAACAGGCCTCTCAAGCAAACCCGAACCAGGTGTAGTTAGATGCTACCAGACCCTCCTGAAGCAGCTGCTGGAGGAAGGACTGCAGTCAATTGTTATCCTTCATGGGTCAGATGTTCCAGAGTCTTTGAGGTCCAGGTATGGAGGCTGGGAAAGTCAGTGGCTGCTAGAAATGTTTCAGCAGTATGCTGAGTTTGCTCTGAAAGAGTTTGGGCCACTGGCACAGACATGGGTGACATTTAGTGATCTGGATGAGGTTTTGTATGCGGGCCAGGCTGCAGGTGATCACCATCTTCTGCAAAACATCCTCCAGCTCAACAAGAAGATTCACCAGTTTTACCATCACAACTTCCCTGGAAATGGTGAGTTTCATACATAAAAGGAATACACTACACAAGTGTGTAGTGTAAATTTTATTGACTAAACGTCAATAAAATTGACATAGTGGTCTATAGCAAGGAATGATGGAAAAAATTAGTTATCCAAAGATCTCAGTGCAAAACTGACTAAAGTCAAAGTTTTTTAAATGTATTCTTGCTTCTACATGTTTGTAGGGAGACGTCTGTCAATTGGATTGAAAGGAAGAGGTGAAGCTGCACTTTCCCAACTTACAGGTTTAACTGTACGTTGTGTTTTCAAGTTTATTGTATGTATTCAGATGCATATGTTCAGATGCTCTTAAAATAAATCAAAATACAACATAAAAACAACATGATTTTTCACTTTTTCACTGGTTAACCTATTTACAAGCTGGTCAATAATTGTCGATATTAAAGCAAAAGGCTCAGGATGACTACTTTTAAAAAGTTACAAACACTGCAAAGAAAAATTTAATGAAGTATTATTTTTTTGTTACTTTAAAATGCTTCTATTCTAACTTGAATGCCAACTGACTGTATCTCAATAAAAATGCTAAAAACGTAAACATATTTAGCTATGCAGCACCTTTATTTTGGATATTTCTGTTGAGTTAAACTGCTGTACCGCTGAGCAACTACTGAGCTGGCTGCCAGCCTATCATCTTCTCACTTCCCATGCTAATTATTATTACTGTATTCATCTCCTGTTCTTTACAGGTTGATTTCTTATCAGTTGACATGGATTACAGCTGCGCTTCAACAACAAACTTTGCACAGGAGCTGAAGAACCTACAGGTAAACTATTTCATATAGTTTTTTCTAATGTTTTACATGAAGAAAATAAACTGAATCTTCATACATATTGTGCTATGCTGTAGATTACCACTGGAAACCTGCCTATCCTGATACACAGGCTGACAGTTCATGATTGTTCACACAATGAACAAGAGCCTCTTCGAGACTTGATGAATGGTAAGTGTTGTTACAGCTGCCAAGTAATATTTTTCAATCTATACACTACATACACATAAACAGCAGTAAATACTAAGTTACTGTATGTGTGTAAATCACATGTAAGTCAGACATATCTGCTAGTTGATTCTCTGACACTAAGAAATTATGGCTTCATTACACTTAGTTTGTTGATAGTTAGAAAAAACCTTTTTACTTCATAAATTTTTGTTGTAAAAAAAAAACCATTATTATTGCATATGGGTGGATGTGGTTTACAGGGAACAGTTGATATTGTGAAACGTGCAAAGTTGTGGGTTTGATTCTAGCCCCCCACCTCATCAAAAAGGGTGGGCAGTATGAACGCCAAAACCTGACCAAAGTTCAGCCCATATAGCATAACTATTGTCAATAGTTTGTAAATTATTACCTCTAATATAATTTATGGGTCTTTGTATAACCATCAAATGTTAATGAGAAGCAAAAGACCCATTCTTGTTTCCAATTTTACTCACTGTCGGCTTTTTGAAAATTTTGCACTATTAATCTAATTTATATAGTTGCAGATTATTACAGTACAATGGCACGGAGCTTCATGTTACTAATTAAAGGGTTGAGGACCTGTTTTGTACAGGTTGCTGTAAATAAAATATACTTCTTGAATAAAGTAAAAAGTGTATGTTTAGAATAAAAACATACACAAATATGAAAACTAAGGAAATGTATTTGTGGATTTAATTTGATAATTTGATCCTTCTCAAACAGTCTTGCGCAGTGATGATCTGAATATCATTGGATGTGACATGAAGAATGTTTTGGTCCTGTTGGAGATGCAGGGCACTGTAGACAGGTAAGATTTGTTTAAGAAGTAACACATACATCGAGTGTTTTTTAATTCTAATTTATATTTGATGTCTTTTGTTAAGTGATGAAGAACATTTCAGAAGTATGAAAGGGTTGGGTAACAGTTATCAGAAGATTGTGCATGAGTCTGCAACAAAAAGCACAGACGGAACAGATGTTCTCCTCACAAAAGTATTTCCTGCTGACTTCCAATGGGCAACATCCACAGAGTCTTTCAAGGTTGAAGGTGCATGGGCAGCAAATGGGAAAGGCGAGACCATCTGGGATCGCTTTGGTCATGAAAACCAAGCCTTTAATAATCATACTGCTGATACAGCTGCTGACAGCTACAGAAAGGTCGATATAGATGTTTACCTCCTGCGAGGCCTTGGAGTCAAAACCTACCAGTTCTCCATTTCCTGGGCCCGTATATTCCCCTCAGGTCACAAAGACAGCCTGAAGGAAGAAGGAGCTCTCTACTACGACAATCTGATCAATGCTCTTACTGAATCTGGCATACAGCCTGTTGCCACTCTCTACCATTGGGATTTGCCTCAGGCACTCCAAGACAATGGTGGATGGACCAACCCTTCCATTGTTGCAGCTTACAAGGACTATGCAGCTTTCTGCTTTAATAGATATGGAAACAGGGTCAAGAGCTGGAACACATTCAGTAGTCCCTGGGTTGTGAGCCATGCTGGATATGGCACAGGTGTGCATGCTCCTGGAATAAAAGACTATGTGAATGCTTCTTATCAGGTAAACATAGTGGTATCCCCACATCAAAATCTTTTAAACATGTCTAAATTGTGTTTAGGCTATAACCCTTCACTGTTTAATTCTTATTTCTACAGGTTACTCATAATATACTGAAATCCCACGCTGAAGCCTGGCATGTCTACAATGACAATTACAGAAAGACACAGGGAGGGAAAGTGGGCATTGCATTAAACTCTGACTGGGCAGAGCCTGCTGATGCTGCCAACCCTGAAGATAAGGAAGCTGCAGAGCGCTACCTCGAGTTTATGCTAGGCTGGTTTGCCCATCCTATCTTCATAAATGGGGATTATCCTGAGGTTCTCAAAATACAGATAGAAAAGAAAAGAAATGAGTGTCCCTCATCTGCACCAGCAGTACTTCCAACTTTTACTGCTGAAGAGAAGGCGAGGATCAAGGGAACTTCTGACTTTTTTGGTTTAAATCATTATACCTCGCGTTTAGTTAGCAGCACTGTAGGTGGGTGTGTCCCTGGTCCTGAAGGAGTTGGAGACTTCCAGGCAAAAGTAGACCCTTCATGGCCTGCTACAGCATCAGACTGGATCTACTCCATGCCTGAGGGACTACGGTCACTTCTGAGCCACATTAAAACAAAATATCTAGCCGTTAACAATGTGCCCATTTACATAACTGGGAATGGCATGCCAACGAATGACACTGGGGACACCCTGAATGATGCTAGCAGAATAGAGTACATGAGAGGTTATATTAGTGAAGCCCTAAAAGGTTAGTGCTTGTAATTTCTGTATTATGTGGCAGCTTTTTACCAGAAAGAAACCAACTAAACTTTTTTATGTTGTCTTCTGTTTCCTTTTACAGCTATTGAACTTGATAAAGTAGATGTGCAGCGATTCACAGTGCAATCACTTATGGATGGATTTGAAGGAAATAAAGGGTACAGTGAAAGATTTGGACTTCACCATGTTAATTTTGTAGATGGATACAGACCAAGGACACCAAGAGAATCAGCATATTTCTTTGCTCAGATCATTGAGCAAAATGGTTTTGTGTCACGTAAACAAAATCATTTTGAAGGTGTGAAAATATCGCAACCTCGTCGTTCCACCCCACTGCCACCCTCAGAGGTTCCATCTGCATCAAAGGTTGTCTGGGAAAAATTTACACCACAGAAAAAGCTTGACAGACAAATGTATCACTATGGCATTTTCTCACAAGACTTCTTATGGGGCGTCTCATCTTCAGCTTACCAGATTGAGGGTGGATATAACCAGGATGGGAAAGGACAAAGTGTATGGGATGTAGTCAGTAATAACCCAGGTAGTGGTATTCCTGAAGATGTGAATGGAAATGTTGCCTGTGACAGTTACAATAGACTCGACGAAGACCTTTACATGCTGCAAGCTTTGAAAGTAAAGTCATACAGATTTTCTTTGTCATGGTCCAGAATCTTTCCCAATGGTAGACATGCATCCCTGAACCAAAAGGGTGTTGACTACTATAACAGACTAATTGATGGTCTCTTAGTTCGAAAAATCACCCCAATGGTCACAATTTATCACTGGGACCTCCCACAAGCTCTACAAGACATTGGTGGCTGGCAAAATGTGGAGATGATTAACATTTTTAATGATTATTGTGACTTCTGCTTTGCCACTTTTGGTGACAGAGTAAAATTCTGGATGACCATGAATGACCCTCAAGGACTTGCTTGGCTAGGATATGGAACTGGACAAATCCCTCCAAAAATTAAGGAGCCAGGAACAGCACCATACCAAGTTGCACATAACTTGATAAAAGCTCATGCCAAGGCATACCACACGTATGATGACAAATATCGTGCTTCTCAAGGAGGTATGGTTTCCATTGCCCTTAATGCTGAATGGGTTGAACCTAAAGATATTAATGTCCCTCGTGATCTTGTTGCTGCTGATCGTGCAATGCAGTTCCATGTAGGTTGGTTTGCCCACCCCATCTTCAAGAATGGGGACTATCCAGAGGCTATGAAAGCCCAAGTTTTGGTCAAAAGTGAACTCCAAGGTCTTTCACAATCAAGACTCCCTTCTTTCACAGAGGAGGAAAAGAACTCTATCAAAGGAACTGCTGACATCTTTTGTGTGAATCACTACACCTCAAGAATAGTAACCCATGTTACAGGTGCTCTTTCACCTGCATCTTATCTAAGTGACTGGGACTATGTGGAAGAAGAGATAACTGATCAACCGACGACACCAATTGGATTCACAAGAGCTGTATCATTCGGCATGAGAAGGCTTCTCAACTGGATCAAGGAAGAATATGGAAATCCAGATATTTACATTACTGAAAATTCAGTTGCCACTCCCAGGGAATGGGCATTTGATGAAATCGACAGAGTCTTCCTTTACAAAACGTACATTGATGAGGCTCTTAAAGGTGCAATAGTACAAAACAAACATATGTTGTATATTTCAATATCATTCGCAACTAATTTATGTTTATTTTCTTATGTCTATCTTAACAGCCTATGATTTAGATGGAGTCAAGGTGAAAGGCTATGCAACATATCTCATGGATTCCTTTCAGTTCCTTTATGGTTATCTCTTTGGGTTTGGTCTGCACCACGTAGACTTCAGTAACCCAAACCGACCAAGAACACCCAAGTTTTCAGCTCATTTCTACTACAATATCATCAAGGACAATGGTTTCCCATTGCCAGAAGATGAAAAGATGATATATGGAGAATTCAAAAAGGGTTTCATTTGGAGTAGTGCAACAGCATCATACCAGGTAAAAAAGCTTAAATATAATCCAAATGTTTTGATCATTTCTTTTCACATCAATCTTTTCACATCACCTTTGTTTTTAATGAAAATTGCTACAGAAGAGTTTTTGCTAAATAAATTTCAAAAATTCAGTTCTAATTTTTCTTTGAACTATAATTGATGACATTTTGTTCTATGTTTTAACTTTGAGCTCTCATTTAATAAAAATAGTAGGAGCAAAGGGAAAGTCAAAACGTCTTTTTGTTCTATAGGCTGTACTACTATTCCAAACCAAATGTAAAAATGTCACTGTTTAAATTTTAAAGTAATTAAGAGCATCAATTATCAGCTCATACTGAGATCAGCCTTATTTACTGAAACAGTTTCTCTTCCTAAACGTTGTAAAATGCAGTCAAATCTCAGACTTACAAAATAGAGCAACTTCCTGTTAAACATTCAGGTCTCCTGGTACATACTGATGTCTTAATTGTCTCAATTAGCAACATGAACAAAATCTATTCTTCAATAGCCAAAATAGTTTCTTCCCTCAGTTGTTAGTTCAACTGAAAAAATGTCAGATTTAAACGGCTATGGTCAACAATAGTTTTAATTTTATCTTTTCATGTCTGTTTTTTGTTTACAAAAATAGCTAAAATAATGGTTAATATTATATTTTAAAAAAAACCTTAAATAAAATAGATTAGTCCTTGTTTTTTAGCTCCTTCTGTGGAAAAAAAAAAGACATTTCCTCCAAAAGTCCAGTAACTAGAAATTATACAAACCTTCTTATCTGATTTTCCTCTTTCCAGATTGAAGGGGCCTGGAGAGAAGATGGGAAAGGTCTCAGCATCTGGGACAAGTTTACACACACTCCTGGAAAAATATCTGAGCATGACACTGGGGATGTTGCTTGTAACAGTTACAATAAGATGGAAGATGACATTGCTGCGCTGAAGAAAGTAAAGGTGTCTCACTATCGCTTCTCCATATCCTGGCCACGAATCCTACCTGACGGTACTACCACATACATCAATCAGGCTGGTCTAAATTACTACAAGAAACTGCTGGATTCTCTCATTGCAGCAAACATTGAGCCTCAAGTAAGAATTTCTCAAAAATAATCATTCGGAAAAATGTTTTACCTCTTTTACCAACTGTTTTTCTTTTGGATCAGGTCACTTTGTACCACTGGGATCTCCCACAAGCTCTACAGGACGTTGGAGGTTGGGAAAATGAGACCATCATTGAACGATTTAGGGATTATGCAGATGTCCTCTTTGAGAATCTTGGTCCCAAAGTAAAACTTTGGATCACTTTCAACGAGCCATTCATTATAACTGTATTAGGCCATGTCCAAGGTGCACATGCCCCAGGTATGTAAGGTATTCTTAACTGTAATTACACTTTATGCTAAGCATAGTAGATGTCAGACTTATGGACTTTAATCAACGCAGAACTCCTAAGAAAGAAAATAGGTTGCATTTACAAACATGAATGTTTAATTACCATGTTTTTCGGACTATAAGCCGCTACTTTCTTCCCACATTTTGAACCATGCGGCTTATAGCCCAGTGCAGCTTTTCTGTGGATTTTTCTCCAATCACCTTTAGCAGGAAGTGAATCGTTGGAAATCAAAATTGGAAATCAAGGAAGAAAGTGCTGATTTTCATTGAGAACATGCACATGCTACCAGCAGGCAACATGGAAGTGCTTACAAACTCATACCCCCTCATCAGGGAAATAACACAAAGAAGTTCATATGATGCAGCTTTTAAGTTGAAGACTATCAATCTGGCTGTACAGAGCGATAGCCGCTGCACGTAAGCTCAGCGTGAATGAATCTATGTCTCGGCATTGGAGACGCAGGACTGCGTCCTTTATAGCAGATGTATTCAGGACCCAGTCCTCTGCTGCGTCCTTCAGAGCCCCACCAGCTTATAGCCCGGTGTGGCTTATATATGTACGTTTCCAGTTTAAAAAAAAAAAACTTTGTGGGTGCAGCTTATAGTGAGGTGCGCTCTATAGTATACATACGGTATACCTACATGCAAAACTCTGAATTACCATATTTAATGTTCTATTTTCCAGGTTTCAACGACAGACCAGATACTCTTCCATACATTGTAGGCCACAACATAATCAAATCCCATGCAGAGGCCTGGCATGTCTACAATGACAAATACAGAGCCTCACAGAAAGGAATGGTCTCCATCACTGTAAACTCAGACTGGGCAGAACCCAGAAACCCCTACAAGCAAGAGGATTATGACGCTGCGCGAAATGTGGTTGAGGTATATATTATATTATGATTGTATAACACAAAACAACTACAACATTCGGTGTGGTGTAGTTGATGATTGCTGTGTTTCAAACTCTGTCCACAGTTTTATCTTGGCTGGTGGGCCCATCCCATTTTTAATGGTGACTACAGCCCTCTGATGAAGAAATCTGTTCTAGAACAAAGTCTTGCAGGTGGTTTGGCAAAATCCAGGTAAGATCTTTTGTTATATTTGAAAATTCTTTGCACAGTTTGTGATAGATGAATACTTAATTTTATTTGCAACGTATTACATCCATGATGTTTTCTGTAATACAATTTCTTCTTGTATTTTTCTACTTAAGGCTACCCGAGTTTACTCCTGAGGAAATTAAGAGAATTAATGGCACATACGATTATTTCGGATTAAACCATTACTGCAGTGTCTTGGCATTCCCTGTAGACTATGGATCTACTCAGCACTTTGAAGCAGACAGGTAAGGCCCTTGGATATGTCACAAAGCAATTTAAAACCAACTTCAAATTAAAATGATGACTTCATGTGCTCATTACATCTTTCCTAAATATTTTTGTAAAAAGTGTCCATGTTTTTAATTTAAACTCTAAATCACATAATTACTCACTTGTCACAGGGGTGTGGTGGTTATTAGTGATCGGACCTGGTTGGAAACCGGTTCTGTCTGGCTGAGGATGACACCATTTGGACTCCGAAGATTGCTGAAATTCATCAAGGATGAGTACAGAAATCCTCAGATTATCATCACTGAGAATGGTGTCTCTGAAAATGGGCCAGTTGATCTGAATGACGTTCACAGGAAATACTATTATGAAAAGTACATCAACCAAGTGCTGAAAGGTATTAAAACAACTTCATAGAATATAGAGCATCTAATAATCAAATAATGTTTACAGTAAAATCTGCTATAGGCCTGCCGTGATAAACAATAAATCCATTTATCGTATGATAAATTAAAGCTATCGGCGTCATTTTAATTTATCGGCTTTATCGTCTCTTTCGGCCTTTTTCTCTTTCTATTGATGACACTGAATGAAAAAAGGCTCAACTCCGTTGCTCTCCACTGACCCTCCCTTCCTCATTTCCTTAGAGTAATGTCCAGTTCACACTACACCATCTTAGAGCTGTCGGCCGATTGTCTGCCCATTTTCAAAACTTGAGAGATCACACATTAGCTGACAGAAATCCTAGGTATAACGGTTCGATTGGGTACCATCGTGCAGTGTGGTGTCCAACAATGGGCACAAAATAATGGTTACAAGTTCAGTTAACTAATTTTAAAACCAGGCATTAATCAATGCTTTACTACAATCTACCTGCAACGCCTGTGTCTCTAGTGTCAACATAACGTCCTAACTGAATTAAAATTATTAGAACCTATTTTTAGCGCGACCCACAATTGGAAGCCTTCAGTACTTGACGCGGCCGTCGCGGGTTCGATTCCCGGACCTGACCGACATTTGCCGCATGTCTTTACCTCTTTCTCTCCCCCTTTCCTGTCAGCCTACTGTCATGTAAGGAACACTAGAGCCCACAAAAAGACCCCCTGGTGGGGGAAAAAAAAAGAAAAAGGTCTTCAAACAATGTTATTGTTTATCGCAATAATTTTTGAGACAATCGCTCAGCAAAATTTGTTATTGTGACAGGCCTAATCTGCTATAACTTTCTTCAGTTGTTCAAAACTGGAAACTTGTATAAATTAATAACTTTTACTAGCTTGTGTGCTGAATTACATTTTCTTTTTTCTGTAGCTTATTTGCTTGACGGCGTGAATATTATTGGCTATACTGCTTGGTCTCTGCTGGACAACCTGGAATGGGCGGTTGGCTATACAGAGAGATTTGGACTCTTCTATGTCAATCGCTCAGACCCTGATCTGCCTCGAACCCCCAAAGCCTCTGTGTCCTTTTACTCCTCCATCATCAGCTGCAACGGGTTTCCTGACCCAGCATCTGGACCTCACGAGTGTTGGAATTCTACCTCCACCCCAACTCCTAAGCCTGAAGGTAAAAAGATTTGCTTCTTAGAAAGTAAACTTAGTTTCTCTGATTCCAGGTCAGATCAAAGATTCTCAAAAATAAAAATACAAATTGAGACATATCCAACCTTGATACATTTGACTTAATTGGTCAAAATAAACTCAACAATAGAAGTGAGAAACTGTTCTAGCATTATCTAGTTTAGTTGGAAGGCTAGCTTATGCAAAAACCTATGTTAAATGTTTCAGAATGAATTGCTAAAAGTATAAAGTTAATTTTACAGTTAACAGTTTGTTCTAGATTACTAATAAATGATTTTATTTTTTCCACAGCAACAAAAGAGCCAATAAACAATGTGAACTTCTTGGGTCTGAACCTCTCCGCCAAAGATGCCGAGACCGGACTTAATGCAACCTTTGCTTTTCTAATTATAGCACTCACTGGAACAATTTGTTTGTCCATTGGCTTCATTTTAGTAAAGAAGAGTTCCAAAAAAACCAGAAAAACTGAGAATGTAGAGCTGGACAAGAGATCCTGACTTCAGTTTGACTTACTTTTTTAATGCAAACATAAACATGTGAAGTCCATGTTTAAATTTGAGGATGATAAACATTCTGCAATAAACAACCTTCAACAAAGAAGTCAGAGTTCACCAACACTGTATGTTGTAGTTGCACTGTATTTAAAAAAGAAAAATAGATGCAATTAATTTACATAACCAGTGATGTGGAGAGGAGATTATTGCTTAATTGGAGCTTTTTGGATATGACATTCAACAACTGAGATGAATGGATCTAATTTTTGATTTGCACTGCTGCTTATGCTTTTTAAACCATTTCTGTTCCACTTTGTAATGAAAGTTTGTTTTGTGGAAAAATATTAAGCTTACTGAAATCCACCAGTGGGGAAACCCATTTTGTAAAACTTTAGATTTGTTCTACCTGTTGTAAAATGCTTCTTGTGTCTACCAGTAACTTATAGTTTCTTCAAGGACTTTTTTTGCCAATGTTTGAGATAAAGTACCTCCACTATAATAGCAACTATTGTCTGCTTTCCCTTGCTTGTCCTGTGAAACCTCTGTTCAATAAACATATTGTAACTTATCACACTGTACATGTTTTAATTTTGTGCCGTTCGGTTCCCCTCCAACAGTATTGGTATAATTATCTTGAAAAAGTAACTGGACTTCAGATAACTGATTATTCTTTGAAAAAGTAACTTAGTTAGATTACAAGTTACTTTGCTAGTTACTTTCAGAAGCTGAAGACAACAGTCTCTGTTGCCACAGCAGAAAAATGTCAGCCATCTTCACGTGCATCATCATACCTATATACCTACTTGTAAATATTCGTCCCTGAAGGTAAATAGCTAACGCCGCACAGTAAAGTTAGCAGCCTTCTCTTCACTCGGGATCAGCTTATTCAGCCTAAAACTACCGGGGTGAGACGGATGGTAAATAAAGGAGCAATCCCGGTGTTATTTCCATGGAATCACTTCTGTATTCAGCCTGAAAGAGCCAGTGTATGGGAACGAGTGAGCAGACCAGAGCCAGACAGCCGAGCAACAGATCCGCCTGTCCACACTGCTTTCCTGGACTATCTTTAGATAGGATTTTGTATTTAGAAAGTAATTGTCTTAAAAATTTAAACTCCTGCTACACAAGTGTTTTGGTTATCTTTCAAACACAGCTGAAAGGGATAACAGAATGTTTGGAGCAACAGCACAGAAACAACCCTAGAAGTTTATGTAGTTTATGAAGTTTATTGTGGAAGGCATGCATCAACTAAACTGAAGCTGTTTCTTGTTAACAAGTATTTCATTGTTTAAGTAGCTGTTAGCAAATAGTACCAGTGGCTATCTTTCAAATTGAAAACCTAAAACTACTCCATTGGCCACACTGCAGTAACCCTAAGTTAACATTTTAATAAGCATCTAGCAGCAGCACATTTTAGGTTCCTCAGACAACATTTGGACATTGTTATCAACAGGATGAGTCCAGAGTCTGAGTACATCATACAACTGCAATAAAGCACTTATCAAACCCTAATTGTGCAACAATGATATGAGAGCAAAATGTTGTCTAAATAGCTATGCAATCAGTTGACTTTCAGACTGGTTTTCTCGAGTCACAATGAACAGGTTGCTGTGGGTTGTGTGTCTGTATTTTGCATGTGTGATTGTTGATTGGAGCAGTCAGGTGAATGGAGAAGATTACTTTATGCTTCTTGCTGGCCCTCTGACTGAGAAGGATCACAGAACCTCCAGCAGTGAGGAAAATGTCTTTGACTGCAGTCATCCCATACCAGCAGCTTCCAAGCAGTATTTTAAGTACCTCCAGACCAAAGGGGTGACCCACTTCAAAGTGCCGCTGTCATGGGCAAAACTTCTTCCTACAGGCCTGACCAGCAAGCCTCAACAGGAGGTGGTAAGGTGTTACCAGACCCTGCTGAAGAACCTGCAGGAGGAGGGCTTGCAGCCTCTCGTCATTCTTCATGGATCAACAGTTCCAGAGTCTTTGAGGTCCAGGTATGGAGGCTGGGAAAGTCAGCAGCTGCTAGACTTGTTTCAACAGTATGCCAAGTTTGCTTTGCAAGAATTTGGCCAATTGGCAAACTCGTGGGTGACATTTAGTGACCTGGATGAGATTTTGCGTGAAGGACCAGCTGCCGATGGTCATAGTCCTCTCCAAAATATCCTTCAGCTCAACAAGAATATTCATGAGTTTTATCATCAAAACTTTCCACACGAAGGTAAGTGAACTCCAGTCCTTTTCATACCTAGATTAATATTCTTTGTTTGTACATATTTATATAATGTTTTCTTGAATAAATTGTAAAAATTCCAGTCATTTTAAATTGCAATTGGTTACAAATGTTTACACTTTCTTATTTTTACTGTCTAAGATTCAATCTATGAAGAAAATTGCTTCACAGTCAGCTGAAAATGTCCATACTGATATTATTTTACTGCTTTGCTGATAACACAGGATGTATTTCCACTTTATCTCAGTAATCAGTCCATGTGAGTTCCAATAAGATATTTTCTATGCAGTCTTTCCAAAACACCAATTTCTACAGTGGAAATAGTCATTAGCTAGAAAGATTAAATATATTACATAAAGTGTTCATAGGTTTTCTTCCTGTCTCTTTTTCTTTTTAGGGAGACATCTATCATTTGGGTTGAATGCAAAACATGTGGATCAACTTTCCAATCTTAAAGCTTTCACAAATGTAAGCTTCTTCTGTATTTACAGTGTACATCACGTCCCACTGCCTTAAAACAAAACGTAATCTCAAATAATCACAAAAGAATGTTACTAGATTTGTTGAATGCCATTGTGTGCACAAAGCAGTACAATGAAAGTTAGTTGGCACTGATCATCACAGACCAAAATGTATTGGAATAATTAGAGTTCATTAATAAATATCATTAGAAAATGGAAGCAGAATAATATATATTCAGCCAGTGTATTTATGTGTCATGTGACTGACAGTCAGTCTCTCTGGGACTTAAATTGTGGGCCTCTATCTGCCTGATGAAGGTTAGAGGAGTGTGGGTTCTTTTAGGATGCTTTTCACCTGCTTTTGCCAGTGCTTTCCAAACCTGCTCCTCAGGTACCACTGGACTGGATGTTTTAGATATCTCTCTATTCAAATATATCTAATTCAAATCACTCCACGACCTCCACAGCATGCCTTCAAGTTCTGCTAAAGCCTGACAATCACCCATTCATTTATGTACTATTTGCAGTAGAAAGAAGACATCTAAAACATGCAGGACTCTTTAGCTTTTTATTTTGTTAAAAATTTGTAGCTCAAGTATTGAGCTTTGACTTTACAAAAACCTTAAAATTTGGCAAAAGAAACCATGTTTTTTGTAAGAAATGCAGTCCATTCAGATTATATTGCATTATTCATTGGTCAGAAACCAAAACCCTAAACTGACTTAAACCTATGGAGAATAAGAAAGTAGCCGATGAGTTTTTCATAGCAATTTGGTTATTTCACCTCAGAGAAAGCAAACAAAAACAAGACATTTGCCACGCCTAGTCTTAGTAAGTCTTTGTGGTTTTTTTGTTGGCTGTTTTTTGTTTCAATTTTCATTTGTATTAGTGTGTAACAACTCTCATTTCATTGTATGTTCGGCACAGATGGATTTCTTGTCAGTGAACCTTGAACATAACTGCGCCTCCTCAAAGAGTTTTGCACAAGAGTTGAGTAACTTGCAGGTACCACAAACATTTTAATATTTTTAGAACCATCATGGATTTATTAATTTTTTTGCATTTTACCTTTATAAAATTATACCATAAACAATTAAACAATGTTGTGTTCTAGACATCTGCTGGAAATTTGCCAATCTTGCTATATAAGATGTCAGTTCGTGACTGTATCCCAAGTGAACACCAGCTTCTTGGAGATTTATTACAAGGTAAATATCATGCTGGTCAACACACTTTATAGGTTCTTTCTAAATTATCAATAGCATAAATGAAATTACAACTGTTGTATATTTTACACAGTGTCAGTGTTTAAAAATCATTACCCTTGAACCTAAACAATTATTAGGTGGAATATAAAGTGTGTTCATAACATTCTTTCTGTGATGTTTAAAAGGAACAAGCTCAATGGTTACACTCTAAATACCTGCAATGTGGCAGTCTTTCATAAAGAGTACAATAAAAGTTAGTTGGCACTAATTGTCACACACTAAAATGTAATGGAATAAATAGATTTAATTAATAAACATCATTAGAAAATAGAAGAACGTACTCTTCTTCTTTTAAGTGGTGTAGCTTTTAAGTAGTGCCATTTGATACAGTAACTAGTGCAAAATCAGCCTTTTATTTATCAGTCAAGTTCTACAAGGAAAACAATTTGCAAGGTGGAGAAAAGCTTGGAAGCTTTACAGCCAGAACAGTAAATATTTATGGTTTAAGCTAGGGTTGCTGCGGGATAATGACAAAAACTGATTAGATAATACTTGAGGTGAAAGTTTTATTGTTAAACTTGAACACATTACTCTTAAATGACTTTATAATTAAGCCATATGTCAAAATTATTTCTGTTCTTTTGTTTCTCCTGTATTGTGGCAGTTTTATGGAGCAATAGTTTGAATATTATGGGATGTGACATAAAGAATTTATTAAATGAGCTGGACATGCAGGATTCTCCAGTCAGGTAATACAATTTTTTACAGATTTATATGATCTGAACTTTTCCCTTATAATTTTAACAGTTTCCATTCCTTTGACCCAATTCGTCTTATGTCCAAATATTTCATCAGCAGGACTGAATTCAGGAAGAGTTATGAAAACATCTTTCATAAATTTGAGGACCAAGCCGGCGATGATAAGCTGTTCCTCACTAAAGGATTTCTCCCGGATTTCCAATGGGCTACGTCGTCAGAATCTTTTAAGGTTGAAGGTGGCTGGATGGAAGCAGGAAAAGGAGAGACTATTTGGGATCATTTTGGTCATGAAGGTCAAGCCTTTGAAAATCACACTGCTGATCTTGCTTGTGACAGTTACAACAAAGTTGATATAGATGTCTACCTCCTGCGAGGCCTTGGAGTCAACACCTACCAGTTCTCCATTTCCTGGGCCCGTATATTCCCCTCAGGTCACAAAGACAGCCTGAAGGAAGAAGGAGCTCTCTACTACGACAATCTGATCAATGCTCTTACTGAATCTGGCATACAGCCTGTTGCCACTCTCTACCATTGGGATTTGCCTCAGGCTCTCCAAGACAATGGTGGATGGACCAACCCTTCCATTGTTGCAGCTTACAAGGACTATGCAGCTTTCTGCTTTAATAGATATGGAAACAGGGTCAAGAGCTGGAACACATTCAGTAGTCCCTGGGTTGTGAGCCATGCTGGATATGGCACAGGTGTGCATGCTCCTGGAATAAAAGACTATGTGAATGCTTCTTATCAGGTAAACATAGTGGTATCCCCACATCAAAATCTTTTAAACATGTCTAAATTGTGTTTAGGCTATAACCCTTCACTTTTTAATTGTTATTTCTACAGGTTACTCATAATATACTGAAATCCCACGCTGAAGCCTGGCATGTCTACAATGACAATTACAGAAAGACACAGGGAGGGAAAGTGGGCATTGCATTAAACTCTGACTGGGCAGAGCCTGCTGATGCTGCCAACCCTGAAGATAAGGAAGCTGCAGAGCGCTACCTCGAGTTTATGCTAGGCTGGTTTGCCCATCCTATCTTCATAAATGGGGATTATCCTGAGGTTCTCAAAACACAGATAGAAAAGAAAAGAAATGAGTGTCCCTCATCTGCACCAGCAGTACTTCCAACTTTCACTGCTGAAGAGAAGGCGAGGATCAAGGGAACTTCTGACTTTTTTGGTTTAAATCATTATACCTCGCGTTTAGTTAGCAGCACTGTAGGTGGGTGTGTCCCTGGTCCTGAAGGAGTTGGAGACTTCCAGGCAAAAGTGGACCCTTCATGGCCTGCTACAGCATCAGACTGGATCTACTCCATGCCTGAGGGACTACGGTCACTTCTGAGCCACATTAAAACAAAATATCTAGCCGTTAACAATGTGCCCATTTACATAACTGGGAATGGCATGCCAACAGATGATACCTTCAATGACACTAGCAGAGTAGAGTACATGGGGGGTTACATCACTGAGGCCCTAAAAGGTTTGTGCCTTTCTTTTCTTAAATATGTTTAGCAGATAGAAACCTGCCATAAATTTTCTAAGTTGTCTTCCGTTTCCTTTTACAGCTATTGAACTTGATAAAGTGGATGTGCAGCGATTCACAGTTCAATCACTTATGGATGGATTCGAGGGAAATAAAGGGTACAGTGAAAGATTTGGACTTCACCATGTTAATTTTGTAGATGGATACAGACCAAGGACACCAAGAGAATCAGCATATTTCTTTGCTCAGATCATCGAGGGAAATGGTTTTGTGTCACGTAAACAAAATCATTTTGAAGGTGTGAAAATATCGCAACCTCGTCGTTCCACCCCACTGCCACCCTCAGAGGTTCCATCTGCATCAAAGGTTGTCTGGGAAAAATTTACACCTCAGAAAAAGCTTGACAGACAAATGTATCACTATGGCAATTTCTCACAAGACTTCTTATGGGGCGTCTCATCTTCAGCTTACCAGATTGAGGGTGGATATAACCAGGATGGGAAAGGACAAAGTGTATGGGATGTAGTCAGTAATAACCCAGGTAGTGGTATTCCTGAAGATGTGAATGGAAATGTTGCCTGTGACAGTTACAATAGACTCGACGAAGACCTTTACATGCTGCAAGCTTTGAAAGTAAAGTCATACAGATTTTCTTTGTCGTGGTCCAGAATCTTTCCCAATGGAAGACATGCATCCCTGAACCAAAAGGGTGTTGACTACTATAACAGACTAATTGATGGTCTCTTAGTTCGAAAAATCACCCCAATGGTCACAATTTATCACTGGGACCTCCCACAAGCTCTACAAGACATTGGTGGCTGGCAAAATGTGGAGATGATTAACATTTTTAATGATTATTGTGACTTCTGCTTTGCCACTTTTGGTGACAGAGTAAAATTCTGGATGACCATGAATGACCCTCAAGGACTTGCTTGGCTAGGATATGGAACTGGACAAATCCCTCCAAAAATTAAGGAGCCAGGAACAGCACCATACCAAGTTGCACATAACTTGATAAAAGCTCATGCCAAGGCATACCACACGTATGATGACAAATACCGTGCTTCACAGGGAGGTATGGTTTCCATTGCCCTTAATGCTGAATGGGTTGAACCTAAAGATATTAATGTCCCTCGTGATCTTGTTGCTGCTGACCGTGCAATGCAGTTCCATGTAGGTTGGTTTGCCCACCCAATCTTCAAGAATGGGGACTATCCAGAGGCCATGAAAGCCCAAGTTTTGGTCAAAAGTGAACTCCAAGGTCTTTTACAATCAAGACTCCCTTCTTTCACAGAGGAGGAAAAGAACTCTATCAAAGGAACTGCTGATATGTTTTGTGTGAATCACTACACCACAAGGATAGTAACCCATGTTACAGGTCTGCTGTCTCCACATTCCTATCAAAATGACTGGGACTTCACAGTGGAACAGGAAAGTGGTTCACCAGCTACAGCCATCAAAAACCAGAGAGCTGTGCCATGGGGCCTACGAAGACTCCTGAACTGGATCATGGAAGAGTATGGAGACCTTGAAATTTACATAACTGATAATGGTGGAGCTACAACATTGAAAACTACTTGGGATGACATTGACAGAGTGTTTTTTTATAAGACTTACATAAATGAAGCTCTTAAAGGTACCTTATTATAACCAAATGCTTTGGATAACATTTTGAAGCTGACATACTGTACTTCCTTCTAGACTTGATCATTTATATTGGTGTTTCTTATAATTACAGCCTATGAACTAGATGGAGTAATGCTAAAAGGCTACACAGCAACATCTCTCATGGACTCCTTTGAGTGGTTAAATGGCTATACAGTTGGCTATGGTTTCTACCATGTCGACTTCACTGATCCAAACAGACCAAGAACACCCAAGTTGTCAGCTCATTTTTACTTCCAACTCATGAAAGACAATGGTTTCCCCATAACAGAAGATGAGAAGATGCTGTATGGAGAGTTCCCTCAGGGTTTCCTTTGGAGTAGTGCCACAGCAGCTTACCAGGTAAGATGAGAGAAACCCAAATTTATTTGTCCTGAAATAACATTTTTTCCTTTGTTTATTGTTCTTCCTTTACCGTTTTTAGATTGAGGGTGGATGGAGAGCTGATGGAAAAAGTCTCAGCATCTGGGATAAATTTGCTCACACACCACTCAAAATTTTTGACAGTGACAATGGGGACATCGCTTGTGACAGTTACAATAAAATAGATGAAGACATTGCAATATTGAAGCAACTTGGGGTTAATCATTATCGTTTCTCTATATCATGGACGCGGGTACTTCCTGATGGCACAACAAATCACATCAACGAGGTTGGATTTCGCTACTATGACAGACTGGTGGATGCGCTGCTTGCTGCAAACATTCAGCCTCATGTAAGTTTAGCTTGTCTTTGCTCCAAAAATAGAGTTTACAACAAAAATGTCCAAATACTCAAAAGTGTTTATTTCTTTTCTTTCAGATAACTTTGTACCACTGGGATCTTCCACAAGCTCTGCAGAATGTGGGAGGTTGGGAAAATGACACTATTGTTCAAAGATTCAGGGATTATGCTGACGTTATCTTCAGCCGTCTTGGAGACAGAGTGAAACTTTGGATCACCATTAATGAGCCATATAACGTAGCAATGATTGGACATGGATACGGAGTAGCCGCCCCAGGTATGCTTTAAAAATTAGAAAAATGAGCCCTAACAAAATTAAAAAATATTTTGTGGTTGTAAGGAGTCAGGAAATGTGGTTTAGACAAAAACGCCAAAGACAGGGAGACAAACTGCATCTAACCCAGATTGTGTTTTCAGGTATTAGTTTCCGTCCAGGTACTCTTCCCTACATTGTTGCTCATAACCTCATCAAAGCTCATGCTGAAGCATGGCACCTTTACAATGACACATATCGGGTTAGACAGGGTGGAAAAGTCTCTATCACTATCAACTCTGACTGGTCAGAGCCCAGAAACCCCTATAAGCAAGAGGACATTGATGCAGCAAGACGTGTAATACAGGTAATCTGAGACCTGTCACATTCTTCACAAAATATTCTTGTTCTTCTGTTTTGAGACTGATGATTTGTGCCTCTTTGTGCAGTTCTACATTGGGTGGTTTGCCCATCCCATATTTAATGGTGACTATAGTGAAATGATGAAGACAATCATTCGGAAACGCAGTCTTGCAGCTGGATTGACTAAATCACGGTACCACAAAAATAACAGAAAAACTACTGTTATCAGCTCTGCTAGATACATTCTTTCTTTAACACCTCTAACAATGTCTGACCACATACCTTTTTAATTTTCTGCAACCTGTGATTTTCAAAAGCTGGCTTGTGTTGTATGTTCCATGGGATTCCCTTTTCCCATTTGGTTTAAATTGAAGCAAAAACTTTAGAGAACCAGTTTTCCACCTAAATTAAATTCCATTTTTTATTCTCCAGGCTACCTGAATTTACCCCAGAGCAAATAAAGAGAATTAAGGGGACCCATGATTATTTTGGATTCAACCATTACACCACTGTCCTGGCATTCCCTGTCGAGTATGGAAATCTTCAGCATTATGATGCAGATAGGTGAGTAAGAACCTACACATAGCAAATGAGAACATGTATTTAATATGTTTTAAAATTTAAATGAACACGTGAACTCTGGTCTATCCATAGGGGTGCAGGGACATATGTTGATCGTACCTGGCTAGATTCTGGTTCTGGCTGGCTGAAGATCACACCATTTGGGTTGCGCAGAATATTGAACTTTATTAAGGAGGAATATGGAAATCCTACGATTATCATCACTGAGAATGGGGTCTCAGAGCGTGGGCCCATAGATCTTAAAGATTCTCACAGGAGTTACTATTATGAAAAATATATTAACCAAGTGCTGAAAGGTATTAAAAGAAATTAATTGAACATACTATGTTTTCTACGATGGACAAAAATAAGAAAATGAATTATTTCTATCATGACAAGATTAATTATGTTCTTTCAGCTTACCGGCTTGATAATGTGGATGTCCGTGGCTACACAGCATGGTCACTCATGGACAACCTGGAGTGGGCCACTGGCTTCTCAGAGAGATTTGGACTTTTTTATGTCAATCGCTCTGACCCCAATGTGCCTCGAGTGGCCAAGGAATCTGTGTCTTTCTTCTCCACCATCATCAACTGCAATGGGTTTCCTGACCCTGCATCAGGACCTCACGATTGTTTGAAGCCTGAACCTGAAGGTAATTGTAGAAGATTATAAATATTTTGGAAATAAAGATACCTTTTTTTTTAACCGTGTGAGAAATAGTTTCAATTTTATCTCAAACTTATTTTTTCCAGCAACAAGTGCTCCAGAAAAGGACCATTCAGTGAACTTTCTGGGTCTGAGGCTCTCCGCTGAAGAAGCTGAAACCGGACTTAACATTTCATTTGCTCTGCTGCTTGTGGCAGCAACTGGAGCCATTTGTTTGTCCTTCGGTTGCGTTTTCATTAAAAGACGTTCAAAATAAAATGAAAAAGTTGAAATTGTAACTGTAGCCACCATTCAGACATTTATCTTAGTATTTAAGTGGATATTTGTAAAGTCTACATAAAACACCATAATCCACAAACATGTAATATTGCTGCTAACATTGTATGTTTTGGATGATTCACTTATTTTAATTCACTGGGATTTTTACAACATAAGTAAATTGATATTAAAATGTTTATGTATGTAAACGTTTATATAGCTAGAAGTGTGCTAGAGTGTCTTGAAACATTCAACTAGAGAGTTCAAATGTGACATCTTTAATTAAAATATGTAACATTTAATAAAGACAGCAAAGACATTTATGGTGTTCTGTAGTTCTTGTGCTTCCTTTAAATTATTTTGCTACAAAAATGATACATGTTGCTATGCAACAAGTGAGAAGCTAGGTATCACACATATTATTATGCTAGATGTTCAAAATTTTGCATTGTTCCATTCTATACTACAGTAATAGTGGGTGATACAGACATAACTGTTGTGACGTTCATGTCTTCTTTTAGTAATCCTGGCTGTTGTTTTCTAAAGCACTAACACAAGCAAAATATGAAAATATATATTCACATTTTTTTAAAACTTGAAAACGCAAGCATTCCAGTGGAACAAAATTTTTAATGTTATAAGTAATAGCCTTAAAAAACAGATAACAGGTGTTGGCAACATCACTTAATTAGTTTTAGATTGGTTATCACGTTCTGCCATGCTATCCAACAGTATTGAGGTTGTATGTCACAGACTGTCCACAAGATGGCAGAGTAGTACTGGTACAACCTTCTCATTATTTTTGATCAGTTCTATCAAGAGACAATATAATTCAGCAGAACATAAAAACTGCATTTTGCAAAGAAGGTTTTTGCTTGGATAGTTCCTGCAAAGATAGCAGCTATTTTGTGGGACGACACTGCATTCAAATTTGTTCCAATATTAACTTCAGCAAATAATTCATAAATAATGTCAAACCTTTAATAAAACCTGTGTTTAAAGCCAGTAAAGCTGAGCCAGCCTGCAGCTGATGATCAGTCAGCTCTAACAGAAGCAGGGAAGCGGTTCGGGTCTAGTCTCAGGAGAATGAGGTTAAATGTTTTTGCGTTTGCAGGAAATGGGGAGGTTGCAGCAGTTTGAGAGACGGCTGGTTTGAAGAAGCCACGTGATGAATCATACTTCCTCTAAGAGTTAGGCCTCAACTATTTGTGTCTCTTCATTTACATTTTGCACATACGGGGATGGCGAGTGCGAGGTAAGACTGCTCAACTCATCTCTTCAGCTTCTAGGCTCTTATATCTTCAAAAGACATTTTCAAATATCTACTATCACTTCTGGATGCATAAAATAAAATTCAGATTTAGTGTAATTGAAATGGTGACAGGTTTGACATTTCCTCATAAACAGACATCTGCAATGTTCTTACATTTAAAGATCTGATGTCAGCTTCTGAATTACGTTTTTTTTGTTGGGGAAGGAACACAATAGGATAATTAAATTTTATAGTTTTTATTTGAATTTGTTTCATAAAAGACCTCATGCATGACTAAAGTATCAGCTTCCGTTGTTTGGACGGTTTCAGTTAGTTTCCGGTTAATGAAGCCTCGTCTTTCTTTCACTTAGTTCAGGGGCCATTATGAGGATTGGATCATTGTTGTCTTCCTGGGATCTATAAATTATTTATCAGCTTCAAGATGAAGAAATTTAGCTGATTTTATGAAGGAGAAGGCACTGTTGATATCAACATTTACTTCAAAGCTACATAAATTTTGACCAAATAAATAAATCCAACATTCTACTTTTACATGCAATAAAAAAAATCTGCATCACAAAGATTAATATACAGCATGCGGGAGTCTGGGCTGCTCAATATATATCACTTATTGCTTCCTTATAGCTTCTGTCGGCAGCATAACCTATAGAGCTTTTTCTTCTTAATGTTCTTCAGGAGAGGGCATGTTTATCTGGTCATAATGGACTGAGTAGAAAAAGTACAATCAAGCTCTCAGAAAAGTAGATGTAGGAGATAGATGAGTAATAGTGATAAACTGACAACATGCTGATAAAAACATGCAACCAGCAACTGAGGACATCTGGGGGCAGATGGGAACAAAACCATGAAACTAACTTCACTGCTATAAAAGGTGAAATGTCTTTATGTTTAAAGTCAGATGTTTACAGACTTAGCACAAAATAAGAAAAAAATCAGTGTGAAAATCAGGGTAACATTGAAAATTTCTTGTTTTCAGTTAGGTTAACAGAATTATTTCTATTTCTTTAATGGCAGAATAATGAGAGATTTCTTTAAGCTTTCTTCTAATTCTAAAGTTTACACAGTGCCCTAGTTTTTTGTGGCTTTGCCTTTTAACTTGGGACAGACATTTTGAGTACGCTTCAACAAGCTTTTCATACTAATTTCTAATTTCTGGTGCTTTGTTTAGTGTAACTTAGGTTTGTAGGTTTTCTTGCTCAAAAATGTCATTTCATTTCTCCATACGGATTCCCTATGGGGTTGAAATTGAGCTAATGGCCACTCCAACATGACTCTACTGTCCTTAAGTCAATGCATAACTAATTTGGTGATATTACTATGGTGATTTCTCATTTGGACCACTCACTTGCAACCACAATTGAATTTCCTGGCTGATTGTTAAAGATTTTACTTCAGTATTTCCACATAATACTATTTCCCCATAATGTGATCTATGTTGTGTGAAGTGCACCAGTTCCTCCAGCAGCTACCCTCATATTTCACAGTTGGGATTGTGTTCTCATGCTTACAACCATCCTTCAATCTAAATATGATCATTATGGTCAACCACTTCAGTTTTGTTTCCTTCGAACCACAGAACATGGTGCGAAATATTTATTTTTGCCCTGATTTGGGCCTTTATGTTGCTTTTCAATGAAGGATGTTTTCCTTGCTGAGCGGTTTTTCAACCCATGTTGGTACATGACCTGTTTTGCTGTGGACACTGACATGCTGTTACCAGTTAGCATTTTCACAAGGGCTTTTGTTTCACACCTAAACTCTGTAACACAAAACCTGTCTCCTTCCTGAACAATGCAGTGGCTGGACATGACTCTCATGCCGTTTATATTCTACTTATTTTGTGGCAACTTCAACAATAGTAATATTAATATATGTAATCTTCTGATTTTGGAGATGCGACAAAATTTGTCTAAAATAACTCTGTCTCTCATTGTTTGGATATTTGCCACATAGCAAAACTTTTGGTAATTATACCTGACTTAAAATGGGAAACATTTAATCCGATTCCATGTCAGACAGTGAAGAGAAAGTTTGTTACGTAATGTTATGTAAATGTCTGGTTTCATTTCTTTGTCTGAAGTGGTCCACTGTTTGTAGCAGAGGAAAACCAGAATATGCAAAAATAATCTAAAGGAGCCACAAATAGAGAAAATAAAGAAATTACCAGATATAATAATAGAACAATTGAAAGAGTAATAAAAAACTATATTTTAAAAAGTTCTAGAGCTATAGATACATCAACTTAAGATTTTTACTACAATGAAAGAAAACAAAAAAGTACATTTGTCTGGTTTGTAAAACTTGAATCATAATAAGAAACATTTCCTTAAAAACAAGACAAAAATGTTTTTATTGTTGTTGCTATTAATTTCATTAATGTGTTTTGTTTTAAACTTCATATAATTCTGATGAATCTCTTTTTACTCAGAACCTGAGTTTAAGTTGTACAAGTAGAAAAATATCACCTCTGCTAACACATTTAACCTCATTGTTTTCCATCATTTAGGCTCTACTGTTCTGTAACCCATACAGTTTAATGTTTACTTTGACATGCACTTTCTTAACAACATGGTAATTTAATGCAACACTTTACAATGTGTAAAACTGAAGTGAGCAAACTGCAAGAAACCATAAGATTTATTAAAAGGATTTAAAGTGTCTTTGTCGTGTGAACTAAAAAAAATATGAGCCGAGTATCTCGACTTTGTCACTTCATGTTTTACTTATTTGAATACTGTTAAAAGACCCATCATCCTCTCATTAAAATATAAACTGTTTGCATCTGCATCTTTTTTTGGTGTCATCTCCATCCTTAATAATGTCAGTTTTAATTTTTAATTTCTATCTTTCTTGTGTCTCATATGTATTTAATCTGGGTGACATTAACATCCTTGTCTTTTGTATTTTATATGTTGCTCTGCATTACACCTGCGGAAAATATAAACTATTAATGTAATTTAATAATATAACATCTAATATGCTAAAATTGTATGAAGCCGAAACTGAAGGATCAGATTCTGTCTCAAAAAATCAGAGAAATCTTTTTTTTTAATATATATATAAAATAAGTCTTTGATGTTACTTTATGTGAAAAATATTTTTCAGAATAATTAAAGATGGGAATATTGACAGTGTATATGCCATTTAATCAGAATGTTTTGGGAAATGTGTAATGGACTTACACCTGTTAACCAGCAGGAGGAAATGCATTTGATATATCAATCATGTCCACTAAACCAGAAAATGTGTAAATGGCTCCCATGCAAATAATTCTGATCCTAATATGTAAAAAACAATAATTTATAAATTGTTTTCTCCCTGTTTGCAACACAAACCTCAGCCTTTTATAACAAGCAGTCTCTAAATTCTTGAAGTTCAAGTGAACAAGTGAAAGTCAATGGTTTTGGTAAAACTGAAACAGACATCATGGGAAATGCAACACAGGAGACGTAGCTTGCATGAAGCAAATGTATGCAATGTCCATTTACTAAATAAAACCAGGTTTCTGATAGGTGACATATGGGTTTACTCATGCTTTCACTAAGGCCACACGGCATAATTATGTCTAGGAAACATTTCTGACCAGGACGTTGATGTACTATTCTACAAAATACATACCCAAATGTGTATATTTTTAAAGGTTCAAGTATATTTGAGAGTACTCCTAAAGAAAGGCCACCAGTGATACTTCTACCACAGAGCAAGAATTGTAGCGCTGAACAGGGGCGCAACCAGACATCTTGGGCCCCATGGCAAAGAATAAAAGTGGCTCCCCCCATCGCAGGTGATATTAGAATTTATAGAGTCTATCTGACCCATCAAAAGCATCACAATTTAAATGGCTTGCAATTGCTTTGCACAATATTCACTGCTAGTGAATTTTACAAGCAACAGTCCACATACTGCATAGAAATAGGTTGCTTCAAACGTTTGTATTATTAGTTTTACCTAATTAAAATGTCTCTCCCCAACAGAAACAGTCACAGGCAATGTGCAAAACATACATGAAGCAATCCAGACTTCTGTTCGAGCTGCAGCATATAACTTAAATAAAAAATGTTTTTTCAACATTTGTTAAAGCTGTCACCATGTCATGACAGTTTGCATTAAAACAGTTAATCTGTGAAAATATCAATCTCCTCCACCTCCTCCCTGAGCTGCTACTGCTGTCTAAAGAAATGCACCAATCTGACCAAAAGCAACCAATCAGAACCAGGACAGTGTTATCGCTGTCAACCTCATTCACTCACTGCTAAGTGTGTTAATGGAAGATTTTATAAAGATTGTTTGAATTTCTGTGAGTAATAAGTAAATTGCTTTGTTGTGTAACTGTAAAAATGACAGAGAGACAGGAAAAATCCACAGATTCCCTGGAATGATGCTAACTTGCTTGTCACTGAACACAGTGTTGCTCACCTTTTTCACTGGGACAGGGGGGAGAGGTTATGCTGGTATCGGCGTTAGAGGTGCTGCTGACTGACTCATCTGTTGTTAAGTGTGATAAAAGGTACAGGGACAAGTTAAATATATGAATATGTTGTTAAATTTGTTCCTTCATTCATTACATGCTAGTGAAATGCAGGGAAACAGTCTGTAGCTAAGCTAAAAACACAAAATAAGACACTGATATATCTTATTCTGTCTAAAGCAGTAAAAAATACATTTATAAAGTATTTAGATGGTGCACAGTTACACTTTGCTTTCTTGACCCATTAAATCTTCAAGTATAAAGTATGTAGAAATTTTGCAGGAAATGTGAAGTACTTTGGATTTTACACTTTCAATGTTCTCAGTTTTTTGACAAAAGGACTAGTGTTGTGCAAGTGAAGTGAAGCAATCAATGCTGAAAACAGGAACCTAAAACAGTCTCCCTCTCCAGCTTTAACTCAAACAGAGAACTCCATGAGTTCGTATCAGTGTGACCATGTTGTTTTTCACGGTGAAAGAGCAGTAAGAGACAGAATACATTGCTAAGCTCATCTGGCCTGTCTATGTGACACTATAAGATAAAACGTATAACCACACTAATGTAAGAGAAACCTGAATACAGAGCAACAGGATGGCAAATTATAGACACTGAGAATTAGGACATTAAAAGTAAAGAGATTAGTTTTTGAGGCAGGAGAAGAATATCTTTGTGTAAGTTTTGTCTGTACAGGATGTTATGACCCAAACTATCAACAAGTCATATGAAAACAGAGAGGCAGAGAGCCAACGTCAGCCTAGCACCTTGGCAAACATTTACACAGAACGTTTTGTAGCTGTATGTGCCTTTAAAAAAATAAAGTTACACATCTTTGAAGTATTATTATAACAATATAACATTTCTACAACCTATTAAGAGTGAATGGGTTTTGCAATTATTTTTGTTACCAACAACTGTCACACAAGCCCCAGTGTGTAGTGGGAATGACAATGTATGTTCAGTCAGATACAAACATCCAGAAAAGCTCATTAGTAGTTTACAACTTTCAATTTTTATATATGAACAACAACCATGATGGATACTGAACTTGTTGCTTTGTGCTCCTAAATGTCCCCAAATAAACATAGTTTCAAGGGTCTTTCATGTTAAATATCTGATGTTTACAAGGAACATTTCCAGAAACAGTGGTGTGTTTTTCTTTAAGCTCTATAAAAACACACGGTAAATTGTGAAACAAAAACCTGGGATAGATTTGAAACTCAGGTCATTTGAAATTTAAAATTCAGGAAGCAAAAAAATATATATATACCGTAAATGAGAGGCAGTTAAATGTGAGGATCAGATCAGACTGGAATAAAGAACAAAATCATTTTTATGAAATGTGTTAAAAAAATTCCTCATCATCACAAACGTAAGTCAGGGATCCTATGACGGTGCAGAACAATACAGGAGCGAACACTTAAATAACAGAAGGCAAAGAAACAGATCCTAAATGAGAGGAGAGAGATCCTTACAGAGGACAAAACTGGACACCAGAACTAAGTAGGTTAAGGTTAATTGCAGTCAGGTGTGCAGGGCAGGCAGGAAACAAAAAGCAACAAATACAGTCACTAAAGTGCATCTAGATAATTTTCAAAATACAACAGGAACTTAAAGCATTGTATAAACTTTGACACATCATGGTAGCGTAGGAAAGCAGCGTTCAGGTTCTATGCACCAAAAATCTTGAACAAACTTCCAGAAAATTACAAAAGAGCCAAAACTTTCAGATCTTTAAATGATGACTAAAATCCTACCTGCTTAGAGTTGCAGTTGAATCTAAATTAATGCAACATCGACCATGTAATGTGTATTGGTGTTTTTGATGATGGTATTCAAATTGGTGAATGTATAATTTTTTTGTGACTTTTTAATTTTGTGATTTTATAATGGAAAGCACTTTGAATTGCCTTGTTGCTGACATGTGCTATATAAATACACTTGCTTGATTAAACCTCATTTTAGGATATATGCAAAGTGCAAGATAATGTCACTGTGAGCTGAAGTAGAGACATTTTTAGCAGATGTTTGACTTGACCTCCTGTCTTCTTTTCTCCTCAGAATCACAAACCTTCAGAATGCTATTAAACAAGTGCCACTTATTCAGACTCCTCAGCAGAGTGCTGGAGCACAGGGAGCGGTTCAGATGAGGATAAAAAGCTCCCAGAGCTCCGGAGACCGTCTGAGCCAGTCCAAATCCATGGTCCTGCAGGACTCGGACCTTCCTCAGAAACCTGTGTGTAGAGCAAACAGAACCAAACTTATGCTGCACCACCTTTCTTTGGTTTTAAATTATATTTTTCTTCTACACTCTTCAGCTGTCTCGACATCGCAGGAATCAATCCCAGCACGGTGTGGTTCTTTCGGTAGCAACAGCTTTTGAACCACTGGTATGTCTAAAACTTCACAACTTAAATAAGCTGTCTATGTCGAAAGGTTTAACATTAATTTACATAAGATACCCTTTCAGAACATTTAGCACTTTGATGTTATATTTCCATGACAACTTTTATTTTATCTAATACTAAAAAATGTATGGCATTAAATCTTGTGCAATATACATGCACAAATTTTCTCACATTTTGTTAGGAGCAGATCTTTATATCTTATTGGGATTGTATGACTAAGACAAAGCTTTGGGAAATTGTAAAATATAAGAAGAAATATATTTAGGTCCTCAAGCATAAGCTCTGATTCATCTGTACACCTTGGGCTTATAGCTTAGAATATCTGCAACTTTGTAGATGCACATATGGCACTTGGGTACTTTAAGAAACACTACACTCTTCAAAAACAAATGCTGCTTTTGACACATTTTCTGTGTTGCCATAAAATGTGGCAACACAGGAAATATGTTGTGTTGTTCTATATAAACAACTGGACACAGAATATGACTTAAACCGTCATCCAGTCTCGCCAGTTCTTGGATATCTGGAGTGTAACTACATGGAGTATTGAACTGATGTCGATGAAATCAAAAACCTGGTTAATGTCAGGCCTCTAAACATGTTTTGAGGTTTTTAGGGAGATAGATTGTACTTGAATCCCTGGTACAAAATAATTCAACATGCTCTAAAATGCAACTTTAATAAACTTTTAAGAAATATGACTGTTCACCCCCTTAGTTGAATTGTATAATTTATTCTGCAGATTTATTTTGTGGCCTGGGTTAGATGAATCAGTATTGTTTGAGAAAAAGAAAAAAGTTTGTGCAAAGAGCAAATAAACTTTCAACTATTGAAACATTGGTTAAAGATGTATTCATTTTTGATGGTTAAACAAATTGACCGTATGCACTGAACATGTTGTGTGATGTTTTTTGTCAATGATAATGTTAAAATTGTGCATTAAATGTTTATTTTTCTACAAAAGGAGTTTAACCAGATCACATTGGTTAACATGTTTTAACAAATTGATGTGTCTGTGTGAGGGTGACACATTATGTTATTACTCTGCTAATAATTAAACAAAACTGCCAACACTGTAAAGAAATACAATTATTGTGCTAAATAACTTTAACAAGGCAGTTGCATTGAATTATTAGTATAGTAAATGTGTCTTTCTTATACAGACTCATTGTGTTGGGTTTTGACTCAGTTTCTGTCGACATTATCACATCTGGTTTTAGTGTTGCCTTCATAGCCCTGCACACATGACGTTAAGAAGGTTCTGATTGTTCCCAGGTGGACCTGAAAGGTGAACACCTGAACGTCGCTAAGATCTCAGACAACGGTAAGAAGCAGAGGAAGAACTGGACTTCGATGTGGACAGTGCTGACCACGGATGAACTGCTGCTCTATAAAGACAAACAGGAAACTGGTGTGGTGAGGAACTGTCTAAATTCAACCATGACACCAGAGTCAACCTCAGAAACTCGACCTGCTTAGGTGTTTGGTATCAGTTTGGTGCTCTGTTTTCAGCAGGAAGTGTATTAATCGCTCATGTTGTGTCCAACATTCCCCGTGTTTAGAAACCAGGAGGTAAAACTGATGTGGTTCAGCTTTGTGGGGCCGTCATTGAGTGGGCAGCGGAGAAGTCAAGCAAGAAAAATGTCTTCCAGGTAACCACCTCAGAGCCACCGCCATGTCTAAAGGGCAGCTTGTGAATCTTTAAAACTGAATTGTAACTTTTCTATCTGTTCCAGATCACAACTAACACAGGAAGTGAATACCTCATCCAGGCTGACAGTTTCCCCACCGCCAGCAAATGGCACGAAGCCATCAGAAAAACTGTCGACTCATCAGTAAGAAACCACATCAAACTCCAACAGTCTGGTGAATTAATCTTCCTTTAGGTGCATAAAAATTGTAATGATGTCTCACTGTGATTTTTTTCTTTTGGTTTAGACGAGAGAGGACAGAGGTTTTGCTCTGCGGAGGTCCAACAGCTCAGAGTTACTGCCCAGGCACAGCTCCTTACCTGGACATGGATCCGTCTCACCCAGCATGAAGCAAAGAAATCCAGTTCACAGACGCTCCATGAGTAAATATAAAATACATTTATATGTTTAAAATTAGGATTAATCTATACTCAGATTTGCACACACGGGGTTTGTAAATAAGATACAGCAGTGTTTATGAACAGGGACACAAACTGGAATCAACAACAGCTTTGTGGGGTTATGCATTGACCTATTGTTGCTATAGAGATAATAAAATAAACACCTGGAAGTGAGGTAAAATTATTAAATAGTTACTGCAAATTTTGCTGAATGCAAATACCTTGTTAGTATCAAGGTATTTGATAATAAAAAATACCTGAGTAAAGTGAGTGACTTTACTTTTTACTTCAACATAACTAGTTATCTTACAGTAACACTGTGCAACTTGTGCCTACTCTACCCACTGTGGACCCTTCTTGAAGTGACAGAAATAGCATTCTCTGCCACCAAACACACATCCGCCCACACAGTTCATGAAAATGTGATACTTCTGGTGATATGTTAGTTCCTGTCTGCTAACTACGCCTACTTCAAAAGAAGTAGTCTGCAATGTTCAAACAGACATTACTTGTTGTCGGTATGGTTTTCAAAAGTTTTATTTTTAGAGAATGTGAGAATTTTTTTCCTTTTCCATGAGGCTCAGTTTTCCAGTTGAACTTTAACCTTTCCATGTCCTGAAACTCATTTCTTAAGTGAGTTTTCCTCTGAGTTGATTCATTTCTGCCGGATATGGATATAAACAGGATATGAGCTTATTATTGAACATTTAATTGTTTTCCAGACATGTTTGGCAACTCGAAGCTGAAACACAGCGCCTCAGACAGTGCAGACAAGAATGGAGTGAAGAACAGACTGAAGAAGTTCATCATCAGACGTCCGTCCATGAAAACGCTGCAGGAGAAAGGCCTCATCAAAGGTTGTAACATGTCAAAAATGTTTTTACTTCTATATAAAAAAAAAAATCAATCAGTGAATCTATCCATGTTTTAATGCTTGTAATGAGCAATTAAAACATCCACATAATAAACTTAGAATGTATGTTGTGGCTCTGCAGAGTTAAGCATGAAGTATGAGTGGATGGATGGATATGATTTGTAAGTTTTTGCATTTAAAATGCAGTTAAACAGAAGCTGTGGAAAACTGTGCTAAAC
Organism: Gambusia affinis; assembly: GCF_019740435.1. NCBI lineage: Eukaryota > Metazoa > Chordata > Actinopteri > Cyprinodontiformes > Poeciliidae > Gambusia > Gambusia affinis. The sequence continues at coordinate 24,834,679 of NC_057878.1, forward strand.
TAATAAATCGTTTTGTTGTTGCCTGACAGATGAAGTCTACACTGAATGTAGATATTTTAACCTGAACATTTTCTCCTTTAAATCTCAGACCGAGTATTTGGTTGCCACCTGCTGACGCTCTGCGATCGTGAAGGAACCACAGTTCCTAAATTTGTAAGGATTTGTTTAGAGGCTGTTGAGAAACGAGGTACGTTCAGCGGAAGATGTGTTCTTTTCTGCCAGTTGATTCATCAGTCAGACTTTAATCATCTAAATCTGCTGACCGAGAGTGATAGTATGTCTTAATCTGCTGACTGGAAACAAATCATTTAACTGTCCATGAACTGTTTCAACGTTTTCAGGTCTAGACGCAGACGGGATCTACAGAGTCAGTGGAAATCTGGCCACAATCCAGAAACTTCGCTTCATTGTTGACCAAGGTATGCTTGAAGGAAATGAATTTCATTTTATCAAAACTGAAAATCTGCTGCTTTCTCTAATTACAATCTTGTGACTTAAACTACAGATTAAACCCCAGATTGAGAAGCAAACCCTTTTTGTCTGTTCTGTCCCAGAGGAAGAGCTGGACCTGGATCACAACCAGTGGGAGGACATCCACGTCATCACAGGAGCTCTAAAGATGTTTTTCCGTGAGCTGCCGGAGCCGCTGTTCCCCTTCAGGTTCTTCCAGCAGTTTGTGGAAGCAGTCAGTGAGTAAACCCTGAAAAATAATCATATTTTTTCCCTCTTTGGGTTATTATGTCTGTCTGATCAATTTGGCTTTAGCTAAACAATTGGTAAAATTGTTGCAGTTTAAATAAAAAAATATTAAGACATGAATAAATGAAACGCCTTGACGAAGACGTTCAAATGGATGCAAACTGACAATGATGTTGTTTCTCAACAGAGATTAAAGAAACCAAATCGAAAATTCAGGCTATGAAGAAACTGATCCATCAGCTGCCGAAGCCCAACCATGACACCATCAAACTGCTTTTCAGCCACCTGCAAAAGTAAACCTTCTGGAAAAAATATTATTCTACTCACCAGACACATAATGAGCAGTTGAAATGTCAATGTGTTTGCCGCTACAAGACTAGAAATAACTTTCATCATCCCACAGTGGGGAAATTCAACGCATACATCAGTCTGTGTATGTCAATTAGCAAACACCTGGTGGAATTGCTCATCTACTGAACTCATCATGTGAACGAAAGTTACTACCGTAACTACGGTTCTATGAATCCCGGATGACCGCCAGAGGCGGTGCTTCAAGCACTGAATGATCATTCTTGCGCATGCGCAGGTCGAGTACTAATGAAAAAAAAGTCACCTGTGACCTGTCAGGCGACCCACGCGACTCTATATAGTCCCGTGGCACCCGGCAATCAATCCCTCAATCTTCTCGCGAGAAGCAGAGATTCCGAGGGACCAAGCACTCTGGCGGTCATCCGGGATTCATAGAACCGTAGTTACGGTAGTAACTTTCGTTCTATTTCATCCCTACTGACCGCCAGAGGCGGTGCTTCAAGCACTGGATGACTCATATCAACAAGGTCACGAGGAATCAGCAACATTCAAGGGAAACGACTACACCACCCACCTAATGTGATGTAGAGGCATGCTGCTCCAGGATGCCTTGAAGCGGATGGGGTGCAGCCACATTCACCCTGTAGAACCAAGTAAAGGTACTAGGTGATTTTCAGGAGGCCGCACGGCATATAACATCCAACGGCACCACAGTCATGGCAGTAAACGATGTCGACATGCCCCTTGTAGAGTGGCAGTTCACTCCCGCCGGCAGAGGCCGGTCCTGCAAGGCATAAGCCTTGGAGATCAATCCACAACCCAGTGTGCAAGTCGCTGCTTAGAAAGTGCCTGAACTTTCCGTGAGCCAGCGTAGCAAACAAAAAGGCTATTTGTCTTTTGGAAGGATGCCGTGGCATTGACATATGCCTCAAGGGCACGAACAGGCCACAGTGGTTCAGAGGGGCTACCGGTGTCAAACCGGGCAAGATGGAGCAGCTGGGTACTGCGTGCCGCCAGTGACACCTTAGGAATAAACCAACGTCAGACCACAGTGTAACGCCTGAGCCACCAGTCTTCCACCGGCAGTAGGGCTCAGCTGTCGAGAGAGCCTGTAATTCCTCCATACGCTTTGCAGAAACCATAGCCAAAAGGAACGCTGTCTGCAGTGAGAGCCACTTGAGGTCTGCTGATGCCAGGGGCTCAATTGGGAGGGACCAAGAGCCTCAAGCACAAGAGAAAGGTCCCACGCCCGGTGCCACAGGGCGGTTGGGTGGTGCAAACGCCGAGCACCCCTTAAAAACAGCACAACGTCCTGGTCTCTGCCCACAGAACAACCATTCAGTCCGACATGCCAACAGGAAATGGCAGCCACACACACCTTCAAGGTAGACGGAGACCGTCCTTGATCTAGTAACGCCTGCAGGAAGGTCAGTATGTCAGAAACTGAACACTGCACCGGGTCCCGCCCTCTATTACGGCACCAGGTCGCAAAGACCGTCCACTTTGTAGCATAGACAGCTCGCATAGACGGCGCCCATGCATTAGCCATTGTACGCATTATGGACCCAGTGTATCTTGAGAAAGTGGACCCCGGCCTTGCAGGGGCCAAATCCAGAGCTGGAGCCGGTCCAGTTTGGGGTGCAAACTCTGATCCCCATCTGGGAAAGAAGATCACTCCTGGAGGGGAGACGCATCGGCGAGCCGGAGCGGAGCTCGCACAGTAGAGGAAACCAAGTCCTCGCTGGCCAGTAGGGGGCCACCCCTCCTGACGCACCCTGAGGAGAGTCTGAAAAAGTAGGCTGAATGGTGGAAAGGCATAAAGGAGGGTCCGGGGCCAGTCGTGTGCCAGAGCATCGTGGCCCAGAGGGCTGCTGTTGTACAATGAGAACCAAAGGGGACAGTGAAACGCGTCCCTTGAGGCAAAGAGGTCCGCCCTGCCAAAGAGTTACAGCCCGTAACTCTAAGACATTGATGTGTGCCCTGCTCTGCCGCTGGGGTGACAGGCAAGCAGTCATTGAGATGGAATCCATGGCAATGCCCAGGAAGACAGTCTCCTGTGAGGGAGTCATACTGCTTTTCTCCATGTTCACCTGCAAGCCCAAGCATCCCACATGATGGAGCACTAACAGAGTATCTCGAACCGCCTGGTCCCTGCACAAATGAGCCAGTCGGCCATATATGGGAGGATCCTTAATCCCTGTGCCTGCAGAGGAGAGAGGGTCGCTGCAACACACCGGGTGAACACCCTGGGAGACAGTGAAAGTCCGAACGGGAGGACCCTGAACTGGAAATGCCTCCCCTGAAAAGCAAAACGAAGAAACCGCCAATGGGCGGAGCGATTGGAACGTGAAAATAAGCATCCCTGAGATCTATGGAAGTGAACCAATCGCCTGGGGAAATCACCTGCAACACTTCCTTGTGGTCAGCATATGAAAAGGCATGGCCTTCAAGTACACATTCAAGTACACTCCGAGGTCCAAGACTGGACGCAGGCTCACGGTCTTCTTCAGAACAAGAAAATACATGGAATAAAAGCCCCCTGGATCCAGCAGGGGGTCCACAGGCACTATAGCACCCTTGGCCAGCAAGGTGAGGGTTTCTTGGTTCAGTGCCTGTGCCTTCACCGGGTCGCGGATCACAGTCATCCTGACCCGGCCGGGGATAGGTGGCCGGCGGCGGAACTGAAGACGGTACCCCACAAGTCCGGGGTGTGGGCAGCCCAGAAGCTGAGCTGTCCCGGAGTAAAATAACCGACTGCCGGCAATTAAGGCATCATCCACGGGCCCCCCGGCCCTTTGAAGGCCTGGGAGGATGCCGGCCAGACTGAGCGGCTCGAAAGGGATGAAAGGATTTTGTCCCAGCTCGGTCTGGAGCTCTGTTTCTCTGAGCTGGAGCAGGTCCCTGGACCAATCGCTGACCTGGTACCAGACCCTGGGGCTTAGTGGAAGAAGGAGAAGGCCCTGAGGACCTCCGTGAAGGACCCGCAGCTGCCCAGGTGCTGACTGGCTGGCGATCACACCTGTGAAGCCCTGCCAGCTGTTGCCTTGTTCTAGAGGCCTGAGCTGTACGGTCCAAGGCGTCCAGTGCCGCAGAACCAAAAAGATCCCCCAGATCCACAGGCAGGGCCCAGAGGGTCCTCCTACAAGGCTCAGTAAGTGGTGACTGCGCCAACCAGACCTGGCGGCGAGCGTGAACCTGTGTGGAGAGTGTGCGTCCAAGTTCCCTCGTCATAAGAGCAAAGGCCTGCAGAGATGCATCAACCAGGCCGTGGCATGGTCCAGTGGAACAGATTCCAAGGAGGAAGACAGGGCCAGCATAAGATGGGAGAGAGAGTTCTAATCCGGCCCATGCGGGCCCCAGAGTCATAGGCCTTGCAGAGAAGGTCGTCGTGTACGGCACGGAGGACGAGACAACGGGCATTGGGCTGCAAAGCCTCATCAGGTGGGATAATAAGAGAGGCAATGCCCGGTTCCACCACTGGCATCTGCCCCAAGCCAACCCTGGGTGCCTTCTGCATAGCTGCCAGGACCCTGCCATCCGTTGTCAGACGTGAAAGCGCCTTGGTGTCTGACCAGCAAGCATGTAGTTCCCGCACATACTCCGCCGAGGGAGTTACCACAAAGGCAGTCTCTGATCTACTGCGCTTAAAGAAGGCGCTGGAAGCCGTAGGCTGGGCCTGAGGAACACTAATCTGTAAACGAGCAAGAGCCGTTCGAATAGCAGATGTCACAGACTCCCCCGTATCCTCCTGGGAGGCAATGGAGTCCGACCCAGAGGCCCCGGAGCCCAGCTCCGGAAGATCCTCACAGAAATGGGTGCCAGAGGCCGCCACAGAAACAGCATCGTCGTCATTGACTGACATTTCATCCTGCTCGGGAGGGAGAGCCGCGCCGCGATCACCAGCAGTCTGAAAGGACTGGAGGAGGGCTTTCATTTGGGCCGTCTCAGTAGTGAGATGATCCGCTCTCGTGGACAGCCTCCCTGTATCGGTCTGTCTGGCTCGCTTTGCCAGTACCAAAGGTGCAGCCACAGTAGATCGTTTGCACATCGCTTTCCCCATCGGCAACTGACTACGCGGCGCAGCGCCCGCCCAGTCGGTAGGCTGCTCCAGAGCAGCCAACCTATCCAGTCTGACTGACCGCATGACGCAATAGTTGGGGCAAGCGTTATCCGACAGTGCCTCCCGGAGATGTTCCACACCAAGGCAGGAGGGACACAAGTCATGCCCGCCGTCGTCGGGCTGAAGTGGAACCAGACAGGTCGAGCAGCATAAATTATCCAGCAACATACTGCTGAAAGGCGTGATTAGCCCGCCAGCAACAAGAAGTCAACACGAGCAGAAAACGCTACTGGCGACTCCGTTGTAGGAAAACCCCCGTAGAGGTTCCAAACTCAGCGTGAGCAGAAACGCCACTAGCAAATCGATTATCAACCAAAGATGAACTCAGCACGAGCAGAGACGCCACTGGTGAGTCAGATAAATAACAGCAAAGTAAAATGGACTCAGCACGAGCAGAAAACGCTACTGGTGAGTGTAGATAAACAAACTGTAGAAGAACTCAACGCGAGCAGAAACGCCACTGGTGAGTTCAGGCAAACAAACTATAGAACTCAACGCGAGCAGAAACGCTACTGGTGAGTTTAGGTAAACAAACTATAGAACTCAACGCGAGCAGAAACGCTACTGGTGAGTTTAGGTAAACAACTCAACGCGAGCAGAAACGCTACTGGTGAGTTTAGGTAAACAACTCAACGCGAGCAGAAACGCTACTGGTGAGTTTAGGTAAACAACTCAACGCGAGCAGAAACGCTACTGGTGAGTGTAGGCAAACAAACAAACTGTAGAACTCAACGCGAGCAGAAACGCTACTGGTGAGTTCAGGCAAACAAACTATAGAAGAACCCAACGCGAGCAGAAACGCTACTGGTGAGTTTAGGTAAACAACTCAACGCGAGCAGAAACGCTACTGGTGAGTGTAGGCAAACAAACTGTAGAACTCAACGCGAGCAGAAACGCTGCTGGTGAGTTTAGGTAAACAACTCAACGCGAGCAGAAACGCTGCTGGTGAGTTCAGGCAAACAAACTATAGAAGAACCCAACGCGAGCAGAAACGCTACTGGTGAGTTTAGGTAAACAACTCAACGCGAGCAGAGACGCTACGGGTGAGTTTAGAGAAACCAACTGAAAACGAACTCAGCGCGAGCAGAAACGCTACCGTGAGTCAAAAGAGCCACAAAAATGAACGTGGCAATTCAAAGCGAACAGTAAACTATTGCCGAGAAAAGAAGAAAAACTTACCAGTCGCCGCGGCCACCGCAGATCAGGTAAGGTGAAAGCAGCTTGTGCAGCCCCTGGAGGGCGAGACTTACCCGCAGCTCCGACCAAAGCCGGTCACGGGGCTACCAGCAACAAGCAGCTAGGAAAATAGTGGTACACACAGAAGCAACCAGCTTCACACGACCACACACCTGTACTCAACACACCTGCGCGCGAGAAGAACAAAAGGGATTGATTGCCGGGTGCCACGTGACTATATAGAGTCACGTGGGTCCCCGGCAGGTCACAGGTGACTTTGTTGTCATTAGTACTCGACCTGCGCATGCGCAAGAATGATCATTCAGTGCTTGAAGCACCGCCTCTGGCGGTCAGTAGGGATGAAATAGAACTATTTTGCAGTCTGACGGTTCTTAGAATGGGTGTAAATGGATTAATGGAGGACACTCTTGTGATGACATGTTGAAGGTGAAGTGTCAGTAAAATTGCGACAAATTGCAACGTTATGTTTGATATATGACATTTTTAGAACAACTGAAGGTAACAGTTACTTGATTGTGCTATCAAATGGCACTGTGTGATTGGAACACTGCCCCTTTAAGACAGACATAAATATTGGGTGTACTTATGCATTCCTTTTTTATATTATTTGTATAATTGCACTTAATGTTTGTATACTGTGAGTGTGAAGCTGAATCCATATTATTTATCTGAACATCCGAAACTAAACTAAACTGTTAAATTTAGAAGTTTGTGTATGAGAAATAAGAATCAAACATGCACATCATATTTACATGTTTTTGTATATTAAAATGGGTAAAGTGTCAAGGGAAGTGTTTATTACTCTCTGATGTGAGTTCAAATCCACTTTGATGTGCGATGGAAATAACGTGGCATAATGCGTATAAACAGTTTTCTATATCTAGATATCTTTCTGGATATGCAGTTTTATTAACTTTAATATACGCCATGTTTCAGTTGGAAAGTGGGAAATCATCTCTTTATACACAAACGTATACCCCCGGACACTATTATTAATAAAAATAAAACAGCACCAGATCTATATCTGACCAAAACCTCACACCAGAACCAGAGCAGAACTCTTGACCCGATACTCCCTCTGACTTCATGTTTCTTCTGCCTCTTTCAGAGTTCTGGCATTTTCAAGGAAGAATCTGATGTCCACTCAGGGTATCGGTATTGTGTTTGGACCGACACTGATGTGGCCTGAGCTGGAGGCAGGAAACATGGCGGTTAACATGGTTTACCAGAACCAGATCGTGGAGTTCATCCTAATCGAGAGCCGAGAGATCTTTGACCTGGACAGGATGTGAGACGGGCAGGAAGTCAGATGAGACTGATGGACTCAGATTCACTCATCACCAGAAAATCATTCAACTGATGCAGTGTTTGGGTACCTGGGGTGTATAAAGGATTAAATGTATTACATCGTTAGATCAAAATTCAACCTATAGTTTGTTTTTAAAACACAAACTTCTGAAATTGATCAAATAAATCTGTAAATATTCAAATATTTTAACATTACATAATAAGTGTGACTGCTGCTTATTTTAATTTGAACTGAATTTAGGTTAAAAAAACAAACAAAAAAAACATTTATTTTAAAAACAATGTTTGAATTTATTAAACAGATATTTGTATATAATAACATGTTGCTGTCTAAACTCCCTTCAGACCTGCTGTACGATGAAAAATAATAAATATCACAACTTGTGTGTTTCGTGGACTCAACATAACTGTCAAATTGGAAAAATCTGATTTGAAGAGAAACTTGTGTCTCCAATGGGCTTTTATCCAACAAAGAACATTTTTAGAGGCAACATATTTGACATCAGTAACACTTTATTTTTGTAATTGAAGAGGCCAGAAGATTGTGCTTTAAACACTGGAGGAAAAATAATGATTTGACATCTATAATAGAAATATCCGCTATTAGTTTAAAATAGGCCTGCAATGAAAAACTCCAAAAAACAGTAAAAATTCAATAAAATAAATACAGCAAGTAAAATACAAATGTAAAAAATAATTGAAAATACAGTACAATACATAGAAGAAAATAAATATAAAAATGCCTAACATTAAATGATTAAACATTACAGGGAAAAAAATTGTAATCTAAATCCAGTTTAAAAAAAAACTTTAAAATAATACCATGATGCAGTAATGTTCAATAATTACACAAAATAATTACAGTAGAATAGACATCGTTCAATTATGTTAAATAAATGCAGTAAAATAAATACAATCATTGAAAATCAGTGATTCTGACTACAAATACCAGAAATAGCAAATACAGCACGACACTTCCATAACATCTGAATCCCACAGACATAAACACACCACGGGTCTAACAGACACTATCCAGCTCATGATGCGCTTTGGTGAATTTCGTTTACTGTCTTCTCTCTGAAAGAAACGTAATGTTTGTAGAAACTGTCAGGAGCAGCTGAGGAATTCTCCAGCAATAACAGTGAAATTAAAAATTAATATAAAAAAGTATAAAAATGTCCAGTAGTAAAATATAAAATGTTGAAAAAGGCAACACTAAGTTTAAACATTCACAAAAAGAACAATTGAAACTCAAGACAGGGCAGCAAAAATGATTAAAAAAACAATTATTATAGCACTGTAAACTCATAAAGCAATGATGTGCAAATAGATGAAATTATTTGAGGTATTTTTTTTCAGAAAATTTTTAGATATTGTAAATACAATTAGAATCAGATGACTAGGCAATGTGCTTATTTTAATTATATTACAATTTAAAAGCATTATTTTTACTTTAACTGACATTTATTATCATTATTATTATTATTATTATTATTATTATTTTTTTTTTTTTTTTTTTTTTTTTTTAGCTGTTGGAACGACAAACACTGGTTCAAAAATCCCTAAAATGTAATTTCTAATATTATTTTTCAATCAAGACAAATACAAAAAAAAATCAGACCTGAGGTGAAAATACTCTGTTTTCTCAATTTTGTCAAGAAAGTGTCAAACAGTTCAAAGTTGACTACAGATAATGCTTGTAGTATAATACTTTGATGCATCAATGTGCATTATATGGATTATGCAAGAGAAAAACAGCAGCAGAAGCTTTAGGCTACTGTCTTCTAAAGTTCAGGTTTTAATACTGCAGAAAGACAAGTTGAATTAGATGAATGGATCAGAGTCACACTAACTAAAACAAACTGTTTTGTTTTTCTGGCAGAAGAAGATCTGATTCAGAGAACAAATCAAACTATTATTGGCTGATAAAGAGGAAAGTTGAGGAAATGAGTGTTTCCAGTAAAGGCAGAATGGTGAAGACAGGAGAGTTGAGTAAAGATGTTCAGAAACAAACAATGAAAAAAACTGATCCAGAGTCAGGCTGTTATCTGTAAAGACAGAAAGTCATACATTTTTAAAGCAAAGCTAAATAAAAGGGGAAAAAATAATATTATTTGGAGTAATTACAGTCTAATTAATTCCTCTGTTTTCTTCATATTAATTTTAGACTTGACTGAAAGCCAAGTAACAGTAACCATCTGTTACTGACCTGGAGTCCCTAGTGCTTTCACTGTGGGTACTGAAGCCGTTGTTGCTGTTGAGCTGCTTGATGTCGGGAGGAGTGATGGCGAGGACTGGAGGCCACGCCCCCTCCTCTGATGGTCGGCTTAATAGATGGGGAGGAAGATGAGTGATGGTACTGGTGCCCGGCTCTGATGGGCTTGGCTGCATGGACGCAGGAACCATGTGAGTCAGTTGAAATCAGATTACTGATTCAGTTTTCTGTAGGCTGCGGTTCTCACCAATCTGAGCAGAGTGCCCCCTCCTGGAGATGTTCTTGGACCGGACGGCCTCTTTGATCCGGTCCACCTCCTGCTGGTACCGTTTGCGGTCCCTCAGAGCCGACTCCTTGGCATTCTTCAGGGCCGTTTCCAGCACTCTGACTCGCTCTGCGGTGGCACGCAGCCGCCGGTCCAGCTTGGGCAGCTCGCAGCGCAGGTCTGCGTTATCCCGCACCAGCTGACAAGACGCAGACTTAAATTTAATCTGCTACAGTTTGTCATGAAACTGATGAAACAGAAGTGACTCTTCATCACAGATCTAGAGCTTTAAATCAATTCACTTTATTTATAAAGGCACTTTACAAGAAAAAAAATAATTCTTATACTCAAACGTATTTGAATCCCCAAACAATCCTGCAGATTTGTTTTGTACATTGGTGTATTGCTAGTTAAGAAAATGTATCCTTTTTGTTATTTAACACAATGTGAAGGAACTTTATTGAAACTTTTAAAAATTAATCTCCTTATATATTAATAGTGTTTATTTTTAATGTAGTGTTTCAGTCTATTTTGACTCAGATGCTACCTTATAATAGGATTGTTAATTTGAAGCTATCCACTGATAATTATTGAAATCGTTCAGTACAGAAAAATAAAAAAAGCATAAAACCGATCACTGCTGTGCGGTGATGTCTCACCTGTTTGTGGACTCGGCTGAGCTGCTCCAGGTTGTTCTCTAAGAAGATGATCCTCTGTCTCTGAGCCAAACTGCCGCCGGCCTCGTCGTTGTCGTTCTCTGAGCTCTGTTCAACATGGAGGGAAAAAAGAAGAGTCTGAAAGAAAATCATCTGTGGGTTCATTAAACAGTTAATGTGGACAAACAAGTGTGGAATCAGTTATATGTTTTAAATAGCATAAATATGAAACAATTGACCTATCTGTAATAGCATTTACAGATTCACATGATTACTGCTAAACAATCAGAACCTGAGCAACCTGCTTTGTTTATTCTTACGCTCTTGACTCGAGACGTGATGTCTTGTATGAACTGGATCCGAAGGTTGGTCAGAGTCTGCAGCTCTTTGGTCTGTGAAACAAAAGCAGAGTCATTTACAGATCACTGATCCTCAACATGTTTCAGCTGAAAGTGCCGTTAAATTAATGTGGACTAATTAAACTCATACCACAGTTTCCTCCAAGCCCTTCAGATCCTCTTTGGCTTGTTCTCTCTTCTCATTCAGAAACCTGAAATTAAATCAGAAGACTGCAGAGTAAAAACTGAATCGTTTCACGTAACAGAGAGAAAAGATTTATGTCCAAATTTATAGAGTATTTAAGAGAAACTGTATGTTGTTTTTAATCCCACTTAGTTCACATAAGGTGGAATTAAATATTTAGCTGAAAACAGTTTATATATACACACATCAGTAAAATAGAATAGTGACCCAGAAACCAACATACAGCATGACAATTTCAATAAAACATCTTACATCAAAACTTATAAACAAAATTTAAGTTAGATCTGTCCCTCCATGTGCCTGAATACAAGCAGGTGGAAGTAAACAAACAGTAACTCTCAACTCATAGAAAACCAAACAAACTCCTGTTACAGGAAGCAAAGAGGGACAAACTTACTGCAGTTTCTGGAGTCTTTGCTCCTTGTTTTGGTCCTCGGCTCTGAGCTTGTCAAAGTCAGACTGAAGTTTTCTGTTCTCCAGCTGCAGAGCCTGATTCACACTGAATGAACACAGAACCTTCTGTTTTATAAAATGATACTTTACCACTCAGAAGTTATAATTTGGTTAAAGTGATAACTAATATTGGTAAAAACGGTCAGTACTCTTTGAGCAGGTCGTTGTCTCTCTGCTTCTGCTCGATCTCATCGCGGAGTCGGCTCAGCTGTTTCTGATGAACCTCCCTGTGGTTCTCCATCTGTTCCTCCAACGTTCTCTGCAGAGCACAAAGCAGCAGCAGCCGCAGGTTTCCTGGTTAAACATGTCACATAGTGCTGGACGATAATCAATCTTATCCAATAATTAATTTTTAGATTTTTGAAAACTTTATTTTTAGAAAATCTGAATTTCTTTTCTTGTGTTTCCTTATTTCAGAGTGATGTCAGCCAACCTAGGTCCCACCATCTTGTTTGACAAGTGTGTTTTAGAGCTCCTGTTAATTTGGATCTTGAATTTAGGTCAATTATGCAATGGAATATTAGGACCAGACTTTCTTTAATTACTAGAATAAAATCCTAAAATTAGGAGAATGAAGTAATAATTTTATGAGAACTCTAACACAGAAAATTATAAAAAATCAAAATGAGGAATGTTGAGCATCTTGTGAAGTAATATCTTGGTATAAGATTTACAGATAATACTGAATATTTTAACACATTAACATCAGATTATCAGAAACAGCAAGACGTTACAGTCATGCAAACTGATCACATCAGATATCTCATATCAAAACTTTTTTTTTCATAAAACTACTTTTTTCATCATATTTTAAGAAGTTATTTCTGGTAAATTTGCAACTTTATTCTACTAATATAATGATTATTTTCTCATAATTAAACAAAACTTCTCATAGTCTGGCCTTAATACTCTGCTTAACAACTCACAGAAGGGTTGATTAAAATAAAAGCAACGTTTTGAAAATATTTCATCATTTTTAATTTCTTTATGAAAATCTGAAATTGACCCTGGTGTCTCAATTAAACGTTTGTAGTAAAACCAGCTGTAAATTAGTGTCAATGATGATTAGACATAAGAAACACAATCACTGACTAATTAAAGTGAAAATATTGATAACTGAGATCAAACTGAGTTTTTGAAGACAGATGACAGACTGAGTGAAGCCGTTTCCTTTCTCTCTGTCCGGTCGTCTGTTGCAGATTGTTAGAAAGTCTGAGGAAGCTTCGACGATCTCAGAGTCTTTACCTTCATCTCCACAGCATCCTTTAGTCTGCTCATGTGTTCTTTCTCTTTGTCCATCACCGTCAGCTCATGCATCTGATCTGAAAACACACAGTACAGTTTCGGTTTGGCCATCATCATCTCTTGTCCAATCACAGAGCAGGAGCTCCTGTAAACATGGTGATGACCCTAACCCTGAGCGTGTAGCTTAGCAACCTCCTCCATCAGAGCGTCCTGACTCTCCTCCAGCTGCCTCTTCTTCTGCTCCATCCTCTGCAGGTCGGCAGACAGGGATTCCAACTTGGCCTCAAGCTGCAAAACCAACAACAATGTAAACAACAACAACGACCTGAAAAACAACAAGTACCCACCCTGGCAGGGCGGTCTGCCAGGGCAGCAACACTTTGCTGTTTTCCGGTCAGACTCACTTGTGAAATGATTCATAAGCAAACATCTCTCTAACGTGCATTACTCATTCACACAGTTGGAGTTCCTGCAACAGCTCTGCTGATTCCACATTAAGTCTTTAACTTCCTCAAAGGTAAAAGTTTGTTCTGAGAAATTATTTATTTAGCAAGTCCACAATTTTTTTAAATTAACATGCCAGGAAAAGCAGCTTCGTGCTGATGGGGAATAATTAAAGATGCACTAAGAAATTGATTGTTGACTGGAATTGGATGATTCAAAGTTAACTATTTAAAGTAACACAGATGTTGCAAGTAAAGTCAGAGGAAGCACAGAGAAATAAGATGATAGTCAAAAGGAAACAGTTCTGTGGTTCCCTCAGGCTGCAAGCGAGAGCATAACCTTCTGCAGATAATCCTGCAGGCTGCTCTGTTTTAGTCTCTTTTAACTTAGTTTTCATTTATTTTTAACAACAAATAGTGACACTTTCCCATAGTTACATTCTGTTGTCTCTTACAGTTAAATACATTCATTATAAGTTTACAAAATAAGGCAAAATGACAATAATACTGTCAAAAGTTATAACAATGAGTACAATTCAATAATGAAGGAAAAAATAAGACAAGAGATAAATACAAAATAAACAAATAATAAAGAGCAAAAAATAAAGTCCTAAGTGTAAAGTATAGAGAAGTATAAAGAGTGCAAAAGGCCAGGCCTCTAACTATACCACTGTATTAATAAGGGCATAACTGGACGCCATCGGATATTAAAAAACGTTTTTTTAAGCCTCAAAGAGTTTGTACTGTTTTATTCTTTGGACTGAATATGTTAGATCTGGAAATATTGGCAGTGTTCTAGATATCTCAGAGTTAATAATACACAAGTGCTAATTGTGACAATCCCTAATGCAGAATGCTAGTTTAAAAGCTAAAACGCTAGTTTAAAGCTGTGTAAATTGTGTTTTTACTTCCACTTCAAAGCTCTTATCTCACAGATTACCCTTGCTCTTAATTAAAAATAAAATGAATCAATGTATGTGTTACTCAAAGTGGAGTTTTGTTTTTAATTCTGGTGTGTCTGTGGCCATCATGTTGCTGTGACAGGGATCATGAAGCTTTCTTTAACCAGGTGTGTGTTACCTGAGAGACGAGCAGCTGGCAGGTGCTCAGCTCCTTCTCGTTGACCTCCATCTTGCCGGTGTTCTCTGTCAGGCTGACCTCCAGCTGTTTGCTGCGGTTCACCAGAGACTTGACCTCAGACTTCATCTTGCTGATGTAGAGCCGAGCCGTGGTGAACTCCTCCTCCATCACGCCGCTCATCTCAGCCATCTGAGAAAACATTAAAACATGCATGAAGCAGTCTGTCAGGCTGCCTGACAGGTAAGCTGTAACCTGGATGTTTGTGGATGTCTGCCTGAAGAGCAGCAGGAGAGTCTCACAGCTTTGAGCTCTGTGGTTCCCAGGACGCTGCCGATCTCACTGAGGTCTCTGATCAGCAGATTGAGGATCTCTGCAGATCTCTTCTTGTGGTGAGTGCTGAGTTCCTGCATGGTGGACAACTCCCTCTGAGCGGCCTCCAGGCCCGCCTGGAACCACAGAACATCGTGGAACAACAACCAACATCAACCTATTGGACTGCTTAAAGGTTTGAAGTGCAAATATTATATGAGTAGTTTGAGGAATTTCAACCTGAAAGACTTGGAGCTCATTGAAAACTGCCAGCCAACACAAGCCTTCGGTTTGTGGACTCACCGTTTTGTGTGCCAGCTCCTCGTTCAGCTGCTCGTTGCAGCGCGTCTTGCTCTCCACCTCCTGGCTCTTGTGGTCATAGTTGACGGCCAGCTCCTCCAGCGCCTGCAGCACCTCCTTCACCTCCTCTTTGGCTGAATCGCTGTCCCTCTGCAGCCGGCTCAGCTCCTCCTGCAGACGCTCGTAGTCCTGGCTCCTGGACAGCAGCAGCTGTGGGACCAGAACGTTAGCAGGGGTGCGGAGGAGAACGGGAAACATTACACGGGCATCATGGGAACTCACCTCATCCTGCTCTATCAGCTGCTGCTTGAGCTTCTCAGACGTCTGACTGTGCAGGTTGATCTCATCATCCTGAAACACGAGTCAGCAGTTTTATGGTTTCAGTTCTGAACTCGTCTTCATCGTCATCATCCTGCTGCAGGTGCAGGTGAGACTCACCTTGTCGTCCAGCTGCTGGTAGAGGTTGGTGATGAGAGTCTCGTACTGCGCCTTCTCCTCCTCCAACAGAGGCATGGTGGGCGGGGCTAAGCTCTCGATCACTGCTGGCGTCTCAGTGCTGATCTTCTTGCTTCTGTTGCTCAGCTGCTCCTCCACAGGTACAGACTCACCTGGAGAGAATCGGAAAGAGTCAGAAATCCCCCAGCAGCTTGGGTTTCCCTCAGGGGGAGTCAGGGCACCAAAAATAATCCTGGTTTTAGCTTTTGACCTAAACTAAAACATAAAAGAAATATAAAAATGTGGAAAAAAATTAAAGCTAATTTAAAATGTCAAAAAATGGCCACTGAGTCACTGAATCCACTCTGTTATTAAGAAAATAAATCAACCTTTTCCTTCTTAGCTCTGAAGATTTTTCCTTTTATCACAATTAGTATGAAAACAGAGTCAACCGTTTCTAAGATTAAAATTTGCAGCTCTGACACTTGAGCTGAAGTTGAATAAACATTTTCTTAATTAATAAAAAAAGCAGAATTCTTTAATGGTAATCAATTTCAATAAAATCCACCAGGTGGAGTCCTAACACAGTGGAGGAAAGACTTAAAGGGGCGTTTCCACTGCAGGAACATTTTCCAGAAATGTTTCCACTGTAGGAAGCAGGGCTGAATAAAAACTGAACACAGATTACCTCCTATTAGAGAGGTAGCAGGTTTATGGAGTAATTTGCACAATAAGGGAATAAATACATCATATTACAGAGGTTCTTAACATTTCTTAGTCGTTTTTGGTTTTTTGTGTAGTAATTTTCTGGTTTCAACTTCTTGATAGATTTTTTTGGAAACTTTTTTTTGCTTATTTTGAAAACATTTATTCTCATATTGAATATGAATAGATTATGCATTCAAATACACTAATAAAGACTTCCAATCTTGTGGAAATATTAATCAAATTATTAAAATTCAGCACAAAACCTCAGCTTTTAGCATCTGTGGAGGCAAAATTAAATGCTCTCGGATTCACAGAAAGAATTTATAACCAATATTAGCAGCCATTGTTTACATATTCATCATTGCAACATGATTCACTCAAAGTAACTCTCAGCAGCAGCCTTGGTAAAACTTGAAATTTTCCTCACCTTTCCTCCAGCGCTTCAACTCATTCTCCAGTTTCTGGATCATGATGCTCAGACTTCTGTTCTTTTCTTTCTCCTTCTCGTACTTTTTCTTCCACTCCTCGGCAGTCAGCTCAAGGTTGACAGAAACCGTGTTCTTTATGGTTTTAGCCCTGAAACATGAAATCAAATAGGACACCTTTAACACAGAGAAACACAGGTTTTGTATTCAGATGCTGCTCAGAGCTCAAACTGATCCTTCAAAGCTACTAACAGACTGTTTGTCCTGAACACTAACGTGGAAACCTGTGAACTCTACCTCTGACCGAACATGAGGGTGGACTTGCTCTCAGCCTCGTTGTAAACAGACGGAGAGCAGCAGATGATGATGGTGGTCCGACAGTTTCCTCCCAGAGAGTCCTGCAGAATCCTGGTCATCTTGCTGTCTCGGTATGGGACGTGGGTTTTCTACATTTAGATACATAATACAGTGTGAGGATGTGATCTATGAAGGTTTGTTATCTGGTTCCTTTCTGTCATGTTGATGTCAAGAACATCTAGAATCAATCTTTTGTTGCAGTGACCTAAATTCTTATCAAGAACCGAAGGATAAAATTGTTCTAAAGTCTGGAACACTGACTCTTTTGGTATAAAACAAGTTCAATATATCCAAGTTTTCTTTGAGAAATCTGTCTGAACCAGCCCTAACTTCTTCCCTTTTCCTCATACAGCAGTATTTAAATCAGTCTCTCTGTTTACTTGATCTGTATAATTGTATTCTTTGACCTGCGTAATGAGATTTTTTTTTCTCACCGTTCCTTCGCTGAGTGCGGCAATGACGTTCCCAAGAGCAGACAGAGACTTGTTGATGTTCTTCGCTTCATCCAACACAGAACCTTCAGCTCCAGTTTTACTGACCTGAACAAAATGTCAGAAAGTGGAATGTATAAAAAAAAACAAAACATAAAAAGTAAAAGTGTCAGATGAGAGAATATTGTATGCCCTGATTATAGATTGTTCAATCTCTTAATATTTTTTAGAGCTATCTTTTGTTAGTTTTCTTAAACATTGAAGAAGTCAGACCTTCTCGCTGCCTGCCAAGTCGACCAGATAAAGCTTCCCAGACAGTTTCATCTCCGTCTCCACGTTCTCCTGCTTGATGTTGATCAGGAAAATGCTGTGGCTTCGAGAACTGTGCTCATTCATGTCTGCAGGAGGAAGACAGGTGAAAAACAGAAACGTCAGCTGGAAATACAACAGGAACAGCTCAGCCATGCGTTTTGATACTTGCTGAAGACTGAAGAGACAGAAACACCAGAAATGATTTTGTTCTGACTCTAAGAAAGCTTGTAGCTGAGGTGATGGAGCGGTGGTAATAATGCTTCAGGAATATCAGATGCAGTGAAAGACTTACTGGTGACTGCAACGTGTCTGTTAGCTTTTCCTTCATCGATCACGTCCATCACCTCCTCAGGACTCGACACAAAACGCTCAGTGCAACCCTGACAGAGAGAACATGGAAAACTGTAAACACATTAACTCTATTCTCTGCAATTAAACAATATTCAACCATATATTGCAGTTGTACAAATTTGCAAACAAGGAAACAGTCAACTACTGCACACCCCCTTGTTACTTTGTAAGTAAGTAAGTGAGAAAATGCATCATCATCAGTGTGAGGACATCTGTGTAGGCAGAAATTTTGGCTGTCAGCTGGTCAAGACCATACAATTGTGGGTTAACACAATGCTAAAAGGTATAGGTACACACAATTACATTAGAATCAATCTGGTTTGAAAGTCATTCCTAAAAATATAAGTTCATTATTCTATTGAAAGATTATTAAAAAAAATAAACATTTGCGACAGATGCAAGTTTTTGGCATGTCAGGAAATTAACCCCAATGCAATGTCTCTGAAATAATCCAAGAACCTTTAGAAACTAAAGAGCTTCAGCAAGGACTCTACAGACCTCGGTTTGCAAGGTAATTTAATTGAAGTGATTAGAAAAAGACTGAACAATCATATACAGTGACATGGGTCTCAGGTACCTTGACATAGGGAACCCTGTTTTTATCCTCATGAACAGCCAGGTTGGTTTTTGACACTGAAACATGAAACTTTGGTCAGTAAATGTTAACGAGTTCTTGGACCTTAAAAAAAAGAGAAACATCTGAAATGTCTCACCGTCCAGCAAGTCTCTGATTTTATCCAGATAGATCTCAAAGTAGGAGACCTGCAGACAGAGAGGATCATAACACATGGACCCATGATTGGAAACACAACTGTACTGAGATCATATGGATTATTTTAAGGTGTTTTCACGTTAGTTGGATCACCTTGATGTGGAACTCCAGGTTCTCATCCATGGAGTAGATGTGGTCAAAGATGTCTCTGGAGATCCTGGGGATGATCCCCATCATATGGGGGTCGTGCAGGTTCCCCTAAATAACAAAATAATGTTTACAAAGACAAACAAACATGATCTGCTACTCACACAACAACTCACTAACCTCCATGGTGTGAGTCTTTCCTGACGACGTCTGACCGTAAGCAAAGATGGTTCCATTGTATCCTCCCAACACGTCTGAAACACCAAATAAAGATACAAACTATTAAACACCATAAAAATCAAACAATAGAATAAAACACTGCATTTTATTATCTAGCTTCCCTTTGAAATAAAAGAAACGTTGATAATGTTTACCATCATAATGTCTATATATGAGTTGGGATCAGCCTCACCTTTGACGATCTGCTTAGCACAGGTATCATACACCTGAATCTGTTCAGTGCTCGGAGGAAAAACTCTGTCAAACACATACGGCTTCCCCTGAAACACAGGAAGACGTTGTCAAAATAAGACTTTACCAAAGACATTGAACTTACTCTGACACACAGGAAACAGAAAAAACTGTCAAAGAGATTTATTCTTTGGAAAGACTGGTTTTCTGTCAAAGTGCCGAGGGACACTTTCTACAAGATATGTTCAAAGTGGACAGAATATATCACACCTGGCTGACTTTTCATAAACCTTGCCGTCATTCAGAATGATGCTTTGATTTGAAATGTGATTGGCTTTTATTCTGGTTACCCTGTCACCTCCATTTAAGTTCTGGTTTGTTTCTGTTTTGTTTTTTCTTGAAAAAATGCGAAAAAATTAAAAAATAAGTAAAAAAAAAAAAAATGCTTTTACATTTAATTACAGGAAACACGGCATTAAAATAAGATTCTCTTAAATACAGATAGTTTCCCCTAAATCATATACAAAACATGCTGCCAAAATAAAAAAGTCAAACATGCCTTTAAACATTTAGCTTAGATAAAGATTATTATAAGGAATATATTTAACTGGAGGAGAAAGCAATTATAAGTAAACTGTAGCAAACACACAACATCATAAATTTTGTATACAGATTCTTTTTAATGAGTATAAAACATATCTTAATATGTCCATGAATACTTGTGTGTCTGCTGCCGACAGCCTATAAAAACCTCTGGAAGCTGCTGGCATTAAACTGATCAGAGGAGAGTCTGAAGATTTATCTGCAGCCAACAGATTTAAATGTCGCCTCAAAATACAGTCAGATGAAAAAAGGAGAAATAATGAAAATCTCCCCAAACTACAGGATTGAACCAGGACTTGTTTGCGAATTACTAATGTGCAATTTGCAAAATCTATTTTCTTACGCAGTCATAAAAAGACTTAATGAGCACAAATAACCCGCATTGAATCAATATCGTACAAGCAATTTAGCTTGGTGTTTTTTGCTGATACTGTTTTGGAAAAGCCCTTTTGCATGTCACACCTTTCTGTGGATTTCTTTTAGGCTTTATAATAGCTGAACTATAAAGCTGAACTGGAGAAAATGCTAACATTCAAAATCCTAAAAATATTCTAGGTTGCATTTTAAATGGCTCGAATTAAGACCCTGATTTTTCTTCTATCTGATTTCGTAGCTGCTTTTATGTGGCAAAGAGGAATGATAATCGAGTCATAAACAGAGACAGTCAGCTCTTTCCAGAAGCTCTGCCGGATGTACAGGCTTTTCCCCGGACAACAGAACTTAAGGACCAGACTATAGATATATATATTTAGATAGCTCCTAAAATCTCACATAACAGGAAACAATTTAATATCTTTAATTTTGAAAGACTCTGAAAAGTGGGTATGTGTGAAAATTTTGAAAAATGAGAGGTTCACTCACAACAAAATGCAGTTTACCGACAGACCCGATTAACAGATGGAGGAGGCAACACTGACCTGAAAGAACTTGATTCTTAAGCATCTGGAATGGAAAATATGTCACAGTTGGCTTTTATTTATTGTCATCTCTGCTTTTAATAAAATTCATCTCCATGTTTTAATTAAAAGATTTTGCAACAGTTTAACCGTAGTTTGATTCTTAAAAGGTGGATTTTAGATTTAATGGACTTTTAGCTGATAAACTCTTCCACTGGCTCACCACATATACAATACAACAATGGTTAGAGTTCTTCCTGATTGGTTATCTTATTAAATATTTTCAGAGCACTTTTAAATACTTTATTCTTAAGAATGCAAAACAGTAGAGAATTATTAGTGTTTCCCCAGGCAATGATTCCTATGTTAGAGCCACATCTTTGCATCATTATTAGACCTTTTATTTTTTTATACATATTACCCTAAGGAAAATCTAACAGTGGATATTAATATAAAGTACCACTGAACATGATCATGCCCAAGAAGTTCAAATACCTTTGAAGGTGTACACAGCAAGGCACGGAGCTGCTTATATTTCTTATATTGCTGCTGTAAAGTCAAAGGTCAGTTCTATCCTTTAGCTAACATGATAACACACTTACACATCTAGAATGATTTCATAGTCCTTCTCCTTTAAGAATCACATCTTCTGTGTAACAAACAAGTAATGATCTACTTAATACATCTCAAAAAAGAAATGACAAAAAGGTTGATTGGTATAAAGCAACAATCACCAACTTTTTGCAGCATAGAACTACTTAATGGGCACCAAGTTACACCAATTGATACACACAGTTTACTTTTAATTATATAATGATGATAATAATGATTTATCTAATTTTGGAACAGCTCTGTGGGCTATCCGTATGGTCATTCAAGACATCTGTTTGTTTTTGTGTATTTTCTGAAATTGCCAACATTTCCGTGGAGTGGTGAAGTCAACCTGCAGTTGTTTCTCCTCTGAGCCACCAAACAAGGAAATGGCAGCATGAAAACTGAGAAAATTTGAAGGGTCAGCTGACTTTACAACACAGGGCAGAGTGAAGCCATAAAAGACAGACGGCTTGACCATCTGGCTGTTGAATGTAAGGCCAAGACACAACAGGACCACAGAGCAGAGATGCACCAGATCTTGTTTTGCAAGAGGATGTATTGCACACTTCCTAGGCACATAATTCCATTTATACCACAATCCAGTAACTATGGCTATGTTGTCACAGCAGGTTTTGATGATCAATTCCAATTTTTTTTTGCTGAAATCCATTTTTTTTTTTGCAGGGTGGTTCACATTACTAATTAAATGCCACTGCAGTCAGACTTCTGTGTGAACAGTTTGCCTCTCCAAAGCGACCAACAAGCACAGAAGAAGAACGCTGACGCCAAACAGCATCACATTCAATAAAAGCAAAGTAAGTTACGTTAATGGAAGAGAACCAGCAGTGAGTTTCTTCTTCCTGTCTTTAGATCAAGCAGGTCAGTTTCATATGATGTAGGGATGCAGAGAAAGAACATTTCTCTTTAACAAAGATGAACCATTTAAGGCAGTGAAGTACAGAAAAGGCAAATGAGAATGGCACCACAAAAACAACAGAAACAGAAGCAGCTTATCACAACAGAGCACTGCAGGCTTGACTATCCAGTTTAAACCTCACAAACTCAGATAACCTCTGTTCATCTGACAAAACTACCCACAGCTGACGTTTAGTGATATGTTCTTTAACAGGACAGCATGTTAAAGGCCCAGATTGATGTGTGGAAATGTAGGAGACAAACCTTAATGCTACCTATGATCTCCTCTGAGCTTTGAAAGGAAGAAAACAATATTTTAAACATTATATCTACTTTAAAATAGATGGTTTTATGTTGCACAACTCAGATAAGGTTATAAATGAGAAAAAGAAAGAGTAAAATAGAATAAAGTCTATGAAAGCAAGTAACTAGTTGTTCAATTTCAACCTAATATCAGTGTGGATACTCTTTTGTGAAATAAAGCTTGTGTGGCTTTAGTCAGCAGAGAGAACCAAATTCTTTAAAATCTCCCTTTTTTCCCCTATAAACTGATCAGTAAGTTATTCTAAGTCAGTTTTACTTGGATTTGTTTTTTACATTTAAAACCAGCATCTTTCTGTTGGTAGATTTGAATAATTTCAGTTTTCTGTTCTAGTAAGTTTAGATGCAAATACCTGAAGATAAAAGATAAAGTGATGATTTCTAACTTATTATTAGATTAAGACAAAAATTGTCAATAAAGACAGGTCTCAATGCCCCAAAGCATCAATGCATCCATTACATTTAGTGATCCTGAGTCGGTTTCTTGCTGCAGGTCTGTCTGTTTCAATAAGATGCCTGTCGTCATGGTGACTGCATTTCTGCATCCCCAGGGAGACGGCTGAGATGACTGGACCAATGAGACGGAAGAAAAATGATTGCTGCTGAACGATGCCAGACACACACAGATAAATACGCACACACACTCGTTTTCTCTCTCACGTACATGCCCCCCCACACACACACGCACACGCCTACATGCATGAGCACACACACACACAGCCCAGCCTCACAGTGAGTTCAGCGTCTGTTTAGTTATTTTCACTCCATGGATCTGAATCTCTTAGCAATATTTTTTTCTTGATCTGTTGCTGCTGGTCACATGACCTCTGTCAGCCCCCACCTGCTGTCATGGTAACAGGTTATTTCCCATGAGGTCTTTCAGAGTCTCCATCCCCCATTTTTGTCTGAATGAAACCAGAAATCAATATGTTTTTGGAGGAAACTGACTTATTTGTATATCAAGCATTCACTCTAACTGGTTATGCCAAAGCCTCAGTCCATGTTGTGATTTATGAATATTTGTCATTGGGTGCTAATTGTATTTTAGCTTCATGTAGTTGTTAGAAGGTCCATGCCTAAACCAGATTAGTGGAGGAGACAAAGTTTCCTTCTGTTGTAACAACAGATCTTAGCTGCCCAATCCACAGACTTTGGATGGAAGGATATAATTAGAAAATGTTTTTTTTTCTGCAAAACTTTCCAAACAGGCTGAATAAAAAAAAATCCATCTGTAAACGAACTCTCTCTCTATTGAGAGAGAGACTCAATAATACACAAACTGCTCTCCTGTGCAGTGTTGTCATTAAAACTGCTTCATGTCTGCCTCATTATTTTCTGTTTGTGTATTTTCCTGAAACTTGAGGAACTGGGACACCCATTCATTAAACCAGAAGTCACTCCTGAACTCTCAGGTCAAATTAGTCCTGGACGTTTCAGCTGAAAGCAGCAGATCGAAAATTACTGTACTTTATTTAATATAAAAATAATAGAATGGATTTTTTTCAGCTGTCCAGGAAGGGATACACTCTAATATGTTGTTTTCGTCTTCCGTGTATTCAGACATGTGAAAGCATCAAACTGGTTAATTAGAACTTTAACTGAATGCTATGATTATTAGTAAAAGGAAATGAATGAGTTAGCATAAAGCTCAATTCAGCTGCTTCTTCTAGCTCAAAGTGGGGAAAATAATCTAATTATCAATTAAGATTTGGTTTTAATCAAGTGTACAAACACAAATTAAACAAACTAAACTACCAGCAGCATCTGTTAAACATCGTTTAATTTTTTTCTGTTCGTGTTTCTATTGTTGCAGCACGGACACATGCACGCGCAGACACAGCAGGAGGGCGTGTCTGTGCGGTAATCAGGTTCCGTTCGGCTGGGTCAGGACTCACCGCCAGTACCACCGTGTCCTCTCCGTTGAACTTGGGGATGTATTTGTCTCCGCGGCTCCTCTCCGAGTCACTCAGCGGCCTGAAGCGGCACATCACCTTCACCCCGCACACCCCGCACTCCGCAACCTCCATCCCCGCACAGTCCGCAACAACAAAGACAGAAGAGAGAAGAAGACAGACTCCCGCTGGGAATCGGGGTTCGGTTCGGACACAGTGGGTGGATCAGACTGATGAAGCTCTCCGGTGAGACTCGGAGCTCCGGTCAGCGTCTCTCCATCAGGATGCTGAAGACAACACTGCCAGCTCCCACAGGTCCAGCCTGGAGCGCTGAGC
The DNA here is from genome assembly GCF_019740435.1 of Gambusia affinis. Taxonomy (NCBI): domain Eukaryota; kingdom Metazoa; phylum Chordata; class Actinopteri; order Cyprinodontiformes; family Poeciliidae; genus Gambusia; species Gambusia affinis. The sequence goes on from NC_057878.1 coordinate 24,859,667, forward strand.
CGCAGAGAACTCTGGGAAATTGAGTCTTCATAATGGATTTATTATCTGATTGATCAGGTGGTCGGATCTGTGGAGTCCTATTAAAACATTTTCTCTCTTACAAATGATTTTAGATGCTGACTCTGTGGCTTTAATTCTTCATTATATGTAGATTCACTGGCCAGTTTACCAGACAGTGAATCTGGTATGGACAGAGATTTCTGTCCATACCGAGATGAAAGCATGAGTTGCTGCCAAATTCCTATGTCTTGAGACTTGACCTGTAGTTAGTTTGTAGGTGAGAAAGGAAAGTACTCCGAGTATGTCTGCTTAGCTAAATAATGTCAGTGACAGATATACTTAAGAAAATTTTAAATGGAATAAGCAACTAATTTTAGATTTTGTTTTCAGCTCGTCTGTTGATCACTATATCTTTTTGTGAGTTTACCTTTTATTAAGAGTGAAAAGCCCCTTTTCTGGTCTTTGTCTTGTGCATTATGGAGGGATGGGTTCGTTTTAAGTCTAAATGGCTGCAAATCAGTATTCAACATTACTGACTGATGACCAAATGAGGTAACTGTAAAATGTTAATCATTGAGTTCATGGTATGCAATTCTTTGACTTACTACATGCATATAGTATTTAGTAACCCCATTTGTATTTCAATCCTTTTTAATGAGTGCCATTCTTGGTGGAAGCAGGTTTAAATGTAAACCTTTAATAAGAACCATTCAAGAGTTTTGTAAACCTTACAGGCATTGCTTAGAAATGTTTTTATTAAAAATGTTCACTGTGATAAACTTTAGCTGGCAAACCATCTAGAAATGTATATTTTTGTTATGAACTCTGTTCTGTTTTGGGTTTTCTTTTAGCAAGTGAATCATCCTTAACTGAAACGCATTCAGTTAGCAGCTTCTTGGGAAATGAAAAAGGGATAGATGTGAATAGATGAATGGAAATAGAAAATGAAAATGTTAAATTAAGGAAAATAAGGAAATGAAAAAAAGACAGGTAGAAATAAATAAATACAGTCATTTTTGATAAATTCACATATTAATGAAGAAATATAAATAGGAATAAAGATGCCAAGTACCCATTTATTTCATTTTGACTAAAGCGGCTTTACATATAGCTCTCAATACAAGACAGTTTGCATGGAATGGATGTACAGCAATTCTCTTGAACTAATAAGTTATTTACATAATTTATGGTATTTGGTTGTACAATAAAATACATCAAGAGTAATTGAAATGTCTTTAGTTGCTCTTACAATGGAAAAGAAGGAATGGTGTTCTCCATGATTTTGTTTTATTCCAAAGCTGTTAAAAAGATTACAACAATTTCAAACTTTATTTTACTTTTTGAAATTGTACAGGTGGAATTAGAGAGTTTGTACTACATTCAGATTTTTCCCATAATTACACTTCTTTAAAAACTAAGCTTCCTGGCACTCACAACAAACACAAATAAAAGGGAAATCAAGCAGAGATCCAGTTGGCCTTTCTCACTGGTATTAAAATCACTTATTCAAGATACAAAAACTTTTGCACAATCAGTTCAAAGCTTTAAATATGGTATAAAAACTGGTTAATACTATTATTAATTACCAGTTTTGTGACAATTACTTCACAGGCACATATTTTAGGATGGGGTGTGATTGCTCTCGCTGAGATTAGATAAAGGCCAAATAATGAAGTCATATAATTTTTTCTCAATGGCTTCGATTGCCTGATCGTTTTGTTGACAAGTCAGTAATCCTGGTACTGTCTCATGGAAGAGAACATGAACATCCAGCGTAATGTTGTCATACACTTCAGACCATTTTGTTCCTGCAGTTGAATAGTGAGGATCTCTGGTGTGATGCATCAGAACCAGAATCACTGGTTTCTTCAGTGTTGAGACTGAAACACAAAAAAATAGATTTAGGGTTTTTGTTGTTAAATCTTTGTACACATAAGGTCAATAATTTCTCTACTCAGTTTAATCATAGAGTTCTACAGGTAGTAGCAGCAACAAGACCTTACTGACAAGTAGCAACTGGTAAAGTTCTGATGTTACAAATTATAAGGAGACAATAACAGCATATTCACATTTGCATTCAAAGTTATAGCATTGTGTTTAAAACTAGTAAGTAAATCTGAATGTTTTCATAATAACTACATTTTTTCATACACAAATGCAACTGTATTCCAAATCAAAACATGCATTAAACTCCTTTAGTCTACAGAAAGTGAAGAAAAGGGAATATTTAACTTTTAAAAGATTTTGTCAGTATTTTATTTCCTAACCAGCAACATTTGCTGTATACCTTAAAACACTGAGCAATATTAATTGCATATCTACCGTTTCTAAAGATTGGTTTTCATTGGTGTTAAATTACTGATCCACATTTGGCACCTGCATGATGCCTGTGCTATCATGTCTCACTGGTTATTGATCCAAGGCTGATGTTTTTAATGCATAGTTGTATTTCTGATTATTATTGTAAAGTTTATATATTCTTAATAAGCGAGTCTGCATAAAGCAACTACTAAAATTCTCTTAGTTCATAAGTTAGGTGGGGGAAGCACCCATTTCCTGTTTTCAAGTGCAAACTCTTAGTAAAACTTAATGTTTCTGTTTACAAGATAAAAATCCACTATATTTTCATTGATCAGGAAATCGCTTTGAGAAGGATGAAAGAACATGGGAGAAATAACACAGCTCTAGATATTTGCTTGTAAAATATTCAATCAATAGTTTTTAGGATGACCATAATTCCTGTAGTGACACAACAGAAACAGGGATTTCCATTACCTTTTGGATTTGTCATTGCTGATTCCACATCTGACCCAACGCGTGAGGTAATTGGACAAAACACAATGACGACCGAAGATTCCTCTGGACTTTGTTTTTCCTCAACTGTAGGGGTCAGCCAGGAGATTAGCCAGGAGATTGGCCAGGGGATTAGCCCATAGTTTTTGTTAATCTTCACCTTTTCCATTATGGCTTCATGGGCACCAAATGTCTGTCCAGTGGGGAATGGGAAGATCTTTACTTTGGGCCACAATTCACCTTTAAATACAGAGAAAAAATGGAAAAGGTTAAGATTAATAACTGTTAAATATTTACAAGCAAAAACAGACAATGAAATGACTTAAATGTAATCTCCAATTTATATCAGATAAATTGGATAAAAAAGTCCCACTTATATACAGCTATACAAAATCCAAATCTGCCCAAATTTAGTTCAGATCCATTAAGTTCATTTCACACTTTAATAAAACACTTTTGATGTTTCTCAAATTGTTCTGACACTTGGAAAAATGAAAGATTCTGGATGTGCTTCACAGTCTTTGGCCCTTCCTTTTAAAGTGGAAAGAGCTTCATAACAAATAGTAGCAGCAACAAGACCTTACTGAAATACTGAAAGGAAAATCAAATCTTTTAACAGAGTTATGCACTTCCCTTCCCACAGCACTCTTCTATTCATTTTGCTACCAAAGCTTTTTGTGATGTTAGAAATTAGGCAATGAACATAATTCCAGTGCATGATGAATGCAGCTTTGGATAATGGCAAGCTTAATGCAAAATTGATCAGAAAGCAACAAGGAATGGAAAAAAAGTATTCTACCCTTCTACTGACAACTTTCCACAATGAGAGGCTGTTGATCTTTTAACCTCTCTACAAATTGTGGTTCTTTGTAAACAATGCAAATGTCAAGAAAATCTTAGATGGAACATTATTTCTGGTTCATCAGATTCACTGTAATAAGTGAGAGGTTTTAGACATACAAATGCTTCAAGAAAATGTTCTGAGTAGTTTAATTGTGTTTACATTTGTGCATGCAGGCTATTGCAGCTTTTCAGTGTATTGTGTGTTTATTTCCTCATCATTTATTTTACAAGTAGACTATACAAGTATTTATTCATCGTGGAGTCATTTTCTTAATAAGGTATATAGAAAAAAAAAATCAGGTTAGATGTAGAGATTGTTAAAATATTCCTTTGCAACAGAATTGTTTTGAATTTTCCTCTGACAATATCAGTGATTCAGCCCATTTGTAAGTTTAAGATGAAATGCTGTTTTAGTAAAAATAAATGTACAAACCCCAGTAAGAACTTGCCGGTTGTGATTCATTTTGAGGCTGTACCTGCACACAGAAATAAAAATGTAAAAAATGCACATAAACAGAAACAAATGCAACTTTACAAGCTGCCAGCTTGAAGTTTTTCAAAGGCAAGTACTCTAAAAGCATAAACATTCAGAATTGTTGTATTCTCACATCAATTTCACACAAACAGAGTAGCGATGACTAGAATCCAGAGAGCAGGTTAGTGTTGTTTTTGAAGGGTGAAAGTTTTTCATTTTGTTTTATTAGTTTACTAAACTTAAGTGGCTCTGTGCAGCCAATTCATCTGAACAGAGCATATTAAGTGGCCAATGTGCAAATGGTTTTCTTGTAACATTTGGGCAGAAAATGAGAACATTTTTACTGCTCAGTGCCGAGAGTCTGATAGTTGATATCAACAACAACCTCATTACTATCATTAGCTGGTCGCCTGCAGGACAGCAGGCACAGAACATAGTAGAAGCAAAGAAGAAACCAAAAACTGACCAGAAGCACCACTAACAACAGAAATAGCTGCAACATAGGCACCAGCTACTGTAGGAAGAAAATATGAATGGAAAAACCAAAGTGAGTAACAAACCAGCGGTACTTGATGGCTATTTCCATTTCCACACAGAGACCCTTGTTGCTGCCTCTTATCTGGACTTGACTTTAGTCTTACCTTAGTACTATAATCAATTTTTCTCAGAAGTTGGAACTCAGATTTCAGGATGAGAAAACACCTGCATATATAATCCTGAAGGTTTAAAACTTGTGGCTGGATATTAATCCAAGTTTAAGAAAGGAAAACACATGCAGAAATAAGATAATTGGTCCAAATGAGATGAATCTAGAAGTAAAAAAAATCAGTTTATTTTTTTTTTTAATGGCTACGACTCTTACAGTACCTATTAAAGGACATATAAAGGGTCAGCCAGAGGTATTGACCACAAAGATTTAAGTCAATCATAACAAAAATAAAAACAAATTACATACAAAAAAATAATCTTGTTAAAATAGAAATATTAAAACTGTATAAAGCAATAAAACGTTTGTGTTAAAAAGTATTCAGTTTTGGGTTTAAATTACAACAAATTATTGACAAAGTCTTCATTGTGATACCTTCAAATTTGAACTTTACAATTAATGACTGTTCTTAGCACACATATGTGTGCTTAAATCAAGGTTGAGATACTCAGAATTAATTGACCTTTATAATATCAGTTGATTTCAGAACAAAACCCAGTTTCTAAAGCTTCTTGCTGATATACCCCATGATGCATAGAAGACACCAACTTATTACCAGAAAGAAGAATATGAGTGTATCTTACTGAAGGTGCTGATGGTCCAGGATTTGGCAATTCTTTTGTATGTTCAAGTTCTTCAATCACTGAAGGACAATGAGAGGACAAAGCATGTGTTTTTTATTTTATAATTTATTCCACATTCAAAGTATACTAACAGAAGCCAGAGACATTTCCTTGAGGAAGTTTGAAATTATAATTTAATGCCAGACTTCTGTGTAGTCCTGTTATCCCTGCTGCAAGTAAGCAAAACCTTCATGCCAGTATGTTTTGTGAAATAATTTGGTTTCTGTGTGCAAAACAAATTAATGATATTGATCATTGATATGTGTAACAGCACCTTGGGGTATTTTTAAAAACAAACAATTTCATAGGGGAGCTAATAACTTTGAACTGAAGATTGAAAAGAGCATCAGTCCTAACTGCAATATTGGAAGGGGAGCAAGAAAAAATCCACATACTCACTTTTACTTTTGTCTGAGCTTTCTTCATTATGGCAAGTCTGTTTCATGTCAGCTGACTTTCCTGCTTTTTCATCCGCATCTTTTTCTGTTTCTCCTCCTGTGGGACTGATGTTATTTAGGCATGGCTCCTCTTTCTCAGTGTCACAGGTTTCGGGGGAATTCCCTGGAGGGTCTAGAAATTTTCCATTGACATTGACATTGTAACACAGAAAAGAGGTCAACAAAGCTGTTAGAACATTTCAAATAGAAACAGGTTGTGCCTGGAAAAGCTTGATATGATCAAACGGAGACAGACGAAGAATGTAATATTCCATAATACTACAATACTAAGAAATTTGAAAGTTATACAAGACAATGCACAAAAGAATGTAATGGACTAATTTAAATATTGTTGTGTCACTCTATTACCAAAAATTGCCAAAAGTTTATTCACATATAAGTGACTTAATGTAATTCATAAAATAAAACCAGCTAAGTTTAATTGTACTTCTTTTTTATTTCTACAGTATGATAATGTATCTGAAATTTGAACAAAAATGCATTGTATCATTGTTTTCTAAACAAAGACATGAAGCTCTTTTTAATACACTGCTTTCTAAATTAGGTATATAATAATAAATAAGTTTGATTCAAATCAGGTTAAATGTTTAATATTAATCAAAGGATCAATGTTCTGTTGGAGTCAATAACTTGAAACTACTGGTATTCAATTTCTTAATACAATACTTCCCCTGTGAAAAAAACTGCTCATCATTAATCCGATTATACTTTTCAAATTACTCTTTATTATCTTTCTACATTATAGTATAGAAAGATATAATATCTTTCTATACTATAAAAAAAATAGTATAGAAAATATATTTTTATTATTTTTCAAAACAAACAACATATTTTATACAAAATAGTATGTTTGAGAGAAAATTAACTTATGGTTCAATGCAAGCATTTTATGTACAGGGATATACTTCAACATGCTTGATGAGATTTGTGGGGTGTAGAAGTAATACATTTCCTGGCCTCCAGAGTCAGAGTTGCCCTGGGTTTTTGGTTACTTCTCTGATTCCCTTCTTGCCTTTAAGTTTAGTTGGACAACCATTTGTTCGTAGGTTGTAGTTAAGATGTAATCTATGTTTTCAGATTATAGATTGACTATGTGAGATACTCAAAACTCAGGGTAGTAATTTATGGACTAACTGGAACACCCAAATCAAGCTTTTTAGTCATTTTTGTGTGGGATTGTGCAGGGTGAATGCACCCGTTTGACTCGTGTTTCCATGATCATGTGTGATCATGGAAACGTGTGATCATGGGTTGATGGTGACCCAAACTGCAGCAAGATGATATTGTCGAGTGAAAAATTATGGACTTAACTGAAAGCCTCACAGAACTCAGAGAAAAACACAGAAATCAGGACGACAGCGACAGTATAATAGAAGAGTCCGGCAATGAGCGAATGAGATCAAGAAGGCTAAATACTGTGAAGATTTGACTAAAACATGAAGACCAGGGGAGCACAATAAAACAGATGCAGAACAGCTGGAGAGTATCTAAGCACCGAACTGCAAGAAGATAGAATTAGTGAAGTAAAAATAAAACAAGACTTAAATAATACACAACATGAACAGAGGACAATCTAACCTAAATGAACATGCAGAAGTACTCTGAAATCTGTTGAAAAATAACTAAGATTGTCCTTTCAAGTCTCATAAAAATGTTTCCATTCTGTTTATTTTCTCCCTTTGTACAAACTTCAAAACAACATTCTCAAAAGAATACAAGTTGTAACCATTATTTATTGTTCAGTCATAACTAAAGTTATGGTCTAAGCTATGTGACAGTTTAACATAAAGTAATAGAACGCTTGTCTATAAATTTAATGTTAAACTTTAAAACATAGGTGACCATAAATAACACCTGCGAAGAAAAGGGCTGTTATAGCTGTATAAAATCTATATTTTATATATTCTGTTGTGGTTCACTGCTTAATGTAATGAAGATTTCCTGTTTAACATAAATATATTTAATGTTTAGTCATGACAAACAGGAATGGGTTTGTCCCTGTAACAGGGTCGGCAGATGAAAATCAGGCAGGAAATAGACATACTATAAGTTACAAAACAAAGACCGAAAGTAACTTAAGTTTATCATATCCTGTTTATGGTTCTCACAAGTATTTTAAAAACATAAATACAGAAAATATACAGAAAACACTAAGCTGGAAAATATGAGCAAGAGAAGAATACCTGAAGAGCTCATGGTGTTCTGTTGTTCTGGCAGATCCGTGTTTTGGTGTTCTGCAGCGTCTCAGTCTTTATATAGAGACCCCGCCTCAGCCCATCACCATGTGACTTACAATAAACTCTGCAGTGCTGTGAAGCAGCAGCAGCTACTTTCAATTTACTTTCACTTTCAGTCTTTTAGGGTGGTGGGGTTCACTCTAATTTCAGAAGAACTATTGCATATTGCAAACATCACATTATCAAAAATCAATGCATATGACATTTTCTTCTTTTTTAGTCAATCATTTTCCCCCTTGTATTTCATTTGTTTTGTCTTGTCTCATTTCTGCTTGTGTTTGTAATAGCTTCTTCTTGATTTGTCTGTAAAGCACTTCAAATTGTCTTGTACACAAAATGTGCTACACAAATAATTTTTCCTTGCCTTAAAATAAAGAAAAAAATATCTCTGATAAAAAGAACTATTGCATGAATGTTTTAATTTCGTAAAGTATAAATGAAAACAAATAAATTAGAAACGTTTAATCTTTTCAATCTCTCACTTTCCCTATTAGAGACAAACATCTCGGTTGAATAAATGTTATTTTAAGTTTCAATCTCCCAGGGTGATAATACTTTTTGGCTGGATTAGAGAGCAGAACAGAGCATCCTGGCTGATCAGAAAGTGAAAGTAAATGATTAGAAAAAGTGGTTTATCAGATTGCAGTCTCATAAAGAAGGTTAATATTTAAAGTGAGAGCTGGATGGTTGCAGTTTCACTTCAAAGAAAGGTCAACACCGCAGAAAGTTGGCTGTGTAATTTTTTTTATTTTCAAAAATATTTAGTTCTATATTTCAGGAATATTTTGTGGCAATAAAGGAAAACATGAACGTGCTGCTTAACTGACTGATTTTATTTAGTAAAATGATATTCTGCTTTAATCTGTTTAGTCTAGGTTAATAACAGAAAATACACCATTAAATGATGACGAAACACTGAACACTGACAGGTGGCAAAGTTTTACAGCAAAACCAGAACAAGCAAACTGCACTGTTAAACATTCGAAGGCGTTAAAGGAAACAAAAATTCACCTGCTGCCTTGGAAATGCAAGGGAAACAACAAACTTTTTTTTGTTCTAACTCAGAAACTAAAGTTCATTAGGTTTATTGAACATCTTAGCACTCTCAAACAACAAGAGTTATCTACACACTGTTTAAGTTCTGATAGTTCACTACATTTATTTACTTTAGACGTGTTAAAAACTGTCACTATGTTGTCACAGTACAGTGGGAGAGATAATCTGTGGGGAAAAATAAACAAACAAATAACCAGAGCAAGATTTTCCATATTCTCCCAGTGCTACTATTGCACTCTACAGAAATGCATTCTTGGTATCACTGTCAGTCATAATCTACCCACTGAGGAGGCTGAGGTCTTTTGGAGTGCAGGGGAGATAAATTTTTTTCACAGATTATTCAGCTCATATACTGACAGGACAATTTTAATGTAAAAAAAAAAAAAAATTCAGAAAACTCTTATTTACAGAGTCTAAAAATATTTCAGAAGTTCGTTGTGACATGTTTTCTTACAGGATTCTTTCATTTGAAGAATATTTAAAATCCTTCAAAACATTTTTTACACACCTGTTTTAGTGTAATTTGTGAATATACAATTAAATTTTTTTTTTCCTTCAATGATTATTATCTTTGGATGTTAATAAAAAACAATTCTGCTAGTTGATGATACCTGCTTTGTTCCCATGATAAAATTAATTTGTAGTAGAAAGGCATTGGCATATTTCATACAGTGAACATTAGAATAAGTACACATGCAGTTATACAGTTATTGAGAAGTAGTTTCACTCCAGATTTACATAAAAGTAATAGAACGACACAGTACTTAAAGTAATTCAGACGGACAGAGAGGTTGAAGATAGTAGTGATATTACTGTTATGAAAAAAAATTTTATTTACAAAGTACACATGGGATAATTGGCAACAGAGAGCAACTCAGGAAATAATGGATAAAAAGGTGGGCTTGTAAACAGAAGCTCTTGATTATTGACAAAAACAGGTGAGATGGTGAGAGGGAGGGAGAATGGAGATGGTACACAGGAGTATGGAGGAGGAAAACAATGGGCAAAACAGGAATCTGTTTCAAAGAATAACGCAAGAAATAAATAAATATTAAAGGTAATCCAACTAAAATAACCAAAACTAGACAGAATCACAACAGAAACCAGGCTGAGAACAAAAAATAGCTAAGAACACAGATAACAATTACTAAAAATCCAGAAGAACCCTAAAAATAATCAAAGATTCTGACAAAAATATTAGAAATTATGCATTTTTTTTTTTCAATCTGTGACATGTTTACATAGTCACAGATTGGTTTTCTTGAGATAATATTAAAACAATATCAAATAAAAACATAAGAACAAAAGACCAAATACTCCATTCCTAACATCCTTATATGTCACAGCATACTGAAATATAAGCAGAAAGCAAAGCAAAAGATTTTCATCCACTTCAAAATTTTTTCTTCCTTCAGTAGAATAGACGGCATAAAAACCCACCGGTTACATTATTAGGTACACAGTAATAGTATCAGAATGACACAGTGTTCTCAGAACTGCACAAATGAAACAGATTTTAGGAGGTTTCACAATGCAGCTCCATCTTCTCACTCCTGCATGTGTAAGATCTCTCTGGGTGCTCCAGCAGCTTCCTCACACAGACTTAAAAAAGTGTGCTAGGTTAATTAGTCATTTCATTTTCTGCAGGACTAAGTTAATGCATGCATGGATGTTTGTCTTTAGTGTCTCTGTTTTGCCCTGTGAAGCACTGTTGAGCTGTCCAGGAAATACCCCACCTCTTATCTAATGATGCCCTTATGATCCAGATAATGAATAAGCTGGTATAGACAATGGAAGGATTTTGGTCCATAATTATATGATAGCAGCAAGTGGTGATGCAGATTTATTAGCCGCAAACCAATTATGTAGGGCGACTATTTTAGTAGTCGATTAATCTATCAATAATTCTGATTTTGAATTGACTACGTAGCAAAAAAATTAGCACATTCTGCAGCTTTTTCATTTATTTACGTTTTTTTTATGCATTAGAAATATATCAAAAGATGCAAATGAACAATTCAATTCCTGTTTGAAATAAAATAACATTTGAAATGGTTAATAACTGGACAGCAAAAGGTGCTTTATAGTTTATTTTATTTTTTACAGATTTGGAACCAATTAAGCTAAAGATGCAACTTGAGGAGTTCTGGGTGGAAGTGTTTACAAAGGTTTTTATTTTTTTATCTTAAATGTTTATATTTTTTGTACAATTTTGGCTGAATTACAGCTGAGGGTGTTGTTCTTTCAGCAAATTATCTTTTTTAGAGTATCTATTCTCCAGTTAATCAATTATTAAATTAATTCATTAAGCGTAATGAACAATTATCAATCCATTATGATTAACCCGATTAATCATTTCAGCCTTACAGCGACATGAGTCTCCCATTCCACTACATCCCAACGCACCTGGACTGAGATCTTAGAGTGATCTTGTCATCTTGAAGTGTTAGTTGTCAGATTACAATTATTTTAAATTCGTAATGTAATGTAGTTACGGTTTTGGAAGTAGCCATCAGAGTATGGGTAACCTGTGATCATAAAGGAGTGGACATGGTCAGGAATCATAATTCGGTAGGCTGTGGTGTTTAAATAATGCTCTGTTGGTGCTTCCTGTTCTGGGCTAGTAGGAGTTTCCTCTTCTGTTGCTATAGTCCATTTGCTTTATGATTCAACATGTTGTGTCTTCAGAAACTGTATGTTAGACATATTTGGATTTTAATAAGTGGTTAAAGAGCTACTGCTTAATTTCTATCATCTTAAACCAGTCTATTCATTCTCCTTCTGACATTTACTCAACATTTCTCCCCAGATAGTTGCTGCTAACTGAATATTTCCTGTTTCGTAACATTCTCAACGAGGCTGATGGTGTGTTAACATTCCAATGGCTGGCTTTGAATGTTTATTTAGCTCTTTTTTAATAATCTCAAAAGCCTCCTCATTTTGTCTACATTTCAATAATCCTGGTTTGGTCTCATGGAACAGAACATGAACATCAAGAACAACATTTGGATAAACTTCAGACCAGATTGTTCCTGCAGTTGAATACTCGAAGTCTCTGGTGTGATGCATCAGAACCAAGATGATTGGTTTGTTCAGTGATGACACTGAAACAGAAGACAGATGTGATTAGATCACATTTAACAAATCACTTTTTTCTCCAGTTTAATTATTAAGGTATGCAATAAAATTATCTCTCCAAGAACGTGGTTGGAATTCTAGAAATGTCTCATTTTTCTGCCTTTTGATAGAGCAAAATTTTTAAATTCTCACTGGTGGCACCCTTCTACTCAATTTAGGCAAGTTTTTGGCTCAACTTTTTCTTCACCACAACTTACTACACACATTACCACAGAAAGATTGCCCAGTCTGTTTGTCTTTGACTTATTCAACCTTACAATCACTTATAAACAAGACACCAAATTACCCAAACTTCTTGCCTGGAGACAGACGCTGAACCTCAAAACAGAACTGAACATCTAGTTCTTAAATATGGAGGTTTCTAAGAAGTTTCTAAGTGTCACTGTTATTTAGAATGTTTCTTATTTTTACAGTTAAAAATATGTAACAACCAGTTTCCATACAAGGTGGGAAACAAAGTTAAAAAATGTCAAACAACCTCAAAAGTTTAGTTGTAATTCCTGTACCGACAGGCAAAATTTCTATTACCCATTTCATCTCTCATGGTTGACTCCACGTCTGATCCAACACGGGATGTGATTGGACAGAAGACAATGACGACGTCAGAATCTTTCAGGTTTGTCTCCTGGACATGAAGTGTCTGCTGTTTGTCCAGTTGTTCCTTCACTTGATCATCACCACGAAATGTCTCACCAGAGCACTTAAAGGAAACCTTCACTCTGCGTAGTGCAGGTAAGGCTAAGCCTGAAAAAACAAGCAGTCACCAGTTATGCTGTGGGGAAAAGTTGTTGTTTGACAGTCCAAAGATTGAAGTTTCCACACCATATTTAAAGACTCTTTTGGCAAAACAGTGATCTTGAAGTTATCTAGTGATCTGAGTCTAAGCATGATTCAGATTTTTCTAGAAGCACTAAAGAATTATATCTTATTCTCAATGTTTTTTAAGAATTATTGTCAAATCTGAAGATGGATTTAAGAAAAACAGTTGTGTACAAGAAAAAAAAAAAAAAAAAATTCATTAGTATTTTTAGAGATGTTTACCAGCTGTAATAGTAGGTGTGGAAGGCACTGCAAACTTGTGAAAAAAAAGTCCCATGACAGAATGAGTAAAATAAAATCAGAAACATGTAAATAGAAAAAAATGACTCAATTATATTAACTTGATAAATGTAATTTTCCATATTTTCCACCAAATATTTATTTGTTAGAGGCAAATATTTGTTTGCTTCTACAGAACATTTGTAATATACCTTTGTGACTTTAAATAGACCTATTTCTGACTTTAATAGCATGGCTGCTGGCAAAAATGTGTTTAAATCCTCACAAACCAGCTCTAATGAAGACTCCTGTTGTTATTTGTCTATTAGAATAAATTCCACAACTATATGTGGGCCTCGGTGTAAACTCTGATAACTAGTGATGTAACTGACCACTGGTTAGTTCTGTTTTAAGGCATGTACCTGTTTTTTCTGATGGGTCTTTTTGTCCTACAAAGAACAGAGAAACAATTAAGACAGGTTTTGTAAAACAAAAGTGTATCATTTTGATTTTAAATCTAGTTGTGTAATAGTACAAAGATTATATCATACTTTTTGCAGCCTGACCTGTTGGTATAGATATTTATTTCAAGAATAGAGACTTTTGTATGTGCAGAAATTGAATTTCTGCACATACATTTTGTACTTTTGTTTCTTATCTCCAAACCTAAGGCAGTTCAATAGTTAATTCTTTTTTAAGTTTTGAGAATTTCACTAGTGAACCAGACTTTAAAAGTTTGTCAAGGTTATATTGTATGGTTCATACTTTTCATATACATTTTTCTAGAATTACTTCTATGGTTGTTTTTATGTTTAATTATCACTCTGAGATTATGGAGTCATATGTGGTGACTTGTGATTTTTGTGTATTTCAGACCAATCTGAAGTAATTAACTTTACAAACCTCTTGGTGTTTTTCCCTTTTCCTCTTTTTCACCCTGCACACAGATTTGTAAACACAAAGTGCAATCATTTACTGAAAGGTGTCCATTTTATTATACCACAGAAAACTTACAAGTAAATTAGCTTTTTTTTATCAGCCATGAATATTGTTCAACCTTGCAGAATTGTTTTAACTTAAATCGTCCTAATTCAAGAACAACAGCAAAACTCTGAGCTTCAACATAAAGAAAACAAATCAGATAAGCAATGGGCTGACATGGGTTCATTTTCTCCCTTGCGTCTGGTGTGTTCAAAGTTGATGTTTTCAGGTAAATATGTAAATGCAGTTAGTTACTCTATTTATTAACTGTCTGATCATTTAATCTCAATAAGGGTTCATTCATTCTAGGAAAAACACATTTTGTAACATCTGTTTGTATACCATGTGATGATGGTGAAAAAAAAAAAAAAGCTAATTAACTGGTTTATTGACAAAATATGTCTGCTGGCTGTTGAAAACCAAATTGGTTCTTTGATGCGTTTCTATCCAGCAGAGAACAGGTTAACTGTTTTGTTGTTGTTTTTTTGTTTTTCCTTTTATCAAACCATTTTACAGAACTTCAGCTCTGATCCAGACATGGTTTTGGTGGTATAGCTGATGTTGAAAAACTCAAACAAGACCACAACACAGAGAAAATCTGTTTCAGACCCAGAAAATGATGCGTTCATTTAAAGAACAGTTTCAGTAATACAGATCTATCAACTTTTGACCTTTAACCTGAACTGAAAAAGGTTTTCTTTACTCACCCCACAAGTTGTGACGGACAGTTTAATTTTGAATTGGCTCTCTTCAATAGTCCTGGTAAGGTGAATGGTCAGCTCAAACGTCATTAGACAATATGGACACTTCACTGTGCATCTTTGTTTCAAATCATCCTGCCAAAGCAGCAGAAAAATTCTATTAAAATACATTGGACACTTTTCCTCTTATAATAATCCTAATCATAAAAATAAAGTTATTACATGTACTTTCATTATTCAAAGCCACCCTTCAGGAGATTTAAGTTCACTGTACAAAGTGTAAGCCACTCTGCCAAGATAGGAAGCCAAAATAAAAACAGACAAACAGCAACCATTAAGTGATTAATGGACTATATAGATACTTCTGTCATCTTGTCTGCCTTTAATATATTTTAGGTGTACTAAGACTTTGGGAGAGTTTAGCTTTTAAAGGAGTGTCTATTATTGAAACAATCCTACAATAAAATCCTGTGACAAATAGGAAAAAATAGACTTGGTGATATACATTCAGAAATAAACCATATCTATCAAAACACTAAAATTTCACCTCACCTGTTGCTTATAGGCAAATCTCTGAATGACAAAGGGTGATTCCTCTTTGTTATCTTCAAATAGTTCCATTTGGAAATCTAACCTGCCATCCGTCTTCAGTTCAAAGTTGACAAAAGACGGAAACGTGCGTCTACATTCTAGACAAATCACTGAGCCCTCCAGACCCTGAAAAAATAAAATTTTTGTGTTAAAAAGATTACTTGAAGAGTGAAACTGATCACTTTCAGGAATCTGAGTTGATCATGTGTCAAGAGCATGCAGAGTTTAAAAAGTTAATTTCTCTCTCTGCAAATTTTTACAGTTTCACTTTCAGACAGATTCAAAATGTCTCAGATCAAACAACTTTTAATATCAAACAAAGATAACTCAATTGATCCAAAAAGGGATTTATTATTTTATTATGAACACTGAGTTCAACTGAGCCAAGAGAGATTGTCACTTCTTAGATATTGTTCTGGATTCTGCTGTTGACCTGGATGTCGTTAATATTTTCATTTATTATTTTGTATTGTTTATATATATATATATATATATATATATATATATATATATATATATATATATATATATATATATATATATATATATATATATATATATATATATATATATATATATATATATATATATATATATATACACACATTCTGAGATTACAAGATCCCTACATTTTAGGGATCTCATAACTTATGACAAATAGGTTATTTGACAATTTATTTGACTTGATTAATGATCATTATATTTATTTATAAGTCATGCTTGTTTTCATGCCTGTTTTCTGTTGCATCTTCGGCAGTAGCAGAAGAAATGAGAAATATGCTCCAATGAAGTCTGATTGATTCTCATGTTTGTAGGCAAAGATTAAAATTATGTCGTCCTTGTGTCATTTTGATCACATGAATACAGGTACAAGAAAAACTAACTTACCTGGTTGGATCCTGCTTTACCTACTGACATAGTTTCTTCTCACCGGCTTCAGTAGAGGTGAAGATACCTATGGTGACAGATGATTGGTTTTTCATGTGGACAAGAAAGACTTTATGTGGGAGTTGTGGTCTCAGGTGTATCTGTCAAATGTGACTTCATAAAGTAACACTCTCTTTATGATCAGAAAATCCAAGGAGAAACTATCTTAGTATGTGTGCAACAAGTAAAATTGAGTTCGTTTGGGCCATATGAACAATGATGCTGAAGTTCCAACTGCAGGTGGAGAGTGAAAACTTTCATTTTTGATTCTGTTTTAAAAACTAAAGCGATTCGAACTTAAAACTGTTCTGAGCTAAACAGAAGAAAGCCAACACGCTACAGTAACACTGACAAAGAAACTACAGCAAGGTTTACAAGATGGAAGAGCAAAAATCAAGTCAGATAAGAGTAGAAAAACAGATTTACCTTAAAGTCTCACACTTCCACTGATCTGGAGTTGTGCCGTTCCCTTCCTGCTGACTTCAGTCTTTATATAAGAAGCTCCACCCAGCGCTGATCACGTGACTTACGGTAAACTATGCGGCTTCAATGCAGCAACAGCAGCTACTTTCACTTTCAACTCTGACAGAGCCGCTGTGTGTTAGGAGTGTAAATGGGGGTAATTTACTATGGACTCCTGAAATGTAAATATAAATCTTCTGAGAAGCAAAAAACTCTTTAAAAAATCTGGATTGATAAATAATTAGCAATATTAATTGCTAATTAAACATCTCTACATTACAATGTCACTTGGTGACGTTGAACCCGTTCAGTGTTGAGCAGATGCATGATGTGATGCATGATCTGGTTCAAGGCAGCAGCGATCTGTTAATCAGTTTGTGTTAAATGTAGGTGAGCTCAAACAGCTAAAATCTGGTGTGTTTTCAAACCTGATTGCAACAGCACGAGCAGTGATGTTGCAAGTAGAACAGGATTAGAAATCAGAAAGTGCTTTAACACTCTGCAACATAAATACAGCTCTTGTTTTAAAACCAGGTATATTTGTGTGTTTAGCTATATGAGACTTTAATTAACTAACAAAACCCCTGAGAATTAAAGTCTCATATAGCTAAACACACAAATATATATGAGTCAAATATTGTTAGTTAAATATATTAAAACTGAAAATGTGAATATTTTACAACATATCATTGAAAATGAATGCAATGTTGTTGTTTTTTTCCCAATTTAAATGTATTTTGTTCTTTAATGGTTATTTTTGAAGTCTAAGCCATCAAGCTGTTTTAATTTATTTTTTTATTCTCTGCCAAATACAAATCTGCAGAAATGATGGCGACTCAAATCTGTTTTTTTTTCTTCCATTTTCTATTTAGCACCATGACGACAGAGTAAACAGGAAAATGAGAAACCTCAAACCACATTAAAACACATTTGATCCCTCATTATGTTCTATCAGCTTTATTCCTTAGAACATTTATCTCAGTAGATTAAGACATACGATAGTGTAGTTTTATTTTAACTGACATAATATTCCCCCACAATACATGCAAACATCTCTTTCTTGTACCTTTTTCTTATTATCTAGGTTTGGTAGTGTCATTTTTCATCTTATTACAGACATTGAAGAAAACAAAAACTTCAATTGACAATACTGTTTAAGTACCTGCATGAAATGTTAAAGTAAATAAGAATGACAAACATCAAAAGAATAACACATGTTAGAGAGTAAAATAAAACCTATGAATTAACTTATATTGGGGAAGCTTCCCTTTGGTATGTCTTCTTATATTTGATAAGATTTCCAGCCACTCTTCTGTAGTTAAATCACAATACAGATATTTCTGCCAAACAATCCTCAGATTAACCCCAAAATTTGACAGTAGACCATAAAATGTTCTGTAAAACGAGGCAGCTTGTGCAGTGTGTTGCAATCCAGCATTCCCACTTAATTAGAATTTCCTTTTTTAAAACAAGTACTTCCAAACAATATTTATATTCCAGACTTAAGTTTTGCATAATATGATCAAGCAGCACAAACATCACATCCAGTGTTTGTACTGCACAAGTTATTCTGAATATTAATTATTCAAGAAATAGCTTCCAGCATACCATTTTCTTTTTTTCTTCTTTTTTAAACTGTAATTACCCACAAGCCCACTTCAAAAATAAAAAAAGCAAACTTTTAACATGAGTTTACATGCTTCTCAATGAAGTCATCTCCAAAGTCGACCATTTTCCTCAGCGCGCTCAAGATCAGAATGTCAACATCGTCTTTTATGTCAATTTCGTCGCTGTAGTTCTTCACAGGGAAGATGCAGTTCATAGGGATTCCCACTGCTGCACTGAAGTCTTTCATCTGAATGTAAAAACAAACTGTTACAGTTACAGTTTATAGTTAATTGTATAATATCTCCTGACAAATGGTCTAAAACGTACCTTTTTTTGCAAGTGTTTGCTTCTGTAAACATTCTTCAAGTCTTTCTCTATTTCCCCACAGGCAGCATCGATGTGGGTCATCATGGCCATCTGAGGAATGTCTGCAGAGACAGAAACAGATGGAAACGGTATCCATGGAGATATCCATGGAGACAGCCACCCATCAAGGGTCAACATGGCAAACTAGTAAGGGGAAAAAATCAAAACTAAAATAGGCCTATTAAAGTATTTCTAACTCTTTCTGCATTTATAGAACATTTCTGAAGGTTAATTTATCTGAGTAATTCAAAGCAGAAATTAACTGGAGTGGTGATCAGGATGCCTCCTGATTAATTCACATCGACTTTGATGGAACTCATTTTGACTTTTCCTCTTGTTGTTTGTCTAAATAATACAGTTCTCTATAAACTCACTCAGTTCACTGGCTGTTTCTCTGACCTTCTTCATCTTCTGCAGAACTGAACTATTAATCTGTGGAGCATTGGCAGACATCACACAGACCAGGACATGAACCTTGTCATCAAGTGAGGGATTTGGGTTGTATCCAAAATCGTCTTTAGTCAGTGGGGCTATTGGATTAAACTGCAAAAAGAGAGAAGATGATGAAACAATGACTTTTAAAATAAAAAAAGATTAAAAAAATTTGTTTTGATAAACTAATATCTTTCAGATATTTGTAAATCTCACAGCATCTGAGAGGGGAGCAGCACCTGTTACGATTCCTAATGTTCAAGGAGAATGGGCTAAAATACACCAGAAGGACTCCTTTGTCAGCCACGTTTTTCAGCAGACCTACTGCTTCAATGTGCAGATGGTACATTTGACTTAATTCAGAGATTTTGAGGTGGAGGCGTTCAAACCAATACACAGCACTCTTTATTGTAGGCGTACATGCTGCATGTACACTTGGAGCTGTAAATAATCCATCATTTTATACGAGAGATAAAGATGAGCAGGAAAAAAGTGCTGTAGCTAATTCCTGCTGATCAAAACAAACACTGGATTTTTTGTGTCCTCACTCAGTCGGCTTTAGCAACTTTGGCATTCAAGCCATGCCCCCTTCATTCTTACCAACATCTTCCAAACATTGCAAGTTGCAATTTCTCCATGCCGCTTTTGAAACTAGACAAATACCTGCTGGAGTGGTGTCAGAGCCCAAATGGACAAAGAGCAGCTGCTGCAGAGATCCAAACAGCTATTAGCATCTAATGTTAGGATTTCTCCGCTAATTTTTTAAACCTTATTTTAGAAAGCAACTCAAGGGTGTTTTAACACCCTGCAGTCCAGTAGACTCATTTTTATTGGAGACCAAAACTGCTTTGCTGGTGCAAAGCGTTTTCACACCGCACTGTGTCACATGTACCAGACTCTTTGAGAAACCTGCTCACCCCCTCACTTTGGTGCTGCACCAAGAGCAGTGACGTGCGGTGAGGTTCATAGCTGGTGAGGCACTGACGTCATCAGAATCAGATTTGCAAATAGATGCATAGATTGACAGCAGTTTACAGGTTATGTTTCACTTCTGCATCCTTACACATACAAACTGTAGCTCACAAAACACACATATTATCTCCTGCTTCGATTGAAAGTCCACTTGAGAAAACTTTTTTGGTGTTGTAATGTAGTCATCCATGTCGAAAGTCGGGATAAGCGAGAGGAAAAAAATCCCTATCTCTATTATAATCTATCGCTGCACTTGACTTGCTTCCCGAATCGTTTAGCCTAGCTCGCTGTCACTTACTCGGCAGTTGAGGAGTGAACAAGACGAACGTCTGGGATCTTGAGCGCCCCCTGCCATGAGGCAAGAGAGCTGCCTGCCTCACCTCGAACCTGTTCTCTGCCGTTTATAATCGCTCATTACACGAAACACGTTACACAAACACAGTTGGTGACAAAAAGCACTGTACATTATATACATAAGCTAAATTATTGGAAATAAGTTCACATATTAAATTTGTTTAAACCATTTTATTGACGCCGTACAGCAACATGCTCTCTCCGCTTAGCAGCCAGTGCAGAGCCAGGGGTTGCGCAATCCAAGGTGAGGCAGAGCTCGCTGCTGCCTCACCGGCATCGCTTCCAAGCATTTGAATGGGAAAATAAGAAAATTCAGCGATTTTGAACACATAAAAATCGAAATTGGTGAAGCTACATGAAAAATAAATATTTTTTAGTACAAACCACCGGATGAATATAACAATTTAAATTACTTTATGATTATATATTTTCTTTCTTTCCACGATGGCTGGTGAGGCACTGCCTCACCTGCCTCCCCTGACCGCACGTCACTGACCAAGAGCCACTGAAGGAAACGACACAAAAAGGAAGACACTATGCACAACTTCTTTCTTCATAACATGTAAGCAAAAATGGAGTGGTGTCAGATTTTAGCAGCTGTAGGATTTCTCCTTTTACGAATCATTTTTCCCGCTAACGCTAGTCTTGTGAGTAGGTTTTGTATTTACCCAGAATGCTCTGTGTTCTGGGTACCTTCTAATTTTATGCAGGTTCTCATGGAACCAGGTAAAGAGGACTTGTATGCAGATCATATAACTGTGATGCAGGAGTAACAGTGTCAATTTCTTGTCATTTTACCATAAAGGTTGACCAGCTGTCATGTTTGCACAGACTTTCTTAGAGATCCAGCATTAAGAATAATTGGTCTGATCATCTGTAGATTGTTGAAATGTTCGTCATTGTTAACAACTTGAAATAAAAACCTGCTGCTCCAGTATCCTAACTGGTCCCAGCAGTGGAAACTTGTCTTTTCACCTTGTGACCCTCCTTTACGTGTCCTTTCATAGCCAGTGTGATGTCGCTAGCATGAATCCCACTGTTGTTCCCGTCTTCCAGACCCATGACGTCGTTGAAAACCAGAGGAAAAAATGTCTTTGAAGTTCCTCGTCCCACATGGATTTTATGAGTTTCATACTGAAACAGAAAAAAAAAAAAACATGTAACACAATTCCTGCTGGAAACGGGAAGAAATAAAGAGCAAATCTGCATCAAGGTTAACTGTTTGATCTCAAAAATCTAAAAGATAATCCATATTTATTATTCACATAGCAGTGGTTAAAATTCATGGCAAACAGCTGATGAATCCCTACATTCAGTTTCTCAGAAGATTAAAGTACTATTTGTAAATGAATTAAATCAATTTACAAGATTTTTTAGCTAAATAATTGACATCATATTACAATGTGATGCAGTCGTGCTCCTGTTGTGGAGAGAAACATCTTAGCTCATTACTTTTATGGTGAAGCTTCTGTCGGAGGTGGTCGCACTGGTCAAAGCAGGAATGGACATTCGCCCTCGGAGGACGTTACTGACGGAGTTGATGAAACTGGATTTTCCAGCTCCAACATGTCCAAACATGAGAACTCGAAGATGCTTAATGCCTTCAACTTCAGGTTTGTACTCCTTCACATACTGAAGTTCCTTCTGCTTCTCCCTGAGAACATAAAGTGGATATATGGATGTTATGGTTGATTCAGAAAACTGCATTTACTCATTGGTGTCATTGTACAGAAGTATTATGTTTGCAATGAGCAGTTTTATTCAGAAATGCAACTGGCCATGGTTTGTACTTGTTTATGTTTTTTAATTAAAAAAGAATCTTATTATAACCTTTGATTGCTTTTATGGCATCTACAGATGGCACAGGATCAAGTTTTGTAGAGTTATACAACACTTTTATCAGTTACTGCTTAACGACCCTCAAATTATTGTCTGGAGTGGTGAGTGGAGTGGTGATATTTGCTTGGTTGAATTGTCCCTCAAAGATGAATATTTATTACACAGAACATATCTTTGCTCCAGATTCAGCTTCTTGATCTGATCCAGTTTCTCTTTTCATTATGTGTTTATTCATTGTGCCTTTGGTAAAACCTCCTATCACAAACCTGCAGGATCCTCCACACTGAGCAATAACCTCTCCCCTGACCAATCAAAAGCAATTTATCTCTCCCTGTACTTTCTGTTTGCTGTGATGTCCTTGTTTTTAGATTTTAGCAGAATGAGAGACAGACCAGCTGCAGTAAACAGATTAATATTTATCAGTTTAAAAAGTCTCACAGTAAACTCACCCCCATCGTAGTTCCCTCCATGGTTTGTCCAGCACTGCATGAAAAAATTAATTATAATTTTTAAAAAACAATTTGAAAACGTTTCAGAAACCTAATTTGTTTACTTACATGTAGAAGCAGCCATTATAGTTCCTCTGCAAAGACAGACAGTAGTGTAATCATGTTCAGCCTTTCATTTAACTTCTCTTAAACAATTGCTTCAATCACAGATATTAGGTTTGTACTTACCAAGA
Source organism: Gambusia affinis (assembly GCF_019740435.1). Taxonomy (NCBI): domain Eukaryota; kingdom Metazoa; phylum Chordata; class Actinopteri; order Cyprinodontiformes; family Poeciliidae; genus Gambusia; species Gambusia affinis. The sequence continues at coordinate 24,882,949 of NC_057878.1, forward strand.
TGATTTGGACAGTGTAGCTCTGCAAAATGTTTTACTCAACAGAAAAGATAGATACAGGCTAAAGACAGTGAAAGTGAACGATAAATAAATAAGTATATTAGCAGATTTTGATCCTCAAAATATCTCACTGTCAGCTCCGTGGTACAAAATGAAACCAGAAGCTTCCTTCGCTCCAAATAAATAACCTCTCCCCTTTTTGATTTATCACGTGGTTTCTGGAAACGCCTTCTCCTGACTGCAACCCTTTCTTTTTCTTTCTTTCCTTCTTCACTTCTTTTCTTCTTTTTTATTCCCTTCTCCCTTTTATTTATTTCATCTTTTTTTCTTTCTCTTATTCATTTGTTCATTCATTGAACCGATTGTAGAAATTAATTAAACATCACCACGCTGGTTTAAATCATTCTTGTCTTACAGTTTATTTATATTAGTGTATTTATTATATTTGTTTATATTAGTGATATAATTTCATCACTAACCACAGTTACTCATGAAGTTTCACAGGGTTAGGTGCTTGAGACCAAACGTTTTACTTAGTAAAACTTCATTTGGGACATTGATCATAAGAACCAATTTAGTAAAGTGAGTTTAGAGAGCCTCTGAACAGACTCATCAAAAGTCTGCAAATATCCTGTTGAAAGTGAGTGAGAGCAGTTTTCACAGATTAAGCCAGTAATCAGTGTAGACACACCGACCCTGCAAAACTGAAAGTGAAAGTAAAAGCTGTTCTTTAGCAGAAGCTGCAGAGTTTATTGTAAGTCACATGATCAAGTCTTAATGGGAGGGATTTCTACCACGACTTCTTTAGCTTCAGTGACGCTGCAGAGCAGCAAAACGCGGATATACTGGACCAGAACACCATGAACTCTTCAGGTAATATTTTCTTGCTTGTATTCGTCAGCTGTTGTTTCTCTATGTCGGTATTAAAGTCTCTGTGGGGAGTATATACCCGGTTTTCGTCAGTTAAATTTATCTCACATTTCATACAGTTTGATTCTTGTAAGCTGTTGAGAAAGCAACTGTAATTAAGAGGCAGATATCAAAGCAAAAACACAAGTTTATTATTCACATTTGCAGTTGGAGAAAATCGCATTGGCACATAGTAAGCGTTCAAGTTAACGCACACATAAAATGCTAAAGGAGTCTATTTGTCCCTGTCGCTCAGGGCTTCCTTTATACAGCTTTGACCACACAGTCTGTGGCTGAGTTATTTGAACGTACAAGAAATTAAAAACAAAAGGTACAGGCAGTTTCTGACAAAAAGGTCACCGTTGGGACATCTGCAGTCTTGAGGCGTCACCACCTTTACCACAAACGTCTCTGCATTAGCGAACATATCTCAACTGAACCTGTACCTGTGTTACTGCAAAGTCGACAGTTTGACCAGTGTCTTTCTTCTAGATTTTTTTCCTCTCACATTTCCTGGGTTTAGAGCAGTTCCTACTTAAAATTAACATATTTTCAATATTTCTTCACAATGTGTGATAATGTTCTTAGTTAATGCAATAAGAAGGGGTACCTCTTAACTCAGCTCCACTCTGATTTTACTTGGTAAAATAATAAAGGTTTTAGCTTTGCTGGGGGTTGAAAGGGTGTAGTAGGAGCAAAACCAGGAGGAGAAAGAAAACCAGAGGTAGTACCATTAAGTTGAGGAAGTGAAAAGGAATGAGGATGAACAAATACAGGAGGTGCAGAAATATTTCTGTTTAATACCATTAGATAAGCAGTCCCTGCAAGACCTGAGAATAACATGACAGAAATCAAAATAGTTCTGGGACAACTTCACTGAGGAATTAGCAAGTACTGAGTGATGACAAATTTACATACTTTTCATAAGCGTACTTGTACTTAAAGTGCTGCTTTTATTGCTTTTTTCTGCTATTCTATTTTTCTGAGACACTGACACTGAATTTAGGTTTCTGTTTATCTGTGAGGCATAATCATCAAATGTACAAAACAGAGTTAATGGGCAACAACTTTAGCCAACAGATACAAATATCTCTAAGTTAATGTCTCCTCTGTTTCAATGTTGATGCTGTCCAGAGAAAACGTCAGAGGCGGCTGAGGAGAACAAAATGGAGGTCAGCAGCTCTGCAGATGAAAACAAAGATAAAGCAGAAGAACAGCCTAAAATGTCCAATCGACAGGGCACACCTTCCCTGATCAACCAAGCTGAAAACAAACCTGCTGGTGAGCCTTTGATCAGACCAGTGTGTTTCCTCTAGATTTTTTTTTTTTTTTTACTCTTCCATTTTCCTGGTTGAGAGTTGTTGTTGTTTGCATGGAGAGAGCCAGAGATCTGGTAAGGAGAAAACTGCAGCAACACTTTCAGTGCTGGTTCTGATAAATCTTCTCCTTATCAGAACCTGATGACAGTCAGACAATCATTTTTTTAATCAGTAACAACACAAGTGAGAACTACTAGCAGATAAACCTGAACTGAACTTATTATGACTCATTATACTCCATCACAGTCCTCCACAACACGACAGAGTGTCCTTGGATGAGACTCTGACCCACAAAGTTAGAAAAGTCTTTACATTTCTGCCTTTGATCAATTTCCTGTTTTCATTCCATTTATGGGGTTTCAAACTCTGGTGCTTTTATTTATATGATGTAATATTGTTTGTCATGTTCAGCTCTCTTAAATTCTGGCTTGGACTATAATTTTTAATCTGTTTGTTTTAGAAAAAAATGTTTATGAGTGCAACTGTAGAAGTTGTTTTTCTTTATGTGTGTGTATTTTATCTTATTGGTGCAAAATTTCATCAAGTTGGTACACTTAACAAGATGCCAAATCTTTTTATATTCACTACAAGAACATATTTTACAAATCAGTCACAAAATGTTGAATAATACTAAAGTAGAATGAATAGATTTTAATTCTTTTTGGCCAATAAAAAAAGAAAACATTTTATTATAGAGATTTTTTATGTCTTTCTTCTCAGTATTTGCTTAACAATTAAAAAGTGTTTTATAAATGGCAAAATCACTGTAAAACTATTTGCACGCCTTCAAAATATGCACACAGTTAAATCTCCTCTTTCCATATGAAATCTGAGGCCAAATCTGTTCAAACCTTCAAGAAGCTCTAATTGATTCTCATTTTTGTATAATTAAATTACATTAACAGTTTACCAACCTCCTAAAATAGTTTTATTTAATGAAATTTGAAGATGACAAACAGGACAATGACATGATTGGGTGGTTTGTAGGATGTCATGTTTGGTAAAAGTGTTAATTAATTCAACTAAAATGGAGCAAGTTATTTATTACAGAACAGTAAACTATTAATAATCAAAAAGTATAATTTCATCAGTTAACACTTGGGTTATATGACAAACAAGGAAAAAAAGCCAAGGAAACAAAGTTCAGATTACTTTAAGTAAGCATTTTACATAGAAATTATTTGGGAATTAGTTTTGGAAATCAAATTATAGTCATTATTAATGACCCTGCTGATACCACAAATCATCAAACAAAATACTATCTGTTGAAAAAACTCTTGGCATGTTCACCTTTGGAAAGATCCAAGAAGACATAATACTTTAAAATTTACAACAATGTCACAATTAAATGACTATGAAGTGTGTTCTGTTTACCTGAACATCTAATCACCTGTTTTCATAGATAACCTCACTTCTATGGAAACATCTGAGCCAAAAACCAAAAAGACAAAGCAAAACAATGAGTCAGGAAAAGGAAACAAAGGATCAGGGGTAAGGTCTCTTGTGACAATATTTGTTATTAGTGGTAGTTTTATCATCTTTAGTCCTTAACACCAATGGTCTCTCTTGATTTTTAGGCTGAGAAGTTGATGAAATGTCCAGAGTGTGAAGCTGAGATTGCTCCGTCTGTCACATTCCGTAAGCAGAAAAATGACCAGTATGAATTCGATATTGGTCTGTACCAGGACAATGGAGATAATCACACTGCCTTTTTTGAGGACAAGTTAGACTTGACAAATCAGGTAAGATAAAACCTCAGACTACATAGATCTTTATGTGGTGTTATAAGAAAGAACATTTCCCCTTATTTATTGTATTATTGTATTATTAATTTGCACTTCAGTATTTCAGCTATTCAAACAAACTTTAACTTTAGGAAGAGAAAATATAAGTTAGAAAGGTCTTCAAATAATGATTTAATTTACTGAGGAAAGAAAGTACAGAATAATTCATTGCCCCTGACAGCAATAACTGCTATCAAACACTTTTTAAAACTGGCAACGATTGTTTTAAATATTTGTTGAGGAATTTTGTTGGGAATTGTTTTAATTCAACTGGATGGTTCAAGCATAAATGTCCTACCAAACCCAAAGGTCCTGCAGGAGTTTCAGGTAGGTTACAATATGGTTACAATAACTACAGAAAGTCCTTCAGGTTCTAAACAATCAAAGTAGTCCAAGACCATCACACTATCACCTTGTTTGACTATTGTATAACAATAATATGTATTTTATAACTTTACAGTGAAAAGTTTCTTTCTTGTCTCCTCAGGCAGCAGTTATCAAGAATAAGATACAATGTCCCAACTGTAAACACAGATTTCCTGTAGACAGTGTTGCTAGTAGGACTAATAAGATGGGTGGATTCAACATTGAATTGTCCATTAATATTCCTAAGGTAAGCTAAGATGACTAGTCAAGCTTTTTTCATCAAAGTTTTTTCTGTGCAGAGCAGGTGATTTTAAACATCAGGGTTTATAGATCTATGTATGTAGAGCTGAACTCAAAGTTGTTACGGTTTTATCTTCTGTAGCCTGTGTACAGCTCCTGTCTGTGTATTTCAACTTGTTTTTCTCCAGCAAAGGGGCTTCAGGTCTAAACCACTGTTGGATTGTTGACAATAAGTTATCATCAGACTTTTCTATCAAGATGAAGCTTACAAAAAAATGTAAATATTTTGACTAGAACTTGCATGAAGAAGATAATTGAGACAAATAGGAGATGAAAATCAGTCAGATCTAGTTGTAGTCAGAAGGACATTATACATTATTAATATATCAGATAAAAATGTATCTTCTTAAAAAGTAGGGAGTGGATAAAGGTTTATGTTCAGTGTCAAGTGGAGGTCAGGTGTCAATAGAGCAATAAAATATGAAAAGGAAAAAAAAATGGATCGGGTGTCCAGAATTACTTCTCACTATCATTGAATGTGAACATATTGTTCTTATGATGGAGATTGTGGTGTGAAGGTACATGAGTGTCTTCTGAAAACTTGCTATACAGTCCTTTTGCAGCTGCAAAGACATGTATTAAATGGATGCAATGTCTTGAAAATGAAAACATACAGAATGTTCATGTACAGGAGAGCAAAGCTATGGTTGGACACACAATTTTAAAAAGCAGAAGTGGCTCCCAACTGTTTCTAAAGTCAAAGGTTTGAGAACATTGAAGTTTCTTATAGTTCTACAGTGATGATGGAGAATGAGAGGAGGCTAAATAAGATCTCTGGATCAGAATGATTAATGTTATTATTAATAATTAACCAACTCCAAGCCAAATGTCCTCGCACATAATGAGAGAGAAATCAGTTTATTTTTCAAATTTAGCTCCCTCAGCATTTAACCCACACAAACTCTGCAAAGATTTTAGGACAAATTCGTTCTGATGGTTTTATGCTACTTTCAGTAAAAGCTTGAACACTGGATTGTCTACATGTCAAAACAAAGACTTAATGTTTTTTGTTTTTCTTCACTAATAATGGCACAGTCCTGTTCTAAAGTTCCTAAACATCAACATTTAGGATGTTTATTATTGTATATTTCTATCCAGGCATGGCTAAAACCTGCTTAGAGCTTACTAATTTCAGTTCTGGTTGCCTTTACTGTCAGGCCATATTAGCTCTGCAATTGGTGTGGGTAGTTGAAAATCATTTACATTTAATGTATATCTTTATTCTTACATGTTTTTTCTGGATGTTTCTTCTGCGTGTAGAAGAAGCGGGAACAAGCTGTTGGTTCGTTGTTTTCCTTTGATCAAATTTTAAATCCAAATTTTAGCTACATGAAAACTAAAACATTGTTTATGTAAGAACTAAGTTAAAACTACCTGCTCTCTCTGCAGAAACATCATCTGCAACGGCGAACAGCTTGGGTAAGTCAACAGTTTTATTTTAGTAACTGTTGCAAATATAAGTTAACTCACAAACTGTGTGAAAATCTCTGTGTTTAGATGGGACACAATCACAAAACAGGAATTGTGACAATGAATTGATGGAGCAAGATGACGGGGATGACAGTTCTTCAGAAAAGTCAACAGGTATGTTAAGCTCAAAGAAATGTGAAGTGAAAAAGATGTTGATTCCACAGAGAAACTGTTTGTTACAGCTGGTCCAATAAATAATAGAATAGGTTTATTCACAGTTAGGGTCACGGCTTGATAAGTCTTATGAAGCTTGTAAAAAAACACCAAAAGGCACCAAGAAAATACTACACACAATAAAGACTGTACAGTAACCCTGTATGTATCTGTTTATACCTGAGGGTTTCCAGATAGTTTGGTGCTGAAGAAAACTCACCATATGAAGATGCTACAATCCTCAATGCAGCTTCAGGTTTTTTGGCTCTGGATCATGTAATGCATGTCTTCTGCTTCAATAACACAAGAGCCACAAATACCCTGAATAAAATGTGCACAATTATTAGTATTAAGTAATTTTCTTACATACATGATTATGAACATAGTGATGTCACATAGTAATCTGTGTGACATTTGCCTGGTAGATGCTGATCGTTATTCTGTGTGGTGTAGATTTATTCCAGTACTTATTGAGTCATGATAAGTTTGTGTTACACTGGAGATAACATGCTGTTTATAATTGGATCTCACATAATGTTTCAGTTTCAGCTGCAGCTCATAAAGAAACTTTCTTCTTTTCTTCCAAATACCAGGAAGTACCACGAACGAACCTTCTACAATGAGTCGTCTGAGAGATAGTTTTTTTAATTGGACAGGTCTGTGGAAACAATTGTATTGATACAAAATATATAATCTTTGTAGAATATGCTCTTAAATTAAAAAATTGTAACCATTTTTAAGTTAATATTATTTAAATTATACATTTATAATGAGATTTTTTATTCTTTTTTTCTTTACTATTAATGACTGAACTAGTCTGAAATTTACTTTAGTGTCAATCATAAACTGTGCCAAGAATTTAATCATAATATTTACTGTTTGTTTTTATTCCTGTTTAATTAGAAAGTAGAAATTCCAGTTCAAGGAAACCTGAGCAGTCAAATCAAACTAGTAAGTTCATCTTCCATTTTTACATGTTTTAATGTGTAAAAGTTCAGCAGATATTAATGGCAACTATTATTGAATGTTTTCAGCAGACAGCAAAGGATGGTCTTTTCCCAGCCGTTTCAAACTTCAAACACCAGTGTTGAAGGTCCACTGTACTGCTACCAGCGATACGTTTGGTGCCGATACTGACATAATGAAACAATTGAAGAACAACTTAAAGTCATCAGTACAGTTGGAAGAAACAACCAGGAAGAACTGCAGCATCATCATTCTCTTCTGTCCAGTCAGTCGCAGTTTTGAATCAGAAGTAAAGTTTGCCATGGAAAAGGAAGCAGGTAATGAAACCATTTACAATTTTATATTTATTTTACTACTTCTAGGATCTGGTTCCAGCTGAATAGTTTGATTTGTCACATTATTTGTTGCACTTAAAGGATAATTAAAATGGACCTGCTGTGTTTTCTACCTCCCCAAAGTAAAAAAAATAAAATCCATTCCCAGTTTTTCATCACTGCGTTACTTTTGTCTATAATACTTGTAATACTAGAACTTCTTGCACAACAATCTGATTAGTATAAACAAATCAGGGCTTTAGCTTTAATAACATAAAGCTACATAATTTTTAAAGTTTAATCAGTAATACTTTTATAACAAATTTATGTCAGATTATGATTTATTGGTTAATGTCAAGTGTCATAACAGACATTTTGAATAATGTCAACTTTGTATTAAACGTGTCATAATTTACTGAATGGCACTTTATGACAACAGTTATAAATATTCATTAAAGATTTACTCATGTTATGTTTATGATAGTGTCATGACAATCTTATTCACAACCCATCAAATAAAGTGTTACCAATTTTTTATGCTAATTTATAAAGATTTCAATAAACCCTTTTGATTAAAATGGGTAAATACTCATGCTAAACACGATTGTTTTCCAGAAATCATGCAAAAACCTGGTCAACAATAAGGGTCTGATTACTGTAAGGCCTAAAAATGTATTTATTATTCAGAAGGACATAAATAAGCTTCATTATCTTAGCCTTTAATAAAATCTTAGCACAAACCAAAACCTTTTTTCCTATTTTATGCTCCTTTTGAATCACCTCCATATGCTTTGAGAGATATGTTTCATTTTATTTCAGAACTAAACTTGTATGTCAAAAGAGTATAAGGTTTGTTTCAATCAGGATAATGAATTGTTGAACTTCTGATTGTGTAAAATAATACAGTTAACCTAAATTACCAAACATAAGTTAAAATTGAAGTGAAAATTGCTGTTTCATTTCATTTTGAAATGTATGATCCACGTCTTGATTCAGACTAGTGTTGAATGCCAGGATTTAGTTTGTTCCAATTCACGTTTCCAGATTTAAACGTAGAGAGAAGTTTATTTTCTTTTCATGAACTCAACTCTTTATGACAATCACTTTATATTTTTTTGTTTTCCAGTCTCATCATCTGGTAAACAATTCATTCTGGTTCTGATGCATCACACCAGAGACCCAGACTATTCCACTGCAGGATGTGACACCTCTGAAGTGCTGAAAAATGTGTTTTATGTCCATGTTTTTTACCATGAGACTGAAAACGGTTTGCTGAAACTGGCACAAAATGCCCAAGCAATCAAGGCAATTGAAGACGTAATTCTCCACAAGAAATAGAGAGCTTCTGCTTTTTATCAGTTTTGTTTTAAGTACTTTAATATATCGACACATTTCAGCAAAGACCACAATAGCGTATTATCATTTGATGATGGAATAAAAGAGGAAAAACTTAGAATTACTGAGCTTCTGACTGCAAACAGCAATTTATTTCTTCCATTTATCTTCAATTCAGTTTTTTCTGAATGTTTTCTTCTGACAGAATGTATTTTATAGCGAACTACAAGTTTTTTTTTATTTTACTGAAGTTTTAAGGCCAAAACTAATCAGTAAATGAAGGAAAACAAGAACAGAAGATAAACAGCTGTACAGGAAATATTCTAGTCTGGTGTTGTTCCTCAACTTCATGCTGTAAGACTGCAGTCAGCTTCCTGTTTGCTGGATGAACTTCCTGTGATGTAATCCTGCTCCTCTTCTCAAACCCTCTCCTACAGAAGGTTCCAATGTTTTCCTTGATCTCAGATTGAGAAACTTTAAATGTTATGCAGCTTTGAAAAATAAACAGTGGAAATGAACGTTGTAGAAATGGAACATGTAAATATTCTACCAGATTAAGATGGTGAATCTTAATCCGTATCTTATATTAATTTTCATTACAGATGTTGTTACTGGAACGTACCACCAATTACTGTCATGTTTAATGTTCATTAGTTTGATTTCTACACCTTCACTGTAAGACAAAAATATCGCTGAATAAAACAGAAGTCTCTGCTTCTCATTTATTTTCATTTGTGTCTGTTTTCAATACTCTAATGTTCCACATGTGATAGACAGGAAGGTGAGCTGCACAGACTGTTTAGTTTCTGCCTCTGATTTCACTACTCACAGCTTTTTATGTGACATTAATGTGCAATAACTGTAAAATTGATGTGATTAAACTTCACTGGACATTGTTTCTGTACTAAAGACAACTCTGTCCTCTGCTGCTCCAGTCTCACCTGCTGACAGCACCGATTGGTCCCCGTTTGCCTTCAATGCAACTTTCACCAGAGTTATGCGACTCAAATTGATGTTCAGTCTGAGGCAACAATGTTTAATAAATTCTGAACTATTGTCTAACATTCTCTCTTGTTTTATGCATTTAACTGAAGTTCAAAGATATAAACCTAGACTTTTACAATCATTTCAAAATAATTTGTTTGAGAAAATTAGGTTACAGAAGATAAAATATCTCTACATTGTGTTTTCTGCTAAGTTAATAGTGAGATTTTGAGACTGTAGCAAAGTGTAAGAAACATTCAGTGAGCCCCTGATCCATCAGGGTTTTGTTTGTAACACAGTTTAATGAACTGAGAGAAGCCATCTCTGTCTTTATTCAGATAAACAAACTGCACACTTGTCAGCATTGAAGAATTACAAGATATTTTCAATTTGACGTGGAGTGATAAACAATATACAGCAGCCACTAATTTAGAAATAAAAAATTTTCATCCTAAAGTGAAATCTGACGAGTCAGAGTGAATAAGAATTTCAACAGTTTCATTATGCTAATGTAGACTAATTTTCCAATTATATTTATTTTTCCAAAACAACCAAACAAAAAAAACATTGTTCCAAATGAATATTAAAGCTGTTAAATAGGGTAATAACTGATCAGATCATATACTTTCCTGCCTCTAAGCAGTTTTCTTTATTCAACATCAACAGGTATTTTACAGAATACCTGTTGATGTTCCTTGTTATTCAGATTATATACCTCACTTAAAAATCAACTTAACTCCTCCTAACCCCTTAACTTTCACCCCAAAAACACTTCCATGTCACACAAAGGCTCTGTGATTCCCTCATAACAGAAATAGATAACTCCTGGCTCACTCAAGAGACCAATAATATTAGTCAACCTGGTGTTTGAAAAAATGAAAGTCAGACTCGGCTTTGTGTAATATTTTGGTCCACAGAGACAAAAGATCACGCTGCTCCTCCACTGCCGAGGAGCAGGTTTTCTTTTTGGTCTTTTCATGCTACTTAGTAGATTTCTGCCTAAGTGATCATTTGTCAATATTTGCTATGAAAATAGCTAATAAAGCTTGTAAGCTGCTGTGAAGTCTTTTTTCTTATGTTTCTATGACATCATGATTACAGGTAGTCATCATTGACTTCACTTTTATCAGGTTGAGCTTGATGTTAAAAAATACAAAGTCATTCAACCTTTAGTAAAGACACATAACAAAATAGTTTGCATTTAATTCTGCATTTAATTTCTCTGAGTTGAGCTGTTTGTCTACTGCAGGATCTTCCTGTTCCCACCAGGCACCATCCTGCACTGAACATGTGACTTATAATAAACCCTGCAGCTTCTCTGAAGCAACAGCAAATACTTTCACTTTCAGTCTGCTGAGCTTCTATTTATACATGGAGAAAATAGGAGAAATACAGTTATCCAGACCCCAGGTAAATGAATTGACTGTTTCTGTGTCACTTTGCAATAACTTAGAGTTCCTTTTGAAATAATTCCTTTTGTGTGTGCTGCTGAAGGGAATGACTGACCAGTGAGGAATTATTCAAACTTTCTTCAAGTCAGGAGAAAGTGCTATAGCCTATGATAAAAAAATCAAAAAGGTTGTGTAACAGCACGACCTTTTGCAGTTGGATTTTTTTAGTGAGAATGAATTTTGAGCCAGATTCAGGTGGAGAACAGCAGTGGTTTATTTTTTCACTCAGCATCAATAAAACTTCACAGGTGAAACTGCAGCCTTAAATAGTCCCAGCTGTGACGGACCAAACCACCTTTAATTCACAGGGGAATCAATTAATCAATCTCCACCTATTTAAATAAAATACATTTTATTAAACACAATACTTCCATTTATTTTTTATAAATATTTTCTGTTTTATCACTACACCCTAATTAAACACCACAAAACCCATAAACAATCCCCCCCTCCCACTCCTTTCAATGGCCTCTCCCAGAAGCTATATATGGTGTCTGGACCCCAGGGTAGAATTTGTCCAAACACCCTGGAGAGGACACAGAAAAGACAGGTGAGTCACTCTACCACAGCCCTCCACACTCAACAGATTAAGCACACATTTGCTTAGTTTTTTCCACCAGTAGCTCATTGCTCTGATTAGCAATTATCCTCCTTCACAGGCAACAGCAACCAACCTCACTCGTCAATGAGGAGCAGCTGTGCAGAGCCCAGAACAAAGGCTACATGCTAATTACTAAAATACTCAATAAATATAATTAAAACTTCTTGTGTGCAAATTTTTATTGTTGTGCAAATCTCTGCTTAAAGTGCAATGCTAAATAAAGTGCTTGTTAATACAGTGCAAAAATACTTTTAAAGTGCTATACAGCGCTATATATGCAAAATAGCCCCAGTAATGAAGATCTCTTCATTACAGGTTGACGCAACTCATCAGTTAATGAGACTTCTTTGTCTTGTGTTTGGGCTGAGGTTGTTTGTGGAGCCTTATAAAACCCATCTGTTAATTGTATTTACGGTCTTGTCCTCAGTCTTTGGACAAGACTGAGATTGTCTGTGGAAAACGACATTTGGAAACAAAACATTCTGGTCAGCTGTAAGTGAAAATGGTTAGGCTTGATCAATAAAATGGAAAGCTTTTCCAGTAATTTAAACAAGTAAAAACTCTTATCACTGCAGAACAGACAAAACAGAAAGTGAAAGTAAAAGGGATTTATCAGAAGTCATGTGGTTCATCAGAGCAGCAGATGTAATTTAAGGGAGGAGAAGGTTGCTGTTGATTCATTTTGCCGCAGAGCAGCAACAACAGCAGGATGGCTCGAAAAAATTATCCTTTCCTGCGTGCAATTGGTCAGTATATTTTACTTCAGATGACTTTTCTAGATATTTGTATGAATTGATTCAGAATATTGTACAAAAAAAATCAGCAGGATTCTTTGTGAACCACCCATTTACTCTGCAGTGACCATCATAAGTTTTTACTTTACTTTCTTTTCTCCTTTTTAAAAGGAGCCTTCTATGGGCTCCCAGAACCTGCTGGTAAGTTAAAATGTCAAATTAAATCCTATTTAATGCTTTAACATTACTGCCTTCTGCTCCTGATGCTGAAACTGATTTAAATTAAAAATCAAGATGTTAAAATGTTATTTATGACTTTTAATGCATTTTGAAAGACTGACTTGATCAAAGAACATGCTTCAGCTACAGTTTAGTTATAATTTATCTTCTGTCTTTTCTCTAAAGCTCGTGTGGCTCAGTTTCCAAAGGAGTGATTACAATAAATTGATTTGAAAAAGGTCTTTCAGGAACAGTTTAACTAATATTTTGTTATTGTTGTTGCTTTCAGAAGCTGAAGCGGCAGAGTCTCCAAGTGAGTGATCACATTAAGTTTCTGAAATGTTTCTGTCGTCTTTGCAGAATAATAATCTATGTTTCTGTTCAGCTCTGGATGAACCGTGGAGGGAACTAAACTGGCGGTGAGTTTACAGTAAAACTGTCTCATCTGATTAATAACAGCCTCTTTACTGCTGCTGGATTGTTTGTCACTCTGCTGAAATGTAAAATTGGACTTTTTGTTGGACGTTCTGCTTGTTCTGATCACAGCTGCTTGACCCAAAGGCATTGTGATTTTACAGGAAATGGGGGAAGTCAGTGGATCAGGAAGGAAACTGCAGGGACTGTACAATAAAGTGTTGAGCAGAAAATAAAATAAATGAAACAAAAAAAAAATACTGTAGGGAAAATCATCAACATACAGGAGGAACACAGCTTAAATAAATGTAGTTATTTATTTTTTAGCTGAAAAGACTTTTGTACAAGATGGAGGACTATAAAACAGATTAGCTGACCACTGATAACAGAAGATTATTATATTGTTATAATTATTATTATATTATAATATTAAGATAAAATTGGGCTTCTGTCTCTTTAAAAACTCCTGCTCTTTCAGAAAGTCTTCACAATATCGCTCCTCTATTAACCCTTTAGCAACGTTTCTACCAGCACTGCACTGAGAAGGAGCTTGTATAATGAGTAGTAGTTGTTTAATTGTTGCTGGCTAGTCTTGAGGAACTGAGCAGGAGTTCTGCTGGGGAGGAGTTTCTTCCACCTGGCACTCAGTCCACCCAGGTATTTTGCACAGCTGAATATTTCCCATGTGAAACTAAAGGATTTCTCAAATGTGCATGAAAAAAATCAAGGCAACACTCCAGGTATGTTTTTGATAAGGAAGTTACATTATAACATAATGTGAAGCTGAAAAACTTTGATATTACACTTGAGACATAACCTTTAAAATGGTTAAGAAAATCATAAGGAAGCAATGTGATAAGGCTGCCAGGAGTGAATATACATTAAATCTCTCTAACAATTTCATTAAAAGAGCTTTATGCAATTCTTCTACTTGAATAACATTATAAAAAATTACCTTTGATTTGTACAATTAATACAAACCTTCACGATTCATGACAAGGACCAAATGCAGAGTGAAGTGGGATTAGTCCAAAAGATTTGTCAGAAATGCTTTAATAAGTGGTTATTAAATACCTTAGGCTGGCAAATACAGGGTTTTATGTCCTGGTTAATTAAATTTCATAGTTTTTGTAAATAAAAGTCTTTAAATTGAGATGGTTTCCTTTATTGAGTTCTTCTGCTGGTCTCTGAATCTAACTGGGTTGACATCCTGTTGGATTATTTTATACACTTTGTTCATTTTGGGATGGAACTGACATATTTATTTTACTTTCTCAGCGAAAAACAGGAGAATCTTCGATATGTGCAGGAATACAAACCACAACAAGATGACATCAGGTACCTAAGAATCCTCCTGTATGGACCCGTCGGATCTGGGAAGTCCAGTTTCATCAACTCTGTCAGTAACGTCATTCGAGGTCGGATGACGATTCCTGCTTTGGCCAGCGCGATGACGTCTGATCAAAGCTTCACCAAAAGGGTTTGAAAACAAACTTCTGTTTATATTCCAGAATATAAATTTTAATGGCCCAGTCAGAAAATAACTGTTTCAGCAACAAGACTTTTCTCTGGATCAATTTTCTTTTGTGTGTGTGTTTTAGTATGAAACTCATAAGTTCATTAAAGGACGAGGAAACGCAAAGACATTTTATCCTCTGGTCTTCAACGACATGATGGGACTGGAAGATGGAACCAACAGGGGAGTTCATGCTGACGACATCAAACTGGCTTTGGAAGGTCATGTGAAGGAAGGTCACAAGGTGCAGCAACTGCATGAACAAGTTATAAAACCTCTGTATGAATGAATGTAGCCCTGATTTAAAGACCAGATGTGTGTCTATTTGAAATGCTTTTCATGCTGTATTTTTTACTCTCATCCAGTTCAACCCAGTAGCTCCAATATCTCAACATGACCCAGGCTACAACCCGACCCCCTCTGCTGACGACAAAGTCCATGTCCTGGTCTGTGTGATGTCTGCCAACACTCCTCAGATGAAATCTTCAGTTCTGGAGAAGATGAAGAGTGTCAGGGAAACAGCCAGTGATCTGGGTGAGTTTATGGAGAATGGTCTTATTCAGACTTCATGTAAACAGAGAAAATCCATTAAGGTCCAGTTCAGGGTCTCTGGTTCCAATCTGATGGAAACTTGATCTGCATTCATTGACAATTACTAATAAAAACAGAAATATTATTTACTTGGGTGTATTTTATTTCCACAGGAATTCCTCAAATGGCCATGATGACACATGTAGATGAAGCCTGCTGTGAAACTGAGAAAAACTTGAGGAATGTCTACAAGAGCAAGTACCTGAGAAAAAAAGTGAGTTTCAGTCATTTTATTCAGCGCTGTGACCTGCACGGAGGTGAAGCAGTGTCTCATTTTGACTAGAAAAATTGTTAAATTGGGAAGTAATTGGGAAGTACACTAGACTGATGAATTTGTTTTCTGTGTGCTTTCAACATTTATGGACGAAAATCTGTGAATTCATGCATGACCTATATTGAAGAAGTCCGAGGTGAGACAGTGCAATACTGTATCTCACCGCTGGTGGCGCTGGGTCACACTGAATAAAGCAGACAGTCGACACATGCGCATTGTTGTCTCTTTGTATCACCAATCCGCTTTTTTAAATGACGTATTTGCTACATATGTTGAGTATTAGGGCCACACTTACAAAAAAATTAGAGAATGTGAATTTAAGGCCAATCTTGCTGATTGGCCTTAAATTCAGTGAAAAAAATAAATAAAAATGAGAGACAAGTTTGGGAAATTTTACAGACTAACAAAGATATTTGTGTAAAAAGATAGAAATATGGCATTTATATACAAATAAAGGTGAGACCAGGTGAGTTCCAGTTTTAATAAGGAAAGAGAGATCAGTAGTATACAACATTTAAAATAAAAATAAATTTTATCTCCTATATTTCTCTTTTTTCTTGCTGTATTATTGTTTAATATTATGCTATTGAGTTTAAGATTTTAAAAATAATGTGTGCAGTTCAGGTCAAAAATTAGATGCAGGCTTTTGGATTTGTAGATTTGACTCAGATTTAAATGTGCTATGAGGCTCATGACCTCACAGCACATCCCTGGTTCAACAATAAAACACAAAAAATGTTTCAGACTGTAACTGACTGGCGTTTACTGTTCAGATGAGAGACTTCAGCTCAGCAGTTGGAATCCCCATGAACTGCATCTTCCCTGTGAAGAACTACAGTGAAGAAATCGACATGAACAATGATGTTGATACTCTGATCCTGAGCGCTCTGAGGAATATGGTCAACTTTGGAGACGACTTCATTGAGAAGATTTAAACTGAGATGTAGAGAAAACAGTGAGGTGTGACAGTGTCAGGTCCATATACTCTGTATATATAGCATGCAATGAAAGCTTCATTATGTTACATAGGTTACGGCTTTTCAAATTTGGACTTGAGACATTGAACAGAACAACTTTTCAGTCTTTTAAGTTATCCTATCAGTGGATAAAAACGTAATGTTTTATTTTTAAGTGAACTTGGTTAGGTCAGTATAACAATAGAAATTACTACTGGGAGCTGATCCTCCCACTTTATATAAAATTAGAACAGGCACACGTTATTTTAAGTTAGTTTAAAATCTCAAGGCAAGGTAATAGCAGGAGCGTTTTAAATCAAATGAATAGAATTTGTTTTAAATCAAACTCAAACTCAAAATTGCTTATTGCTGTTGTTTTTTTATTTTCTTAAAATACAAAATAATTTTTAAACACTTCTGTGATATTTACTTGATCTTTTTTTTTATCAGATGTCTTTCGTCTCTGCTTCTCATGTAAAGCACCTTAAATAACCATGTATGCAAAGAGGCTGTACAAATTTCTTGCTTTGTCTTTTTTTAATTTTTTTTTATCTATTTCAGATTGCATCAGTAGCTGCTATGAAAGATAATACAACGCTAAGCATGTTTTGGGTTGATTGGAGATCGTGTCATTTTGATGTAAGAAGGAGATTCAGTCAGAAGTTTGAATAAACTTCATTAATATCACCTTTTAAACTTGTCAGTTTTAATAACTCTTGGTTTCTACCCAAAGTAGAGAAGAAGCCTGGTTTACAATTTGGCACATTTCATTGATTATATTCCTCTGCTGTAAAATAACAGGAACACTAGGGTCAGAGGTGGAGCTGTTGTTTCAAATTTCCTGTTTTTTACAAACATTGAATAAAACGACACATAGACTTTTTTTTTTCATTTGTGCCTAATATTAAAGCAGATCAAACATCTTGCTTTACGTCACTCAGAATGACAAATTATTTCAATTTGATAAATGCCACAATAATGGGACAGAATATAGATTTATTTATCAATATCTTAAACAGCTGAAGCTTACAGAATTATTATTGTCTCTTTAAACAGTTAAGGAAACCCAAGATGATGTCATGGCTTTGGAAACATCTGATAGGTTAACCGACATGTCGATGTATTTTAAGTTCACATCTGGTTTCTTGTTTCATTGTATAAAGTCAAAAGAAATCAACCAAGATATCAGGAAAAATGTGGAGCTGCCCCAGCCTGGTTCAGCCATGAGAGCGATTTCCAGAAGCTTGTAGGTGCTGCGTTCATCTGTTCAAACAATTAAATATAACTATAAACCTGATGAAAATATCTAATCGTCATAATGATCAGCAAGGAGATTTTTCTGTGTCCCACAGATGAATGTCTTTCGATCGAAAATGTGCAGATTCACCCTTGAACAAATGCCAGATGCTGATAAATTTTTATCCACAGTGAAACATCTTCAGTAGTGACATGGGCTGAAAGGTCACTCAGTGAGGAGGAAACAATTACCTCAAATTAAACAAAAGGTCAGATTTCAGTTTACAAATTCAAACATAGACAAAGATCTTCATTTTTGGAGCTGTGAAGTATGGTGGTGGCAGCATCATGTTGTGGGGCTGTTTGTTTAGTTAACTCTTAAGTTTCCAAAGCCAGGGAATCATCATCTGGGTTTTTTTTTTCACTGTTTAAAGGAACAGTACTCTAAAGCAAACTTCTGATTTTAAAGATTGTAATAAATAAATCTCTTACTATACCATTAATGTGGTTTTTAGCTCATATAAATAACTTTAATAATTTAGGAAAGCAGTGCTTCCTCCAGCAATTGTTGAAAGCCTATTTATGTGTAATTCAATTTCCTGCCATGCTTTGCAATGACTGCAGCAAGTACAAAGATGTCACTGCAGAACAAAGAAAAGAAAAAGTGAAAGTAAAAGAGGTATTGTGGTGTTGTCAGAACAGTGAATGTTATGTAGGGGAGGAGACGGATGTTTATTCATTTTACAGCAAAGCAGCAGCAACAGGATGAGACGATATTTGTGTGAGTGCATTTTAATTCAGATAACTTTTCTAGATATTTGTAAGAAGTGATTCACAAAAGCTTTTATAAGATACTTATGACAAGAACATATCAGACTTTCTTTCAGTAGATTCTGATCAAAACTTTGTTCAGACTCATTTGACCAGCAAATTCTGCAGAAAAAATCAGCAGCATTTAATAAACTCTTCTTCTTTTTCTCTGTTATAAAAGGGAAAAAAGAACCTTCTGGTAAGTTGACGTGTCAAATCCAACACTGCCTAATGCTTTATATTCTCCACTTCCTGCTTCTGATCCTGAAACTGATTTAAATCGAACGTAAATATTTTAAATGGTGTTTGTTTGTGTCAGTTTGGATAAAATTGAAGAGATCGAATTGAAGTAAATCTATCAGGAACAGTTTAATTTTTTTTCTGTTTTTCTCTGCTAAAGCTGAGGAGGCTGAGTCTAAAAGTAAGTTTTTGCATTTTGTTTCTGAAATATTTCAGTCTTCTTTGCAGAATAATAATTCATGTTTCTGTTCAGCTCTGGATGAACCATGGAGGGAACTACACTGGGGGTGAGTTTACAGTAATATTGTTATAACTGATTGATAAAATCACAGAAGCTCAGAAGAAGTACAAATCTCTGAATTTTCTTTTTGTTGAAAGTTT
The DNA here is from genome assembly GCF_019740435.1 of Gambusia affinis. Lineage (NCBI taxonomy): Eukaryota > Metazoa > Chordata > Actinopteri > Cyprinodontiformes > Poeciliidae > Gambusia > Gambusia affinis. The sequence continues at coordinate 24,902,269 of NC_057878.1, forward strand.
TGCTGGGTTTTGCTGAGTTCTAGTCAGAGTTTGTGAGTTAACAGGAAATGGAGGACGGAAGTAGATCAAGAAGGAAGTAGATCACTCTGCTTTATGGCTTCACGATAAAACAGAGTGAAGCTCAGACTGACACAAGAGAAACTCATCATAGATGGACTATCATCACACAGGAAGAAAACAATTATTAACAAATGATAATTTGTTAACCAAAAGAACGGTTTGTTACAAGACAGAGGGTTATAAAACATGAGCTCATCACTCATAACAGAAGATAAGAAAGTGGTGGAGTCAAAGCTGATGTTTGCTCTTACATAAGACCAGGTTTACAGGGCACATCTCTCTCAAAAACAAAGCAAAGATCTTGCTTCCTCTCTTTTGTTGAAGAGCATACCAAAGAAAAATCAACTTGCTATGAATAGCTATTCATGAAGCTTCCTGATGAAGCTTTGTTCATCAGGAAACATGAACAAAGCTTCATGTTTCCTGATGAGAACCTATTAGAGAGCTCTGATGACTCCAACATTAAGATGCTAGATTGTTTTAATACTATTATTTCTTTTTAGGGCTTGAAATGGCCGAAGTCTGAAATGCCTTACCCATGTTCTTTCCAGTTCAGTTACCATTCAGGCTTTTATTCATACCCAGTTAAAAACAGGTTATTGCAGCAAATGTGTTTAATTGCATCTGGTTTTTAGGTAAATTGCAGAGGTAAAAGGTAAGAAGGTGATTACAATTATTTCTAGCTGGAACCTGTCAACCTCACACAGCAGCTCATACTCCGTCTCCATCAGAGAGGTGACGTTCCACAACCTGAGAACCAGCTTCTGTAGCGGAGTATCAGACCGCCAAAGTCCGTTCCAAGGCCACCATTAAACATTAGACATGTTTGAAGAGCATACCAAAGAAATGCTCTTATTTGGCATGCTCAGTTAAACAGTTGTTTAAGTGGCCAACTGTGCCACTTAAACAACTTGCCTTGCAGGAAGAAGGTCCTGGGTTTGATTCCCGGCCCGGAGTCTTTCTGCATGGAGTTTGCATGTTCTCCTTTTGCTTGCGTGGATTCTCTCTGGGTACTCCGGCTTCCTTCCACAGTTGAAAAACATGTCTGTCAGGTTGATTGGTTTCTCTAAATTCTCCTTAAGTGTGTGTGTGCATGGTTGTTTGTCCGTCTGTCTCTGGGTTGTCTTGCGATGGACTGGTAACCTGTCCAGGGTGACCCCCCCTCGCGCCTGTTGAGAGCTGGAGATAAGCACCAGCAACCCTCACCATCCCACTAGGGATAAGAATGGAAGATGGATGGATGGATAGCTGTGGTGGTTATTGTACTGACTTGATAATATTGAATTGAAATATTTTCTCTTGCCTTATTCATTATTAGGACAGCACTAACCAACTGATTTACTTTATGTTCTCAGAGAAAAACAGAAGGATCTTCAATATGTGCAGGAATACAAACCACAACAAGATGACATCAAGTACCTCCGAGTCCTGCTTTATGGACCTGTTGGAGCTGGGAAGTCCAGTTTCATCAACTCTGTCAGTAACGTCATTCGAGGTCGGATGACGATTCCTGCTTTGGCCAGCGCGATGACGTCTGATCAAAGTTTCACCAGAAAGGTTTGAAAACTAAGATGCTTCTGTTTATATTCCAGATTGAAGTCAATACTGCTATAGTACTATTAGAAAAGCTTTAAATAATGTTTATTAGAATCAGACTGGCTTGTCATAACTGTAGTTTGAATACTGAATTTGTTAGGATTTCTCTGCTCATAAAGTCTGTGTGCACAGATGGAGATTTGCTCTGAACTTCTTCCTTTCTATTTGTTGGTTCTGGTCTGGTTGAGACTTTTAATGAATCAATCTGAAAAACACCTGTGAAAGCAACAGGAGTTTTTTTTTTTTTTTTCTGCATTTCAGTATGAGACTCATAAGTTCATAAAGGGACGAGGAAGCTCAAAGACATTTTATCCTCTGGTCTTCAACGACATCATGGGACTGGAAGATGGAACCGACAGAGGAGTTCATGCTGACGACATCAAACTGGCTTTGGAAGGTCATGTGAGGGAAGGTCACAAGGTGCAGCAACTGCATATACAAGTTGTGAAATGTCAATATGAATGACTGGCTGTAGCCCCTATTTAACAGACCAGAGTTGTGTCTGAAATACTTTTCATGCTGTATCTTTTGTTCTTTTCCAGTTCAACCCAGTTGCTCCAATATCTCAACATGACCCAGGCTACAACCCAACCCCCTCTGCTGACGACAAAGTTCATGTCCTGGTCTGTGTGATGTCTGCCAACACTCCTCAGATGAATTCATCAGTTCTGGAGAAGATGAAGAGTGTCAGAGAAACAGCCAGTGATCTGGGTGAGTTTATGGAGAATGATCTTATTCAGACTTCATATTAACAGGATAGATTTATAATAAAGTCTAACGTCAATGTCTCTGGTTCCAACCTGAAGGATTTGCCATTTATTTCAAACCTTTTGAAGTGTTAAAAACTAAGGCTGCCAACATTTGTGATTAATCATAAAAGTTTAACACCCTAATATTACATAATGCATATTGACTGCATTAATTATTTTGACCTAAAAGCCTCTCTCCCGGCCCACAGAGGCTTACATAGTTCAAAGAATGAAAAGTTGAGCGAGGAGAGAAGACTGCTGTGGTCAGCAGCAAATTTTACTTTAGAAACACACTTATTACAGAGGATGCAGACCTCGATGCAACCATCCTGAATTTGACTCCCATCCTTGGTTCCGTTGCTGCATGTCTTTCCCCCTTTAGAAAAAAAAATTATATAAAAACAAACGTAATGTTTGTCCAATGGACATTTGGTTTAAAGTAAGGCAGTATGTGGACTATAGTTTGCAAGGCGAGTCATCCTTTCACCAAAGCACTAACAATATTATTTGAATAATACATTTTATATATGATGATGTTTATTTCTTGAGATATCAAAGGCCTTTTTAAAAAAAAAAAAAAAAAAAAAAGGTATGTAAAGCAGGAAAACATATTTGGTTTGAGGCAAAAAAAAAGTTGAGAGCATAGTGAGTTTGATTACATTTTTGAATCCATTGAGAGCACTCATAGAAACAAGTTTTATTTACTTGTATGAGTTTATTTTCCTGCAGGAATTCCTCAGATGGCCATGATGACCCACATCGATGAAGCCTGTGGTGAAATTGAGAAAGACTTGAGGAATGTCTACAAGAGCAAGTACCTGAAAAAAAAGGTGAGTTTCAGTCAGATGGTCCAGAGAGAGGGCACAAAATTATTTTAGAGTGTAACTGTGACTGATTGCTGCTGTTCAGATGAAAGACTTCAGTGCAACAGTGGGAATCCCCATGAACTGCATCTTCCCTGTGAAGAACTACAGTGAAGAAATCGACTTGAACGATGATGTTGACATTCTGATCTTGAGCGCTCTGAAGATTATGATCAACTTTGGGGATGATTTCATTGAGAAGATTTAAACTGAGATTTAAAACAAATAATATTGAGGGGGAGTTCAGTTACATCCAATATACCAAATATGTACACTTACAGCTTCATACCGTTATACTAGGTAAATTTTGGAATCCAGTTTTGGACTCAAGTAGTAAAAGGAACACATTTAGTAGAATTTGCTTTAAATCAGAACTAAAAAATATATTGTGTAATGCGGTGGTGTTAGATTTTTTTATTTTCTTAAACATTTAATCTGTTCTTTTTCTATATTAAAGACTTTTATGAACATTTGGGTTACGCATTTGGGTTGTATGCTTTTATGTGACTTTCCTTTATCTTTTTGATTCATCAGTTGTTTTTCAGCTCTGTTTTTCATGTACTTGTAAAGTACATTGTCAGTTGAAATGTTTACATGCATTATGTGTACAAAGGTGGTGCCCAAATAAACATTTTCTTTTCAATAAAACTTTTCATGAATTGCTATTCATTGTGGTATAATGTTAAACATCTCTGGGCAGTTTGGTTAATTGGAGTTGATGTAATTTTGACATGAGAAGATTCAATTATATACCAGAAGTTTGAATAATCTCAGACAACTTCACTTATTAATCTTGTCAATTTAATAATTTGTGCACCTGTGGATGCATTTTAATTTCACACCTGGAAAACACTGCTTTCTTGTTTGACACAATGGGAAAGTTAAAATATACTGAAGAAAATATAAACGCCCCTTGTCAAATATTGTTGCCATCTGGAGTTAACAACTGTAAATGAGCATTTGATATTTCACAGTGGCTGTGAAATATGATAAGATGTTAAACATTTCTAGGATATTTGACTGAATGGAGAGGGTGTAATTTTGATGCAAGAGGAAGATGTTAAAATGTTAAGATGTTCCTCTTGCATCGAACTACAGTGAAGAAATCGACATGAACGATGACATTGATACTCTGATCCTGAGCGCTCTGAGGAAAATGGTTGATTTTGGAGACGACTTAAGAGAAGATTTAAACTGAGATGTAGAGAAAACAGTGAGGTGTGACAGGTTTAGGAGAGAGAATGCAATAATGTCATTTAATGTCATTAAAACACAATATAGGACAAATTTGAATCTTGAACGTTTATCTTAAATCAGAACTAAATCTGTCGTATGTTTTGGGTGCTTGGTTTTTTTATGTAAAAGGTTCTGCTATGTAATTGTTTTTCATAATGTGATAATTTTCTGATGTGCTTCATCTGTATTTTTATGTAAAGCACTTTAAATCACCCTGCAGACAAATAGACTATACAAATAAACCTGCTTTGCCTTTTCTTACAATCTTACATTATAATGGTAGTTATTATAATGTAATAACTAAATATGCTTAACACTGTATCATATTGTTAAGCATGTTTAAACTATTGGTTGTGATTTTGATGTAAAAGGAACAACTGGGATGATTTTTGATTTAAGACGAAAATGCAATGTTTGATCAGAAGTTTGAATAAATTCCACAAATCATATTCGTCTAGTCAATTTAATAATTTGAGTTTATTTGTCGAGTTGGATGCAACTTTGATGAAAACAAGTTAACCATTCATTCAGTAGCAGGAACTGCATATCACTCTTTAATGTGATATCATAAATTCTGTACAACATGAAGCTTATGGAGGGATTTTTGAGGTAGAGAAGACAGTTGCAGTAGTCGATGCAGGAGGAGACAAGGCCACGGACAAGAGGAGAAATGGAGTGGAAGGGATGGGAGGGACAAAGATTAATGCGTTAAAGACCCGGTCCCAGTGAAAAACAGAATGAACAGCATAACATGATGCCATCATACAGATGTTTTACTATTGTATGCGATACTGTTTATATCTTAATTTAAATTTGGTAACTGCATGCTCATAAAAAATGGTCTTTTGTAAGTACGACACGGTGTGTCATCCTATAATTTTGATTTATTAATTATAGGATAATTAAGAAAAGAAGAAACTTTGCTCTAAAGTTTTCAACAGTTCTGATATAAAGTACCAATTTATTAATTACTTAGTATCAGTAAGTATCTAAGCTGAAGTATTTGTTCTTTGTTTTGAAAAAACAGCGTTGGAACGCTGCTAGCTGTTCCCCAGCAGAGAAAAATGACAAGGCTCAAATCTTGAAAACTGTGTTATTTATTTTACAAACACTGAAAACATCTGGATTGCTTTGTCACAGACATTGTGGATTGTATTAAACTATAAAATAAAAAGTCAGCTGCGTTCTGCAGAGCAGACACTGATTATTTTTTTAGATCATCAATAAATAATTTAGTTCTTAAAACATCTGAAGTTGTCCTGAGATGCTGGTCATGAAACACTAAACAGGTCAGTTCTTCAGGTGAGCAGCAGATGTTCAACAGGAACGTAAAAGGTTCCTCAGGTTCCTGTAGATTAGACAACTCATCTGTGGGAAGGAAGTGTTCACAGAAAGTCTTCAGCAGCGATTCTCTGCTCTCCAGAAGATTAAAAACGAGGTCAACAATTCACCTGGAAACTGAACCATCGTCCTCTGACTCCACCGTCCAAAACCCTTAAGTCCGACTGTCCATCAGGAGCAGAACCAGGTCTTAGTTTCACCCTGAAATCCCTCACTGTCCATCATCATCATCATCATCATCATTGTCATGATCCTCAAGTCTTTTATTTTGTAGTGCCAAAGTTACGTCACGGGTTTCAGACTGCCTTCCACCTGCAGGTAGAAGTTATTGTTCCCCATTAGAGGCCGGATTCTTTTGGAGGATAGTCCATGTTGGTTACCATGGTAACGACCGTGACGAGGTCCTCAGGAGCGGTGGCATTCGCCTGCCGCTGCATCTGCGCCACGCGTTCCTCCACGCAGCCGGCCGACAGCCGAGCCTCGGCCTCATGGTCCCAGAGCTCCTCGATGGTCTCGCAGAGCAGAGCCAGACCCTGCAGGGGAGACGAACACGTCCACAACACCGGTCAGAGACCAATCAGTAACAAACACGTCCACAACACCGGTCAGAGACCAATCAGTAACAAATACGTCCACAACACCGGTCAGAGACCAATCAGTAACAAACACGTCCACAACACCGGTCAGAGACCAATCAGTAACAAACACGTCCACAACACCGGTCAGAAACAACGCAGTAAAACACATCTGCAATTTCTAACATGGCTGTTATTTAAAGGCTTGAGTTGTTAAGACAGTGGTGCATGCTGGGTAGTGTAGTATGACTCACTGCATGTTTCTGCCAACACTCCCTCAAGGTCGGCCTCAGCTTCTTGAAGACCACCACCTCCTGCATGTCCTCCAAAGACGGGTGCTGGCCCACCTCCTCCTCAAACGGCAGCATGTACTCATCCACCGGACCTGGGCATTGAGCAGAACCGGATATGAGCTGGATGTTAGCGGTAGCCTCAAGTCACAAAACGCAACGAAGATGTTTGAGTGAGACTCAAACTTCTGCATGAATGAAAAGTCTGGTGAGAAAAAAACCCTTAGAATAAACAAGATCCAATAATACTGTCAGTAGAAAATTCAAGACCTGTAAATAACATATTACAGGCCAATTAACTTTTTAAAATGAACTCAAGACATTTAAAGGCCTTAATTTTAGTTATATGAATTTAAGACTTCTTAAGGCTGCACAGCCACTCTGCTTACTTAACGGGCTGAACTTGTCCAGACTGAATCTAGACTTGTTGTGTTTTGGAGAGAGCTCAGCTCCAAATCTGTTTGGCTCTGATAAACGTGTGAACCACGCAGCTGTTAAACTGTTCCAGTATTTTAATGATCCAGCCCAACAAGTCAGGTCATGTTTATTACCGTCAGCAGCTTTGCAGCGTGAAGCGAGCTCCCACAGCACCAGGCCCACAGCGTACATGTCTATCCTGAGGAAGACGTCCCTCTGGAAGTTAATGGCCCCTTCCAGGACCTCAGGGGCCATGTAGCGCCGGGTCCCCACCTGAACAGGAACATAGAAACATCAAAGATTATAAAAAAGAGGTTGCTTTTTTTTTTTTTTTTTACTGATCCAAAAGAACTTTAAAATAGAGCTTAAACTCAAGAATCACCTAATTTGATTGTTTATCAATTATTAGAGTAATGGCACATTATGCTGATTTTTTTAAGCTTATTTTTTACAATATTAGAAATACACAGAAAATGGAAATTTGGTGGAACAAAACATTTTGTACAGTTTTTACTATTGCAACTCTAACTATGTTGTTCTTTCAGCAAATTGACTCTTTTTTAGTCTGCATAGTCTAGTTGATTAATTGATTAGTAAATTAGTTGCCAATTATTTCAATAATCAATTAACCATTTCAGTCCCACTTCTGAATAAATGTTTTACCTGTCAGTCACTAGAGCAGTGAGATCAGTTGCAGGTTACCTAGCAACAGCCCTTTAAAGGAGAGTACAGATCAGAACTTTTCTCTGGAGGACTCACGTATCTGTGGTTCGCCGCCGAAAATTTCCCAGCCTCGAATCTCAGAGCGAGGCCGAAGTCAGCGATGCAGGCCGTCAGGTCAGACTTCAGGAGGATGTTCTTCGTTTTAAAGTCCCTGAAAGAACAAGACAACTGAAAACCTTCTGTGTGCCTGTGGTTTAACCTCTGTACTTGGATGCGACGTCCTACCTGTGAGCAATGGAAGGTTTGTGTCCAGGTACGTCCTTATGCAGGTAGGCCAGACCTCGGGACATCGTCTGAGCGATGAGACAGAGCTCAGACCAGGACAGGACGTTGGCTTTCAGATAGTCACACACCGAGCCCTGAGGACACAGGACAGACAGTTAGGATACTATAACACGGCTGTGTTGGAATATTAGTTTGACCACTAAAACAAATGTAGTGTTTACACTTTTGTAGCAGGAAAAATACAATAAATGTGTCATTTTCAGGTTTAAAAGTTCTGCAGATCCAAGTCAATGTTTACGCTGCACTTCCTGGACTGTCCAGCAGAGGTCGTTGTGTCTTCATTCAATAAAACTTCCCACAAGAAACTTGCATGGTAGTTTTTTTTTTTGTAAAATCCAAAAAAATGACACTATTCTGTTTGTGTTTTTTTCAGGGTTAAGGTTTCTTTAGCACAAAAGTCTAACCAATTAATGAGTCATACTTTCTGATAGATGCTAAATACTAACGTACAAACACACAAGCATTAAATATACAGCTGTTAACTTTTTTTCACTGTTACTTTGTCTTTTGTATTACTATTTATTAATATGACTACATAAACTGTAATATGACTACATAAACTGTATTATAAAAGATATCAAACTCTTATTTGCACAACTCTTGTAATAAAAATTTCCAATCAATTTTGTTGTAACTGCTACACATAAGTAAACAAGATTCAATTTATACACTGTTGCAACTTAAAAAACAAACATATTTCTGTAGGAATTATGCATTTCTGGTTGAGACTCTCCACATTACTTGCAGCTACATTTTTTTTAATGTTTATTGCAATTTCTTCTGTATCCAGCAGAAGTCACTGTTTTGTGTATTTAGCCTTATTTTCTAGAAGTGGTCCATATTTAATTTCCTGAAATACCCTGCATCACCAGCAGAGGTCCACACTCTGTCAACATATTGCAGTACCGTAAAAGCCCAGCAGGGGTCACAGTTTCACCTTGTCATGGTAGGCAGTAATGAGCCACAGCTCCAGCTCGGCGTTGCAGCCTCTCTTCTCTGCTCCGATGAACAGCAGCAGGTTTTCGTGCCTCATCCCACTCAGGCTGTAGATCTCGTACTCCGCCTGCCACGACTGACGTTCCTGAACACAGAGGAACACAAAACTCACCATCGAATAAAGCAACTCTGAGTCAGACAATACTGGAAACGTTTATTAAAGTAAAATGTGTTTGGGAAGCATTGATCAATCTCTTGGACCTACATGGATTCTGCAGAAGTCGGTATATTAAATTTGTTGCCATTTTTATGACATCTTTCTCACTCATAGTGCCACTGAGTGAATGCATAAAGTGAACAAGTGTTTTTAAAAATACTATTTTAAGCCATTGACAGTAAAATCGTAAACTATCACACATATTTGTGTTGTTTCAATAACAGATTATGTTATGTGGCTTAGTTTGAAAACTTTTCTTTGCAGTTCTAACTCAACATTTTTCAGATAATTGCTTTTGTCCCTCTATCATTGTGCTGGATTCATTTTCAGCATGATCAGCTAACTCATCAGAATCCTTTGGCAGATCATCTTTCAAGCCTCTTTTCTCTCTCTCGCTTGTTCTTATTAAAATGTAGCTAGATTTATTTTTTCCACATGTGAAACATTTGGCTATTTCTGAATGGTGTTAGCATACCATCGGAAAAACAACTGGACAACTGTTTGTCCAGTTGATTTATGGCCCCCAGATTGCATGTATGCATCATTTTTTTGAAAACTAATAAAATTTATTGCAGCCGAGATTCAAATGTAATGTTTTTAAATGTCATTTTCATCAGCAAGGCAGTTCATAACATTATACAGTTACCAATTAGTAAACATTACATTTTGTTGAATGACATCATCCATAAGCACCAAATATGTAAGTCAATGTTCTAATGATTATGGTTCTACAAGCAACTCAATACATGTTTTTGATTTACACAGACTCAGTGTTTCAGCTGTTTTGCAGTTTCCTGGAAGTTTGTTCATTTAAATCTTGAAATTTAATCCCCTAATCCTGAACTGATGGAGCAGACTCACCTGGATGGGGAAGACCTTGACTGCTACTTGTTCACTGAGCAGCTGAGCCTTCCACACACAGCCGAAGCGCCCCCTAGCTTTGACCTCCAGCAGCTGCACAGGCCTGTGACCCAAGACGGGGGATGGAGGCATCAGACCGGGATCCTACAGGAAAACAGAAACAGGAGGTTCTGGGTGAGATGGGATCCATCAGATCCGAGTCGCTTTCCTCAGAATAACCAAACAAATCCCCATGCACCATCATCATCCTCCTCTTCCTCAGTGGACATCATCAGTGTGAGACAAGCACAGGCAGCATCACAGTGATCAGTGTTTGTACACACAGAGGAGGAAGGGAGGGATGAGAGAAGCTCTTACCTCCATCAAAATGTGGAAGGCGTTCTGAGGCACAAACACAAACAGGAGGTCACAGTCAGAGCTGATCTGAGATCTGCTGTCAGTCGCCACCGACAGCACTGAGCTGCTGACACCCTTGGCCACAACTTTATTCACAGAGTACAAAAATGTCTGGTTGACGCCACCTCAAATGTCTGTCATGGCTTGACATGAATAAACAACCAGAGTCCTGATCCAGAAGGGTTAGAAAAAGATGAGCGTTTCTGCTGAGCTGCATGCGTCTCTTACTGTCTGAGCCGAGAGGAATCATAGAAACTAAAACTCAGGATCTGGCACTTATGTGGAGTGGAGAACCCTGCAGTGTTTGGACATCACACAATGTTCAGATAACTTTGTCAGACGGCACTGAGTTCCCATGGCAACACCAGACACAATCACAGAAGGTTTGAGCTGAACTGTTGAGACTCAGTCTGTCCCACTAAGATCAGCTTGGAGCAAAACCCGTCAACTGTTTTTTGAATTTATTTATTTATTTTTTAAAAATAAAATAACATGAATAAGAGATCAAACTGCAGCTGAACCATTCCGCTCCTGGGATCAGAACCAGGTGAACTCGCCTGTGTGGGCAGCAGGACCGGAGGGTACGGCCGTCTGTGGCGTCGGTACATCCAGAAGGAGAGCAGCACAGCGCCGCTGACGGCCAGGCTGGGCACCATGGAGAAAATCAGAGGCTCTACCGGCTGCTTGGGCGGGGCACTGGATGCTATGGAAAAATAAAAAGAGGACGACAGGTACTGCAAGTGACAGGAAATAGAGACAAGAGGCAAAAATATCAGACATGATATAACCAGGTGAAAAATTACCATGTGTGATAAAGTTGTTTATCACACATCTTTATTTGTGTGATAAACAAATCACACAAATAAAGATTTGTTTATTTCCAGGAAGGACTGATGATGTCATCAGGCCTGTCATGATCAATTCTGCTGGACAAGAAACTGTCCCAGAAGTTATTGTGATAAATAACTTCAATATCGCAACTACATTATTATTTAATGGAACTTCATTGCATTATTATTACTCATAATAATGCAAGTTCACCTTCTCAAAAAATCTTTTCATTTTGTAAAGAACACTGCAACATGTTTTAAATATCCAAAATAAAACACAACCACAAACAACGGCTTCTTCAAACAATAATCAGAATGAAAATGATCAAGCTTATTGCAACAGACATGGATGTTATCAGGTTAGCATGAAGTCATCAGGGTAACAATGATAAAGTCATCTGGATTTGCGCAATAATTATGACATCACAGGACAATTATAATATCCGGATGATGTCAGCTGGTTGACTTGACATCATCGATGTAATGATGATGTCATTAGTTTATTTCTAAAAGTAGAAAAAAACTTGACGTCAACAAGAGATAAACATTGATTTAGACACCAATCTATACAATTTTTTAATAAAATATGAGTCTTAGTAAACTGTAGATCTAGAGGCAGAACGATCTACCTTACAGTTTCAAAACAAGAGGAAACAGAATACAGAACTGATCTATACAGAGTTTCTACATCTGCAATTTCTACTTTGAGTGATTACAAAGAACTGACACAATCAGTAAAGTCATAGGTCTGATGAACAGGAGGTGAGGGCATGGCCGGTGAACAGGTGTCTCTTACGTGTTGCTGGGGGCTCGCTGACGTTGGGTCGGTGGGAGAACTTTATGTTACACAGACTGACATCACAGCAACAGAAGAAGACTTCAGGGGCTTCTCCCAACTCCACACACTCACTCCTGGTGGAGGAGGAAGAACAGGAACACATCGTCATCATCATCATGTGAATGCAGTGATCAGCTGACCAACCAGAGTGAAAACATCTCTAACTGAACTCTAGTGAGACTTTTTTTATTATTATTATTTCTCCTGAATTAACAGTTATCAGGTGTTATCACAGTGGCTTCACACAATCAAAAAATGCACTTTTTCAGATATGAATAAATGTAACTAATATAGACTAAACGATAATAAATGTAATTAAAGACACCAGCAGCTTCACAGATTTTCAACATATCAAGAGTTACAAAATAAAAAGTAAATCAGGAAATAATACAATTAATTTCCTTCTGATAAATATTGCAATGTCCACACCACTCGATGCTTCAGCAACTCGGCCTCTAAAAAAATACATCAACTGAAGGAATCAAAGTCAATAACAGACCAGAAATACCACAGGCATGCAGAAATAGCATGCATAGTGCTTTAAATGTAATAATCTACCACATATTGTGTGCAAGCAGTTTTATGCAAACATTGATGCTGATATGATGAATGTGATTTAACAAATAGTATAGCTTTACTCGAGATTTGTTTTAGAAAGAATTATCTGTCGACAGTGGAAGTCATATTTCATATCTGAAATTTAAATACTGAAATGATTTGCCATATATAGAAGCAGTCAGGGAATCTGTTTCTTACATTTTAATAAAAGAAACTTTAACCTGTAAGTTTTGGAAGATTGAAAACTGTTTGGTTTTCAAACTGAACATTTTAATATTTTGATCATGAATCCAGCAACACCAGCACTGTTCTCAGCTCACGTCTGGAGCATTAAGGCTGTTGTGTAAACAAGAGGTGCAACACAAAACTGTTTATTTTAATAAACGGATGAACCTCGAATGACTTCAGTTGTGATTTTAATCAATATGAAGATAAAGCAAACTAAAATTCACCCCGAAGGGATGGGAGATGTTGCACAATAATGCTATGGAAACACTGATGTTTGTCCTCATAAAAACTAAAGTAGTACACAGCTCTCATTATTATTCACCTGGCAGAAAGACATGAACTCCCTGACTCTACAGATGCTAATAAACTGGTTCAACAGGCTATGAAGGAAGCTCTCCAACCACCATGTTACGGTTAACTTATTAAATCACACAAATATTGTAAGATAGGCAGATTCCACAGTAAACAAACAGATGAACCCAAACTTATTCAGACTCCTGTCACATTAAAGAATCCCTGCCTGTGTTTGGATGCTCATTTATTTAATAACTAATCGTAGGAGCACAAAGAGTTTTTCCCCTGAGCTCCTCACCTGTAGCAGCTGGGATGGTCCAGCCAGCAGCCCTGCTGGATCAGCTTCACCTCTCCGGAGGCGTTCTTCCAGGTGGAGAAGCAGTGCTGCCGCTTGTCCTCCTCCCCGGAGCAGGTCACCACCGTGCTGCCGTCAGCCCGACCCTCTGCGTCCATCGGGACGGACGACGATGGGTTGTGGGTGTACTGAATGCACTGGTGGCTCTCTGAGCGGCCCAGGATCGAACCTGATGCCACAAAAACACTTTCAATATGCAGAAGTTCTCCTGCAGCCATTTATAGTGTGGAAGAGCTCGTCAACTGTCTCACAGGACTGGTTTTAAGTTCACTATGATTAAAGTAAGTCCTACACAAATTAAATAAAAACTCAAGTTATTAAATATTAAACTTTTTCAGTTTAATTTGGTGTTTTTCAGCTCTGGCCTGGGACTTGAATGTTAATAAGTTATTAACTAGGTTTTTGTTGGCCATTATAATCCCCGTTTTCAACAAAAACCTCATTTAACTAGGATGAAGGAGCAGTTAGTAGAAAACCCAAACGTGTAGGTTTTATTTTTCATTGCCTAACAAACACTTTTAAACCAGATCTAATAAATCATGGGGAAAAAAAAAATCTATCAGAACAGCATTCCTACACATCTTTATGTAAAAACTCCAAACTCAAATTTCTACAGTTGAGTTCAAACTGTTTTTATTGACATTACCAGTGTATGTCCTTTGTCTAAAATCCAACAAAAGACACAGACAGCCTAAATGCATGAGACTTAGATAAGTCCCAGCAACTCTTCATAATATGCATATTGTTTATGATGATATTGTGATAACACATGTAATGGCACAATAACCACTGTAATGTCTACTTCTGATATATTAAATATTACTACACTATTGTTCATTACAAAATAGTCAAATATTTCTTAATTTTAAATGTTTTACTACACCCACTATTAAAATGTGTAGCATTTTCCAATATAGATAATACGTATTATATAAATGTTTGCATGTTGTCCGTATGTTATCTAATATAAACCTACATTAAATTGATTTGTGTTTCACTGGGATCCTCTGGGAATTATTACATTTTTGTTCTTCAAACATAAAAATAAAGTGTGCTGCAGGACTGATAACTGCTTACACAACAGTATAAGAGCAAGTCAGGCGACGTGTGTTTACGTATTTGAAATTAGCGAGCGTTGATCGTGCTTGTTAAAGGAGTGTCCCATATTTGTGTGGAATATTTTAACTTCCTGATTTAGGAGCCAACAGCGAGGGAGAACAGGACACAAATAGGATTCAGCCCAGTGTTTGGGCCGAAGAGCCTCAACCGACCTGGACTGAGCAGATACACGATGGCTCCCTGTGAATGGGTTTAAGGAAAACAAGTGACTATTTCTAGATGGACTAAGGGAGACGTCAGAGCATCAAGGTGAAAAAGTGAAAGCAATAAAACTAATGACAAGTAGGCAAAGGGAAGGGAACAGGAGTTTGATAAATGTCAAACTTCAATCTGTTCTTCAGAACTGAAGAACAACGAGAACTTGATCCAGGAAGAAGAACGTCCTGAATTAAGTTGTTTAGACTTTGTGAAAATTCAAAAGAGCTGGAATTTCAGTTCAGGATCATTTTCCCTTCCACTCCTTCTAAAAAGAATGAAAAAAATATTCATTTTTGACTTTTCTGGAGTCAGTCTGTAAGCTGAAGGTGGGTACTTGTAGTTCTCCAGGACAACTGGTTTTATGTTGTTCCAGTTACCTGGGAAGTTGGAACACAAAGCTGGGTTTGGCGTCAGACACTACACTATAAACAGTTTTCCAATTAAGAAGCTGGAATTTCAACATGGCGTTGCCCTTAAACATTGTTTGAAGTTACAAACACTTTCCATAAGCAAACACTGACTTGTGCTTGCTTATGTGTCTTGTAAAATAAGCATGTTTTCACCACGGATTACTACAGTTGATGCGAGGAGCGGCCATATTGAAACAGGAAGTCGGCTGGGAGTAATGGAGTTGCTCCACATTCCCACCGATTTTCCCCAATTGATTTTTTACAACTGGGAACTCGAAATGTCCCAGTTAAAAGCCCACTTCGCTTTTCTTTATGGCCACCACTGACATCAATTTAGCAAGAAGTGGTGGGAAGGTTTATTTTACAAGATACACATGTAAGCGTGCGTCTAAAATTAATTTTATGTGTAGCGCCTGGAACTATTAACTGAACAAATTAAAAGTGGTGTTTGCTTAAAGCAAAGGTTATATTGATGTTTGTAAGCGACGCATTGTTGAAATTGTGACTTTTTACCTAGAACACAGACCTCGGGTCTCGCATAAAGCAGCTAGCTTCTCAGCTCCAACATTCTGGTTCAAATGATCGGGAAACTATCAGAGATCAGCTAACCTTTAGATAGGTGTGCATCTCACCTGAGCAGCAGGAGATGAGGAGAATACTCAGAACCAGTCTGGCTTCTGGTCCCATCCTGAGTCCAAACTTTAAAGCTTGTGTTGGGTTTGTGACCCTGTGACTTTTAAACTGGCTCTGATGAACAGAACACGGAACCACGTTTTGATCCAGACAGCTGATTAAGGTCAGTCCCGTTTACCGAAAAACACCGAACCAAAGCTCTGCGGGAAGAGTCAGAACCCGTTTTTGGAACTGGAGAAATGTCCGAAACGTTGACCCACAGAGTTTGGTCATCATGTGGACAGCTGAAGTCGGTTCGGATCAGGTGTATCTGGATCACAACAGAGTTCCAGAGGAGGCGGACTGGCAGAGATTGATTTCTTCAGGAGCGGTTTCGGTTCTGGCTGGAAAGCTTCGCTCCAGACCTGGAGCTGTTTTGCATGAGA
Source organism: Gambusia affinis (assembly GCF_019740435.1). NCBI lineage: Eukaryota > Metazoa > Chordata > Actinopteri > Cyprinodontiformes > Poeciliidae > Gambusia > Gambusia affinis. The sequence continues at coordinate 24,918,702 of NC_057878.1, forward strand.
ACCGAACCACCATTCGGTCCTTGTTTACCGTAGTTCGGTTGTGATGGACTTGTGTTCGGTTGCTTCATCTACCCGAGCCGGGGTTGGCGGTGCATTAGCTTAGCACCGCCATCTAAAACAGAAGAGACAATTCTTCATCCAGTACAAACTGAAACCGCAACATGAACCGAACCTGCCGAGGTTCTGATTCCGGACTTAGAACGGGTAGATATAGAGCTTCAGTTGTCTCAGGCTCGATTCTGCTCTCCCTGACCGTACCAGCATTGCAAAAAATGGCTGCCGTGTAGATATTAATCTGTTTTTAAGCTTCTTCCACAATATACTGACTGACACGGCAAGCAGCCAATAGAAAGATGGAATGGTCTTTCTCCACCTATCAACTGCTACGTGTGAACGTAAAACAGCTGATGGAGCGGGAAAGCCCCGCCCCCTGTCAGGCTCTTTAAACCAGCCATATCCAACCTCTTTTGCCCCACGGACCAGCTTCATGGTCTGAAAAATCTGACAGATGATGGGAATATGGACGATTATGTCGTGACATTAGCAAAGTATCAAACCATAAAAACAAACTATGAACACAGGCCCAATCCGTTCACACAGCTACTCTTTATACCTGCCAAGATTACCAACAGGAACAGAAGGCTGCAGCCGGTTTTTCAAAATAAAGCGTTTTTTGACGCTCAAGAATCACAAGATATATGTAGGCTATAATTTTTTTTTTTTTTTGAGGCCAGTGTTCTGTTTTACAGGCTTAACCAACCAGTTTAACCAGCAGATTCCAGTAAACTTTACTGGAATAACTTTACTTTGATGGGATCATACTGTTGTGTGAAAACTGAAAGGGTGAGACACAACAATCAGGTGAGTCCATCCCCTCAGTCAATAGACAGCAGAGAGCAGGGGAGAGCGTCGCAAAAACCCATAAATATAACTGACATCTATAAGAAAAGCGGATTTGGCTGTAGTTTAAAGATATACCAATAAGGCTCTGTTCAGTAGATATGCTTGCAGTGTTTTGTTTATTTGTTTTGTGTTAAATAAAGAATAAGTTTACTATACTATTGTATAGTAATTTAATACTATACTTTCTGCTTCCCTAACAGAACAGATATATAATGAAGCCAGTAGCGCTAAGGCTTCTCATACAGCAAACACTGAATACAACAGGATTTGTCTTACAAAACATTCACACTGGCCAAATTAAACTAAGATATAAGGCCTCAGATTATAATAAATTATGGAATGGTTGCCTTTTTTAACACTGAAAATAAATTGATCAGGGTCAAAGATGAAACATTTTGGATAAAAGTAATCAAAATGAACGATGAAATTACAGTTTAAACTTCAGGATGATGAAAGGAAAAAAAATGTGATGCTTTAGAAGAATGTGTAGTACTGCAATCATTCCGGTAGAGGGCGGTATTATACAAATATGTTGCTGTAAAATCATCCACATACATTGAAAGCGCAACATCTAGATCTGATTTGGGATCAGCTGACACACCACGGACACGGAGGTGGAAACTGGAACATATTTTCTGTCAATCATCAGAAATAAGAAATAAATTTCTAAACAACCCACAAACTATTTATTTTGCTTGGGTATGTGATAGATCAACAAAATTGTGAATATAATTGTGAAGTTTTAGGAAAATAAAGCATTGTTTTTAAAACTTTAAACTGAGGATTAGTGTGGTCAGTCTCCTTTAGCTTCTCTAAAGGACTATACAAGGCATCTACCTGCCTTCAAATTTTGCATTAAAAGCAGAAGTAAGGTATAAAACCACATCCCAAGCTTGATAAATCTCAAGCAGAGCACTTTCAATCCAACATGTGAAAATGGAAAGAGCATGGCACAACTCCAAACCAACCACAACCTCCACTAAACTCACAGAGCCACAATGGAGAGCAACCAGGAAGCCCATGGTGCCTTTGAAGGGTGTAAGAGGAAATATATACACAGTACAACTCATGTTCTGCACAAATCTGATGACATGAAAGCAATTGTTAAAACTATTGAATAAAGGAGCTCTGGAAAACCTGGAAGTTGCTTGGAGCTTCAGTGGAGAGCAGAAGAAGGTTGCTTTTCTCTAAAACATTTTATTTTGAAAGTATGAAATTCCCAGAAGAAAATCCTGGAACCAGAACCAATAGAACCTTCCAGTAGAGACCTGAAGCTTCTTCAGCAACCATTTAAACCAAATCCACTTAGTTCACAAGAATGAAGCTACAATTATCTTAAAAGACCCTCACTGCTTCCATTGATCCACCAGTGCCGGTTATGAGTTACTATCAGGAACCTTTGGTCTGATCTGAGGTCCGCTGTGTGGGAACATAAAGGTTTCTGGTGGTTTTGGTTTGTTCCATGAATAAAGGCTTCTGTCCCACCAAAATAAAAGCTTGTTTGGAGGACAGGAACTCCTGGCGTGTTCTGTTCATTTGAACGTGTGAAGAAGAGGAAACGGTTCTTGCTCCAGCTGGGACTTAATGAATGCAGCAGTGTGGAGGTTTATTTTAATGCTGGGTTCCGTCTGCCAACATTATGTCACTTTGTGGGAACCACCGGGAGCTTTTTGTTTCTCAGACATCATGGAGGGGTTTTATTTAGCTTGATTTGCCTTTAATAAACAGATTTAAAAGAAAACTTTGCTCTCTCCTCATCAATCAGCTCCACCTTGTGACTCCATTAGGAACCCTGAGGGATGCAATTCCAAATGGGATTTGAATTTATTTATGTTTGTCAGATCCACGCTGAAGTGTTCCTTCAACGTGGATCTCTGACAATGAGATCCACTTCATAAATGTGGAGTACAGTGCTTTACAAAAGTAGCAGTGTACCTTTGTCTTCTATGGATTTTCTCACTTAGATCAGCAAATATAGTGCAGAATTGAAATGTGGTCAGAAAATTACCTTCTGATTAGTCAAAGTCTGCAAAGAAGTGGAGGAGCAGTTATTCTGTGAAAAATTCACCAGAAGAATCAGCTCATTCTGCAAATTATCAAGTTGCTCTAAAAGACATGATACTCTAATTTCAGCAAAATGTGTTTTCACAACAGTAACCCATTTGAATTATGCACAGATGATCATCACTTTTTTTCCCAATTTCTTAAAAACTTTGGAACACCATGAACTTCCTGGTGCTGGTCCCACGCATAAAATTCCTGTGGAATATTGACTTGTTGGTTTAATGTGGAAAAAATGTGAATGATTTATTTGTTGTTTTTTTTATTTTGCAAGTCACTAATAAAGTTATTTATTTTTTATTGGTCCTCCCTGTTCCTGTCTGACAGGCTCTTCCAGCTGAGTTCTGGTCTGGTTTGAAAGGTGCTGTTGCTAAGAGATGCTGCCGCGGCTCTGGAAGCGTCTCCTCCCCGCCGGTCGCTCTCCTTTGCAGCCAACATTAAAACCAAACGCACCCTCGGTTTTATTCAGGCCTTTTGCTGTAGACATCCTGCAGACATCAGGGGCCCATTGGTGGCTTTCAGATGCAGACTCCGTCCTCCTCAACTCTGTCTTTGTGTTCAAAGTCAGAACGAAGAAAAGTGACCTGATGGCAGTGCCTGGACGTCCTGCAGGGTTTTTATTCTGAAATGGAGAGCCCAACTGGGACAAAACAAACAGGCTGAAAATGGCTGATGTGTTCCTGTCATGCTGCTTCCTGTCTGTTGGTTTAAAGGCTGTTCCTGCAGAAAGAAGGTGTCAGAGAGCCTGCAGAGCAGCACAGGAAAAAGAGCGTGCACTGCAACGCCACCACCAGGAGAATCAAAACTCTCGAGTCCCAGTCTGAGACAACAAAGCTGCTATTTGTCTTCATAGTTTCCCCAGATAGAAATTCAAAACAATTTAAGAATGCAGGAAGTGATTTTTCAGCAGCCTCTTGCTGCAGGAAAAGTATACTTGCTTTTTCTTTCTTTCTTTCACTTTGCAAATTTTTATGTTTTTGACAAAAATTTATAAAACAGGGATGTTTTATCGATTTTTGATAAAACATCAAAAATATTCTGAAGCTTGATATGGAGGAAAAGCTGTTCATCTGCTGAGGACACTGCCAGCTTATGTAGCTGACCACAGGAGAATACACAGAATGTGCTGACTTTGGAGAGTGAGGCTATGGCACTTGAATGTGTACGAAAATCTCAGAGCTGAGTTTTTACCTACAGGAACTGCATTCCTCTTCCTTCAGTATGTTCTTGCTGGATCTTGGATCCAAAATATTTTATCCCTTCGAGTCTCAAAATTGTTGTTTAGAAGAACAAAAAAACCCATTTGTTTTATTATAATCCAATGTAACACAGCTCTCACATTACCCCAAGTCTTCTTATGATTCATTGATGAGCCCCTCATGAGGACTCCTTCTCTAGAAGCTGGTCCCAAAGTACAGTTTATTTAAGAGATTCGGTGAGAAACAACCTAAAGAAACCACGAATCCATGTCAAAATGGCATCTTTGAGCTTTGTTCTATAAATGTTTTTGTGTCATATTAAACTTGACTTTGTTTTTACTCCATCCACATTGAACTTGTGTTCCGTATGACAACTCTCCTTACATAGAGCGAGTAACGCTCTATGTAAAATCCAATTTAAATGTATCCTGGTTCTGATTCTGAAAATGAACTGCCAAGACATTCCATAACCTTTTTTTTTTCCCTCCAGGGGGTCTTTTTGTGGGCTCTAGTGTCCCTTATATGACAGTAGGCTGACAGGAAAGGGGGGAAGACATGCGGCAAATGTTAGTCAGGTCCGGGAATCGAACCCACGACGACCGCATCGAGGACTCAAGGCCTCCAAATGTGGGTTGCGCTATCCCCTACGCCACCACAGCACGCCCCAAGACATTCCATAACCTTGACCAAAACTGACAGCTTTCCAGTCTGAGGGAACTTTGACCAAAACTCCAACAGTTTGTGCTGAGATTTTTCCCGTCAGTCAAGTCAAGAAACTAGTCTGACCCGGTCAGTTCTGTGAGTGAGACAACAGCTCAGGCCATAAAACTCCTTTCTCTAAACACGCAGAAGACACAATAAAGCTTTGATAAACAAGAATGATTGAATTACCTCTTCAGCATCCATCACGTTTGCCATAAAGACCCAATCATTTCATTCAATTCTTGTGGGAACAGCATCTCATCCAAAAGCTGCAGGTCAGTAGCTCTCAAAAACTGGAGCTGGACATCCATTGTTTTCGACCTTACATTTCACTCACTCAAAGTTCAGAAAGACGTCACTGCAGATTCCAATTGTCAGAGTGGCAGATACTGCAGTCTGACCGAAACTACACGCGTGACCGTCTGAACATACGTGAACTTCGTGGGTTCTGTCTGGAGGAATGTTCAGATATCAGCAGCATCTGTATTCCGACATGTTTCTCCTGCTGTCTGAGCTCTTTGTCTGAACGAGAACCTTTCAGCCTTCAAGGACGAGCTTTGTGTCAGAGTGGAGGTGATAATGTTATCGATGACCTCTTGACCCTTCTATCCTCCTCCTCTTCCTCATCATTAGTTTGTCTCATTATGAAGGCACCGTGCTGTCGTCCAATCAGAGCTCAGATAATGAACACAGATACTGGCTGCAGCAGCTCATCACATAAGTAATGAAGCTCTCTGATTCCGTTCGCTCCCAATGTCTGCAGATTTTGGATCCTTTTTTGAGTGACACAGGAAAGCTCTCCTCTGTTGTTTCCTATATGTTTATCTGTTTGAGTAAACCTTTACAGATGAAGCTGCAGCAGATGATGCTGCAGGAAGCGAAACTCCCCAAACATTCTTAATCTGGTCTGAATCAAATCCTAGGTTCAGATTTTCAGTGAGATCTGTGTAATCCAGACCTCATCTGTTTATTGTGTCTGATCTGAAGTTTCCTCTTCCTCTCCGCTGAAGGTCAGACTTTTCTGATGGGATTCATTAAATCTGAAGCTCTGTTTTCTATCAGAATTGCAAAAATGATGATTTGTAGGCAGAGTCTCTGATAAGACTTGTTAATATTCAGTTGAGAAACACAGTTTAAATGAATCTCAAAGCAGCCAGAAGCAGCCCAGTCATTCTGATCTCCAGAACCAGAAAATCCTCTAATGTCTGGTTCACACAGCAACTTTTCAAAACCTGAGACCACACACACACACACACACACACACACACACACACACACACACACAGATGACCATTCACAGTTTAAGCTGTGACAGATTTGATAGTATAGTAGGAGCAACACACCTCGCACAAATCATTTCCATTCACCAACATTCAGGTGTCAGACGGGAAATCTCACAAAACCCTTTCAGGCCAGATGTGAGTTCAGAGTAAACAAACATGGCCGACTAGATAGTGATAGTATGTGGATCATGCTTAACAGAGAAAAAAACAAAGCAAAGACAGCTTTGACATCCAACAGACTTTTTAATGTGCCAAAGCAGTTATGTTGTCATCTTTAAATTTCTCTCTGTGTTTCTGTCACCTACACAATATCGAGACAAGATAAGTCAACATGTTCAATTTTTTGATTTTAGATTCCAGTCGAATCGTCCCCGATATCTTTCTGAGCAGACCAGATCACTCTTAGCACACAACACACAGCAGGAAGATCTCTTAAGGTTACCTCAAGAGCCGCTGTGATAATCAGAACAGCTTTATGATTGTCAGTGTGGGAAAATTAGTCTAAAAATCTTGCCATGTGAACTAAGCATTAGGGATTCACTGTCAGGGTTTGTACTTTCAGCCCATGGTATCAAACCGAACCTGATGATCTGGATGTAGTTTGGAATCGGTTTGGAAACACTCCTGGATCAGTCTGGATTCTGTTTATGAGTAAAGTCGATGGATGGTGTCTGAACTTTGATTGGTTGTTACAGCAGATCAGCAGCTTGAGACTGACTTACTGCAGAGTGGAGATGAAAATCTAGTGTTTCAATAATACGTAAAGTCAAATGATCTGTGGTGACAGGAATCATGTCTGCAGTCATGCAGGTGAAAGGTGACAGAACTGAGGTATATTTCTCTTGAGGAGAAGGTTTGCAAGCTTTCCTCTTGTCAGATATTTTGACAGCAGGCTGGCTGGTTTATGATATTATCATGCTGCTGTCATGTTGATGGACTGATATGATCGTGTTATTTGGCCTCTCAAGCTGTACCTGCATGTTGAAGGGTAAGGGCATGGTGAGAGTCTGTCTGTTCCTGCATGTTTTGCAGTGATTTTTTGTGTATGTTTTCAGGTTTGTGTGTGTTTGTGTGTGTCTACATATTTCAGTGTGTATGTGCGTGTGTGTGTGTGTGTAGCCAGGCATTCAGTGGTAATCTGTGGTAATCTGATAAAAGGGTCAGATTACAGAGATGTTTGCAGCTGATAACAGATCAGATGTAGGATCAGAACATTGTCAGGGCGGCGGGGTCGGGCTGGGGGATGGGACTCTCCATGTTTAACCGAACACAGTCACATGACCCGTCTTTGTTTCTGCATAGAGGATCTGATCTTTTCAGATGTCTGATCTACACCTGCTCTTAGCTCAAAACAGTGTCCATCAAATAATACCCACAATACCCTGCAGACTGGGCACAGCACCCTCTAGTGGCTGCTTGCTGCAGTAAACTTCATTTTGTCATCTTCCTTCTGCTGAAACTCTAATTTTAGAGATCTTGGTTTGGATGTGTCCATTGGATTTTTTGTTTTCTGGTATAATGGTAACTGTGGCAGCAGGGTAGCTGTTTAAGTTTGGATGGATTTTCTAAAGAGAAACTAATTTGATATATTTTCTAGGTAGCTATAGAAAATCAGTTTTTAACCTAATTTAAAGGAACTAAGCGTTTCAGCTGTTTTGTAGTTTTTCTGGAAGTTTGTTTCAGATTTGAGGTGGATAGAAGCTGAATGCTGCTTCTCCATGTTTGGTTCTGATTCTGGGTCAGAGAGATTTGACCTGAGAACTGGGTCAGGAGCAGACCCCGTACAGAGACAACACCAACCTCAGAAACCCAGTATATAAACCAGGACTAAACTGCCAATCCAGAACCTTCTGGATTGGTGATACATCTCTCTATGAGTCAGACCAAGTCCTCCTGGACTGGTGACCTCTGCCACCGGATCTCACATAAGTGGAAAAGCACAAAAAAGAATTTATTGTGTCACACAAAAATCACCTGAATGACTGAAACTGGGCAGCAGGTCATGAATATAAAGTCTGAGGAGATAACTTCATATGAGACAGACAGAAACCAGGTGAAAGGTTCCAGGTTCTGGTTCATTTAAATTAGGGTCATGCAGATGTTCTGCTCTGACAGCACCTCCTGTCTCCAGTCCTGTTAAGAGGGTTCTGTTTATGGGTCAAAGGCCAGACCAGGAGAGAGCACCAGACTGGGGGAAAGTTCGGATGTGATGAAAATCAGATCAAGCATAAAGAAATGTGGAAACCAGTCTGATGAAGAAATTGTCATAAATAAGATTTGGTTTAGAAAGAAAGACGGTTTTAACAATTTCTGATTCAAGAAGTATAAGAGCAGCTCTGGAGATGTTTCAGTCAGTAAATACAGAGTCTAGTTTTAAATGACTCTCCTACAAGCAGCAGGTCGTTTTATACTTACATAAATTTTCCTGAAGCGTCAAACAAATTCACCTAAATGCTTTAACTTTATCTGGAGTAAGAATTAGGTCTTCACAGGTCATAGGTCATAGAATATTATGTAAACAGAAAGAAACCGAGAATATTAAAAAGGGAGGAATCTAGAAACAAATTGCCAAACCAGGTTAAGGTCAAAACCAGCTGATTAGCAAAACTATCACTAGATGTGGTTTGTCAACATACCAGAACCAGACATAAAGGCAACAAACTAAAATACCAAGACTGTGTGTGATCACAAACCAGAACCAGGTATGTCAATTTTGCACAAATACAGATAGAAACAGGACACAACCATTAAATCCCTGAACATAGAACTTGGAATAGGACATAAAACAAAACAAAAACTAATCATAACTTCCTAAACAGAACTGGACAAAATTCTAAACAATCAGCTGTTGTTTTTTTCCATTAGAAACTGAAAACAACACACTGTCTACTTTACTTTCTTCTATATTTTACACTGTTTTCTTATTTTCTTTACGTTTAATAAACCTTATAAGAATAGTGTTGCAATTTAAGTGGTTTTTAGGTCGTTAAGGTGGTTTTTAACATTGCGACAGTGACTCACTGACCCTTTCTGAGCAGCAATGAGGCAGAGTGTGTCAGCAGGGCGTTGAAGCGTCTGCAGGATGCTCCTGCAGGCTGGACAGAAGGTAAAATCTAACTCTGTTCCTCTTGTCGTCCTCTGAAACTCCTCAGAGAGGAAGTGTGGGAGCAGCAGGTCGTCTGGAGTTGCCACATTGCTGACAGTTTGTCTTACCTGCTAACAGACGCGGCGATGAAAGCTGCTGAGTGAGCACTTTGAGTCAGACTGATGTTACCCAACCAGCCGCCGTTTTACCCAGTTCTCCTTTCACAGCAACAAGGTGAGAGGTGGAGCTGCAGCTCCACAAGTCAGACTAAACTGCAGCCAAGATGAAGACCAGAAGATTAAACAACTTCCTGATCCAGGGTTTGGTCTGAAACATCTTCATGTTTTATATGAAAGCCTCCAAACTGCAGCAGTGCAAGAGATTTATTAATTTTGTCCACCAGTTTGGCTCTGCTTAATTTGATTAATTATTAACACACACAACCCATCACTCCAGGTTATATGACAGATTTTATTATGTTTTGAAAATATGATGGATGCATTATGGACAATAACTGTAATATTATTGTGAAAACATTTTCAGCCAGAAGACTCCCTGCTGATAGGTGAGTGTGTCAGAGTTTGATGTAAAAAACTTTTCAACCCATTTTCTACAGAAAGCTGATGGAATACAATGGAAAGCAGGACTATGTAACGGGTTTGATCAGCCTGTTGATGCATCACACTCCACATAATAATAATCAACAAACACATTAGTGTTCATCCACAAATATTTATGTTGCTTATATCTCTGTGTAGGGAATAACATTTCTGGCTAAAAAAAGACCCTATAAAATTACAGGGTCTTTTTTTATATTTTTGAAAGCTGTTCTTAAAACATGTTATTTTTGTTATAAAAAATTTACTTTTTTTATTTTTATTTCATGTTATAATGTTATTCTCTCATCAGAAACATACCTGGTGTGATACTTTCATTCTTTCATGCATGTATCCAATTGTTTGCTCATGCAAAGCTCCACCTATTTACCTAAAGCTCTGCCTTTATTTTACCAACCTGCAGCTGTTCTGTCATTTTCATAATAACATCTAATTAAAGTTTGACTGGAACCTGATACACTCTCATGGATGGATGGATGAATGGATGGAAGAATAGATGGATGGATGGATGGATGGATTGATGGATGGATGGATGGATGGATGGATGGATGGATGGATGGATGCAGCCTTCCATCAGCTCCCAACAGCAGGAATTTACCTCGGATACCTGCATTAGAGGCCTAATCTGCTTATAGAAACATTATGGGATGCTGAATGCTGCCGTGGCAACAGCAGGTGTCTCTGCATTAGGATGAAGATTATCAAACTGCACTTATCTTTGTTGACACACATGAGTGCGGGTGGGGTTGGGTGGTCTTTAATCTGCGTCTGACATTATAAAAACACACTGATCCATCACTGAGACAGAAACAGGTGGGAACTGATGAGAAGTCAAAAAAATCCCGACAGAAATCAAAGATTCCTGCTGGAACATCTCAAAACAAAACTAAGAAAATAATAGTTCAGACATTTGAGTGTTGTTTTAAAAGAACAAATCTTGATTTGAGTACTTTAAGGGAAGCATTCAGCTGTATGTGTGCAGTTTCTGCCCTATTTGATTGTTGTACAGAAAGATATCCCAACCCCTCTATATTTTAAATTAATTAAAATTTTTGCGTTAAAAAGGTCTTATCAATGTTTAAATTTAATTTGCTGAAGCATACAGACACCCTGTTCAATGTACAACTCAGGTGTCTTTAAAAGGGGCGCATTGTTTTCTTAAAAGAACAGCACACAGTTTCAGTGTTTTAAAGGAACAGTTTGTGTGTTTTGATGCTGTAAAGAACAGCTGATATTTGTTGGATTCTTTTAAATGAACAGTTTGGCTGTTTTGTTTTGAACAGTTCAGATTTGTTGGATTCTTTTAAAGGAACAGTTCTGAGGCAGGTCAAACTGGAAACTCTCCCGGCAGTTTGAGCTGTGACGGGTAAAGACTCTCCCTGCTTGTCACATTAAACATCAGGGGATTAAAGCGTCTCTGTTTCCTCTGTTCAGACACATAAACCAACAGCAGAAGGTGACAGTGAACACATGAACTGTGCTCTGTGGCCCCCTCCCTGCCTCTGTCCTCTCGGTTGGGGGGGCTATATGAGGTGCAGATGAGACCCTGAGTGTGTTTGGAACAGGGGGGGCATTGATGGGCTGGCTCTGACCGCTGCACATCTGGACGACAGTCAACAAGCAGCTCAGTGTGGTGGCATCCTCCATCTCTATATGAAATCAGACGCACATTCATAAGACCCCCAAACGGGCTCCTGGGGGCGGGCACCACCATCAACTCTTTATCTGTTCACTGCTGAAGAACACGTTTGTTCGGAGTCCTGATAACGAGTCAGAGAGAGGATGACAACGACGACGCTGTGAGTGGAGCGAGGGAAGAAGAGCCTCTGAGGTGGGATACAGGGGAGGAAAATCTACTGTTTATCCATGAGACGGTTCTGATTGATACACGATCAGATTGATTGGTAGGTCTGAAAGTTACGTCAAACTATTACTCTGAAAACCTTCTGTTTTCAGAGTAACAGTTTGATGCTCTTCTCACAGCAGTCCCACATGAGTCCTCCTGTCTGACTGAAAACCAGTTTGATTTTTATTCTTTAAAGAAACAGATTTTGTTTCTTTAATTGAAATGAATTGAAACACTTAGGGATGACAACTTCCTACAGTTACCTCCAAAACCACTTATATCTGCTTTTTTAAATAGTACAAACACAAAATATGCCTTATGGGAATCATCTTTGCATTACCATAGAAGTTAACATCTACATATTCTTCTTATTTCCCATTCTGGGGGTACAGCCAATCAGCATCAAAGAAAGGAAATGTCTCTTCTGTATTGGCTGCTTTCCTTCATGCCAGCCAATAATGTGTTGAGTAGCGTTGTGCTGAGAAATTTTAGCTTCCAAAGGTGCATTTTCTTTTGCATATTTTAGATATGACCGGACCTGGATTCAGTTAAAAATAGACAGAAGCTGTAAACATGACTGTCAAAATAACAGAAGTTGTTGGGTGGGCTAACCTCACTTTAAACTATGGAAAAACCCCAGGAGTGCAAAGGTGGAAAAAAAAAATCCCAATTTTCCAAAATATAAAACAGAACATTTGTTTTCAATTCATAATCTTAATCACATTAAAAATTAAAATGAGCTTAATAATATTAAATTGCCCTTAATATTTTTGAAGGGCAATTTTATTTGCAGAGACATCACAATCCATGTTATTAATAGTTTCAGTTATATTTTTTATTTCCATTTTATTTATTATTTTTGGTTGTAATGTTTTATTTTGGATGTTTAAAATATCTTTCAGTTTTAATGTGAAGTGTTCTTTATAAAATTATAAAAATTTATTGGTCTTTGAGAGCGCAAACTCACATTATTATACGATTATCATTATTACTTTGAAATGGTCTCAAAACAACAATAACATCTTTTATGATAATAATTTCTGGAATAACTTATGGTCCAGCAAAATTTGCAATCGTGACAGGCCTAACTCAATAAATTTATAAAATCAGTTTATCGCCCAGTCCTAAATTAAAGTAAGATTTTTTTCATCAGAGAGGTAGAACTGCTGAGAGGAACAGGAGGAAGATGAGAAGCAGAATGATGCAGAAGAGTCTTTTCTCATTCTCTTTCTTTCCTCACTCAAACATCAGCAGCTGGATGTTTCCTCTGGATCCATGTGAACATTTCACTAATTTTCCTTCAACCTTTGATTCAAACCAAACAACTAGCAGCTCGATGTGACCTTGCAGGGTTAATGTGATCTTTTCTGCTCTAGACAGCGTTGTGAAGAGGGGAGGAGGCTGATTGGGGGCTTCCAAATCCAGAATGTACAGAAACCAAAGCCTATTAGAGAGTGAAACATTTTGATCTATCAGATACAAACAATGTCAACACCCGAACACATCTGTTGCAGCTTAATGTGGCTGAAAATCTGCAGCTGGCCGCAGCTCGCCGTGCACCTCCGCATGCGGCGGAGAGCTGATCAGAGCGAGCAGATTTCAGGTTTTAATCTGCACCTCTCAGACCTGAGGATCAGCGTTTTCCTCTCAGACCTGCTGCCTGATCAGGGTTTATCTCCATCCCAACACCAACACTCACACTCAGACCTTCATCTCTTTAATTAGACTGAGCCTCTGCCTGTCCAACCAGCAGGAGCGGAGTGGCGGGGGGAGCGAATGGGGTTCATCATCATCTTCATCATGTCGGGCTTTTAAAACCCACTGATACCTGAACACAGACTGCTGGCTGCAGCTCAAACTCTCAGAGGATTTTCATGTCAGCCTGTAAGAGGCTTTCAGTTTTCATACTAATGCCGACTTAAAAGGTAAAAAACAATCTGCTGCCGCTGCGGTGGCGGCGTTCACCTGATGATGTCCAAACAGACCGGAGCATGATGGGTAAATCTGTTGATCTGCAGGATAAACAGGCAGCTGGCTGCGGCGCAAGCATCAGCCTGTTGTTTCAGTCATTCGTGGTGAAATTCCTCATCAGGAATGAAGAGCTGAAAACACGCTGCGGCATTCCTGCAGGATCCTCCGAGGTGTTCCCGCCGCAGAGTGTGATCGAGGAAAATAAAAAAGGGGGCCTCTTTCAACACACACATCATTAAAGATTAAAGATGTAAATAAACATGAATGGGATCCGTCGGGGGTTCCGGGATGCAAACAGAGACTTTTCCTCCTTCCTGAGGTGGTTTCAACCACAACCAGGCAAATTAAAGCAAAGGCAGAGGAGTTGCTTCGGAATCAGATTAGGAAACTGGGGCAACGTTTCCCCGGAGAGTTTGATGTTCAGCTGGAAAAGACATCTGCAGAAAACAATCACAGGCTGTCTGCATGTATACATCTGTCCAACCAGACAGGATCCAACCAATCAGAAGTCAGAGTGGAGGCAGGTGAGCTGATGGCCTTTTTTACCTGGAAATTTCAGGGTGCGTTTGTTTATTTTGAGAAATGTCCAATTTTAGGATTCAGAGAGAAAAAAGGTCTTTAAATATCAAACAGGGAACAAAAAGATCTAACTGCAACTACATTCAGAAACTCCACCTACAACTCCACCTGAAGAACAACAGAAAATGTGTCTAGGAGGGTAGATGAACAAACGGAATGACAGATAAATAAATGAATAACTGGGTGGAGTCAAGTCAACTTGAAACTTCAGTGTTTCAGTGGGCTAACTATGGAAAACTTCTTTTACTAATGCAAATTACAGTACTTTAACATGCAGTCCTATCCAGCAGCATGTATAACATGTCCACTAGACAATAAGTCCATCTTGTTTCCAAAAGAAATCTTTAGAATTTTCAAACATTTGAATAATGTTTCTGGGGCCGAGTTTTCCATAAAGTACAATTTTTACAAAACATGCATTCATTAAAAAATAAATAAAATACTTTGGTCATCCCCAAAAATCAGTGCCCTGGGCCGGTGCCTCTACAAGCCTTTTTCTGGCTCAGTTCCCAGATTACCTGCAGACTCACAGGTGAACATGAATCCAAATGAATGTTAAAAAATCCCATCAAATATTAATCAGCATATTTTATTTGCAAGAAATTCCAGGAGAGCAGAGGAGAAAAAAAAAAAAAGAAAACCAGGATGTGGATGTGTATTCCCAGTATTCCCAGTGTTCCCAGTGTTCCCAGTGAGCTCTGGTTCCGTCTTTGATGTTCAGGATGATTATGGTGGATCAAAGGTGAGGTGGGATGATCCTAGCAGCTCATTTCCATAAAGTCAGGAGGACGGATCTGTTCTTAACGTCACCATTTCAGAGATGCTTGCTTTTAATTAGCGCAGTAAATAAACACGATGCTTACATGGAGTCATCTGCTGGCTCCACCCCTTCACTTCCTGTTTGCTTTAGTTAGTTCATCTTATAGATGAGAAGAGCTAGTGGGAGTGGAGTGTGTGTTGAGTTTGATAGCTAATCACTGCTCTTTTGCTTTGAAAAGAGGAACACTTAAACTGTTTCTGTTGGGCTAAAGATTATATGTTTTGGATCATCCCCACTGGGACACAAACTGGAACTGTGGACCTGGTTTGATGTTTGTTAGCAGAACCAGAAGAGCTTCGTTTATGTTTCTACTGCTTCACCCGCTGCAAGTCTGTTGGTTTTCCATTTGCTTACAACAGTTCTGCCTTCTTTTTGGATAAACTGTTTTAGCTAGTCTGCCTTTTGTTTTTTTTTTTCATATTGTTATGATATTTGATTTATTGCTACTAATGTTATTTTAACCTAATTTTCTGCTTATTTTAGCTTACATAAAATAAAAATATCCATCCCACTTGCTGCTGTGACATTCACATGTGTCATGTCAGAGCAGCAATGTCACAGCACATGTGACATTGCTGTCACAGCAGCAAGTTGAGGTGAACAACAACATGCATATTCACACAAAGTAAAAAAATAAAATATGAATAAGATACTATTCAATAAGGACACATTTATTAATTTAATTACTAAATTAAAATGTAATATGCCTTATTGAAAATGTAATCTCATTATGTTTTGATGAAAAATAGTTAAAAATGAAACATTTGCAGAGTTGGATTGTATATCCAGTCTGTTCAACAGTCTGTTCTCCAAAAAAAGAGAAAAAAAAACAACAACTTCAGGACATAAATCCTTCAGTTCAGGGTGTCATGGTATGAAGAAATTTAACAGCAATTGCATTGTTTCCAAAACCTTCAATCCTTCAGCACCATGATGATCTTTATCCAGTAGGATAAGCTGAATATCTGATTACTGCAGAGTTTGTATTCATAACAGTTCAAAAGGACAATTAGCAAACAGAGTAATAATCTAAAAATAGCCTTTTAGAAAATTATACTGTAAATTCAGACATCTCATTGTTAAAAAATCGTCTTTTAAAGGTAAACTGACACAATGGCGCTAGCTATACAAACAAAGATTACACAGCCTCAAAGTACAAGCTGTTTTTCTTCTTTTTACAAAATAAAAGCTGCTTATTTCACTTTAAATGCAGAGGAATGTGTGGGTGGGTGTAAGACGGTGGAGGTGCAGAAGGATCCACCACTGCCTGCACAGGTCAGCCAACCATCACAGGAACAACATGCAGGAAAAAAGACCCTACATACACACACCTTAGAAATTTTTAAAAACATACGTTTTTTTGGAGTTTTGAGAAAAAGAATTTGAGTGCTTCATGGAAGACCAACAGATTTACATTGCGTCAGAGAGAAACGCCGCGGCTTTGATTCAGACCTTCATTCTTTGAGGCCAGCTAACCTCTAATCAACCAAGTGGACGTATATTGTACTAAATGAAAAGTAAAAATGGACCAAACTTATTTTCAGGAAGTAAAACTCAGCCTGTTCCTTTTTTTCTTTTACAGAAAATGGCATAGATTAAAGTCGGTGTGGGTCTCTGTAAAATGTCTCAAATTTATCTCATTAAACTGAAAAAAAAAAACAAAAAAAAAAACTGCTGCTTTGTTCCAAACAGAACATATAGAACACATAAAACCAGAACCAGTACCAGAACCTGGGGAGGGTAAAATCACAGATTGCCTACTGATTACAGCATCTGGATGAATGAGTGTCTCTTTTTATTCAGGAATATTTCAGGTTCAGGATCAAATGAACATGAAGAAATGCTCAGTCTCACAGTTTCAGAGGGAAATAAGGACATTAAATGTCAAACGAGGCTAAAAAATGTAAACAGTAATACTGCACCATCCTGAATCCAGAAACTTCCCCTCCAAATACACCTGAACTGCTTCTGGATGGATGAATGGACAACAACACCAGCAGCAGATTGTACAACCTTCAGGATCTCATGCTTATGAGTGTGATGAGTCATTTTATGTGTGTCTGTATGCAGGCGTGCACGAGAGTGTGCGAGCATGCTAGTGCGCAGGCGTGTGTGCACGTGTGCGTGTGTGCGTGGGCATGCGTGTGTGTGTTGGGAAGAAAGATAAATAAAAAGGCCTAAAGAGCAGGTCTGGGATCAGAGGCAGGAATGCAGAGAGGGCCTGGGAACAACACTTCCCCTGCGGCAGGATTCACATCACACACTCTGATCTCTCTCTGTCACACACACACATATATACACACACACAAACCAGATCATCAACAGTCATAACTGAGATATAAAGTGATAACAGAAACTCGTGGCTGCAGAGCAAGCATCCCAGATGAGAAAATGTGACTAAAGACAACAAATCAAACAGCTGATCATCCTGAACACTGGAAGATTAATTAGAATCTGATCAGATCAAAGTGACACACACAGCTGTAGAGAAATGAAACAAAGTCTCAGCTGTCAGATTGAAGCTATTCCTGCTCCTGAAGGCGACCAAATGGTGGATTATATTCCCAGACAAAACAGATATCAATAGATTCTTTTTCATTTTGTTAAGTAAACTTAAGAAAGTCTATCAAATCCCTCTGACTGTGTTGAAAGGAGCAGCTGGGTTTTGTCTACAGGGAAGAAAATCCAGGAACTGCTCATCAGTTTGACCTGAAGCTGCCATCTTTCTGTTAGGAAGGTTTTTCACCCTTAAACTGTCTGTCATGCCTGACAGAAAGCTTCCCAGATTTACTGCTTTCTGGGAAGTACCAGAGCAGACGGGAGCAGCTTCCCAGCCTCACACAGGAAGTACTGACCCATTACTTGAGTCTGATAGTGCACAGGGGTTAGGTTCATGTTTTTTAAACACTCAGAGATTCACACATCCCCAGATGAGCAGTGGAGCTATTTATACATCTACAGTTCAGCCTGAACAGGCAAAACACAGGGTGAAAAAGCCCAGAGGATCAACGGGGTTCTGGCTCGACCGGAAGATCCAGGAACAAACAGTTCACCCTCAGATAAAACTGTTTTAAACAGCAGCTTGCATAGCGTCATTCTTTCTTCACGGCAGCCATGAAGAAGAGCTCAGTGATGAAGGCTATCACCCAGACGACCCAGGAGCAGCCAACGACTCATTCTGATCCCCGAAACCTGATCCTACTTGATCCTGAACCCAGCCGACATCTGATACTGATCCCAGATGATCTTGATTCCAACTCATACCCAATCCTATTTAATCCTGATCTCACCTGACCTGACCCTGGTGTCAGATGATTTTGATCCCAGTTTATACCTAATCCCATCTGAAACCTGATCCTACTTGATTCTGAACCCGCCCAGATTTGAGAAGATCCTGATCCCAGCAGACACCTGATACTAATCCCAGATTATTTAGATTTCATCTGACTCCAGATTCCCACTGATATCTGATTCAATCTTAAACTGATCAAACTAGATCAAGAACCCACCTGAACCTGGTCCCAGAATTCTTGATCCCAGTTAACACCTTCTCTTGATCCCAACTGATCCGGATCCCAGATAATCCAGAACCCATCAGAAACTTGATTCTTATTGACACCTGACTAATCTGATCTTCATCCCAGTCGACATCTGATCCCAGATGAGTCAGATCCTACCTATCACCTGATCCCACTTGAGCCTCATTCTACTGGACACATCATCCTATCTGATCCTGAACCCATGTGACTGTAATCCCAGACAATCCTGATCGTAGTCAGGACTGCCTGATCCCTTCTGAGCGTTGTTCCAGTTGACACGTCATCGCAGCTGATCCTGAACCCACCTGACCCTGCTGCTTTCATACAGTCCAGATCCCAGTTGACATGTGATAATGATCCCAACTGATCTGCATCTTGTGCTGCCTGATCCTGATCCCAGATTATCCTGATCCTAACTAACTCCACCTGGACATTGTCCCAGTTGACATCTCATTTTATCTTGATCTAGATCCTAAATCCACCTGACCCTGGTATTGGACAATCCTGATCCTCATCAGACACTGATCCCAGATAATCTTCATCCCAGTTTACTCCTGATCCTGGATGACACATGGGATCAAGTTTGGGATCAAGTTCAGGTGGGATGCTTCTTCTGATCCCAGATTTGATCACAGCAAACAACTGATTCCAGATGGCACATAATTTGCCAGATCCTAATCCCAGATTATGCTGACACCTGATCTTGACCTCAGATCATTTTAAAGCCATCTGATTCCACCTGATCCTGATTCCTGATGATCCAGATCCCAGCATCTAGACGTGGAAAATGAAAGAATTCAACAAAACAAGAGATTCTTAAAATATTAGTTCTATTAAACAACAGATCCTTTCCTGACTGACAGTAATCATTAGAAACAGGCTTTAAAACTTGGTGTTGACTGATGATGATGTCAGCATCTTCGTCATGAGATTTCTTGTTGATTTAGATGATTTTATCTGACCTCGGATCAGTGAATCTGATGTGTTACCAACATTAACTCAGATAAGGAACTAAGTAAACATGTTTGATTGTATCGTTTCTTGAAGAAGTGTGACGCTGGTGGAAACCATGTGACCCAGAGACAGGAAATCAAAGTGCTGTGCAGTCAGAGGATTTAGTTTGATCTGCATGTTTCTGTCAGAAAGGTGGAGGCAGGCAGCGCCGGCTTTCTGTCCATTAATCAGTCTTAGAAAAAAGCAATCAGAGGACAGATGTTTTCTCCTGCAGCTGGAATCAGTTTGCGGGGGGATTGAGAGCAGGACGCCACCTGTGAGTCTGACGTCCAGATAATCTGCTGCTGATGGCAGCTTCAGGCCACGATCTGTAGGGGTTCTTAATCTGAAGCACACAGAGTGACCCTGTCAGACTTTCTGCTGCTGCAAACCTGATTTACTCACAGATACTGACTGCTTAAATGATCTCTGATGATCAGCTGCTCAGATGGACAGGCGGGTCCAGCAGCTGAATCACTATCATCAACAGCTTCAACATCTCATCAGTAAAGTTGATCACAGGGAGTCAGGCATTCCTAAAATGTGAGATTTTACTGGAAAGAAAAACATTGACCTCAGATCAATCTCCTCGTTACACTGAGAACAGATTACAGGTTAAAGATCAGCTGCTACCATGGTGACAGGTTGTAGAGTTTCTGATGTGCAGCATCAGTGGATGTGTTGGATGTCTCGCAGCAACAGTGAAATGATTCAGCTTGTTCAGTGTTTGTATGTGTGTGAAGTCTTTAGAGACAAACTGTTGTGTCCCTCTGTGGGACACTTCCTGTCTCCTCAGTCTGACAGGAGGAACCTCAAGCTGAAGTCTGAAGAGCAGTTGGACTCCTCGTCACGAACAATGACACTACAGTCAGCAAGCGTTGTCAGCTCTGAGGCGCCGTGCCAACCGGCTCTGACAGGAAGTGGCCTTTCTCAGGAATATTAATAACCACGAACCACGCTGCCAAGTTCCTCTGGATGCTTTTCAAACCCTCAAAGACAACAGGACGCTTCGCAGGACGCCATGTCCACGACAGATAAACCTACTGCCACCGGAGCTGTCACTCAGGCTGAGGACGCCTGTCGCCGACAGCAACCAGCAGCTGATGATGCTCAGTGGTCCTGAACTGTGGTGGATTTCTGTTGGAGGTGTCCTCATAAACCCTGCAGGCTGTCCAAAAGACAAATAAGGGGCAGACATGATCACAAATATGGCGACAAACAAAAAGACTCGCGTCTGAACTTTTCTGCATAAGCTGTAAGTTTAAATGCTAGACCTTCAGGTTTCTGGTCAAGATCTGTACTGGATTGAAACATTATGTCACCAGAATAATTCACAAATATATTTGATTTATTTTAAAACTGTTTTAAAAGCTTTTCCAACCTGACTCAAATGTGAAGTGTTGTAATCCATTAATTATTTTTAAGTGTTCAGTTAGTTTCTTGATGCCCCACATATTTGTGTCCCTGTGTGTGTAGTCTTTCACAACAGACTTTATCCTTGTGAAAAGCATCTTCATCCACATGGAAAGTCCATCATCTTCCATACATGATGTGTAAAAAACCTTAAAACGTAAACTCTTATACTATTTTATTAGGATATTATTAAAAACTTAATTACTTTGAGTACTTCTTAGTTCTTAATGCTTTGCATTTCTGATGAGTTTTATGGAGCTGATTTCAACCTCCAGCAACAGTTGGTCAAGTCCACACTGCCAACCAAAATTATGCCATTCACTTTTCCAGCTGGATTACTGGAAAGAATGTATTTATATCAACATTTAATATTATTTAGATACATCTGATTTAATTTTCTATTGCCAAAGCAGAACTGAAATATTTAGAGAACATCTTTAATCTGAATACATTTTTAAAGTGGTGGGAAATAATCCTGTTCTGATCAAAATGTCAGTCAATAAAAATTACAGACTCGGTGGTTTGTCTGCAAGTCCAGTTTCCACCAGCAGATGGCTTTAAGGCAGCAGTGCTGTTACCTGACCCCATAGGTAGCCAAAAAAGGCCCCACCTGCTTTTTAGTCTGCGGGGTCCATCTTCCCCCACATTTCATCATGGTACCTGGTCCAGAAATGGGTAGTCCACTCTAGATCCTGTTTGGGATCTAGTCTGTGGGGTTTTGAGGTGTTGTTGTCAAATGTTCAAAACAGGTGAACAAAAAACAGCATCAGCTTCCACTTTCAGGTTCTTCTGGTGAAGTTTATTGTTTAGCATTTCTTTAGGCTCTTACATGCATCTTGAGCATCTGAAATCTTACTGGTATTATACCAAATTGGCAACACACCTTCACTTTATCCATACCAAAATACAGCAGATCAAACAAAACAACAAACTCTAAACAGAGAAACAGGAATAAGATTATTAATCTGATTTACAAACTAATCTGCATAACTGCAAAATAAAACATTTAATGAAGGGTAACTTAAAAGATTGCATTGAAGAAAATTAAACAATGCAATAAAAAAAGAAAATCATTCCTCTGGTAGAATCCAGTGATGCAGTCAGTGACATTATCCAGCCATTTAAGCAGGAAATGATCAGGATGTAGCATCTAAAATTGATAAACAATGGTGAGTAAAAAAGAAAAACAAATATTTTACTATAAACATATTTTGAAGCAAAATATGTTTAAATTAAAGCATTATGATCAACACTAGAAAATTTGAATGCATTTTAAATTTCATGCTTGCACATGGGTCCACATATGGGCTACCTACATATATGGACCCATTCTGTTTGGAGCATGTAGGGTGCCAGTTAACATTAGGAATGACAAACATTTAGGACCAAAGGAGCTTTAAATGAATACTTAAAGGTTAAGGTGCTACAGAGATAGATTTGGTCAAAGTGAGTAGAAATGTCTGTTAGTAAAGTGGTGACATTTTTATACTCATTGCTAAAGACCCATGTGGTAGATGTCTAAGATAGTTCTAGGTTTCCCATGCCCACAGTACTTGACAGAAAACCCACAGCAGGCTGTGGTTGGGCCCACATGGGTCTGTTTGCTGGGAAACTTAAGGCTTTAACTCACAGTGTATCACTGTTGTCCGATTTTTATAAATAACAAGCTGAACAAAGGAGAAGTTCATCACCCTGATAAAACATGACCTCAGGACTGTTTTCACTTCATTTTACTTAATTTCTACTCACTTTTGTATCATTCAGAAAAATCAGAGACATTAAACTGAGACATGACACGACCGTTGGCGTCTGCCACACACTCTGGGGTATCTGAAGGTATTCCAAAAAAAACCCCTTCTACATGACTGGTGTTAATGGGAAAACAACCAAAAGGTGGAAACAAGCGGACATCCTAATAAGATCTCCCAATCAACTGCTTCCTTCAGTTGGATCCATTTCTCATGACCAGACTGAAACAAAACACAAGCCCATGCAAACAAAACTTCTGTCCATCCCTCCATGTCTCATTCTAACCTAATATCACTGATGAAGAATAAACAAAGAAGAACTTAGGCAAAGTTTGACACCAGACCAGAAGAGAGATGTACACCTTCCTCTGATTGAGAATCGCGGCCTCATACTTCAAAAATAGACTTATTTACTAAGCACCAATTCAGCACAAAATATTAGTCATTGCAAACAGTTGAGTCACTGTCTTTGCAGCAATTCTTCATCCAAACTGCCGCCTTTTGACTAGAAGAACAAGGCTGAGCAAAAAACAACAATCTGCAGCTACTGGCTGAGGGATGAGAGGTCAGGAATAAAAACAGCAACTCGCAGAGAGAGAACTTTCAGGCAGATCTCAGAAAATCACTGGGGACGTCCAGTGGCAGATCTCCACTGTTGATCTCTGGGTGATCTTCTGTTTCATGGCAGGAGAAAATCATTTGGTTTGTGATTCATGCAGTAACATTTTAATGTGATTAACTCATAAAGCAGCAGCAGCTTGTGTTCATGATTAAATCAGTTGTAAGTAGAGCTTATTAAACTGATGTGCTGGGCTCCACGGTGGCGTTCCTCATCCTCCTGATGGGGGGTTTCCAATCAGGCAGCCACTGTTGCACCTGAGAAAGAACGAGATGTTTTTATTTGTCTAACCAGCTGTTCCCTGTGGGAATGACACACATTTTAATGAAAACAGGAAGAACTGGAAGGAAAGTCACCTTTAGGTTGAGATGGAGACTATGGTAAAAGGAACGTTTAGGACCTTGGGTTATATCACTGCGCTGCTGTTACAGTTTGTTCCCACACTGATGAATGCTTTAGGCACAAGCCTGGTTTAGGTCTCAAAGTTCAGCCTTTTTTCTGAAACACTGAGGTTTGGTAATGAATTTTCTTCCACCTCCAGCTTTAAACTCTGTTGCTTTTTACGGGTTTATGTTGTGCCTTGTAAATGTATTTTGTCAGATTGCAACTTCATTTATTTTACTGGGGTTTTACGTGAGAGACCAAAAAATAAGGACACATGATTGTGAAGAAGAAGGAAATGTTTTTTAAGCATTTTGAAAAACAATCATTTGAAAAGCATTTGTTTTTAGGACTCTGTATTCCGGATCTGGCAAGGGGATCGAGAGCATTATGCCATCTTCAGGAGAGAGGACGGCTATTAGCTGTGCAACCCAAAAATCTAATGTTTGTGGAAGAAACATGGGGAGAAATATTCTATTAGATATTTTCCGCTGTCACCTGTTCATAAAATGACCTTTAGTGTGTATATCATCTGTTTGTAAATGTAGTGTTTTTTTGTTTTTATGTTCATGTTGTCTAATTTATGTCATTTAAATTGTTGTTTCATCTTACATCCACTCTTCACCTCCTTCTAAAGCCCTTGCATTAATCAGGGATACAAGTTTTAATAAGAAATGTAGTCTTACTATGTTTTTTTTGTTTTGTTTATTTTGCCTGGTTTGATAAATAATACAAAATTCACATCAAATCAACTGTATTAATAGAAAAGCAATTTTTAAAAAATAAATAAAATTTGTGGAAAAATAAAAAGGGAAGCTTTATAAGCAGTATGAACAAAATAGAATCATAATTCTTTGGACTTTATTTTGTAGTAATATGTCATTTTGCTCATTTTGGAGTATCATTTTTAGTTAATTCTATCCTCCAGTGGCCTTCAGGCTGGTGTCCTGCAAATTTTAGATTCGTTCCAACACACCTGAATTAAATGGCAGAAGTAGCTCTTAATTATATGGTGAAGCCTAGTCAAAGTCCAAACTAATTTACATCTGAGAATATGTAGAACGACTTAAAAACTGATGGGCATTAATGCTCATGATTGTAAATAATTGAGTTTCTGGTTGTAACATGATAGATTATATTTGCCAAACAGACAAGGGGTTAACAGGTTTTACAAAGGGTATGGATCATTTAACACACTGCAGTGTGAAAGTGAAGTGCACCAGCTGAAAATGTAAACAAATGTTGATCCCTAATCAAACCAGGTGTGAAAACATTCTTAGTATTGTTGAGAATATTTGACTTGGTTTGGGTAATTTAGGTGTGACCACTTTAGATTGGTCCCCATTATTCATGTTGTTTGGTTTTAGGTTTCTGAAGTTCAGATGTGAGCACCTGATTCGGACTGCAGTCAGAGATGTCTTCTTGAAGCGGCAGAAATATGATCAGATCATAGTTTCATGTGTGGGACTCTGAGGTCAAACGAGTGTAGCAGAGGTGGAGCTCATCCCCCTGAAGAGTCGGTCCCCTGTTTTCTTCAGTTTTATTGCCTCATTCATTGTGTTTGACCAGAGGCGCTCTAGAATTAGCAGAGCTATGCGTGTCTGTCATGTTCGGTCACTAAAGACCAGACGCCATCTGAATCACAGCTCCCTGAGGCCAGGCCCGGCCCCGGCCCTGGAAGGACAAAAGAACCGTCTGTTGAGGGTGTCCCCCTGCTACCGACGTGGCCGGGGGTCCTCAGCTCTGCTCCCCATTAGCATATCAACTTGGATTTGGGGGATTTGTGAGTCTGTAAACATAGTTTCCAGCAGGAGCGGGAATAATGTCGCTACTGTACGCCAGATGTGAACAATGCAGCGCTGCGTAAAGGAATTTATGAGCGCCTCCACACAAAAGGCCTCATTCTGTCATACTGCAGGTCCTGCATTATTTTTAGAGCTGCCGTCTGACTGCAGATCCACCACAAAGTCTCTTTGATAGGCTTTCGTTGTTGTGTGACCTCAGGTATCATAAAGACAGTCCAGTAACTGATCTCAGCTCTTCACACTGATTTCTTCTTCTGGTCATCTTTGTGCTCAGAAAAGGTCTTTCTGCTCCATGCCACAAACTATGATTTCACACAGTTTAGACCCAGACCAACAAGATAAAAACATCTTTGGAGTCTAATTCCCTATTTGTTCTCCTCTTTCTCTTATCATTTTCTGCCTCATTAATTTTTTCTGTGATCTAAGGCTGGAGGCATGAATGTCTCCACTCATGGAGGTTAGTGGTTTTGCTGCAATTGCGCACACTGACAACTAGAACTAACTGGATGGTTCTTTTATGTTCTCCAGTTGGCCCAGTGGGGTTTGGTCCAGGAAGACTCCAGTCAGCATGACCCAGGAAATCAAGCAGCAAAGCAGATGATCAGACCAGAGTATCTACAGTTCAGGCATCATTAAGGGAGAGTGTTTTGTCTGCTTCAATACACAGAGTGACAAGATTTACTCTATTATCTAGAGAAAGACTGTCCAAAGTCAGTCTCCTAATGGTATCCTGCATGTTTTAGTTTCCTATGTAGTGGCAGTTACTACGTCTTCAGCACACCATCATTTGATCCAGGTGTATTGAAACAGGGAGACAACGAAAACATGAAGGACAACTTGAAACTTGAGGACGACCTTATGACTCTACTGATTGACGCTACGACAAGGATGGATAATGGTATACCCTTATGAAAAGCTGGAAACATGAAAACATCTGGCAGTGGAATTAGTACCTTTTTTTTATCAATAATAAAACAAACTTCTTTATTTTGCTGTGAAGTTACTTGTAAGTTAGTTTTGTTTTATTTCAAGTGTGCAAAGATATTTGTATTAGAATCTAGACCAAAAAATTCAACATGATGATGTGAAGCTGTGGTTCTGGGGTGATACACATTTAAGAGACATCTCTTCATTTAGATTAATAAGATTCTTGAGATGTTTTGTACATTCACACCAAATGACCAAAAAGAACCATTAACTTTAATTGTATCATATGCTGCTTCCACACATACATCTACCTGGTATGAATCTGTTTGTGGAAGTAAAATCAATAAAATATAAATAAAACGGGCATTCTCTGAACACATTCACATTCCACAGTGAGATCCTGAGTCAAACATTTAGGATAAACTGAAGTGAAGAGTTGGACATATGGGCCAACGTTGACTGATTTTACAAAATCTGCTTCTCTCAACATAAGAGTCATCCTTCGTGATGAGCTCAAGAGTTAGAACGTCTCAGACGTCCAGCTTTACCTCAAGTGCAGAGTGTCTCAGGTCTGATTCAAAGCCTCAGAGGATTGGTGTAAGATGGCATCCTCGTCCTTTTGTCCCTCCGTAAAGGATCTGCTCCTCTTCATGTTGTGGCGTGTATCCTCTGATCCTGTCACATGAATGATCCTGTGACTACTAGCTTCCTCGCTGCCACCATCAACAAGTCATGCTAATTAGTGGTTTTGGTGAAGAAGCACGAAGCCCCAGGAGGGAAAGGTTGGCACACAAAGACCTGTTGTCCCCCATGCTGCGTGTCTGCCAGGACCGAGACACAGTTTGTCCTGGACGGAGACACATAAAAAAGGTTTACAACGTGGAATCTGAACTAACAACACAAACTCCAATGAAACGCTGGACTGGAGGGAGCCAGGAGCTGCCAGTAGTTTATTTATTAAGGGATAAAGAATCTAATAAAACAGGAGGTCAATATTTCCGTAAGACATCTACGACATTCATGTGAAAATATTAGAACCTAAATAAATTGCGTTACTTCAAAGTCACCTCTAAAATGTTCCTGAAGCCTCTTTATGCTCAATATTAAATGCAGAGTTACTTTGATTGGTCCACTTCTTAAGGATGTGCACAAACCTTGAAATATTTGCAGCAGTAAAATCAATGGTGGCACAAATGTTGATTGATATTTATTACAACACATTTTTTGAAATTGAACAGTACTTTGTGTTTTCCTATAACATTTCACAATATCGGTACATATACCAACAGAGTCCTTTTGCTTTATCTTCTGTGCAATAGGTCTTTCAGATTCCTGGATCCTCTCTTATGCTTTCTTCTCTTCTGATCATCCCACAGATTTTCTATAGAAAGTAGAGCAGCTGCTTGCGGAAACCACGTTTCACATTGCGGATCCTGTCCTGCTCAGAAACATTAAACTATTCAAGCCTGGAGTACAGTACACTCTTCTATCTTCTATTGTTTTTCATATTATGTTAAAATTGCCAGTTGACATGTGTTTAGAGATTTTTGATTATTTGGCATCAGTATTAAGGAATTTCCCTCACTTCAAAGATAAGATGACTAAATAAATTAGTTGTTTCAGTCATTGTCTTGTTTCTTATGGCAATTGTTCACAATGAACTACTTTTGAATTATTTGAAGAAAACCTAATAAACAAAACGGATTTGTTTTATTTTCAGAATTAATAAAAGTTCATTTTAAGTTGATGACTCTTCTGGTTGTTCTGTGATCGTTCAGAAGTTACTTCTGTAAAAACCATCATTGCCAAAAATCAACAAATATTTTGTTCTGTATTAAGAATCACAATTAGTTGAACTTTTGCATTTTATGGAAAACTATTTCATGCAACTTGTATTGCTTTCCAAGCTGAACTTGCCTCTCACAATATGGCGGACGCACTGACATTTGTTTCTGTTCTGTATTCAAGACAATTCAGTGATTTCTGTTGTTTTTCAATGGCGACAGCAGAGCATAAATCTTAAAGCCTCAACTTCATATCTGGGGCTCCTAATATTAGCCTAAACGCTCCTCACCAGATGAAATCACATGCTGACATCAGATGCAGACAGACTTCCCTTTGGTGGGGAAATTTCACGGTGATTTAATATCACCTCCCTATGTCATCAGCAGAACAATAACTTTTACATCTGTGCTTTATAAATAACATTTTCAATTTACATGAACATGGATGGTCATATGGCCTCTCTGACCTTTCACCCCTCGTCCTCCTCCCTTCTGCCCTGTAGGTGACTCCTCCCCTCCACTTTGGTTAATGATGGAGCAGTGATGGAGCCTGAGGCAGATCAGCGACTGCAGCACAAAGACGAGGCAGAAGCCTGGACGCTGCGGATCTGTCCGAGGGTTTCTGACTATAGCTGTGTGTTACTGAGTGTGTGTCAGGGTGGGAGCAGGGTTTGTGGGGGGGGGCGCAGTGTTCCTCCCTGAGCTCTGGACGATGAAGCCCAACATTGTGCAGCCTTTACAATGGTCACACTGTCGACACCATGCGTCTAATTCAATTAGCCTGGAGACGGTGCATAAATTCCCCCAGAATTCCTCTGATGAGCCTGTGTTAGCCTCCAGAGTGGGGGGGTGAGCAGTCTGAGTGCGCTCAGTAACCTGTCACACACAATGAGGAGCCAGTCAGTCAGAGGACGGACTGTCGACCGCCAGGCCCGGGCTTCGTCCTTCAAGATCATAGAGGCGACCGACACAAGGGAAACCTCGACACGCACTGTGACGTCTGGAGTCTAGAGTAAACACTCGGAAAACCTTTGACATGTGGAAAATACTAAAGAGACAATGAGCCAATAACTAGTTTATTTACCCTGTGGAACTTGTTCAGAATAAATGAATGTAGTGTTTGAAAATAAAACCTGGTTAGCTTGTTCCATAAACCTGATGAACTGTTTCAGAATAACTGGAAAACTAAGTTAATATACCTGAGTGAACTGCTTCAGACAGATCTAATGAACTTGTTTAATCTAATCTGTTGAACTGGTTCAGATTAAATTAATGAACTGGTTTAAAGCGCTCATTTGAACTAGTTCAGAAAGGTTGAATTATCTGGTTTAATGTATCCTGGTAAACCTTTATGTGATAACTGGACCGTTGAAGTTCTTTTAAAGGTTTCTGTTCTGAATCTGTTTCTCTGGTTTGCAGGATGTTTTTCATTCACACTTTAGCTTAATGGGTCACAGATAGCACACAGAACACGACCTGCTGGGTTTTTGTCTGAACTGTTGGGCTCCACTGTAGCTACCTGCAGGCTCTGGGCTCTCTGCCAGCTGCACTTCCTTCTCCTCAGTCTTCAGCTCATAAAACTGTCAGGATGCTCGTACTCACCGTGACCTCTGACCCCATTAAACTCCCATCATTTCCTTGTTTCACCCTCTGTGTTCCTGTTGCAGCTGGGACGGCTGGAGCAACAGCGCAGTCAGAATGTGAAGCTGCAGTGGAGATTCTCTGCTGAAGCTTCTGTCTATTTGATGAACTGTTGGTTTTCTCTGACTCAGAGTTTTCTGTCGTATGTGCAAACAGAGGAACCAGAGAACATCTGTCAGAGGATGTACAGCTCTGGGAGAATCTCTGCTTACAAACCAGACTGCTGACTGGTTCAAAATATCAGAGGAAACAGTTTAATCCAACCATTACCACTGGAATAAACACCTGAATCCTGCAAATGTGCAAAAACCAGAGAATCCACGTCTATGGAGGTTATCATCCATCCGTACGTCCATCTGTCTATCCATCTGTCTATCATCCATCCATTCATTGGTCCACCCATCCATCCATCCTTCCGTCCATCCAAACCTCCATTGGTCCATTTCCATCCATCCATCCATCCATGCATCCATCCATCCATCCATCCATCCATCCATCCATCCATCCATCCATCCATCCATCCATCCATCCATCCATCCATCCATCCATCCATCCATCCATCCATCTTGTTTCAGAATCTGAAACTGGACAGATCTACTGGTGTTACTGTTTCTCCACTCATTTCCTCACACCTGGAGTCTCACTTACAAAACCTTTGAGGTCTCTGAGTTTCTATTTTGACATCAGCCTTTAACTCTGCGTCTCCTGTTGGTGAGATGACGTTTCTAAAGTCAAGTGAAGTTTGACCTTTTAGTCTGAGATGTGTGAAACGCTCCCAGCTGTTGGGACACCTTGTGGCTTGCTGAAATGAGGTAACTGTGATGAACTTCCTCATTCAGTCAACCTCACCTGTGAGAAACTGCTGACCACTTTGTCTTGTGAAACGTTTTGTCTTGTGAAATGATTTCCTGTTGATGGAGCTAAGAGCTGCTTCAGAAAGAGAACAAACTTACTGCAGGCCATCTGCTTCATCATCACATCCCTGATCTTGTGCAGTTTACCTGATAAGAATCTTAGTCAAAAAGATTGAATTTGTTTCCATCTTGATCCTTTTGGAGTTATGGTTCCATCAGTAAAACTTTCTGTCAGCTGATGTTTGTATGAAGGTTCTGATGCTCTGCAGGAGCCACAACATGTCACCAGAACAACCTGTATGAAGCGTAAAATTCCTCCCAGGCATCATTTAACAGCCATGAAGGATTGAACCGCCCACTCAGACTGTTCTCAGATCAGCACCTGGACCATAATCTGCCGTCTGACTCCCACAGACTCTGATTATCACCTGGAGTCACCTGATCAGAGGCGGTTATCAGCCGTCTGCAGGAGCACCTCCACAGTGTGGAGCAGGAGCATCAGAGAGCTGATGAAACTCCAACATATAGAGCAAACATGCTGCAGAATTTCAAGTTCACTGTTAGGGTCAGAAGGAGTCAGGTGGATCAGCGTGGAGGAGGATGCATCTGAAACATGTTGGATCAGATGGAAAGTGTGAAAACATCAGCAGACAGCTGTTTGGTCGCAACAAGTCACATGAGTCAGGCTGAGTTCTCCTGTCTTACCCTTTGACCTTCAGAGGTCAGTGGTGGTGGTAGGATAACATTTCCTGTCAGAGCATTCTTCAGTTCCATCATTGAGTTTTAAACTGAATTGAATCGCTGCTGTGAGAGTGAAGATGCGTTGGGATGAAACCAGCAATTTTTGTGTCAGACAGCACAGGAAACTCCTCCACAGCTCATTCCTTCTTCCTGTTCTGAGTTTCCAATACACATTTTTTAATGTTTGTTCCAATTCAGTGTAAACTGAAGGTTTGCACTGTTCAGTTTTGTTCAGTTCAGTGTCACCCAGTACAACTGAATCCAAATCGGTTCAGTCAAGTAAAGTTCATTTAGTTCAGTTCATTTCAGCTTAATTGAGTTCAGTTCAAATAATTTCAAACTTGTTAAACTAAACTCAGTTCACTTCACTACAGTTCAGTTTCTCCACTATCATGCATTTTAATTCTGTCCAGAGTTATTCTAATTATGGTCATTTCAGTTTATTTTAGCTTAGTCCAGGTTTCTCCAGATTTTGTCAGTTCCCTTCAATTTGATGCAGTTCAAATATTTTCTGATTAGTTAAATTAAGTAAAGTTTAAATAAGTCTTGTCCAGTCCAGTGCATTTTATTTCACTCCATTACAGAAATTTTAATGTGGGTAATTTTAGTTAAGTTGAGTTTAATTTATTTTAGTCCATTCAGCTAAATCTGCATAAGTCCAAGTCAGTTCAGCTTAATCCCTTTCATTTAAGTTCATTTTAAGCCAGACATTTCCAGGTTAGTCCAGGTCAGTTCTCTTCCGTCCAGGTCACTTCTCTTCTGGTCTGAACTGGTCTATTTCAGACCAGTTCAATCCAGTTAATTTTGTTCATTCCCGTTCTGTCTCCAGTTCAGATTTGTCCAGTAAAGTTCATCAAGCTTAGTACCAGTGATTTTAGTTCTTCCTGGTTCAGTCCATTTCATTCATGTTTACATAACTTCATTTCATCCAGTTTAGACAAATTTAATTTAATTCAGTTTAATGAAGTTCTGCTAAAGCTGGTCCTGTCAAGATCAGTTGATTTAGTTCACCCAGTTCAGCCCAGTAAAGCTCAGTCCAGTCCTGCCAAATTTAACTCAGGTTGTTTTGGTTAATTTCTGTTCTGTTAATTTGAATCTATTTGAGTTCAGTTTCTCCCAACTCTGTCCAGGAAAATTCAAATGCTGCTGATCTGGAAAAATGTAGTGAATCTTATTCTTTTTAACCTCCTGATGGAAGCGCCGTTGTAAAATAAAAAGGATTTTGGAGCATGTTGAGGTCTTGACAGAAGCGCTGTTGTATGAAAAGCTCTAATGAATATTTATTGTAATGTAGAAGCTTTATCTGTGGGATGCAGAAAATCGTTGAAGCTCTGGCCAGGAAGGACAGGCGGAAACTCGCAGGTATCCACCCATCAGATCCCGTTTGGGAGTCGCTGTCACTCATCGGAACTGCACAGGAAGCGGAGGGTCTTTATCAACCTGCATGCGTCACCACAGGGCTAAATTTATTCTCTAACTCTGACAGCACATCAGTCCATATACTCTGAAACGGACAGAACTTTCTGCTGTCAAACACCAACAAGCAGAAATCCAGTCCGGTCTGGGGAAATTAATATTTATACTCTATTACCATCAGTTACCTGTTCAACACCTGCTTTCAGCGACCTGTTCACCTGTTTCTGACTGAACTCCCTGCAGCTGCACACAGCTGAGGACAGATGTTCTGCCTCTCTGTCAGTGTGATGGGAGCACTTACACTGTGATTAGTGTAATACTCCTTTAAACCCCCACTCTGACCCATAAACACCCCTAATACCACCACCAACCCCCACAGCTCAGATTAAGGTAAAACCAGACAGTCACATGACTTGAGAAATGTCACATGACCTCCTTCAGGTGTTCAGCTGTGGCTGTGAGTCAGGAGAGTCACCAAGGCTGAATCCACCTGACTGCAACCTGAGGCCTTGAGGCCTCAATATGTTACAGTGATCAAATTATATCGATCACCACAGGAGGAATTTTTTTTCTTTTTTAGCAAAAAGTTGAATACATAAATAAAAGAATAAATTAGAAAAAAGGGAAAAAAAAATATTTTTAATACAAATTTAGTACCTCGTATTTTCACATTAATATCCACAACACATATTCTATAAAAGTAGAAAATTTGTAATGCTGTTTAATATTCTGTTGTTGGAATAATAATAATAATAATAATAATAATAATAATAATAATAATAATAATAATAATAATAATAATAATAATAATAATAATAATAATAATGAGAAATTTAAATAAAATGGAGTTTTCTTCGATGTTATGCATTTTGTATGTGATTAAAATATGTACGTGTCATTTTATTTAATAAAAATAATAATAATAATAATAATAATAATAATAATAATAATAATAATAATAATAATAATAATAATAATAATAATAATAGATTCTTTAAATAAAATAAATTGTTCTGTGATGTTATGAATAAGTATGTAATGTTATTTAATAATTTTAGAAATGATCAATTCTCTTTTTATGGATGAAAAATATTTTTCTTTGATGTTTTCTGACATATCCACTCATGCTGTTTACATGTGACTCAGTATTTCAGAGGCCTCTGCGCATGCTCCCCCTGACCAGGTGAGACGCATCACCTGTTCAGGTAACATCCTGTGAGCCAATCAGCCGCAGCCTTCAGGTATGGAGCAGAGACCGGAGCGCGTGAACAGACAAGCTGATCAATTATCCCTCCGCGTGAAGATAGATGGCGCGTGCGGCCACGAGTTCTCGCGGCTGTTTATGAGGCAGAAAGACGCGGTGACAGGCGGCGGGAGGCGGCACACGGAGCGGACCAACCTGCAGTCCGGACTCGCGGTCCAGACCCGGACTGACAGACCTGCCTGGACACGTCCGGACTCACCGAGACCGGGCAGGACTTTTTGATTCCGCAGCAGGAAACAAGAAGAACCCTGCGCTGCTCTTCGTCTTCTCTGCTCCGCTGCTCACAGTTTACTCCGCGGAGCCAATCAGAGCGCAGCACTTACCTGCACGGCTCTACCTGCGGACAGGTGAGAGAAAAGCCTCCAGGTGGGACGGAGGGATGAATGGAAGAAGGGATGGATTAAAGGATGAATGAATGGATGAGTGGACCGGTATGTGACAGACTGTGTGACCGAGCTGCCGCTCTGTTTGCTGGTTCTGCTTTAATTCCCGCAGCGGATGTATGAATAGATGAGTGGATGGATGGATGAATAGATGGATAGATTAATGGATGGATGGAATGAAATGAAAAATGGATGGATGAAAGTGAAGCAGCAGAAATATTCATATTAAAACGGCAGCTGATTCCAGCTCAGCAGGCCTGAATGTTGCTGTTATATAAGCAGGAAATATTCAGAGATGACATCGATACTTTCATTGATGAGTGATTGGAGAGGCCTCACAGATCAACAAGTTAGTTGTTGGGTGTAGTTCGGTGAGGAGGTGGAGCAGGGAGTGTGTGAGTGTCTCTGTGTGTGTATTGGTGTCTGCGTGTGTGTGTGTCCCCTCCTCCTGTCAGACCAGCAGAGACGCTCCTCATCAGAGATCAGGCTGACGGGGACGCGGCTCGGTGCGCGCGCTCCAGCCAACAAAGTGCTGACAAAGTCCGCAGAGAGTGCGGGTCGGGAGTGGATCGGGAGATCTGGGAGTGGATCAGGAATTCTGGGACTCGGACCCGGTCTGGGACTGACTGTGTGTGTGTGTGTGCCGTTGTTCAGGCAGCAGGAGGACCGGGACAGCCGGAGATGATGGCCCAGAGTCCCCGATGGAAGAGGCGCAAGCAGCTCAACCCCCGCAGAAAGAGCGGTAAGACCGCACACACACATACATTGCTACTCCGCTATAAGTGTTACAGACTGCAGAAAGTTTGGAGCGGGACGCTGCGGGGAGGGGACCGTTACCCGGAGCTCCGCATGCGGGTCACCGCGTGTCCGGGGAAGCGCTCGTCACTCTCTGACTCAGAGTTTGTTTGTTTCTTAGAGGGAGTTCCCGTTTTTCTTTAGAGTTAAAAAAAGGTTTATATATATATATATATATATATACATATATAGTTACTAATGGTGAATGAAACTAGATACGAAAGCTGTTCTGTTTAACAGAATGAATTGGAAATGACGCTGAACAATCTGGACAGGTGCAGATAAAAATGTTTTGTTTTTTTATGTAAAAAATGGTTAGAAATGAAAATATAAAATTAAACTCATAGTTATATCAGTCTAGGCGTGAAGTGTAGATCAGCCCTTATGAAAGAAAAACACAAAAACTGCACATCATCAGAGGTTTGGATTTTTATTTTTAGTCTTTATTTTTGTAGTCAGACATATTCAAGGGGTAATCCGTTTGGTTAAAGGAAAACCTATACTCTGTTGCTTCTGACTTCTTCTCATTTGATTTATTCAAATGTACCCAATTAAATCAATGTCAGAATTTAAATTTTTAATATTTTCACTGTTTTTTTAAAATAGTTTTTGGTTCTTATTTTTATGCGACTTTGTGCGTTAGGGTTCCTGCGCGTCCCCCTCCCTCTGGGTGTCTTTGGGTGTCTCATGGCGTCTCAGTCAGCTGCAGATCTAACTTTTGGAAATTGAAGGGGTCAGAAGATCTGTGGCCTCCTCCACCTCTGGAAGTCTGATCCAGCTGTGTGGCTCCAGCTGTTTGTTAAAGTCTGTTGTTTTCTGATGGAGCTCGATGCCGGCTGTCTGAATGTGTGTGTGTGTGCGTGGGCGTGTGTGTGTGTGTGTGTGTCACATGTTGTTCAAGCTGCAAAATAATTTTGTGCTTGTTATCCATAACTGTCATGTCTTGAATAGATGTAGTCTTAAATCTAATTTTCTTTTTTATAGTATAGTAAAATAGATTACTACAGTTCAAATATAGATTTTTATTAGAATATATATTTCTGTGTATATTTAATTTGTTTGTATGGAGCAGGACAGGAAAAACAAAAATCATAGATTTAAAATCTGAAATGCAAATAGAAAAACATTTTTTTCATTTTGATTTGATTTCTTTGATCAGAATGAAACAAACTTTAACTCGTTGACTCAGTTTGGATTGAAGATTTTTAAGAAGCGGACCGTTTTGCTCAGGTTGATCGGGTTCTTCTCTCTGGAGGCCGTCATGGGTGGAACCATTAGTGGAACTGCTTTCAATCCGGATGGTTCTGTGTGTGTGTTCTCAGTGTCTGTGTGCGATGCAGTTTCATGGTTCCCTCAGAGTTGACTGGAGGCTTTCCATCAGAACCAGAACCACAGCTGTCAGTGAAGCTGCAGTGAGTGAACTGAATCATTCAGGATGAAACCAGGATTCTGTCTCTGCCACAGCTCAGTGTCTCTCTGTCAGCTATCAGCTCCGGTCCAGCCTGTTGGGTTTTTGTCTTCATTTTCATCCCAACGGTTCTGTTCTTCCGACGTTCTACACTAGTGGTGTCCAAACTCTTTAGCATGGGGGCCAAAAACGTCAAGTTGAAATATTTTGTCTCCTTCTTTTTAATAACAACAAAAGCAGATTTATTATTTAAATTTTTATCTGCTAAAAAAATAATAAACACAGCACAAAATCTTAATAAAATTTAGCAAAGCACTTGAATTGCGGTTGACAAGTGATGCATGATTATTATAGAATATAAAAAAATAACAGCAAACCACATTCTCCATTTTTCAGGTTGATCATCTATTTCTAACTTTGTTTTAGTTTTATCAGTAATAACAACAGAATATGCCTCACTTTTACTTTCTATTGCTAAGTTTATTCATTTGCTGTGTCCACGTCTGCATTTTTGTATATTGTTCCATATAAATTAAATTAAACTGAAAGCAAAAAACCTGCTTGAATAGTTCATATTGCACCCTAAATTTTTTATTTTAAGATGATTATGTTTTGAACGGCCTGGCATCCGTAAAATATTAAAACTTAGGTTATTCTTGACTTGTGATCAAAGACCGCTCAAAGTTGTTCTGATGGCCACATATGGCCCCAGGACCCTCACTTTGGATTCTATACTGAACCAACACAAAATCTTACCAAGTATGTTTAGTCTAGTTTCTGGTGCAAATACATTAGCATACTTGAAATAAGACAAAACTATCTTACAGTAACTTTTTAGAAAGATATAGGAGCTTGTTTTAAGCCAATAATTCATTTTTGATAGCAAAATATACTAGTTCCACTGGCAGATTATTTTACTTCTGACAAACCATTTTTCCATGATATAAGTGAAATAATCTACCAATAGAACTACTGTAGTACTTTTCATCAATATTAAAGAATTATTTACTTAAAACAAGTTCCTATATCTTGCAGAGAAGGTTCTATAAGTTAGTTTTGCCATATTTCAAGATATTTGCATGAGAAACTAGACCAAATATACTTACAGACCATGCCATGGTCACATTTGTTCATGTAATTGCTTGTGTCTTATTTTGTTTCCCAACAATTAAGAGGGAGATGGAGGTACCTCTGAGTGACAGCGGTCTGTTTGTGTGTATGTGTCAGTTGACCCCAACTTCCCTCTAATTTCACTTCATTAAATCTGATGATGGAAGGAAACTGATTATCATGTGACAGGAGCTACTAGGAGCTCTTTTCAAGCTGACAGCAGCTCTGTGCACATTGACAGGAGTTTCATGGAAGCTGACTCTCGCTGACAGAAGGCCTGTTCATGTTGACACACTAACTGCCTCACACTCTCAGGAGCTCCATGCTGGTAGAAACGCTTGTGTGTGTTGACCTAAGTTTGGTATTGTTCCCACTTCTCAGCTGTGTTTCTGTCTTACCCCTTTAATCTGATTCTGGGTGTCTATGCATCTTTAAAATGTTTTTAACTAATTTATCTAAAGTAAGGCCATAAAATGTCTTAAATTCCTTAAAGAAAATACAAGGTGGCCTTAAATATGTTATTTAAATTTCTCAAATTTTGTGGCAAGACTATTTAATCCTATGAAGGTTTTTTTTTTCTTGATGAACTTGATGAACTCAGACAAAAGCTTGTGTTGGGTGCAGATATCTTCACTCACTATGTTTTGTGACTCAAGGTGGTTAAGGCCACCAGTAACTAGTTGCTAATACTTGCTAGCTAGTTTGAGAGCTGAATGCCATGTGAGAAGCACGTAGCTGCTTCCAAAAGCCACAAAAAGACCTCAGAAATTTCCGTTTTGTTCCCTTGCATTTCGTTTGTTCATCTCTGTTGTGATATAGGTCTTAAATCCTACTCATCTTCAATAGGTCTTAAAAAGTCTTAAATTTGAGTTGGTGAAACCTGCATGAAGCCTGTGATTGGCAGAAGAAGCTGTGTCGTGTCAGTATGGGATTTTCAGCTTGATGTTTGGTCCAAATTGGTTCTGTCACTTAACTTTGAACTTGGTTAATTTCACTCCAGGATCTTCCTCGTTTCATTCGGATCTATAACTGTCTGAATTTCGGGTTCTGGTGAGCAGAACCATGTTAAAGTAACATGACGGGGGCCTTTTTATGGTTTTCTGATGAAGCGGTTTAAAAGCAGGTCGGAGCTGCTGCTCTCTGACCTGAATGTCTTTCATATCTGCCCCCCTCCCTCGGTAAATACCCCCTCCCTGAGGGCAGAACAAAGAAAGCAGCTCCTCCACTCCTCCTTAATCACCATTCAGAGGCTGCGAGCGCCGCCGGGGACGCTCAGCTCGCCGCCATCCCAGATGAAAGGAGCTGCAGAAAAGGAACTGAGCGCAGAGAGGAGGAGGTGAAGAAGCGAGGCAGGAGGAGGCGCGGCTGTGGCCTTTGCGGAGCTCCTCCTCCCAAGCGGCAGGCGCTTCGATCAGAAACTAAAAACTTCCTGAAAGTTTGTTTTTAAATGAGAAAATTTCCTATAAACCATCTTTCCGTCTGCAGCTCCGCTACTTCTCCTGACTCCTCACTTTCATCTAGATTCCAGTTCATTTGCTGCTGCTTGTTTTTAGTACTTTTTAATATGTAATGTTTTTAAATCCGGAGCTTCGCTGTGTAGGAGGCTCCTGGGGGCCCCTGGCTGTTCTGTTTCTTTACAGGTCAGGAATCAAGTCTAAAATGCAGCATGTGATATGAATTCTTAATTTTTCATCCCCGCCCCCCATGAAAGCTTTTATTGTGAAGAAAAGCAGATTATCTTTATTCACCTTCATCCCCCAGTACCTCCTGTCAGACTCCCCTCGGCCCCCTCCTGCACGACTTAGGCAGATTTACTTCAGCAAACACCTCTGGTTGGACAGCAGAGGAGGAACCGGGGCCCCGCTTTCAGAAGAAGGGCCCTTTGTTAACAACAGGAAGCCTGCTTAATGCAGCCCCCCCCCCACACCCACCGCCAAAATAAAGGCATGGTGACATCACAGTCACATGACAGAGGGTCACTCACATGATGAACCTTTATCTCCTGATCTTAATGAAAGTGTGATATAGTGGGATGATGATGTTTGTGCCGGTTAGAGGTCAGGATGGCTGTGGCATCATCGTGTGTCAGGTGATCCTGGCTGAGAATCAGCATCTTGCCAGTCCCTGACCTCTGACCTCTAGCTGTGGACACCAGTTAGATGTGATGAAACGGTTTGTTTCCTGTTGATCAGCAGCAGAAACAAGCAGAAGAGGTTGAACCAGGTTCAGATTTATCCTGATAAACAGAGTTGGGTTGTGTGGCATAAATCAGATTTTTTTACGATCCAGGTCAGACTTTTTAGAATAAGTGTGAACACTCAGATGTGCCACACATTGGATTTTTAAGTCAGACTTGAGCCACTTCCATATGTGATCCTGAATCTGACTAGCATTCGATCTTTTGAATGTAATTCCAGTGGGAACAACCAAAGTGGTTTTGATGCGACTTTGACATCACTTTCCATTGACATTTGTCATAGTTGTGGACCGGTGAGAGGTCATAATACAATACAAAAACATAAAATCCTACCAATATTCTGGACTCATTTCTAGTTCAAATATCTTAGTACACTAAATGTAAGAGAAAAATAACTTATGATTAATGTTTTAGGAATCTACCAGCCCTCGATTTAACTCAGTAATTCCTCAATATTGATGAAAAGTCCAGCTCTCCTGACAGATTCTTTCACTTATAACCAGTATTTTTACCTATATTTTATAAGACTTCTTTCATATTTGTTGGCTTGCAAAACTGAAAATTCAGTGGATGATATTGTCTTTGTTGTGAGAACTTAGTTTTACTTTTGGTGCCTAAAGTCTGAATTGAATTTGGAAATGAATCTTTTCAGTTTTGTTTTAACTGAGGAATCTTTAACTAATTACGGTGTTAACTTTTTCTGCTTTGCTGTGAATATTCTGTAATCTCTGCATTCTGTTGCCAGTCTTGGACAGAATTCTTTTACAAAAGACACTGTAATTTCAGTGGGATTTTCTAGTGGAATAAGCTTTAATAATATTACTAATAATAATAATGGCCATGCAAAAAAAAATAAAAAATTTCAGAATAAATTAGATCAAATTCTGCAATGTGAACGAAGCCATCTCTGAGCAGAGAGGTTTTAGTTTTGTTTCCAGTTCTAGTGTGTGAATTGGACAGAAATTAGAAAAAATACAGCAAACTTTTTCTTTCTCTAAGTAGGAATCCTGTTCTGATTTTGTTTTTATTTTGACGGAGCAGTTTGGACTTGACCCAACAAAAACTAATTTGTCAGAGAGTTATTGACTTGTTCAACACCCACACCAGCTCCTCCGTCGCTCACTGACTTTCACATCTGTCCTGCCTCTTTATACTTCTGTGCATTGAACCATATCAGGACCCCCTCACCCACTGCCGCCACCTTTATTCCTCGGAAAACATGTCTCCTTTTCTTTTCTTGTGAAAGCAGCTCGTCTCTGAGTCACCAATGTTCCTCCACCTCCCATCGTACCTCGGTATTTGATGTTGTTGCAATAAAACTCTGTTGTTTGTCATATTTTCAAGGTGACTGACATGCGCTCACTTTCACTGAACCATGCATATTTTGTTCATCAGCGCGCCTGGAGCCGACTGGTGACATTTTGTTGCCGTTAGCCTAAACAGGCTTCATCAAGGTCAGAGCGGAGGTGCATCAGGGCAGAAAGATAACACACACACACACACACACACACACACACTGTGACACACGCATACTGTACCAGACAATAAAGCACACCATCACACACTCTCAGGTCACAGCAGAGGCACATCAGCATGGAGAGATAAGACACACTTAAACAGTCAGAAACCGTCAGAGAACAACACACATCACACACCCACACATTTAGGAGCAGGCGGTGAGGTCAGATCAAAACAGAAAGTTACATAGACGAACTTGAAGAGAAATTGTTTGTCAAATTAAACTGAGCTCTTTAATTTCCATCAGCTCATTAGTGTCTTCACTTTCTTCTGGATTCTGATTCAATTTGGA
Organism: Gambusia affinis; assembly: GCF_019740435.1. Taxonomy (NCBI): domain Eukaryota; kingdom Metazoa; phylum Chordata; class Actinopteri; order Cyprinodontiformes; family Poeciliidae; genus Gambusia; species Gambusia affinis. The sequence goes on from NC_057878.1 coordinate 24,960,596, forward strand.
CTTCCAGTTCACATCACCTGAGTGTGTTCTAACTTATTTGGGACCAGTCTCCAGAGAAAGCAACCTGTTCGGTCCGTAGGCCCCGCCCTAACAGGAGAGGTGCATTTGATTGACTGAGCTCCTGCGGCAAGGTCACACACATGGAACAATCAATAACGGATGGCTGGATTAAGGTGTCATGACATCTGTGTGTCCAGACCAACACTGTACGCCTGAATAACCTCCCTGCTCCCCACACCGACACCCCCAGGCTCCGCCCACCTCTGCTGGGATTGTCCTGCTTGGGTCCACCTCCGAGTCTTTCGCAGGTTATCGTCAGGATGATTGGTGGAAAGCAACAATAACTGGGCTGATTGACCGGATATTAGGCAGATAATGAGCTGAATGGGTTATTATTGGGCTGGTACAGGGATACTATTGGGCTGATATGAAACTTGGACTGGGGTTATGGGTTCCTCTTACTGGTCTGATAATGTGCTTGCTATAGGCTGTATTTGGACTGGCACTGGCCTGGCTATAGGTTCTTATTGGCCTGGTTCTGGCCTGGTTGTGGGATGTGATATTGGCTGGACTCTTGTCTGGGTTTGGATTTTTCATTTTCTTGTTTTGTTGTGGTTGGTCAAGGTTTTTAATTGCTCTAATATTGGTCTCGTTTCAGGTCTTTTTCAGGTCTACTTCTAGTGTAGTCTTGCTAATTGGTCGGATATTGATCTGGTGTTTGGTGCAACTGCTACTGAGCTGGCACAGTTGTAGTTCTGTGTTATAATTGAGTTTGGTACTGAGATGTAGCTGAACTGGTGACATCTGGCTCATTCTGGTGCTGGTTGTGTTTGATCTGGTACTGGTCAAGATCTGAATATTGAAAGTTGTGGGTTTTATTGGGCTGATTAAGTTCAGGAATGTTCTTTTTCTGAGCTCTTTAACTCTGATAACCAGTGAAATTAAAGACATCTGAGTGTTGAAGACATGTCGCACTGTTGGGCAGTTGATGTTTGAATGTTTTCATTTGAGATTTTGTCTGCACAAGTGTGTTTATGCTCTCGAACATTTGCTTTGACAATTAAAAACTTTTCTTTTGTTTCTCAGTGAGTTTGCATCTCATGGAGGACTTTGTTCACGTTACCTCTGTCCACTTGGACTCCCAGTGTAACCTCCTCAGGCCAGATCAGATCAGTTTCTCTCATCACTTGCTGGTCACAGATCTGCCAATTAAAGTAATGAGGCAGAGGAGCGCCTCTCGGTGCGACCCGGTCGCCTCAGGGAGAGTCCTGCTGGACTGACCTCACAGTATGAAGGTATCAGAGCTGACACTCCTGTCAGAGCTGCTCGCACTGTCCGGTCTGAAGGAAACATCTCCGCTATGATGACCACGAACAAACGAGAGTCCAGAGACGATGAGAGCAGGGAAGCTTAATGTGAGTAAGCTCACAGGTTCCTGATCAACTCAAGTTTAGGAGGAATTTACTGGTAGGAAGAACTGCAGATGAGCCATTAGGTGAAGTTTTGCTAAAACTAGTTCAAATGATTTCAAAGAAATATATCACACACACTTTGTTGAGTTATATTGAACAGTTGATTTTAAAAATGATAATTGTTGAAAATATATCAAATTTTGAAGCCTGTACACCTCAGCAGTGTTTCCTTCACTCTTGGTTCCCACGGTGATGAGCACCTTTCAGCTGTGAGAAGTCTCGTGCATCGCCTCTGAGCCTCACAGCCATGTTTGCTGTGGGATTACCAGACTTTGTGAGATTGTTTTGGGCGGGGGTGTAAAGGTAGTCATGGGAAGGGCCCCCTGTTGGCCAGGAATGCCGGTCAGGTCAGGGGGGGCAGCCGGGGGAGGCGGGGGACACTCGGAGACGGGGCAGGTGCTTTGTAAGTCCCGTCAACCTTCAAAGAGGCAGCAGAGCTGAAAAGGTTAGCAAAGGACAATAATCCCCCTCCCTGGCTAAAAAATACCCCCCCTCCTTCGGCCTGCAGCCTGACAGACGCTTTCTGCTTTTGTCCCACTGCTTCATTTCAGCTGAACACACTCATGTGTCACTCTGTCACAGACTAAAAACTGACCAACTGATGGAAAACTGACCGAACACTCGTCAAAGACCGAGAGTCTGTTTCCATCCTCTGTCGTAAACTGAGAGTCTGGGCAAATGATTCATCACACGGTGAAAAACTCACCCAGTGCTCCATCAGAGACAGAGAAACTCTGATGGAGAATTTCTCTGTTTCTCCATCAGAGAGAGGGATAGGGTTAGGATTACTCTAACCCTATCCCTAACAAGGTACTGGGGATTTTTTTAATTGCCTGTTGAAGCATTTGGTCAGCTACTCCATCTGTAACAAAGACTGAAAAACCTGCTGCCTAGTGAAAACAGACTCAGTTCTCCAAACTGCAAAACAGCTCAACTGTTTCATCAGATATTGCAGATCTGACCAAACTCCCATCAGAGATGAGAAAAATCACAAAGTCTTCCATCAAAAGCTGAAAAACTGACTGATTACTCGGTCACAGAGAGAATAACTAACTAAACCCTCTTCAGAGGCAGGAAAACTGGCCCAGTGACCCATCAGAAATGACAAAAATAACACCAACTCTCCACCACAGGTTGGCAAACAAACAGCATCAAAAGCAAAACTACCTGGACATTCATGATGGAAAACTGACCCGTTTGAGACTTAGTGTGCATTCACACCAGCCTTGTTTGGTATGCTTTAACCAAACTCATGTTTATTTCTATAGAAAGTTCGGTGAACTTTCTATAGAAATAAAAAAACAAATTCTGGTCCATCTAAAAACCTAGTTTCAGTTTGTTTGTAGTGAGCTCTGGTGCGATTTTAATGCATATGTGAACACCGAATAGACAGGAGAATAACCCAAAAGCAGTTAGCGGACTAACATGCAGGGCCTTCTGGGTAAATATAACAAAACAAAAGTGCAAGTCTAGTGTTAGCTTGAAAAATGCTTTGCTGTCTTTTGCCAAAGATTGCAAACCTACAACCACTAAAATCTGATGCTACTGCATCTTTATTTACATTTTGTAAACAAGGAAGTTGTGCACAACTCAGAATATTTTCTAAATTTCTCAGTGCGTAACCAAGTTTTTCAAAGGGTTTGGTTCATTTGACAGCACAGTGTGAAAAAGAAGGGCGGCGGATGAAAATGTAACAAATGTTTCAAGTTTGGTGCCCAGTCGAACTGAGTTTACCGGACCATCAGCCAGGTATATTTTTTGGGTACAATAACATCTCAAAAAAATTTACCTCAAACTCTATGAGTTCTAAAATTAAAAAACTAACCAACTTGTGGTCAGTCTAAAACAAAACAGGTCTTGATATGCTTTATTTCTGTCCAAATGATTCCCTCTACTTGGCGGTCATAGTAGAAGTGCTTCTTTACCATCCTGATTGGTTTATCATAAAGCTATCATCCATAGGAACTCAAACGTTCTCTAATGTCAGATGTTTCAGTCATAAAGTGAAGCAGTAGAAACTTCCTGTAGCTCCTAGGTTTGGAGGCCGGGGGTCAAACTTCTCTGGGACGGTGATGTGGGGCTGCCTGTTTCGTCATGGGACCCGAGGTGTCCTCTTTTGTGCGCCCTGTCAAACATGGTTAACATGCAGCCATTTATCTGCTGAAGACCCCCTCCCCTGGTGAACAATGGGCTGGCCCGACGGCAGTGGGAGGAGGGTGGAAAGGGAGGGGGCTTCAGTCGCCCCTCTGGTCCCTCTTCGTGCCGACGCTCGTGGTTGTTCTAAGACGAAGTGCCTCAGAATCCACTTTCTGACATGCCACAAATATGTTGGAGTGAGCATGCTCCAACCAGGCCACCACTTTGACCCGCTGTTCCTATTAAAACCTGAACCAAAGCAAAAGGAAAAAAACAAATAAAGCACGTGTTCAGTTCAGTTCATGTGATAGAAACTCTTAAAGTTGTGAGTTCAGATGAAAAGTGCCACATTGAGCCCAGATTTGTTTGAATGTCTTTTACTCTGGATAATATTCCAGACGGCCCTTCCTTCTAATCCTTCATGTGGCGAGAGCAACAGCTGACAGAAGCCTGTTTTCACACCATCATCTGTGCAACACATATTTCCATGCACAGTTGTTGTCCATTATTGTTGTTTCACCAGGGACTGAAGAGTGTCTACTCTACTAGTTTAATAAAACTCTTACTGACTTCTCTTATATTAGTCATAGAAACAATTGGAGGGGAAACAAATGGTGCTTTTATTGGTGTTAATCTTTTTGTTGATGAAACTATGCTTTCAGTATTTTCATTTTGAATTAAACTTCTCTGTAAGAGAACAAGGAGTTCTGCAATACAAAACCTTACCATGTATTTTTAGTCCAGTTTCTACTGCAAAAATCTCAGAACACTTGACATTAGACAAAACTAATTTTTCTGAAAAATAGCTTGTTTTAAGTCAATAATTTTTTAGTAGGCTATTGATGAAAAAGTACTTATTCATACTTATAGGAAAAATGTCTTGTTATAAGTCTAGTACTTGTTCATCAATATTAGGAAGGTATTTAAAAAGGCTCCTGTATCTCGCAAAAAAAGTTACTTGCAATTAATTTAAGGTGCACTAAGAAATTTGCACTATAAGCTGAATCAAAAATACTTGGTAAGGTTGTTGTGTTTTTGCAGTGTGGTTTTATATTGTGGTAAAAGCCTAGCTGGAACATTTTGTTTCCAGAAGTCTGATGTCCCCCGGGTTGACCCGTGTCTTAAAACGCTGCAGAATGTTTCCAGTGAAGCTGCTGATACGAGATAAATCATGTCAGTCGTCTCCAGATCTGCAGCCCGATGTTATTTGGTTTGTTTGCTTGGCAGAGCGTTTGGCTGTGTAGGCTGAGGTGGCGAGCGCAGGCGCAGCGGCTTCCTCTCGCTGTTCTGCAGTGGTTCTAATGTGGCACATAAAACCCCAGCTTTGATATCGCCTGCTCCAATAAGCCCCTTCAGCCTGCCAGCACCTGCCAGCGGGGAGGTATGCATTCATCTGGCCCCTAACAGGATTATGCTGCTCTGTAATTGATTCATTTGCAGTGAGGGGAGGTGACAGTGCTTTGGAAATGAGAGTTTAGGTAACAGGCGCCCCAGAATTCAGCCGACTGCATGTGTCAATTTTATTACATCAGTCCAGATGAACTTGAAAGGCCAGCTTTGTGCGTGCTCAGAGGGAACAGAGTCAATAGGCCTCATTGATGTGAGTGTGTGTCTGTGTGTGTTCTTTCTTCTCCCACGGCCCACTGGGTGTGTGTGTTTACTGTATGCTGCATTTTATGAGTGTGTGTCTGTGTTGTGATCAGTTTTGGGTCGGTGGGAGCGATCAATGTGACACACATGCCAAAGTCTGGATGTGTTCACACATGAATGGAGGTACGACAATGATGATCCGACAGGAACACAGGCGTAACCGGGTCGATCAATACCTCACTGTGTTAAAGGCCAAATCCAGTCTGTCAGGTTAAATAATATCTTAATTTGTTAACATGGATCCCTTAAATCCTTCTGCACAGTTCAAAATATTTGCTCTATTTTCCCCACATGGATTATGTTGCACACATGAGTTGGGTGTGAGTCTATGTGGGTCTATGGCATCCATATATCAGCTGAATGCCACAATATCTTTTAAAAAAATCCTTTTGTCCCATTTAGACAATTAAATTAAATCACACATAACCAAAAACTTACTTTAGTGCTGCAGACATAAACCAAATGCTCCTGTTTAGAATATTTCTATAAAGGCTGAATACCATGTTGTTTACAGTGGTTCACTACGTCATCCCTGCTTCTTTGTAGCCTTTGTTTGAGATGAGTCAATGTTAAGTCTGTCGTTCTTATTTAGACTTCTATATTTAATCTATGTTTAGACAAAGCAAAACTGCTAAATAGAGAAAGAACCATGGTCAATTTTGAAATGCATATTTGTACTGTCCTGGTGAGAGAAAACAGAAACTCCTTTATTCTGAAATGTCATTAATTAGTTGAACAGGCTGTACACAAGACCCCTCCTTATTATCATCAAAGACAACTTCCCGGACGTTTACATAAGAATAAATCAGTAAATTGTTTTGCAAGAATCATCATTTCTAGATGGATTTACTACAATCTCACCTCTGTGTATTTGAAGCTTATTATAAATTTGATATAGCAGCAACAAAAACCAAGACTGGAATAAAAATGTCTTGCACTGATATATCATTCTCTTATTATGAAGGTCATCAAGTGAAGTTGCTGTGTTTATTGCTGACAGTTCCTAAGTTTGAGGCCAGCTCACTCTGTTCTTTTTCTTATGCTTGTTCATCTCTGTAAAAACAGGCCTACATCTAGATGTCTAATAAATGTCTAAGAACACACTAAAAAAGACTTTAATTTCTTTGGAAGATTTGCATGTTGCTTCAGTGTATTTTGAGAAAAAACGGCTCCCTAGGCAATCTTTATATTTATAGCCTTTGTGCTAAATCACAGTTAGTTTTCAATGCTCTCCTTGTGTACACTACATTAACAGACTTTCCTCTGTTAGAAACTTTATACAAAGTCTTTCCTGTTTATAGTTCTGTTGCTAAGCTATGCTATTTTTTTCATATTATGTTTGAGGACACTACACTAATTCTACTTGTTTACAGTGTTATTGCAAAGCTATGCTGACAGTCTTCACTGTTTTCTTGCTAATTTTCACAGCGTTACTTCTTAGTAATATTTAAGAGATAAACATATTTAGAGTTTCTCTTTGACATTTGTGCTTACCAGTGCGAACAGTTTTAAATTGTTCAAATGAAAGATGCTAAGCTATGCTAACTGTTTTTCCAACTTTATGATCTTTCTGCAAATGCTAAGACATTTCCTTGTTTATAGTCTTTTTGTAACACCACCTGAACATTACGTCGATAATCTTTCTGCTCATAATTGATTGTGTTCAGCATAAGGTGCAGATATTGCATGTTACTGGGAGTCTGACCAGTTGTCATGAAAACCAGTTCACCTGAAAGTAATGGTCCCACCAGACCAGGCCCCGTTTCGTGCCCATCTTAATGAGCCTGGGAAAAGTTCCCCTGCTCCCGTGGGGCAGAACTAGATGACCCAGTGGACACAGTGTGCCCTGGGGGGTCGGGGAGGGGGCGTCTTCACGTCGTCCCTCCTTTGTCCGGATGTCTGGAAAGCTGAATGTGAGGCACGGTGATTTATGACTGAACCCAAGAAACTGCAGCGGAGAAGACGGCTGCCTGTCCCCGTTTCTCTTGACGCGTCGCAATCCTCTTTGCTCCCAAAATCTGGGTTAAATGCAAATTGATCCAAGCGATACCAGACAATAATTACCGTCCGACTTATGTGTGTGTGCAGCAGAGCAGAAGAGAATTCAATAAGACCTGGATGTGTCTGCACTGTAGCCCCCGTCCAAGTCAATCCACCGGGGTCATTAACAAAGGACACGGCGTCCACAGGGACTGCCGGTGTTTTAACTTCACATTGTCCCTGTGGACAGAGACAGAGCAGTTTATGACAGTCATATTTTCTTTTAATTTTTCATTTATTTGGATAAAATCAGAATGTTTACAGGAAGAACCAAAGATTCAACAGTGCAAAGCAGCTCATAGAGGTTTCCGTTGGTTTATTTGATTCTTTTTCCAGCAAAACGTACATTGACATAGTCAGTATCTGGTCAACAATCTCCAACACTAATGTTATTTTGATTGGTTAAGCTTTTAAGAGACCTCATTCCCCAGGTGGAGCTTCGTTTGCTCGAGTTCTTCTCTGGTCTGAAAAGCCGACCTGCTCTGGTGCTCCTGAGGTTTCAGTATCAGTTTTAAATGTTTTTATCTCTTATCTCAAACTAACAGTTTTATTTGCAACGTTCTTGACCCTGAAGACCTGAAGTTTAACCAAAAGTTACCTCGCAGAACACAGTGCAAGACAGCAGATAGTGGTTTTAGGAGTGCCGGTAGTGCTGATATGTCACACTGCTCAGGCACTTTTAGAGTCTATCCAAAGTTAAAGCCAAGACATTTTTTCCTTGTCCCTCAGAAAGCTGGACAGGAAATGTTAATCAGACATAAAAAGTGATGGTTCAGTCTAATCAGAACTATGTTGGTGAGCTTAAACAATATCAAAGGACAATAAAAGATTTGGGGAAATCTTGGTAAAGCTGCTGGTTTTGTGTGGTGCATTGTCACCTCGACGCCATACAACCGAAGCAGACACAACTATTTATTGAATAACTGTTAGTACATTTGCTGCTTCATGGAACACTCTGTCTTTTTCTTGACGCATTGTGTGTGCGCACGTCTACACCAGCAGGTAAGCAGCAGAAAACCGTCCTTGCACCAGTTTCCTCTTTTTGCGTCGTCCTTGAGTTCCCTTTGCCGTAATCTGCTGACACTTTGTTTCACGAGTTGTGTTGACCGTGTCACCACATTGTTGCTTCTCCTTTGATTCTGAGAACACACATACACACACACACACCTTCATTCGGTGCCCTCGCACTCTTTTTTATTTCCTTTTCTGCTCTCACTTCCCACTCGCCTCCTCGGATGCTGGACGAGCGTCTTTCACAGCAGTTGGCTGTTTTTTGGTGAAACTTTGAGACTCAGTTTGTTCAGGTTTTAGGAAGTTCCCCCCCTAAGGTTCTCTCTGACACAGCGTTGTTATTTTCAGACCTTTGAATATATTGAAGTCTGTTACTGATCCTCTGATTGGAAGAAAAGCAGTGCTTTCCTCTCTCTCAAACTGTTTGAATTTCTGACAGTGCTGATGAGGACGAGATTCAGATTGAGTCGAGCCTGTGGTTTGCACAACAGAGTTTGTGTTTTTTCACCCTGACAGTGCCCTGAACTCCGAGGTTATGACCTTGGTGATGATCAACGGCTTCAGACTCAGTGAGGCGACACAAACTAACGAGGAGGACGGTCACAGTTTGTTCCTCTGATCCAGAAACTGGGAGCAAAAAACTCTGATGATTTAAAAAAAGACAAAAAGGAAGATTTGTGAAGTAAACCCATTATACTAACAGATTTGAACCTGAATGTTGCAATTCAACAATGATTAAAGGACAAGTTTGTGGCACTCCGATGTTAATGAACCAATTGTCACTCAAAAACTTTTAAAGACCCGAACAACGTCAAATTTATTTGACCTCACATCGGAAACATTGCACACCCTCGCATTACATATGACTATAAAGAGTCTTTAACCAACATTATCACCTAATTTAATATTTATAACTTTGCAATGGTTCAAACTTCCTCCGCAACATCAGAAAATAACTGCTGATGACTCACCCCACACTTGGGGGCACGATCTAAATCCGGGTCCAGTGAGCTGGAGCAGGATTGTGGGTTTGGTCAACAACCAATGAGTAGCAGGAAGTAGCTCTCTGCTAAAAGTCGCCGTTACCCTGAGATGACACGATTGCTGAGATTACACAAGGATTATAGTGGCAGTCATGACGGATTAATAAGAGAAAAAATCAACCTGCTGAGTAATGTGCGACCCATATCCTCAGAAACTGTCGAGTCACTGGTTGTCATGGTGATCCCCGCCTTATTTGGGGAGAAGGGCGGCGGGGGAGTCCAAAGCAAAACCCCTTTCTTCTTATTGACAGAAAGAACCACAGATAACTAACCAACAGTCATTATGTGAATGTCGTGCTCTGATGGACGTTTTTTATTTGTCGACAGTGGTTTATGTAGGAGATGTGGCAGATTTATTCAACTTTTTTTTACTTTTGTAAGAATGATTCTAAGCTAAGATGTAATGGCGTTCTATTAGTTGGATGTGTGTAATTTGCACTCTGGGTTGATTTAACAAAATACTTCAAGTCCTCTAGAAATAGGAAACATTTTTTGAAAGAGTCTACAAAATTGACTATGCATTGGTGTATAAGTTGTATATATGAAACTGTGGACATAAGTGTAATTTGAATCCAAAAAAAAGTTTCTGTGTTTCAAAATCTAGACTGTGACATCAAAATTCCAGGGTAACGTTTTAAAATTTCATGAAACTAAAGCTATGATTGTGTAAAACCAGTAAAAAGTATCAAAACGCCATTTCAGTCAGGGAAAGTCCAACATTCTGTGATTTGCTTAGAATGTAAATTAAGTTCCTTCTCTAAAGTTAAAGCTAAAGACGCTCCAAACAGACCTGGGTTTTCTCACCACTTTCACTAAAATTCTCTTAGGGACTATTTTTGTACTTTTTTAATCTATTTTTATAAACAGTATTTGATTGATAATTTCAGTACATTGTGAACAGTTTTGATTAATAGTTTCCATTCACTTAGTGTGGTCATGAATTACCTATATGTCTGGGAGTTTCAATGATTTTTGTGAACTGTTCTATTTCCAGGGTGAAGTTATTTTACCACATAGACATTTTATAACACAAGTTGGGTGCAAAACTTTCAATGAATGTATAAAATGCTGCATTTTGTCATTTATTTCCTCCGGATTAAATATAGACAACCTTACTAATGCTTGATGTTGTCCCTTAATCAGTTGCAGCTCAGCTTTTTCTGTAGCAATCAATCAACTGAGATTTTTTGACCAAAAATATGTCAGGAATTGAAGAATGTGGGAATAAATGATCATCCTTTGGCATCCTACAAGCTAAAATTAATTTGAACTAATTCGTCTTCAGCAAACCAGGAAGATCTAATGCTACACTGATACATCTTTCTGGTAATTTTCATCTAGAGACTAGTCATTTTCAGGAAAATGTTTGGCCACAGATGTTGCTGCATCTTTCCTTACAATCCAGCAGCTGTTCTCAGCCTGTCCAAAATTCTTGCATGCAAACATTTCAGACCCAGTGATTTGAGAATCCATCCAGCATCCTGACAACTGACAGCTCACTGAGCCTATCGCTGCCATCATGTGGTGTCCAACCATTCACTCCTCCTTTGGGGAGAGGCTGTGGAAAACATCCAGCTTCTTTGCTGTTGTCCTCAGATCTGGTCTGGTACCGGTCCAACATCAGGCTGTGGTCTGATCGGGTTTTCTAACTCCAGTCATCTGCATGTGTCTGTTCCAGGAATATTTTGAGTTTTCAGGATGTTCAAACATCTGCAAGTCAGTCCAAGGCACATTTAGTGATTCCGACTGTTTGGGGGAATATTTTGAGAGCTGGTTTCTAGAAGGGACCAGAACCACATATTTACTGCTGATGATTCTGAAAAAGAACACGAAGAGCACTTTCAGGGTAATTTTACCAAAAGAATAAATAAGTAATTCTTAGACGTATTGTACTTATTTTCTTCTTATTCCAATGAGAGAGTCGATGTGCTACAGACTGATTGTGCTGCATTCAGGGTCCTGGTTGTGTTCACAGAATGAGCTGCAGAGTTTCCAGCTCATCTTGTGTTTGAAAGAACTCTGAGAGCCTCTTCATGTTGTCGACTGTAACAAAACTCTCTTCTTCTCCTCCTCCTCCCACTAATTTAGCTAATCTCTGTCTCACACACTTGGGACATGAAGAAGGAAAGTGAGACAGAATCAACTCTGACCACTTTGCCTAAATGCTTTAATTAGCAGAGAGGCTACAGAATAAAGGGCTTTTATTTTGGCGAGGGGTAAGAGTATGGTTGGAGAGGATTTAAACTGCCCTCCCCCATGTCCACTCGTCCACAGGCAGAGCTAACGGGAGGGGGGCTGCAAACATGTCACATCTCTGCTGACGTTGCTGCTGTTGTTGTTGAGTTGAAGCACAAATTATTTTTATTTAGTTTAAATATGAGAAATGCTTTCTTATCTTGTTCAAAACTCATAGAGATGCACTGATTTATTTTATTGGTCATGATATTGAATAAAGTTCTAGATTGGGTATTTAATAATGTCTAATTCTGTGCCTTGTCCTCTGAGGGACGTCATGCTTTTTTTTTTTATTTTACATCATTTTTGGAATTCCTAATTATGGTTTCTGAACCATTTGAAAGAAGGTTTTTTGCCGTTTATTTTTTACATGTTTGACCAAGGTAGTTTCAGTTTCTTTATTGCACTGACTGAACAAATTAAAGTTGTGTTGTTTTTACATGTTTGACCAAGCTTGAGAAGCTATTGGTGTATTTAAGTTGTTGTACCGGTGCAGAAATATTAAATAAATTTGTAATTCAGTACATTTATTTCTGTGTTTAAAAAAAATAAAAAATGGTTAAGCACTGATTTTCTGTACTGGATCAGTATCAGCCAATACTAATCCTCAGATACAGTATTGGTAATCTAAAAGTGAATTCTTGAAGTAACACTTCAGACTTATTTAAGTGCAACCTAAATAAGCTGCACTTAGGAGTGAGGCCTGCTGGGCTTCAGGAACCAGTTTACCCAAATGATAAATAGGAAGCTTTGTTATCCCAATTGATTGAGTTATTTGTTGTTTTATCAGCTTCAATACAATAATTTGGTTGGTAGAATCTTAAGTTGGGTTGGTGAGCAAAGAATTCAAATCTGTCATGTTACTCAGGTGGATGGACAGAACAGGTGTTCAGGTGTCACCCAGGTAACCAGACTGTGAGCTGCGATCTGATTGGTTGACAGTCTGCCATTGAGTGACAGTCAGTGCATGGATTTCTACTTCCTGCAGCCACTTGTTCATTTGGCTGGAAAGTTGGGCCCCGGGGCCTGAGCGCCTGTCACTTCCTGTCACCTCAGTGGTAATCAGAGCGAGGGTGGGCCCTGAGTAGATCAGGACTGTTCTCAGGTCACATGACTGAAAAGCACATCTGTCAGTCCAAAGGTGCAACCGCGAGCGCTGACTGACTCCAATGACACCTCACTTCCTGTTTGCCCTTCACCCCTGATTACACGCATACAGAAACACACTCTGAGTCTGGGTCTTCGGGGTGCTTATTCACCTCAGAAAAGCTGAAGTCTTATTGGCTACAAGTTTTGCATGCTGATGTGGTTTCTGTTTTAACAGTGACCAGAATCACCTAAACAATGAAAATGATCCGAAAACCTGATAACCTGGAAGCAGAACATCAGTCATTTAATGACGGCGTTGGGACGTTTAGTGAAGCAGGTGAAAACCTGTATGTGGATCAACTCTGATGTACACACCTATAGGCATTTTGGATGGTGGCTGTTTGTTGTTTCCTAAGTGTTTGCTGGTCAGTGGATACTTTTTGCATCCCATCTGTCTGGTGGTTCTCAGTCCTCAGATGTTTCTTGTTTTTTTTAATGGTTGGTAGTTTGCTTGTTGATCAGCAGCTGTGTGTTTCTTGGTTCCTAGATGTTTGTTAGTTTTCAGGATACACAACAACCAAATGTATTTTGGCTGTTGATGCTTTTGATAATGATTTCCAGGTATTTGTTGTCATGCTTTAATTATCAGATTTTGGTGACTGTAGCCAGGTGGTGTTAACAATTAATGACATCTTTGTGTAATACTGAGCTTCTCCAGCTTGGTGTTTACTGTCAGAAAACAACTGGTGCTGTGACACACCGACTTGTGTGACCTGAGGAAGTGCTGACAGCGGTGTTTTCCTTCTTCTTCTTCTCTCGGCTGTGCCCGGTGCTGGTGTCCGGCTGCAGGTTGTGGTGAAGGATGGAGGTCTTGTGAGTCAACATTAGAGCAACTTGATCAGCAGTTTCACTTCTGCAAACTGTTCCTGGAACAGATGAAAATACCTCTGAAGGCCAGCCAGTGTGAAGTGAAGCAATACCTGACACACACACACACACACACCCACGCACACACACACACGCATGCCTTAAGCCTGTAGCTCAGTTTTGTATTTCAGGTTGCAGATGATTCATTGAAGTTTTATAAACTTTTACTGTGAATACACAGCTTGTAAAGCTTGGTTTGGTTTACTGAGGAAATCTGTCCTCAGTGGAAAGAAAATATTTCTGTGTAGTTTCATTTTCCATGACCGTTTAGCTACACTACTTGACATTATATTGTAACTTTAGACGCTCCAGGTGATCTATTTACTGTCTTATATTATTTAGATTTTATGAATTATTTTCTAATGGATCAGGTTTTTATGTTCCTGCTGCGTTTTCACTGATTTTTCTACCACTACTACCTCTTCTCTCCTTGCTGACAGAGCTTTGTTGACCACCAGATGTTTAGTTTTGTTCTGGGGTTGGATTTGCAGGTACTCAGTTTTAACTCAGATTTCTTTATGTGTTTTGGCTCAGCAGACTGAATGTTGACTCACTTGTAGCTCTGTTTTATGGTGTTAGTTTGCCTTGACTAGTTTCTGGCTGATCTTCAGCTCTGTGTGGTGTTTGTGACTCAGTTCTGGCTCTAACTTGGGTGTTTTCTGAGCAAATTCTTTTCCTCTGTGGCGGATTTTCTGAACCTTTTTGTAGGTCCGCTTCTGAACCTCGGCTGCTCCACAGAGTTCCCTCCGTCTGCAGCAGCTTATCCTGATGAATTAAAGTCTGACGGCACAAACTGACAAAGAGCTTTAAAGCTTGCAGTGCGCCTCTGCTGCTGCTCTGATGAAGAAGAAGTTGGAGTGATGCTTTTTGAAGCGGCGGGAAGTTAAAATACCTGCAGTCATGAATTATTAGCAGAAAAAAGTTTTTCTAGCGCTGCTTCTCGCAGGAAGAAGGTATTCATTGGAGGGATTTAATAACTGCGCTCTTCCTGCTTTCTCTTTTCATAAGGATTCATCCTCCACCTGGGAAGATAAATAATTCAGACATTTTGGATTTTCTTCCCCCCTCCATCCCCCCAAGGGGGGCTGTTGGGCTGTAAACCCTCAAACTTCCTCATCATAGTCTGAGCGAATCTATCCATTATTCACTCCTAAAGTCTGACTTTCTCTTAAAGTAACCTACATTTTTATGGACATGGCCCCCCTGGAAACCTCAGAGACTGATGATTAATTGATTTCTCACACAGAAAGACGAAGTTTGACGGGCTTCAAAATGCATGTAGAACAAGACTGTGACTTCAAATGGTAGAAAAGTCAAGTTTTTCTTGAGTTTTTGTAGAACAAGAGGAGCGTGTTCATGTTCACCATGAAACCCATTCACGGCTCACCGGCTGCGTTCTCTCTTGTTCACACCTCCGACCTCCTTCTGCTCCTCCTGAAACAGACACACATGAGTGGATGGCGGCCATGATATCGGCGCTTCACCTCTTATCAGAGTGCAGCAGCTCTGTTTTCTCCTCTGTTTGTCTAATCAGGCGACACACCGAGGCCGAGGTGAGGCTTCAACGGACGTCTTGCTGCTGATAAACTTAACGTTAAACTCCTGCACATATCTGCAGACAGAAACAACTTGTTCCCTGCTCATTTAAGGTCTGAACTGAGCGTAGAAATCACTTGAATGACTTTCTTGAAGAGGTAAATTGCTGCAGTAGATCAGATTAACAAATCTGCTGTCAGATCTACAGTCAGAAATTTACATTTAGTTTTCTAGAATGCAGATCATCTGTTGTAACATCAATAATCTTAAATCAGTATTTAATGACCTGATCTGTCATTTATCTCATCCTCATCCTGTGTGTGTGCGTGTGCGTGTGTGTGTGTACACTAACCACACAGTGCTTTAGCAATTTATGTCAAACCTATAAACACAAACTGCCATCCAGTTCTAAAACTGGAAAAAATGACTTTAAATAACATTTAAAAACAGGATATAGTAATTAGCGATTCCCATAATCTTATTATAAAACTTTTATTGTTGGAATGCAGCCATTATGAGGTTTTCATTTCATACACATAGCATCATGATGAGATTGGTGACAGATGTTGATTGCAAAGACTCATTTAGATTCTAACAGATGTACAAATTGTGAATCCAGACCAAAATCTTCTATTAAAAGATTTTCTGACAAGTGACCTATCCAAGTGTGGTCACTCTGACACTCCAGGTGTGAACCGACTTGCTGAATGTGTTAAATTAGGAATGATTGGTTTGGTTGGAAGAGGAACTCAGCTTTATACTGTCACAGCTAAACATACTTTAACTATAAACTTTAAGACAACACCACAGTTTAGTTTTTGCTGACTCTGTTAGTTTTGTTTTTGCTCAGAGACTCTTATGTTCCTTGTCACAAAAATAAATCCTCAGATGTCTGTTTGTTGAATTATTCTTTCAGATTGGTGTACATGGAGTCTATGTGAGTCTGTTGTCTTACTGCTGAATGTTCATTAATTAAAAAGGGCAGAAATGCAACATAAGTGCATGTAAATATGATGTATCTACTTGTAAAGTCATGTGATGGCTTTAAATGTGTTGTCATTGCAAGCTAAGTCACTATATTAGACTCTGTAAGTGAAATGGATGTCACAGCATGTTATTTTTTTTTACCATTAGTAATTCTAATATGTGATGCATGTGAAACGTGATATCACTTCCTGTAAATCTAGCATCACTGCATGTAAATATGATGTCACTGCAAACATATTTCCACTGCATGTAAAAGTTTATAGGGCTCCATTAAAAATTGTGACATTGCTGGATTGATATTTTTAATAGGGCTGAAATCATTAATTTGATTAATTGTGATGAATCGATTACTAAAATAATTAACAAATGTAATAACTGATTGTTAACTGAGGCCATTTGCTGAAAAAATTACATCCTCAGAACAATATTTGAGCCAAAACTGTACTACAAATATATACATTTTGCATTTAAGATTAAAGAAAACTTCTGCCTGTAAGTGTTTTGTATCCACATTAGAAGAATGACTTTGGCTGCATGTTCATCGTTTGTTACGACTGATCAAATAACTTTATCGAGAGATTTAATTATTTGCTTACTTTGCATCTTTCAATGTATTTCTAATGTTGCATAAAAAAGGTTGAAGTGATTAAATGTAGAATTGGCCAATTCTTTTATCTGAATAATTTATTAATCGCTAGGATAATTAATTAATCACCACAGCCCTAGTTCTTAGTAAGTTTGATGTGACTGAATGTAAACTTCATGTTGGTGTCCGGTGAGGTCAGACTCGGCGTTCCGCAGTGCCAGAGCTGTTTGGAGATGATTGAGGAAGACGCCTCTGCTTCACCTCTTGTCACATTTAGGGAACACTGACTTCTTCCTCCTTCATCCCTCCACCCTGCAGGCAGAATTACAGATTCCCCGGCTCTGTCTTGGAGCGCTCGGCCTCATGGGAAAGTGGGGTTGTGGTAACTGTAATTACACAGCAATTCTCCAGCAGAACATCTCTGCCTTTGGTGCCTCCCCCATCTCTGCCTGCTCCCCTGTCAGCGCTGTCTTTGAGGGATTTTGCTCCATTCTTAGAGGCAGCACATACCTTAGAAATGAGCAGCTGTCGGTTCCAGCTCCTCTTCATCACTCTGCTCCTCTTTAATTGTCGCAATGGTAAGCTCTGAGGTTGGAAGTCTGTTGTTTCTGAGCACATTTGCAATTCAGCTGGAGGCCTGAAATGATTCACAAACAGTTAGCGTTCTCGGTTTGGTTCTACAGTAACTTTTTCCAGAGACTTGGGGTTCATTCACACCAGCCCTGTTTGTTCCGCTTTGATCTAACTCTAGTTTGTTTGCCTAGAAAGTCCAATTCGCCTGGGAATGTGTGAATGCGCAATCAAACTCTGATGTGGACCAAAAAAACTCTGATCAGCCTAAAAACCTGGGTCTTGGTTTTTAGGCTCTGGTGCGTTCGAATGCTTATACAAAAACAGGAAGTACTAGATTTGTAGGAATTCTGGGTAAAAACAACCAAAACAAACACTCGTATCTAGTGCTAGTGAAAGAAATAGCTTGTGGTCTTTTACCAAACCGGAGTGAAATCCTACAGCTGCAAAAGTCTGACACCACTCCATTTTTTTCCATGTTGTGAAAAAGCAAGTTGAGCTCAGGGTGTTCTTCAGAGGTTTTTGTGTCTTTCTCTTCAGTAGTTCTTGGTGCAGTGCCACCACAGATGAGGGATAAACAAGTTTTTTGAATGGTTTGGTTTGTTTGACACACTGCAGTGTGAAAGCAAACCGCACCAGCTGAAAATGTAACAAATGGTACAATTTGTTACAACTAATCGAACCAATTCTATCAAACTATCTTGGTTTATTCTTTCAGAGCGCCATGTCAACTGCTCTGTCTACTTCCTGACAACATCAGAGGGAACAGAGGAAAGAATAAAGAGGGAAATATTTTATAAAACAATGCTCATCAGGGAGAAACGTGAATCAGATCAGTCAATCAATGTTGTACCAGAGTAACAGTGTATCAGGAGCAGCTCTGCTGCGTCTGTGAGTCCGTTACGGTTAATGGTGGCGAGTGGGACCCATAAACATGGGAGTCGTACCATGTGTGGAGGCGGGCCTCAGGAGGAGGACGGCTGATTTGTGGGGGTGACGATGATGATGTTGGGCTGTGGCCCCCTCCTCGCCTCAGTTTCCAGCCTGTTGCACAGGTCCCTGCAGATAAATGAGACTTTAATTCAATCAGGAACCGAATACAATCAGCTGCTCAATGCAGAAACTCCCCACATTCAGCGGACTCCACAGACCCAACACAACAGCACACCTGTTCAGAGGAAACAGCAGCAGGTGCAGCGATGCCACAATAAATTAGAAATCTGTTGCTTTTCATTAAACACCTCCCAGGGATGGAGTGGCTGCACAAAGTTAAAAGACTTAAAGACTGCCTGGAGAATATTTGGTCAAAATCGCAATAAAATATTGCAGAGGATTCTGGATATCTAGATGAAATGCAAACATTGAGTTCCAGGTAGCAACCTGGTATCCATGGGAACCACATCCCCTCCTCCCTCGGGCTGCTGCTCAGGTGATCAGCTGATGAGGAGGAAGAGGAGGAGGATGCATCAGCCTCCACCTCAGAGTGAGGCAGCGAGCGGACGGAGGAGGATACAGCACCTGGACCAGCGTTGCAGCAGCTGGAAGATGGGCTGCTGTTTCTGAAGGTTCGAGCTCAACGTGATGTTGAGTCATTAATCGCCGACGAGGTCACATGTCCGACAGAGCCATGAAGAGGACACACTGTTTTCAGTGTGGCTTGTTTTTCTCTCGTGTTGCTGCTGTTGTTTTCAGAGCTGCGTGTTCCATATTTGTTTGTGTTTGCTGTTTGAGCTTCTCAGATTCCAGTTGTGTGTGTGTGTGTGTGTGTTTGTGCCGCCTCTGAGGAGTTTCCTCTCAGAAACAGCTGGAGACGAATGTGACAACAGAGAACGTGTCGGAGGAGGAGGAAGATTAATGTGTCTGTGTGGGAAGCTGGAGGAGGAGTCTCAGCTTTGTCCTCAGCTCTCTGCTCAACACAAAGACAGCTGTCAGAGATGTTCTCCTCCAGCGATGCCTCACTCTGATGAAACAGAGATGCTCTCCGGTGGAGACCTTTCACTCTGAAACGTTGTTGGGTTGGAGCCACAGGTTTGCTGGAACTGATGTGGGGTGGCAGCGAGTCATGTGACCGACAGACGGCACTTTGAATGCAGTTTGTTGGGAGGTCAGCAGCTGTTGACCAATCAGATTCTGGAGTTTTAATGCGAGTCTTTATGTCACTGATTGATCCTGGTTATTTGACTTATTGAGGGTCCAAAAGGAGACATCTGGATCAATAAGTATCAACTTTGATGACTGATGAGCCAAAATTCACATGTGGTGGATCCATGTGAAGGTGTTCCCCTGTTTCCATTTGGATTTGAGCCATCCAGGCTCCAGTAGGGTTTGCTGAGCCATCTGCATCCCTTCAGGTATGAGGCAATTCTCTGTCTGAAGTGGAGGAGTTAAAGTATCTTAGTGTGTGGTTGATGGAAGGACAGAGCTGTAGATGTATAGACAGATTTGCTCCTCATCTGCAGGTCTAAATCTACCCATCAAGCCATGTTCCAACCCTATATCGGAAATCTTGAATACAACGCCCTGAAATAAACTTCAATAGTAGGGTGGCTTAGAAAAAGCATGAGGTTCTTTAGGGCTTAGTTTTCTGGGCACCTCTGAATGGAAAGAGAGTCTTAAGGCTACATGTACCAAAGCCACAGCATATTTTGTGTTTGAAAAACACATAATTCATTCACATTAAGGCAAAAGTTGAAAGTTGGCTGAGTTTTCTGATCAGAAAAAATGAAAATCAGCCGTTTCCAGACACTACCTGATACCATCAGTACGTTATAACCTAACAATTATTGATCTTGGTTACCGGTTATTGATCAAGCTGGATAAATCAGCATTCTGCTTTGGAACAGCTGAATATTTCAGCTGCAGCTCACATTCTTTCAGTCAGGAAAGAAAGAAATACTAGAATAATAGAGGGGGTGGTTTGGGAGTGTGTTGGCCCTATGGGGGTGTGGGGGGGTCACATTAGACCCCCACGTATACCTTGGACCACACAGCGAGTGCTCCATCTCTATGTTTGATCACAGAGGGCTTTACCCGTCTGAAGCGGTCACACCTCTTATTAAAACCCGGCCTGTCCCACGCCCCCCCTTCCCCCACTCCCTTCGCCGACCCTCACTCCCCCTCTCTTGGTATTCAGCCCAGGTCAGCAGATTTGCGCCCAGCCCACCGTGGCTCCCTTTTTAATTTGCACCTGTTGCGCAGTTGTCCGGGAGGCGAGAGCTGCAGCGGCTGCAGACAAAGATCATATTATGAACAGACTAATCTCCGTGTAGCTGAGAGGGTCGGGGGTTCGTTGGGGGTGGGGGTGGAAGTGGTGAGTGGGGGGGGGGGGGGGGGTCTGCTGCCTCCTGTGGGAGATCAAATCTGCAGCAGGAAGTGTGATAAGAAGCACCAGAGGCGCTCCAACAATCTGTGTTCGCTGAACGAGGCTGAAAATCTGAGGCTGTTTCTGTGGCTGGACTCCCGTCTGCAGGCTGTTCCCATGATGTCATGCAACCTCCCCACCCCCCAACCAACACACACACCCACACACCCCAACCCTCACCCCTGCACACACAATTCACCTCAGTCAGGTTCAACTCAGTTCAAGTCTACAGCCGACACAGCTGACAAACACCACTCTAAAATAAGTAGAGCTACAACTAACTAATATAGTTATCGATTAATTTATTATTCTGACGATTAATCAATTAATTGGATGACAAAACTGGCATGTGCTTTCATTGAAGCTTTTCTATACAATATTAAAAATACATTAAAAGATGCAAATAAATAAATTCCTTTTTTAATTAAGAACAAACATTTTCTTGTCTAAATACAATGACAGCATTTTGTTAGTGAATGCATGATCCTCTATGGCAATGGATACGTCTGCAGCTAAAGAATTACTTCTAACATCAACATGTGAGAAGCGCAGCCGTTTTTGCTGGACTTAATGTCAATACGGTGTAGGGGTCACTTATTGACTATTTAATCAATTAATAATTGGATCCCAAATTGTGCTTAATAGATTTTTTTTTACAGAGTTCTGGGTGGAACATATTTACAGACAAAGGTTTTATTTCTCTTAAATGCAAAATGATTATGTATTTTTTTAAAGTTTTGGTTTGATTACTGCTCTGAGTGTGTTGTTCTTTCAGTGTCTGACTTTTATTTTAGTCTGTATGCGCATAACAATTAATGAATTAGTTGAAAATTATTTCAATAAATGATTCAACATGATTAATCCTGATTAATCGATTCAGCTCTTAAATTAAGTCATAATGGAATCGAAGGAAGCTTCTGCTGTTTTTTCAATGGAAAAGACAGATTAAGCTACTTTACATAACGAGACAAATCAATCAATCAATCTCACAGCTCTTTGATGGAATCGTATGGTGCTTTTTTTTCTAAGTCCATTTTGTCCAAGTGTATATGTATATTTATTGCAGACAGACTTTAACAGGAATCGCAAGGAGCGATTAATCAATGTCGTTCATTCAGGATTGAATTTCACTTGACTTTTCTGGATGTAGATCCAGAAGGAAAGCTGGTTCCAGATGCTTTACCAGCTGTCTTATCTCCTCCTCCGTCTCTGTGTTTCAGTTCTGAACTATGACAGTGTTCTGGAGACAACCTCGGAGACAGATGAGGACGACCAGGCGCTGCTCCGTGATGACAGCAGCTTCACTGGAGGAGCAGGAGATGATGAAGAGGCAGGCAGTCCAATTGGTGTCCCCGCCCTGGAGGCGTCGCCCAGGGTCGCCCACGCCCTGCTGTCCAACCGGGAGCCGGACGACTCAGAGCACCGGGGGGAGGACGAATGTATCGGTGAGTCTCTGATCTGATCAGCACCAAAATGTTTGTTCTTCTCCAGCACATTAAAGATGCTGCTTCTGATGCTTCAATAAGCTTCAGATAGCAGAAAGAAGAGAGTTATCTATCAATGTATTGGGACTGTTCTTGTTGAGAATTTTTGATCAATCAGGTTCCTCTGAACACAGGTCAGCTGCAAAAACCAATTTTTAGTTTACAGAGTCTGAAAGGAGGAGAATAATAGTATGAACCAGGAGTGAGGATGGGATACTTGGAGGGAAAAACCAGAAGAACCACAGGGAAAAATACACTGCAAAAAGTCACACTCTTATCAAATAACCTTTAGTAAGTAAATAAGTAATCTAACTTATAAGTAACATTTTAGCAAGATATATAAGCTTGTTTTAAGTAAATAATTACTTGATATTATATTTAAAAAGTATTAGTTCCATTGGCGGAATGAAGATGTACCAGTGGAAGAAAAAATATCGAAAGCTGGCAAAGAAATAGGGAGAGAACCGGGCAGAATATCTTGGACAACATGGGAAAAAAACAGAAGAATAATTAAGACAAAAAGGCAAAAAACAAAATGGAGAACCAAGAGGGAGTTTATGAGGAGAACCAGGCGGAGAAGGGGAGCGCCACATATAACTATAGTATATGATTAGAACCAGGAGAAAATACTAGGAAGAGAACAAAGAAAAGAATCCCAGAAAGAACCGGTTTTAAAATCAAGAAAATAACCAGAGGGAGGAAGAAACAAGGAGAATAAAAACCAGTTTGGAACCAGTTCTAAAGAATTAGAAGGAATAGAATAACATGCTTGTCTTTTGTTTCTTTAGATGATCGCAGCAGCGAGTACGATGCTGTGGGACCTGAGGCCTCTCTGCAGGCGGTGGAAGACGATGCAGGTGAGATCAATAATCAATGTTCTGATCAATAACAGTACAATGAAATGAAACAACAGATACACCCAAAATCACACATTTTTACAAAAATATTGGATTTTTAAAAACAACCAATTGAATAGATATAACGGATTGTTTCTTAATTTTTACCTTTTCATGTGATTCTCAGAAATGAACTACAATAAAAAATGAGAAACCTTACCTCTATTTAAATATGAATGATCTGTTTTTAATTGTTACAAATCTAATAGTACAGTATGAGTAAAACATTTCTATGTTCTTTAACATTATTTGTATTTGTGGTCAAACTGTGTCTGACAGGAAGATTTCCAGTAATTTTGGTAAATATAGATAGTTAGAAAGACTTGCAAGGTGTCCGTTGATTTGTATACCTGTGAGACAAGAGTCAGGGCAGAAAGTGTCTTTTTATGCCGATGATCATCTTTTCTCCGTCTACTTTCTGTCAGGGAGGCGACTGGACAGCATTTCTGGGCTGGATGAGTTCTTCCTGAAACGTGAGCCAGAGGATGACGATGGTCACCAGGCAACCATTGCTGAGTACCTGCAGCGCAGCGACACCGCCATCATTTACCCAGAAGCCCCGGAGGAGGTGACGCGCTTGAGCACGCCCGAGGCTGCCGGTCAGGATGAGAGCGAACATGGTAAGTTGATGGTCACAGCAAAAAGATCATAACCAATAACTTAAAAAAATGACTAATCAAAAACAACACGACTCATGATGTGACCTTTTACCTCCCCCTGCAGATATGCCTTCCAGTGCCACAGATGACTTCGCCCAGCTGCTCACCTGTCCGTACTGCGAGCGCGGCTACAAGCGACTGACGTCTTTGAAGGAGCACATCAAGTATCGACATGAGAACACAGAGGAGACCTTCACCTGCCTGCTGTGTGCAGAAACGTTCAACCAGAGAACCCAGCTGGAGCGGCACATGACCACACACAAACCCACTGTGGACCAGGTGAGAATACATACCTGTACAGGATGGGCAAAGGAAGGGATGGAGGGAAGAATAGATAGATGGATGGATGGATAGATGGATGGTGATAGTTGAAGCCCTGCCCAGCCACTGCAGATGCATCCTGTGTGGGCGGAGCCTCCTCCTGCGGCAGCAGCTGTGTTTGGGCGTGCAGCCTTTAGACGCAGCTCATCACTTCGCGCTCTAATCTAATGATGAGGCCGTGTTAAACGCTTCCTGCGAACGCCTGCTCTCTGCTCTTTACATCCAGGAGTCTCATTAGAGTCAGTAACTAAGCTGCAAGTCATTCCATTTTCCAATTACACCACGATCGTAATGGGATTACCTTATCCAGGCAGTCGGCTGTCAGGATCCTTCGGTTCCTCAGACCTCCTCGCAGACTGAACCAGGACCAGATGGTCTTTTCCCTGCTGGGCTGGAGAATCCTAATCCTCTCAGTGTTTATCTGAGGACTCCCTGAGTTAAACCGTTAAACTGAGACCAGAGGCTGAACTCAGATCAGTTCAAGTTTCAACACAGAAACGCTCAAGTTGGATCTCTAAAACATCTAAGACATAAATCCTTTGCTTTCATGTCTGTTTGATCACAAACATGAAACACAACAGACAATGAGACACCTTATCAAGACTTCTGACCTTACCATGGAAGGAAAGAAGGAAGGAATAAATGGATGGATGGATGGGTGGATGGATGTGGTTTCATCTCCTTGAGTAGCTGAAGGAAAATATTTTCCATATTAACTTCCATCTCTGATGTTTTCTCCATCCATCCTGCAGAATGCTTACCAGAGAATCAGTATGGAGGAACTCTAATAATAATATCATTAATGTGTCCAAATGGCGTGTAACCTGATCATCATGTATTTTCTCTGGTTAAACTTGTGGTTAAGCAGCGTCAGAGCAACCAGATGATAGAGGCGCTTTATCGGCTGAATAAAGGAAATGACTGTTCAGGTTTGCGTTTCATGTAAAATGAAAAGACGTGAGCTCCCACTCTACTGTAGGGGGAGGACACCCCCCCATTATGCTTTGTTTTTGTTTATCAGTGTATTTGCATTTGAAATGTTGGGAATGCACCTCAACCAGAAACTGCAGCATGTGAACAGAGTCAGCCCACGCTGTTTCTCAGAATGCCTCTTTGCACTCAGACTTCCAGGAGAATCTGTCTCTATCCTCTCTGCTCCACTCCCACTCCTCCTCCCTTCTTTTCTAACCAGTTTCTTCTCTCTGCAGCCACCGCTGCTCAGTGAGGGAGCTGCAAACCGCAAGTTCAAGTGCAGCGAGTGTGGAAAAGCCTTTAAATACAAGCATCACCTGAAGGAGCATCTCCGTATTCACAGCGGTGAGTGGAGCAGAGGGGTGGAGGAGCAGATAAACACGTTTATCACCCTGGGCACTGGCATAACACCAAACACACACACTCAGAGAAAGAACTCAGACAATGCTGTCTATTGGTAATAAAAACACAATATCCGGTTGTCATTAGGAAGTACAACAAAAGTAGTTCCTAATGACAGGAAGTACAGGAAGTATTTTCTTTTTCTTTATACAAGTAAAGAAAAATAAATGATGAAGTCAGTTAAAAAAAGGGAGGAATTTCCTGAACTCTTCATGATCCATGTTATCTTCTAACATTTCAACCTAAAAAAGCAACATATTGATCCAGTTGTAAAGCTCCGGTTATCAAAAGTCATTCCATAGATTAAATTGTTGGTGGTCCCTATCAAGAGCCCATATATTCTGAACCAAAAATTGGATTGTTGGTCTGCTTAATCAATGATTGGCAGGTTGAGACAGTTGGGTACTTCGCACTGGGTACTTTAACCAGAGGCAGGTAGTAATGAATTAAATTTACTGGAGTAGGTTCTGTACTTTGACAGAACTTACTGAAACTGAGTACATTCTCCACCACTGAGCTTAGCTAAGTCAGAAACGCAGTCCTGGTTGTTATGAGTAGACTATTTATCGTTGGAAACATCTGGAAAATATCTCAGTCTTGTGAAATAGACAGAAAGTAAAGTAATCCCTATGTTGCATTGCAGGTGAGAAGCCATATGAATGCTCCAACTGCAAGAAGCGCTTCTCCCACTCGGGATCCTACAGTTCCCACATCAGCAGCAAGAAATGCATCGGTCTGGTTGCCCTTAATGGACGAGTACGCAATGGGAACAACAGCAAACCTGGCTCTTCCCCAAACTCCACAACATCCTCACCTGGAAGCCCCGCCTTGGCTCACCTCCGGCAAAAACTAGAGAATGGACGTCTCCTTGGCCTGCAAGACCAGCAAGGTCAGGTGGACATCAAAACCGAGCCAATGGACTTTAATGACTACCGGCTGCTAATGGCTTCACAGCATGGGTTTGGGGGACCAGGCGTCTACTTAAATGGTCGTAGTGGAAGCCCACTGGGTATCCATGGCTCCTCACAAAACTCCTTTCAACAACTGGGTGGCATGGGGATTGATCTCTCTCTGCTAGGATATGCTGGACCTCTCGGGAGCAGCCTAAGTGAGGTACAGAAGGTTCTCCAGATTGTGGACAACACTGTTTGCAGGCAGAAGATGGATGGAAACCCAGAGGAGCTGTCCAAGCTTAGAGCCTATATGAAGGAGTTGGGTGCCCAGATGGAGGCACAGGCCAGCTTTCAGGTGATTGGCAGCACCAGTCCTACCAAGAGCATCATTGACTACACACTGGAGAAGGTCAATGAGGCTAAGAACCTTATCAATGACTCTAAGATGCAAGTGGATGTTAAGAAAGAGAAACCAAACCAATCAGTTGATCTCAGCGGTGAAGAAAAGTTCTCTGATGGACAAAACCAATTCCTAACATTTTCTTGCCAATACTGCAAGGAGATCTTCCCCGGACCCATCCCACTTCACCAACATGAGCGCTACCTGTGTAAAATGAACGAGGACATCAAAGCAGTCCTCCAGCATCCAGAAGGCAGTCCTGTTGGCTGCAGGGGGCTGATGACTGATGAACTGTCCCGTACTGAGAGGCCCCACAGCCCCACCAACCTTTTCAAGGACCACATGTCAGTGTTAAAGGCTTACTTTGCCATGAATGCTGACCCCAACTCCGAAGAACTGCTCAAGATTTCCCTTGCGGTTGGCCTTCCACAAGAACTGGTAAAAGATTGGTTTTCACAATGGAAAATTCAAAACAACCACATGGACAGTTTGAGGAAAAAGTTCCCGACTCCTGAGCGTGGGGGACCAGACCAGAGCTTGAGTCGGTCTCCAGGGTCCCTTCCTGTTATAGATTTACACAATGGCTTTATTAACACTGATCCCACCCACAGACTCACAAAGATCAATCAGTTTACAGCCAACAGGCAGACAAAGGGGGACAAACCAATTCATCCTGCTGATCCCTTGAGGAGCAACACTTCGTCACCTTTAAACCTGTCTTCCACCTCATCAAAACACTCCCAGAGTAGCTCTTACACTCCAAACAGCCTCACGTCTGAGGATGCCCATGGGGATACTCCTTTAGATTTGTCGCTGCCCAAACACATGGCACAGAAGCGACAAAAGCCAAATGGCTTCATCACCGAGCACAACGGCGAGGTGTCAGTACGTGAACAGGGTTCTGGATCTCTAGCACTGGTCAAGATCAAGAAGGAGGTCTTGGGCTCGGACAGTGGTGGGAGCTCTATCCATCAGCTGGAGAAAAGCACCAGCCCGATTTTTGGCATTAATCCCTTTGCTAGTGGTCCTGTGTACACTTCCTTGCCACCCCATGGGGCTTTTCCTCCACCCACCTTCATAAGTCCTGCTCAGGCCACCATCCCAGGCCTGAGGCCCTACGCCGGTCTTGACCCCATGAGCTTCCTGCCCCACATGGCCTACACCTATGCCACAGGGGCTGCAACGTTTGCAGAAATGCAGCATAGAAGAAAGTACCAACGGAAAGCAAGTTTCCAGGTAAAACTGGATTATTATATAGAACATTTTGTCATGATATTCTATTACTATGATCAGTTTTGGGCATATGTGGTCAAACTTGAGAATCATGATTGTTGGACATAAGAGCTAAGTTCTCAAAGAGCAGAGACTTAAACAGCTAATATTTGAGGGTCTCTTCAGAGTCAGACAGGTGTTCTAATCCTTACCCACAGCATTGCATCTTTGACTGGTTCAGGACCTTTTTGGGCACTGAAAGTCTCTAATTGATGATGTGAATGAGCAGGGACATTTCTTGATTAGACTGTAAGATAATTATAAGTTTTTAAAACTTGTTATGCACTGTGACAAAAGGACCCAGAGACAAAAATGTTGAATTTTTAATATCTTTTTAGATTTTTTTTTTCCACATAAAAAGTGATACTTTTATCACTTCAGCACATGATCAGGCAGATTAGACTGATATTTGTGGGCCTACAATTTTCAGTTAAACTGAAAAGGCCTTTGATGATATTGTTAACAATATCAATACAGTATTTAACAATATTTCATTAGCAGGTCGATGTTCAGATCCAAAGGACGGTTTTCATAATGGAGGAACGTTTTGTTTTTGTAGCTGTTGGTGTGTGTCCACAGACTGGAGGACAGTCAAAGATAGTGTAAAGTCTTGGTTAGTACTGGCCGGTTGAGTGTTGGATGGTGTTGGTTGTGTAAGCTTTTAATTTTTTAAATATTGAATCAAATGTTTGTGAGAGAGGAAATCCTAAATGTTTTGACTGATGTATGATCCAGCGGCCGCCTGCTTTACGTCAGAAAACCTCTGATGTAAATGCAGACAGAAAACAACCTTGAAGGAGTGATTGGGCTGAAAGCACCTGTTTAAGAGGAGCTGTTTCTGACCACAGTTTGGTTCTGTGAAAAGTCACCTTGAACATCTCCTGCACACCCTCGTTCGTTTCATTCCCCTCCCCCACCTGTTTTTAAAAAGTCTCCTGGATGAAGGGACTTACCCAGGTTGGGCCTTTAAGCCCTGTCCAGACTTGGGATCATGGAGCTAGGAGGGGGGTGGCAGCAGAAGGTGTCTCGGAGCGTGAAGTCGACAGGTGTGGGATTATGACTGCAGCTCTGTCTCTGTCTCAGGGGGAGCTGCTGGACGGGACGGCGGACTATCTGTCAGGCCTGGACGACCTGACAGACAGCGATTCGCTGCTCTCCAGGAAGAAGATTAAGAAGACTGAAAGTGGTATGTACGCGTGTGACTTGTGCGACAAAACATTCCAGAAGACCAGTTCCCTCCTAAGACACAAATATGAGCACACAGGTATATATAACACTTGGACATTTCTTTTTAACCCCCCGTTCTCCTGTTATCTCTAATTTCTTCACACTTTTGTTTCACTCCCTACTCTTTACTTCTGTTTCCTACTTAGCTTCCAACTCGTAGCTCTTCTGATCTGTTTTGTTTCTCTGCAGGCTGCGGCCTTTAACACGTTCTCTTCTTTGCAGCAGCTGGTTGGGGAGGAAAAAACATGTTCAGCAGCATGAGTTTCAGACTGTGGTATAAGGGGGAATTTGGCTTTTGTTCCTGTTTGTGTCTGAGTGAAGATCCAGAGGAATAACTTAATAAAAACAGAGAATCGCTTTTTATATTTACCCTGGAAACAATTTGTGACGGAACTTCATTGTTAAAGGTAAACCTACTGTCAGGCCTCGCATTAAACATAACTTTAGAAAATATGACTCATTTTAACAGCAAAGGGGTTTTACGTTTACAATGCTAGAGAACGAAAGTCACGTGTATGGCACCATTCAAAACCAAGGTAATTCATAGTGCAAAGTCATAAAATAAAAGAAATAAGGTAAAGAAAAAAACATTAAAAATAAGAATACATTAAAACAGCGAGATACAATTAAGCTTCAGAGAAAAAAGAAACACTAAATAAGATCTGTTTCAAACCTGCATGTATTAAATCTGTTTTAGGACAACCAGTTGGTGCCTTTTTGACTAATTACAAGTATTCACTTTTTTTTCTCAGTCCTGTTTTGACAGGAAGCCTTTTAATATAGCAATTTGATTAAGATGGCAGTAAGTTGATTTTTGTAGTAGACTTCATTTGAAAATTTTAATTCAGGTATGGGTACAGAACCAAACCAAAGTTTCTTGCATGCTTTGTGGTTTGGCCTTATTGAGAATAGTTGAGTCCTGATAGCTAATCTTGTGTTTTTTTGACAAAAATATTAATGCTTTGTTTTATTTATTCATCTGACTCTTTGGTCATAGTATTATGGCTGCATTTAATAAGTGTAATCATGTGGCAAAACAAAAATATAAAGTTGAATGTTATCAGCAAGCATATAGGAAGAGACGTAGTTCTCTATAATCTGGTGGAGCATTTGAATGTTGAATTAAAGTGTTCCAAAACAGAAGCCATGAGGAACCCCACATGTAATATTTCTCTGTTTAGATTTATACTCACTAAATGACTCAAAATATTCACAGTCTGCCAAGTAAGACCTAAATCAATTTGTAACAATTTTCCACCTACTTTTCCTGTCTATTAGTCGGTATGTAATGGTCACTTTTGCCCATAGCTGAACGTTCTGTGTACAATTCATAAATGGAAGCTGTTTCTGAATATAATCTGATACTGGAGTCCCATTCTTTAGTGACTTTCTTTTAAAGCTGAGAGAGGTTTTATGACAGGATTCATGAAGGTGATACATTACCATCCTACCTGTTTTATTCCCTGTCTTTCTCTGCATTGCATCATGCCGTCATCATGTTGGCCAGATGAAGAAATCCTGAGCAGAAAAAACAGGCAGCCAGTATTTAAACCCACAGACTTCATGTTTAATTCAGCAGTGTTATGTAAACAGTTTCTCAGTTAGATGTTCTGGAGGTTTGAAGTTTCCTGTATGAACTCTGCTTGTTTTTAATTTTCACATATTAATGTTTCCTGTTTATTTCCTTTAATGTGGAGCTTGAAGCTCAACAGAAAGCTGTTTCCGTCTAAACTCAAACTGATGGTAATATTGTTCCTGCAGTCCTTTATGTTCCTTTCAGAACAATCTATTTGTTTGACTGTTGATTGGTTGAGTTAAAAATAACTGCTTAATATTCCGGAAAGATACTTTTTCAAACTTTCTATCAAGAATAAAAAAACTAAGTGCACTCTTGCTTCTCAGGATTGACAATTGCAGTCAGGTACGCCAAATCATACCGATTATAATCAAAATAATTTTCATAAAAGCAAGTAAGTTTTGTTAGTTTGATTGTGTGCTATCACCATGCCAGCAATGAAAGGCATCACCTTTGAGAAATAACCATTGCTATCTGTCAGTCTGGGAAGGACTATAAATATATTGTAATGTCATTTCCTAACAGCTCGAAATCTATAATTCTTGAGAAAGAAAGATGGAAACAAGATAAGACAACTTCCATTCTTCTAGGAAGAGGACATTTCACCAAATAAGTTTAGACTTTGCGATGTTTAGAGAAATTGCAAAATATCTCTGAAGAGCTCCATCCCAGATGCAGAGACAGAGCTGAAATCTGTTACCATGCTAACAGATCTCAATTAGCATGGTAAATGTCAATGTTCTGACTGCATATCAATATTAAAACATTAGCTGGTTCTTTTCACTTTTTTTCCCCAAAGTTATTAAGAGCCATTCTGGAAGGTCCAAAGAGCCGAGTGTTGCAGATCCCTGGTATAAATCATCAGTTCAGAACAAACCTTTTCTCAGAAACCAAACAATGTCTAACAAATTTATTGAAAAACTTAAGACATGACAATGTTTCTGTTTAGAATCGGTTTTTCTACTGGAGTCTGTTTCAGAACTGACCAGTCGGTTGGTGTCTGTGTTTAAACACCTGCTCTACCTTCATCTCTTTCACTTTATTGCATCATCCTTCATTTGACTCCCCAACACTGGTGCAGAAAGCTGCCACCCACTGATATTTACTACTGTGCGTGTACATGTGTGTGTGTTACAGTATGCTAGCTGTGGTGGATGTTTCAGGTGTTTCCAGTATGTTTGTAGGAACAACCTGCCTGCATGTGTGTGTGTGTGGAGCTGTGTTTTTAGTGCATGTGTGCGTGGGATGCCTGATTGGATGAGGTTCTGACTGCCGGTTGGCAGCAGACGAAGCATCCTGCTCAGTCAGATGGAAGAAATTTCCGCCCATACGGAGTTGTAGTAAATCCAGCAGAGCATGTGTGTGTGTGAGACGACTGTGCTCCTCCTCAGGTTAAATCTGGCGCCGTGATGTAGTCGAAGCTACTTACTGCCTGACGACATTTCTGGGCATCTCTGTTGTGAGGGCAATAAATTATAACCAAACTCTAAGTTTGAAGTTCCAACTGTGAAAAGTTTGATAAAGTTTGTCAGACAATACTGCACGAAACCAATAGAAAATTATTTTTAGAACAGAATGGTATGTATGAACGGTTATGGTATGTCCAAAGTCAGTCATCCAGGGTCAGTGTCCTGCAAGTTTTAGGTGTTGCCCTGATTAATCACACCTAAATCATAAGCAGGCCTCTTTAGCACTAACTTCCATACTGAGGCGGTTTCTATGTTATTTGAATCAACTGTGTTGGAGCAAAAACTCATCTAAACCCTGCAGGACACCGGCCCTTGATGGCTGAAGCTAAACACTTTTACATTGTTTTTATGTACATGCAAGTTTTTTGAGAAACTAAATTTTGAGTTCACATTAGCTGCAAACAATCTTTCATTCACAATCTTGCAATCTTAAAGCTTTTATTTCATGCATCTAAAATTAAGGGCTTAGAATGTATTCAATTATTTTAAAAAACATTTAAGTTGGTCTTAGGTATATTTAGCACAGATATTAAATATTGTCATGACAGGACTTTAGCTCTGTATATATTTTGCATAGTTTATTTTTCTTGAGGGACTTTTCTGCCAGGCAAAGATTTCATCTTCATTACATTCTGTGATTTGAGGCAACCGCTAACCAGCTGCTCATAAACCCTTGCCTGCTAGCTAGCTTTTTTGCATCTATTTATAAGTGTAATTACAACGCCAGTTAACTGGACAACGTTTGTTTCTCTTCTGATGCCAACTTGCATAATGCTACACGCATTCTCTGCAAAAAAATTTGCCACTAGTACAAACTTTTTTGTGCAGTTTTCTTTTGTACATTTGTCATAATATAATGTGTTAAATTTAATTCATAATGGTCTTATAAAGGCCTTTAGAAGTTGTTGATTTGAGCTGGTGAAGACTGCAGAAACACTGTGTATAAAAATAAAGATTCACTTTTTTAACTAAGAAAATTTAGTTTTTGATCACTTTTTAAAGGTTTTAAATGAAGCTTATAAGTTACTTTGATAAATGTGAATTAAATGTGCTTTTAGATATCAGCATAAGCAAATGTTTTGTTACTGACGGCTTTCACAGATAGTCATTAATAGAGCTTCTGCTTTTTTATTAGCTGAAGCTGCTGTCTCTGTCCTTACCATCTTCTCTGTCTGTTCTCTGTGTCTCCAGGTAAACGTCCACATCAGTGTCAGATCTGTAAGAAGGCCTTCAAACACAAACACCACCTCATCGAGCACTCACGGCTGCACTCAGGGGAGAAACCCTACCAGTGTGACAAGTGTGGGAAGCGTTTCTCCCATTCTGGTTCGTACTCACAGCACATGAACCATCGCTACTCTTACTGCAAGAGGGAGGCCGAGGAGCGCGAGGCGGCCGAGAGGGAGGCTAAGGTGGGAGGGCTGGCTGGAGGTCTGGAGCCCACCGAGTTGCTGATGAGAAGGGCCTATTTGCAAGGCTTGGGGCCTCTCGGATACTCGGATCCCGAGGAACAGCCAGAGGACGGCGGTGGTACCATCTTAAGGGACGGAAGAGAGGGAGGAGGACAGGAGGTGGGAGGAGTGGACAATAAGATGTACGAGGAGGTGACAGATGGACAGGAGGCAAGTTTCAGGAACAGAGAGGAGGAGGGTGACAGCAGGAGCCAGATGGACTCAATGATGGATGAAGGGGGCAAAGACTCAGCACAGCTGATGGACACTTGTTCACGAGAAGGGAAGACAGACGGAACGTTGGAGCAGGAGGACTGATGGAGGAAAAAGAACTGGGAAGATGAAGATTTGTTTATGAGATCTAGATTCTGCTTCATGATTAAGGATAATAGAGTGTCTGATTGATTGGGAGAATGTTTTAAAGTTTGTGCTATTCATCAAACTACCATATAAGGTCAAAAGTGATGTCATGAGGGTGTGGTTTACCTGGGATACCTGTTACCTGTATGACAACATATGGATTTTTAAGGCTACGACTGAGTTAATTCTGCTGTTTTTAACAACAACAGCAAAAAAAAAAAAAAAAAAAAAAAACATTCTTAGCTCTGGTTTACCACATTCAGTCAGATTTTTTTCTAAAATCTAACCTTTATCTTATTTGTCCCCGACCCGTTTTAAGTTTTGAAACCTTAAAAGAAAAACCGTTTTAGCTCCTGTTATTTGAATTCTGGAGTCCTGGTTTATATCATTGGATAATTAGGTATTTTTATCCAATTTAGAATTAAATAGACAGTCATGTTAAATGCTCACATTTTGCATGCAATTAAATTTAATTCTGAAAGATTTTCTGAAAGATTTGTATTCCTCCCAATTTCCATTTCTTTTTGGTTCCATTTGGCCTAGTTAACTCATAAGATGCGATGGATTAGGACCCTTGATCAAAATAATAATAAGAAGAATAAAATGAAAGAATACATTATAATACATTTATATTTATTCCAAATATAAATGTAAATACATTTTTTACTAAATAGACCAAGATTTAAAGAGCTATCAAAGTGGGCGTGAATGTCTCCTTGGTGGGACTACAAAGTAGCCCATGGTCGGCTTGAAGTGTCAAACAGATCCTTTTGGTACCCAAGCATAAGTTTTAGCTCTAGGTAATGATTAAGTTTTACCTAGGTAATTAGGTAAACACGAAGGGGGGAAGAAAATAACTTTCCCCCTAGCTTGTTAGCTAGCAAACTGCTATCTTGTTAGCTTACAACTGTAGCTGATTAACTGTTCAGCTAGCTACTTGCTATCTTTATGGCTTGTTCCATCAACCACCAAAAATCTTTTTTTTTTTTTTTTTTTTCCGAAGTAAAGCTACTTCAGAGTTGAACCAGAACTTTACATTTCTGGTTTGGTTGGACGAAGAAGATGTAAAATCTGTCAGACTGAACTTGGTAAATTACAAATGTTTAACATCTTGAGCTGAAGAGTGAGCTGTTCAGATGAAAGAAATGTCCATTTTAGCCTGAATAAGAGCGAAACAAGTTTTTGATCAGTAAATTTTAACCCTTTATAAAGTAAACCAACCCTAACCTTCAGGTGTGCAGGAGGACCAATGACCTGAATCATGAAGCAGGACCGACTGGTTTAAAATCCATGTTATGCAAAATAAGAAGAAAATAAAAAGAAATAATAATAATTATTCTAATAAACTAAGTGAAGCGCTTGTTAATGTACAGTATTATAAAGGCCTGAAAGCTGTGTGGTGCTCTGATGTTCCTAACCTCTGTGTCTTGTTGTGTTCGATAAAACCACTTCAGGAAATTGCACTTGGCTCCCTGAATCACTACAAAATAATAAAAAAAAATATTGAAAAATTAAATTGGGAAGCCTGGAACACTCAGTCACGTTCTGTCAGTGTTAATGTTGTTATTCTGTCTCCTTTTAATGTGACTTTTTTTTTATATATATATTTTTATCCGACTTTATTATTTTTTGCCATCTAACCACGTAACTCCAGGCCTCCTGAGTTGTTTTTTTTCTATGAAGGAATAATTAAACCTGTGTGATTTTTCAGTCTTAAATCGGAGAGGCAGGGGTAGGAAAATAAAGGGCTCAGCTGGAAAAAAAGGATGGAGCCTTTTGCTCCAGAGAAAGCCTTATATGCAAACCTTTCACCTGTCTGTTTCTAAGAAGTGCCATCCCTGTGCAGTGACACACCTGTCCTCTCATCATGTCAGTATTACCGTAGATAGATGCCATTCTGTAGTTTACAATTGTTGGTGCAATTTCTATTGTTTTTTTTGTTTTTTTTTTGTTCTGTTTTTTTTTCATGACAGTACTTTTGACAGTATTACTTTTTGAATTTACCAACAAAAATTAAAATTTTTATTTGAGAATTTTCCATTTTATTTATGTGTGTCCTTTTATATTGCTGTCTTTATTTATTTCCTACTGTAGTGTACAGTATTGGGGTTCCTCACAGAAATATATTTTAGTAAAATGGTTCTGTCATCAAATATTGGGACATAAATGTTGATCAGGTCGTATCTTTGTTTTCTTCATGTTTTATTATTTGAAACTACTGGAAAAAAAACTAAATTTGGGGAACTTTTTATACAACAATTATTGTGCAAGCACTGTATTAATAAAAATCCACTTTATTCATGCCTCTGAAGAGAGGATGAAGAACTGATTATGAAGGAAGTACTGAAATGTCTGAAGTATTCTGGTTTTAATTTTTAATTTTTCATGTTGGAATAAATGTAGCCAAAATAAATTTTAATAAAGCTGTGTTATTCTTCTTGTAGCATGTCTGTTTTATTTATTGTCACCCTAATGAAAATGGTGATGATGGTTTCAGCTTCGACATATTAGCTTAACAGTGTTTGGTCCCACCTTTTCCACCAGAACAGCCCTGACCCATGATGGCATGGGCTCCTCTGGATCCTTAAAGATGTTTTAGTACCCAACACTAAAATGTTTAGCAGTGGATTCTTAAATCTTGTAAATTGTGTGATGGGTCTTCTTGGATTCCACTTGATTGCCCCACAGATTCTTCATTGGATTAAGATCCAGGGAAATATGAAGCACTTTTCTGCTGAAAGGTCAGAGAATACCATTTCTATTTAAAAAATGGTCAAGGGTGTGAAAAACATCTATACAGATGTCATAAAAACAGCAGTCGAAAATACAAAGGAATGAACTCCTTTTTAAGTTTTTAATATATGATTTACACAAGCCTTACCTACCAAATGTGACTGCTTTATTTATCTAAAATAATTGAGTTGAGCCTGTATCATTTATTACTGGAAAGATAAAAAAAAAAAATCTTATGTTTTTATTTTTTAACAAGTTTTAGTTTTATTGCTACTGAGTATTTTTGTCTTGTTATGCCCCATGTAAAATGATTTTGGACTTCACTGCAACATATAATTTATATTTTATTTTGCTGTCATCATCACTTTATCAAACACACAATTTGGTTGATATAAAAACCAAATAAAGATACAAATATGCTAAAATTTAAAGAATAAACCTCCTTACTTATAAGGTAACCAGCACAGATTTCGGTGGCGAAAAAAACATAATACAAAATATAGCAAGATGTTAAAAGCGAACTGTAGATTCTTAAAGTTAATAATTAAAAAATCTACTGAAGGTAGCAAAAGCAGTTTCATTTTAAATATCGGATAGTTTACTAAATTACATCACAAATTATTTAGCCTTTTTTTTATGCTTTGCTCTAAATTAAATCCTAATTAGGAAAGGACAGAAGGAAAAAAAAAGGAAAACGATTCCTACGAATCTTCTCGCCTGCTACCCATTTCTATCGACGTGATGACGTCAGAACTAGCGTGAAGCGTGAGCCGAGCGTCAGATGCAGCAGTCAGAGGTGAGTGTTCAGATGGAATCAAACATGTTTGTTTGTATCCTCTTCCTTCTTTGTTGGAGTCAGGGACTCAGCCGGTCTGAGGTTATTTGTGCCCGGTATGCTGGTTCCGACTGGGAACCAGAGTGAGGGTTCGGTTCGGCTAACGGAGCTAATGTAACTCTTCCAGGAAGTAGACGGTTCCTGCAGAGCTGTCAGGTTAATTTTTGAGGATATAACTGTAACTTTTTCTAAAAAAAAAACCCTGACATTTTGCAGATTTTGAGGCTTAAAGAGTTCAGCTGACTTACATTTTTACTTTAAAAAAATCTGACGATTAAACTGTGAAATATTATTTTATCATGAGGCAGAACAGTGTGCTGGGACTCCAACCTGTTTGGATGCAAAAGTGATGGAGAGGTTCTGGGAATGTTGTCCACATTCCTGCTGCCTGGATAAAATGACATGAAGTTTTAGGTACTTTACAGATCTTTGCAATAGAATTGGCACCGTATTTGACTTTTTATCATTTTATCAAGCTAAAGTCCCAAACATGTGTTTTTTTATCATTTGGCGTGATAAGCCTAAAACAAAGTTATGAATTTAATGTCAAAGGAAAATTATGCATGGTTTTCCAAAATTTAACAAATAGAATAAAAAAAATTTTCATTGTTATGCTCCAGGCAAGTCAGTTTTAGGGTATGCATCCTTTTGGTCACTGAAAATTTTCTTTTCAGTGACTGATAAATATTTCTAGCTGAGTATCTTCTGTCTGTACAGGTCATTTCTAAGTATTGCCACTGTTTCTCAATTGAGTTTGTGTCCAAAATTTGAACGGTTTAACAAATTAAAATTGAGAGAAATTAACCAGTTAGAAATTTAGGACTAAGTACAATTTATACAAACACATTTCTAGTAATCAAATATGAATAGCAAACAATAAAATATGTAACAGTACTTTTTATAATTCTTAGTTCTTTAAACTGCAAGGAAATATTAGATTGATAACATAAAACTTGCTAAAACTGTTAACTAATAACTAAAATTAGAACAAAAACCAATTCAAATCATCTGTTTCCAGTCTGAGCAATCTGTGAATCTCTAGTTTAATAAAATTTAACTGAGTCTAGTTAAATGAGACATTCCTGTTTTATCCACATAGCAGTTTCTGATGTTTCATGTCTGTATTCACAATATCATTGTATTACCTGCAGATGAAACAGGGTGAAATTCAGCAAGGGCAGTGTTAGCTTTAAGATTTCTGATGAGTCAAAGAAAACAGAAAGGAAATGTAAAAGATTCTGAGAT
Source organism: Gambusia affinis (assembly GCF_019740435.1). Taxonomy (NCBI): domain Eukaryota; kingdom Metazoa; phylum Chordata; class Actinopteri; order Cyprinodontiformes; family Poeciliidae; genus Gambusia; species Gambusia affinis. Next base: position 24,999,434 of record NC_057878.1, read on the forward strand.
GCAGATGTTTGACAAAAGCAGATTAGTTTTTGTCAAACATTAACATAAAGATTTTGGTTTAAAGATGATCTGATTGACAATAAGGAGGAGATGTGTTAGAGGGTAATGATCTGAGCGAAGTAAACTGGTTTAAGCCTGAAATCAAACGAGAGGACATTAACAGGCCTGAAGGACATGAACACATTCATATGGACATAATCTGAATTCATGAATTCAGGTGAGTTGGTCTGAACAATGAAGCCAAGTAATAGTTGTTCAGACAGCCTCTTCATCCTGAATATTTCCCTCTGCTCTGCTTGGTGTGACTCAGGGTTTAGAGTGAAACCAGTCGACTCAGACCGAAGCAGATTTCTCCATGTTCTGTTTCAGTCGCTGATTCTGTACGAAATATTACAGCTTCTTCATAATGTCTCAGGCAGGAGCTCTAAGTGGAGTAAGCATGTATAAAAAAACTGTTACCGCTGAGATGAGAGATGACAGTTTATCAGTTTAAATTTTACCCGATACCTCAGATGACAGTGTTAAACAGCAGACTGTATTACTGAGGGTAAGGCTGTAGTGATTCATTGAGTACTAAAAATTCTCAACATGAAATGTAGTTTGTTGATACACTGTCTACAGCCAACTAAATGTTATTTTTTTTAGTAACCAGTGCACTACAGGAAGTTGTGGGGACAGTAGTGTCTCCATTGCAGACTGTGCAAAGCAAAGCTCTTGTTTTTACATCACACAAGCCTCTAAAGTGCATTACCACGCAGCTGTGCGGCGACTCTGGACGGCTGAAACAAAACCACATTGGGATCTCTTCAGCGTAGTTTATATGCTGTTAGTTCTTGCTATTATCTTACATAAAACATGTTGTGGTAAAGTACACAGAAGCATAATAGATCAGTTGATTTCTGTCGCTAATAATTTCTCCAGTCATGATGCACATAGCCAGTAACTTTTTCTGGAGTTACTGTCTAATTCAGTTCTTGAGTAGAGAGCTAAAGGGGGGAAACATTTACACACTTTTGCTAAAGTACCTTGTTTTTGAGATGTCATAAAAATTAAAGTAAAATAAATCAGCAAGCCTTGGACGGCCATGTGGCGAGCCAGCGGTAAGTCTTAAGACAGGAGTTATTGTCGCTTTGGTGTTGATGGTGACGGATTGGTGAATGTGTTGAGTCAGTCTGTAATGACTCACAGAAAGTTTGGTACAGCTCTGACCTTATGTGTGGATGTTAATACACTTTGATGTTTTATGCTGAGGGGTTAGATTTTGTGGCTTGGCTATGCCCTCATGCTTTAATGCTGTATAAAGGTTTTGATAACTTTTGATCTCTAATATCTCGAGACAGTGCCGAGTCATTTTGAAGTCCAAGTCAAAAGCTGTAGGAGAAGTTCGCATAGACGCAGCATTTAAAGGAGAGAAAATGACGGCTGTCATCCAAAATGGCCGACTTCCTGTGGGGTTTAGACCATGGCTTGAAAAGACATTTTTCTGTAAGTCTTGAGGTTACCTAAGTGCAACAAGATTATCTCAGGGTTTCCCACAGTGTATTATAAGCCTGGCTGCCTGCCATGCTTTACTAGCCCCTGTCCAGGCTAAGCGTTGCTTGTTTATGTTTTTAGGGAGAAAAGAAAAATCAGCTTTTTTTTTTTTTTTTTTTTAAGGTGGATTGCAAAGTGTCTCTGTTGCTCTGAGCATTTCACTAGTGGAGCAGGTTTATTCCTAAAGGATAACTTGTAGTAGCAAATTCAGAGGTGTGTTGAGCGAGCGGCGAGAACGATTTATCTTTGTGAACAAAGAAATATATGCGCCGTTTACAGGCTGCCCAGGGTGTGGCTCTGTTTTCCCTGCAAAGTTTATGTATGTGGTCCCGGTTTATGTATGTGGTCCCAGAGCGTTAGTGGTGTTAACCAACCAGCGCTAACCTCATCATGTAGGTTGTCAACTTAACATCTTTTAATACAAAAACACGGTGGGCCGCCGCCGGTGGACTGCCTCGGCGTCCCGACCACCGGGCTTACCAAGTTTTCTGGGGGTAAACCCTTCATCTTGATATCTGAAGTCTGACACAATTTCAGAATTCAGAGATGGATTTTTCCAAGTGGAAAAAATAACTTCCTATTCTCAGAGGGAGGAGCTTTGACGATGTCAACAGATAACTACAAAGTGTCATCGGGCATCCAACATGGATCCGTCATACAGAGTTTAGTGTAATTCTGCCTTTCTATGTGAAAATCATAGCATTTTCAATTTTTTGGTGCGTACGCCATGCTTGCCACTAAGCAACGCCCCTAAAACATGCTCAAACTTTTGAACCCCCATCCTTTAACTGCGTACTGACCAAATTTGAAGCCGGTATGTTAAAATTTCTTGGAGGAGTTTGTTAAAGTTCAAGGTTTATAAATGTCTAAGATTGTAAAAAACACCTAGTGTAAGATTTGAGTCTTATCCTCGTGTAATCAGGAGTCATAGCATACCAGTATTTAGGCTCTGGTTGTTCCCTCTAATCTCATAATAATGACCATATAATACCTCTCTAACTGACTTCTGTATAAATGACTGGATTGTTTCAGAAAAATATGTATTCACTACACCTTACTTTGCTTATGCTGCAACACTTGGCATACATTTTAATTTATTTCCTATTTAGGCATAAGAGCAAAGGTTCTAAATAAAGATTTATAACATGATTTCCTAGTGTTATTAAAAATGATTCAGACACTCCCCTGAAAGAATCGACGCTTGACTTGGACTTTAAAAAACTACTTTAAAAAACTGAACTTCTCTGCTCTATATGGTTCTTTTTCCAACAATAGTTTTTCCTTCCACTCAACTTTTAATTAACATGCTTTAATACAGCACTTTGTGAGCTGATCGCTTATTTATCTTTCACCTTTTGTGGTCTCCTTACCTTATTGAAGGTTTTATGTCTCTTGAATCACTCTAAAGTCAGCAGTGGCTAAGATGAAATGGACCATAACATAAATATAACATTATTTAATTAAAAAAAAAATAATAATGGCTAATTTTGGATTCTTGTTACTTATCAGCCGAAATCATCAAAATTAACATAAACACTTGAAATGTATAAATCTGTGTTCAAAGAATTTACATTTAATAATTTTCAGTTTTTAATTGAAATTACTGAAGTAAAAGCCGTTTTAATGAAATTGGAATTCACTGTGATGCACATGTAGATAATTTATATCAGCTGTTCTTTTTTTGTTCTTCAGATGAAATGCAGAGGAGCCATTATGACCTAAAATCTGTGGGATGCTGATGTGAAAAATGTGGGCCTCATACTCTTAATAATCATTCAGAAAACATGATGGTATTTAAATCGCCCACATTCTGGATTAGACAGATCAAACCTGATTTATTTAGTTCATTAATAAATTGGTTGTTATTGATCTTCATAAGGCTGAAAGTTCCTTGTTAAATTCAGCTCAAACAGCAGAAGGCAGCTGAAATATTACCCCCTGACATTTAATCCTGAGCCAACACTGACTTGTTGATCTTTCCTGAAACCAGTACAATAATGTGATGTGTACAAAGAAACTGATTTCAGTCAGATATCCGCCTTCGAGTGAGCCGTGAAGTGTCAGAGAGTCAAATGAAAGAAGCTCATAGTCAGAGTGAGAACGACTCGAAAGCTGAGGCAGATCAGGAGCCGCTACCTTCAAATAACACGGGGACTGGCTGCTGATTCATTCAGCAACATTTCATCATCTCACACTGTTAATACACACAAACACAACGGGACGGCTGTGCACAGCCTGCAAAGAAATGCTGCGAGGAGGACGGGGAAGGTAGTGAATGTCGGGGGATTCTCCAGTGAAGCTGCAGTTTGTGCAGTGTAGTTAGTTTTATTTTTACAGTACCCATTCAGAATGAAGACTCATGAAGGTTGATTATTTAATTTTATTCCAGTTCATTTCAGTTTTTTCTAATGCAGCTTATTGAACAGACCGAAGACTTTTTGTAGGATGTTTTAGACTTTCTGATAATTAAGAAAGTCTAAAACATTTACAGAATATTACATATCCATTCCATGAGTGTATATGTAACATTCACGGAAAGTTTGTTTCAGCAGTAATTGATTTGATTTAAAAGGTTTAAATATTAATGACCTAAACACTGAACCCTGTGGCACTCCATAACTAACTGAAGAGTAACCAAACTGGAATGTATCACACTAATATGTTCCAAACCAACTTTGTGATGTTTCCTTTATTCATACAGTCAGCTTATGACATTAAGCACTGCTGGATGTCCATGCATCCTTAAAAAGTCTTTAATTCATTTATCTAAAATTAAGGCTTTAAATGTAGTAAATCCATTTTAAAACGTAAGTTGACATTTCATATGTTAATCACATCTATTAAGTTTTGTTTTTGCAGGACTTTTGTTTTTTATCTCATATATTCTATGTATTTTAAAAATTTTTGTCTTGAGGGACTTTTCCATCCTGCCAAGTTCACACTCAGACATCTTTATTGCATACTGTTATTCACTCCTAACATAACTTTGCTTGCTAGCTCCCTTGCTAGCTTTTTTGCATCTATCATGCCACTTTGCTGGACAAAGTTTGTACATTATATCTGTGGAGACAGAAGCAGAGACAAACATTCATATTTTGCACTAAGCAGTTTAGCATTCCTTATTTAGAAGTTTTTAAGATCAGACCCTCGGACCCTTTTTTTTTTTTTTTGCCTTAATGTTGACTGATGAAGCAAAATGTACCTGAGACATTTGGTGAGACATCACTACCTCCACAAATTGCTTGTCGGAGGTCCGCTCTACCTGAGTCACACTTTTCTTGGTCGGAACAATCTTGTCGTGGCATCGTGTCACTTCTACGATTGTCAAATTATTTTAGCTAATAAGGTTTTGATGTAAACCCAAGGACTTCCTTGCATAATTTGGATTTTCTTAGCATACGTCTGTTTATTTTCTCAGAACCATCTTGAGCTTCAGCTCCTGGTCCTGGTAGCTGTCTCTGTTGGAAAGGGTCACAGACTTTAGTTCATACCAATCCTGTCCACCCAGGAAAGCTACTCCACAGCTGTGAGGCTCTTAGGTGGTGGATTGCTTTTCCTGTCTTTGGGTTTCAGAACCAAATTTCAAGCATTCCTTAAAACTATGTTAATTCATGATTTTAAATATTGTGAATAAAAGCAAAGTAATGAAATTTCAACCCAGCTGATTAAGGTGTGGATAATCCGATTGGACACAATTTGTTGGTTCTAGTCTACTGTAGTTGGTCTAGACCAGACATTGTCGTTCTAAATTGGTTGGATACCATTGAATTGTCTTCAGATTCCAGTGTTGTGACCTGAACCAATAAGGCTTATTTGACTGGCTACCTCTCTGACTGGTGTTGGTGGAGTTTGGTGAAGCTGTTGCATGTTGTGTCTATCACAGAGGTGAAGATCAGTCTGACATAAAGTCATCTTGGCCCTAAATTTGTTGAATATTAGCTGGAGTGACCTACATGTTGGTGGTGGTGGTGTTGAGTCTGAGGCGGCATGAAGTCATCAGGACGTCATTGTGGATGAAGTAGCAAACTCGCCCACAGATTCACAACAAACACGGCGAGAAGCGTTTCCAGAGATTCCACCGTTTGGTTTCCAGGCGGCGCGGTGCGGTGCTGACTCAGCCCCGGCGCTGCAGCTGCTGGGGGGATTCCCTGCCGGGGAAACGCCCACATTAACCCTTTGTTTCATGTGTGTCTGCAGCCTTCCATGTTCGAGGCGGTGGGAGGAAAGGTGTCTAAACTGGAATCCCCCACCGTGGTTCTGTTTGATTTAAGGTGGAATGATTGATTTCACATTTACTGACACACTTCCTGTCTGGTTGATCAATAAGCAGCTCAGAGCGATTTGACTTTCCATTGTCCTCGTTGTCCACATCTGTCCGACGCCCCCCCCCGAGTCTCATCAGAGTTTATTTAGATTTAATGCTTTAACTGATTCAATTAACATATTATTACCACAAAATTTAAATACTTTTTAAAGATTCTCTATTCTTGTTCTTTTTTACTTGCTTTATTTTTTACTTTCGGCTCTTGTATTTTACTTTCTTTTTCTGCTTTAAGTTTTTTTTTCAAATGCATATAGAAGTCTTTTGGAAAATATTTGTATTGGTGTATATATTGAGAAAAATATATGTACATTTAATGCTTTTATATTTTTAGCAGTTTTGACCTTTTACTCTTATTTTATCACTTTTTCTTGTACAATTTAATTTCTTGTATTATAACTGTATTCTCTTATCATTATAACTTTATTCTTCTAAATTTTTTTATGCCTTGCCCCTAATACTAATGAAAATTTAATGTTTCATTGTTTATCTGTTTCTACACATAAGGAAAGGAATGAGTAGACAATATATTTATTGTCAGAGTCAAAGAAGCTAATTGTTTTGTACTTAGTTAAACTATCAGTAATATGTTGATAATCACACTACATGTGTTAATTATTGAGTGAAGAAACATGACCATTAAATCTAGTTTAATGGAATTCCATGATTGTAAAATTTTAATGTAAAATTCCAAAACCTTCTCAAAATTGTTTTTTTTTTTATGTATATTATTTTCTATCTTTTTCACTAATTAACTTTCCCATCTTTGTGTATTTCATTTTTGCCATCTTAAATCGTCGGCAGGCTGCAGGCCAGACTCCAGCCTGTGGCTCACATTCTGACATCTGTCTGAGGAGTTAATAAGAGACAAAACATTGAATTATATCAGTCAGATATTTAGTTTTAATAGGTTTCTGCTGCTGCCGGCTTTGCAGGAGTCTGAACCTTCTTTATCTGGGGAGTAAAACTGTTCACTGGGAGGCCGGGGCAGAAAAACGAGTTGTCAGTTTTTCTTCTGAAGGCCAAAAGGTCGCCCATCCGTAGTTAATCAGTCCTCCCGACACGTTTTCATATTTCACATTATTTGGACGCATTCAGGAAACAGATTGGTCCATTTTTAGCACAAAGGCTGACATTGTGCTTCTGTTTCCAATCAGATTTGTCTTTCTGACACATCTGCATGGCAGAAGGCTCATTGGTATCTGTCTCCAGCAGAAGAAACAGCTCATTTCCTTCTCCTGATATGAGTGGCAGCGAGCAGATATGGACTGATGGAGCCGCGTGTGGGCGAGCGCTGAGTGCTGCTGCAGCCACATTAGCTCCCATTGTGGGCAGGGTAATGGAGCAACGGACTGGAAATGGTTGGGAGGGAATTCAGAGGAAGAACAGGGCAGCTCAGGGGACCGTAAGCTGTCCACTTCCTGCCACTGGCTGCGTAAACCTCCCCACAGCATAATGGATCCTATCAGGACACATTGTGCTGCAAATAGATGGATGTTACTGGGTTTTACTGTGGTTTGTTACTGCAGAGTTAACTGGCTGCACAACAATAGGCTTTCATTTACGACCTGAAAGAAGGAGGATTCACTCTGCCTCCATCAGGCCAGTTTTTCAGCTGCATGGTAACTTTAGCACAGTGTCTACTGCGACCTCTGACTCTTGCCGTGTTAGCTGCTCTGTGTTTCTGCAGCTGACGGGGATTCCTGTCAGGCTGGAAGAGCCGTGTTGTGGAAATGTCGCCGAATTCTTAGAGTCAGACTGTGGAAACACCGTAGGCTGCTGTTCCTGCTGTTTTTATGAGACTGGCCTTCAACTTTCAGATCAGTTCTTAATAATGACGCAGCGTTCGGTGACTCATGATGGAGTTTTCAGCTGAAAACAAACTCTTTTTAGGTGAAAAATCACTGACAGAACAGGTCACGATCAGAAACATTTAAACGGTCTGAGATAAATGACAAACTTTATTTCAAGGCATTTTACAAGTCAAAAAGATACATTTCTGAGCTAAATGTTTTTATAAAGATACAGTTGTGTTCAATACATGTGAACTAATTATGATGAATTTCCCCTTAAAGCTAATGAAAACACAACATTTAGGATTATTTAGGATAGAATGTTTTACAACAGACCGATAACAAATATTTATTAACTAGAAATGTTAAATCTGAGGCAGCCTCAGATGAACCACACAAAATGCATTTTGTGTGGTTGATAAAGACAATATACATGAAAGGTGTGGTGTGTGCTTGTGTTTAGCCTTCCCTTGTAGAATCACTTTTCACCACAGTTAGAGCTTTAAATCTTGTTCATCTGAAGTCTGGGTTTATTTCCTATTCCTCTTTGCAAAACAGCTCAAACTCAGGGTGGAGAGCATCTGTAAACATCAGTTTTCAAGTCATGCCTCAGATTCCCAGTGTAAATTCAGGTCTGGGCTTTGACTAGGCCAAATTATTGCAATATTTACTATCCAAAGAGCCATTATTTCCCTCAGCTCAGCAATAAAAACTTTATTTAGAGCCACAAATGTTACATGGCCCTTTAAAAAAAACAGCTTAAATATCCATTATAGGAAATTTCTTATCATTTAAAAGGAACATTAATAAAATATAGAGAAACTAAAACTTTGCCAAAAGAAGATGGATACATTTACTTTTATGGGGTGTTATTTGTTTAAAATGTCCTAAAAAACCTAATGGTAAGAAAAAAAAGAAAAAATCACACACAAGTGGGGTCTAGTTGCTTACTACGTATCCAGTAGTCAATTGGTGTCATTGAATTTTATTTCCAGGTTTCAAAGGGAAGGGAAAATATGAATGCATAACCCATTACTTATATTTTTATATGTAAAACATCTAATTTGTTCCCACTTCATAGCTTTTATTGGGTTGTAAATCCCAATAAAAGAAGTTTGTCACTGGAAAATGACAAAAACTTTCAAATCTGTAGGACTACTACTTCACCCAACAGATTATATATATATAATGTATATGTATGTATTAGGTCACATATTGATGAATGTGCCTGCTGACTTTTAACTTCTCTCATCAGGTCGGCGGCTCCTCCAGCGTTCTGCTGGTTGAAGCGTTTTATGGCGGCTCTCACAAACAGCTGATCGACCTTCTGAAGGAGAACGTCGATGGATGCTCCGTCTTCACGCTGCCGGCCAAGAAATGGCACTGGAGAGCGAGAACGGCAGCTCTGTACTTCAGCCAGACCATTCCTGTCTGTTCATCATACAGGTGAGAGGCACACATGTGACATCATGCAGGTAACTCCTCAGGTAGACTCCAGAATCCAAATAAAAACTAAACGCTGTTTGTGGCTTTAATTTTGTCCCTTTCTTGCTGTATTGTTTAAAAGTGTCCAACAGCATGGAGTGGTCGTCTTGTTTTTGCATTTTAAACTCTATCATTTCCTGTCAGTTAGGAGTGATTCAAGCCTTTTGAAAGTGTCTAGATAGAACATGGTTTTCCTTCCTATATCGTTGGAAAAGAAGAAGTAGAAGCAAAGGAGTCTTTCCTTGGATAAAACAGGGGGGCAAGCCAGAGGTATCTTTGTAAAATCAAATAACATTTCTTTGGTTTTTAAGACATTAATCACCAGAAATGAGCACTCGGCTGACGTCATTATCAGAGTTCTGGTCATGAATCAAAGTCAATCAGAGATACAATCACAGAGTCATCAACAAACTTTATGATGTGTCTGCCCTTGTTTCAACTCTGGCACTCATTTATGTGTAAAAGGAATAAAAGTGTTGCAAGGCCACAGCCCTGAGGGGCACCAATGGAGGACAAAAGTACATCAGATAAAAACTACAACCTCTAGGGTCTGTTTGTGCAAACCAACCCTACTTTGCATACTATGAGGTTAAAAGCTGAGGAGAACTCAGTGTATTTATGGGTGTAGATTTTAGGTTATACCCTGTTGAACTCGATTGGAAGACCTGTGGCTTAGGAGCAGCAGGATGAAAAGCTTCTGCTGGTTTCACAGTGTGATGCTGCTGATCTGATGGAGGATAACAGGATCAGTTTCATGTACGAGGCTTCTGTCTCTGCTTCTGCTGCTGCTGCTGACTCATTCCCAGACTGGTTTCACAGCGACATGAGCGGCAGCTATCACTGAACTTTAAGATAACCAGACACAGGTGGGAGATCTCTGAGTGCTTTCATCAGAAACTTCACTTCCTGATGAAGTGAAGTTCATCTCTAATGAAGTCTAAGTTCATCTCTGACTAGATGACCTTAGACTTCATCTAAGTTCATCTAGTCAGAGATTAACTAGATCTCTGTTTGTACTTTACAGTTGTTTGACTGTAAAGTACAAACAACTTTACAGTCACAAGTTGCTTGTACTGTAAAAAAAATATATTTGTTGTAATTAACTATTGAAACTCCTCTCACCTGAAGAAATTCAGGGTCCTACCTAGTATTGTCCTTGCCATTGTGTTCCTGTCCACATTTATGTAGCAATGATTATGTTTCAACATATTAGGCAGCTCTAGTAAATTTCAACAGCTAGAAAAGAAACAGTGGATAAAACAAGAAAGGTAGTTCTCAATTTATTTGTTTAATTAAAACAAAACAAATGAATCAATAATTATCAATACCAACTGATATGAAATGCTTATACCATTGTACATTTTTCAGTCATTGTTTGTCTATCCTTAGTGTCTGCCCTTGTTTTGACCCTGGCACTCATTAGTGTACAAAATGAATCAAAGTGGTGAAAAGACAGGAGGGGAGAGAGAGTCAAATATCTTCCTGTCTGTCAGCTCCAAACTTGTGAAATGTTACACAAGAAGTCTGTTTCCTCATCTTTATAGACCAGTGGAGATTTTTTTTCTTTACTATTATATACATTTACTTTAATAATTATTTTTTTTTATTTCAACTGTTGTTTTTCTCCACAGGGTTCTGTTTAGCAGCTCAGTGCTGAACCTTTGTGAGCTGGTGGCTCTCCGACCCGATCTGGCCCGTCTGAAGAAGGTCCTGTACTTCCATGAGAACCAGCTGGTCTACCCGGTCCGTAAAGACCAGGAGCGAGACTTCCAGTACGGATACAACCAGGTGCTCTCATGGTAATCCCAGTAACACATTCAACCCCACTGATCATTGATCACAATAAGCTGAGCTCAGTTTGACAATGCAAAGGCCCTCTGATTGGTTAGTGATGAGGAGCAGTCTGATTGGTTGATTGTGTCTAATTAAAGTGCTTTAGATTATTGATCAGCTGTCTGACTGTAAAACTGATTGTTGTTGATCAGCTGGCAGCTCATCAATAAGCCGCAGTTGCTCCGTCTTCTCTAACCACATTACAGCAGGGATCATTAGCAGACGTCTGATGGGGCACTTAGAGTCCAATCAGTGTCCCAACCCGTCCTCAGGTTCTCTGGTTCTGTCCCCTCTGTTGTTCTGACCGGGTTTGTCTCTGGGTTCTGCAGCCTGGTGTCGGATGCAGTGGTCTTTAACTCCCGCTTCAACATGGAGTCCTTCCTGTCCTCTGTTGGCCCGTTCATGAAGAAGATCCCAGACCACAGACCCAAAGACCTGGACAGGCTGATCCGTCCAAAATGTGTGGTTCTGAACTATCCGGTCCAGTTCCCTGATGTCAGCAGGTGGGTTTAAGGTGCTTCACTGGTGTGTACTCTCATTGGTAAACATTTATGTAGCTTTTTCTTGCATCAGTCTAACTCCTCCCAACACCTTTTTCATGTTTTACTTATCTTGTGTCTGTTTCAGTAATTATCTTATTTTTTTTATGATTATTGGTGTTAATATTTTATGTGTTTTGCATGTTTGTTCCTGAAAATATGAAGGTTGAAGTTAATGGTGTGTACACTATGTTTATGCTGAGTCTAATTGCATCCTGGTATATGTAAACACCTTGGTTCTGTATGCAAAAATATCAATAAACATATCAATCAGAAAAGTGGTTCTGATCTGGATCAGTAAATGTAAAATGAACTCCTCACATCTAATGTTACAATTAGGTTTTCATAGATTTGCTTATAGGGTTTTCAAGAGAGATGGGTGCAGAATTGGATCAGATAAAAATATCAAACACGTTGGCATCATTCAGTCGTTCCAAAGGAGGAATCTGTGTGGTTTTTGTATTTTGCATTTTTCCCGCCCTGTGTTTAGATTTGAGCCTTGGAGCTTTCTTTTTTTTCTCGCTTTCTTTTCTAAAAAAAAAAAAAAGAACTTAAAAAATATTTTCAAAAAGTGACTTTTATTTCAATCATCCCTTCTGTGGGTTGTATGATGGAGTATTAGTGCCAGGCTATCAGAATACAGTTATTACACTGCCTGGCCAAAATAAAAGTCGCCACCTGGATTTAACTAAGCAAATAGGTACAAGCCTCCTATTGGATAAGTACTGCATAGGCGATTATCTTTCAGCTGGCAACAAGTTATTTAACCCCAGCTGATGCAATGAGTAACTCCTCATTTCTTAAACAACCATGGCAAAAGACACATCCTGTGGTCGTGGAAAAGACGTTAGTCTGTTTGAGAAGGGTCAAATCATTGGCATGCATCAAGCAGAGAAAACATCTAAGGAGATTGCAGATACTACTAGAATTGAGTTAAGAACTGCCCAACGCATCATTAAAAAGTGGAAGGATGGTGGGAAACCATCGTCTTCCAGGAGGAAATGTGGTCGGAAAAAAAATCCTGAATGATCGTGATCGGCAATTACTTAAACGTTTGGTCAAATCAAATCAAAGAAAAACAACAGCAGAAATCAGGAGTATGTTTAATTGTGAACGCAAAAGCATTTCCACACGCACAATGTGAAGGGAACTCAAGGGGTTGGGATTGAACAGCTGTGTAGCCGTAAGAAAACCTCTAATCAGTAAGGCTAACCAGAAAAAAAGGCCTCAGTTTGCTAGGGAGCATAAAGATTGGACTCTGGAGGAATGGAAGAGGGTCATGTGGTCTGATGAGTCCAGATTTACCCTGTTCCAGAGTGATGGGCGTATCAGGGTAAGAAGAGAGGCTGGTGAAGTGATGCACCCATCATGCCTAGTGCCTACTGTACAAGCCTGTGGGGACAGTGCTATGATCTGGGGTTGCTGCAGTTGGTCAGGTCTAGGTTCAGCAACATTGTCTGCCCAAAGAATGAGGTCAGCTGACTACCTGAATATACTGAATGACCAGGTTATTCCATCAATGGATTTTGTCTTCCCAAATCGAACGGGCATATTCCAAGATGACAATGCCAGGATTCATTGGGCTCAAATTGTGAAAGAGTGGTTCAGGGAGCATGAGACATCTTTTTCACACATGGACTGGCCACCACCGAGTCCAGACATTAACCCCATTGAGAATCTTTGGGATGTGCTGGAGAAGGCTTTGCGCAGAGGTCAGACTCTCCCATCAACAATACAAGATCTTGGTGAAAGATTAATGCAGCACTGGATGGAAATAAATCTTGTGACACTGCAGAAGCTTATTGAAACAATGCCACAGCGAATGCGGGCTGTAATCAAAGCTAAAGGCGGTCCAACAAAATATTAGAGAGTGTGACCATTTTTTGGTGGCGACTTTTTTTTTGGCCAGGCAGTGTATATTGGCAGAAGAAAGACGCAGTTCAAGATTATGAGATTATTTTTCATGTTGGATTTCTCATAAAATTACAAGTTCATTTTCAAAATGTCACAACTTTATTCTGGTAATATTAAGACTTTATTTCGGTAATACTGTAAGTGTATTCTTATATTTGTTTTTCAACAAATAAATCTTAGCCAGATTCTTACGTCATAGATTTGACCTGAATTTAAAGAAGCTGTGTAACATGCTTGTGAAACAAGATGGCCACCATGGGCATGCTGACATCACCCTGAACTTTGGAAACCCAAGGAGTGTAGTGGCAAAAAAAAAAAAAAAATCCAGATCTCTCATGAATCTTAACAAATCAAAAATTTGATAAATTGTTAAAACTAATTTGTTGCCCAGCTCTGGTCTGTTGAGTTTAAAGATAAAACGTTGGTGTCATGTGACCTCTGATTTCTGGAGCTTTGTTCAGGTTCAGCCTCAAGCCATCAAATGTGGGCAGAGCCAGCAGTGTGAGGGCCTTAGCTGTGTGTCAGTGGTTGCCGTAACGACAACCTCCATCCATCAGTTGGCCTCTCATTGTAACTGAATAGTAATCGAGTCCTGCTGAGAGAGACAGACGTTCCATCCATCATGGCTGCTGCTGAACCCCAACTCCTCTGAGATAAATGAGGATGTCACAAACAGCTGAGTGTTTCTTCTACTACTGCCCAGCTGCAGCGAAGGATGGGGACTGGTTCTGGTTCTGGTTCTGGTTTCAGTCTTCTACATGTTCAGAGTGGAATGTGAAGTCAGAGATGATTAACTGTGCAAAAGAGTTCTGATCCATGGAACAACACGTGAAACAATTGTGGAAACAGCAATTGCATTAAACTTTTTCATTTCGACAAGTTATGTCAAGTTTATTTGTACAGCACATTTCAGCAGTGAGGCAGTTCAAAGTGCTTTACACTATAAAAACATAAAGCAGTAATCAATTAAACAATAAATAAACATTACATTTTATCAAATGCCATCATCAAACAAATACACATCAAATATGTTGGTCAGTTTTCCATTTATAATGGTTCAGATAAAACTCTAAACAGGAGGGCTTTTAGTCTAGATTTAAAGGAACTCAGTGTTTCAGCTGTTTTGCAGTTTTCTGGAAGTTTGTTCCAGATTTGTGATGCATAGAAGCTGAATGCTCATTCTCCATGTTTGGTTCTGTAAATGCAGAGCAGATCAGAACCAGAAGGCTCTGGATGGTTCCTCGATCGATCCAAACATACAAACTTCAGTTTGTTTCTGTTCAGCTGGAGAGCGTTCTGATTTCTCCAGACCCAAACTGCTGGATGAAGTCCTGTAGTTTAGACTCTGCAGTCCCTACATGTTCTGCTCAGTGATCTGTCTTCCCTGCGGCGTCCCTCTATGATTATTACCCCGATTATAAACCCCGGCAGCCTCGGCGGTCGCTGACCTTCATCTTTAATCAGACTCAGAGGTGACATCATCACTGTGATCATCAATAAGCTGATTGGTTTTACTGCCTGCAGTCAGACTGCTCATTCCTCAAATGGATCACTGAGTCCTGTTTTCCAGCGTCCTCAGAGAAACAGACAGACCTGGAGACGCTGTGTCCTGCTGTCTGTCCCCGTCTGTCTGGGTTCTGTTTGTGTAATTCTGGTTCTGGTTCTGTCTTCAGCTTGCTGCCTGAACACAAACTGAGACGTTTTCGCCGCTCTGCAGAGACCAATCAGCTGCAGACGTCGAGGTAATCACATGATCAGCTCACTGGGTCGGATCGCCTGTAGGTTATCACAGCTGTTGGTTCTGACTTGATAGGTGTGAAGAGGATCCATCATCTGATCCCAGAACCGTTCTGATACCTGTGGGCCAGGTGAAGCCTCTACACATTGTGTGGCCTCATAGGTGGTGAGTTCTGGTTCGACCCGATCTACTGCTGCTCTGTGCCGCTATGCAGAACCTCCCTGAAAGTGTGGACCAACATATTAAACCAGTAAACTTAATATTCTGCTGCAACCTTAATAGTTTGAGAATACAGCATCGGACAAGCAGAACTGAACTGAACTGAACTGAACTGAACTGATTCATCCAGCCTTTTATCGTTCGTTCACAGTCATAGCCTAATTAACTGATTTGAAGTGTCAATCTTCATGAATCAACATAAAATATCTAGAGCTGAAACAATCAAATTAGTTGTGATTAATCTATTATTAAAATAATAATCAAATTCATTAATTAATTGTTAACTGGAGTATACAGACAAAGAAAGGTCTGTTTGGAACAGCACACTCAAAGCAGTAATTGAGTTGGGACTGTACAAAATGTGTGTATATACAAATATATATATATTTGCATTTAAGATGAAAAACCTTTTTCTGTCAATATGTTCAACTCTGAAATCCTGAAGAGAGGCCTGAGCTTTTTCTTATGTTAATGTTAGAAGTACGGTATTTTTTATTTTTTGCTGTGGATGTCTCTTTTGGTACAAATAATCAACTAAAATACTGCTGTGTTATTAAATTTTTAGCAATAAAATATTTTTATTTAAAAAGGAAATACAAATATTTGTTTATTGCATTTTTATGTTTTTAATACTGCATAAAATAATCTTAAGTGGTTAAATAAAAATCTGCAGATTATTCGTCAGAATAAGGGGTAACTAAAATAATACTTAGTTGCAGCTCTAAAAACGTCATTAGCTTTACAAAATATAATCTATTCCATATTTCCACTTTTTAAATTTGAAGCACATTTATAGTAGAGAAAACAGATCCAAGCACAGAACCCTGTGGGACTCCATAACCAACTTTGGGGAAGGTGAAGAAGACTCTTGTTGCATTAACAAATAGGAATCTGTCAAACACATTATATAATCCTGCCTGGTGCAGAATTATGCATCTCTCACATCAATGATATAAAAGTAATTAAAATGTGGCATGACTGTTCAGACTGGAAATGTTTCAAAAACAATAGGATACGTATCCGACGTAGTACCACTGTAGGACGTGGCACAAATTGGATTTTGTTGGGGGGCTGGCAGGGATGAAAAAAATAGGCCATTGACACATATATGCAACAAAATATTGCATTTAGGTTGAATTCATGGTCTGCCTGCCCTCTGTGTTTAAAGGGAACACGACAAGAACCCGGAGCTGTTCTTCAACACTTTGATCAAACTGAAGGAAAAACAACTGGATTTCCAGCTGTCAGTGCTGGGAGAGACGTTCACCGATGTGCCAGGTACACACTCACCTGCTCAACACACACATTGAACAGCATGGAAGCTGCTGTTCAGTGGGATGTTCATGCCATTCAGGACTGTCGGTTCAGGTGTGTGTTCACCTGTGTTTCAGTGTCTGTGTGTCTCCTCCGGGAGAATTTCAGTGTTTTAATAACGATGTGATGGTGTGTTGATGAGTGTGTGTTTTAGCGGGCCGAGCCCACTCTGAGTTATTAGACCATAAAGTTTTAGTGCAGAACAACCAGCCGGCGGTAAATCAGCCGAGAGCCAATCACATTAGGAGCTGAGTGATTTCACTAACAGCTCTGAGTATTGATCACTTTCACCTGTTAGAGACTCTGCTGGTTTAATCAGAGAGATCTGTCCTCATCAAACTGTCCTCTTCCTCTAATTACCAACATAAACCTCCTGCAAGATCATCACAGTGCAGGAGGAAGACGAGGAAGAGGAGGAAAAGGAGGAAGGAGAGCAGACAGAAGGCTGAGGGGAAAATGTTTCTATTGATTTTTAATCAAAAATAATATTCTGAGTCAAATCACTTGGTTACTTTAAGATTTTAGTCACATAGAATCAGACATTCATCATCCTTCACAAATTATAACCAACAGGAAGTTCAGCCAATCAGTTTAAAGGAGCACTGTGACCTTCCTCACATGACCAAGCTGTGATCTCCTCCTGCAGAGATCTTCTCCTCCTCCCAGCAGCTGCTCCAGTCCAACATCCTGAACTGGGGCTTCCTGCCCAGTAAGGACCAGTATCTAAAGGTGCTGTGTGATGCCGACGTCGTCGTCTCCACCTCCAAACACGAGTTCTTCGGTGTGGCAATGTAAGTTTTTAAATAATGAATAATAATAATAATAATAATACAGTATAGTACAGCTAGGGCAAAAACGATTAGTCAATTAATCATGACGAATTGATTTTTCCAATAATTATCAACTAATTTAGTAATTGATTAATCATTTACTGCAGCATGCAGACTTACAGGCCACCGTTTGCAAAGAAAAGTTATCAAGTGTAAGCTAACAGAATGCTACATCATTCTATTTTAGGCAACAAAACTATTATTTTATTATTTAAAAAAGGAACTGAATTATGTGTTTATTTGCATCTTTTAATATATTTACAATATTTTATTAAATAAGCTTGATTGGTTAAATGATAAATCTGCAGAATGAATCATTTTTATCCAATTAATGGTCAGAATAATATCGATTTCTAAAATTGTTACACACAAATTTGTGTCAAAAATAGGTTTGCCATAGTAGCAAGATCTAACTGTATACTGACACAAAGAAACAAACATTTTTGATTCAGCTGAAAAAAATTAGAAAGCATCGTTTCTCTTAAAGATCTGAAAAAATCACCCTAATATTTTGTTTAGCCCTTTAACCTTTTTTCCAGGTTTTAATAATACATTGGACAATTTTCAGCCCAAGATTCATAGTTTCTGCATCTTTGTAGATGTTTCTTCTGCTTGATGCCAATGATTCCACCCTTCTTAAACAAACTAACATATTTTCTATAAAGTGTCTTTGGCCACGGTTGCTTAAGAAACGAGAAGCTATTCTTTGGATAAAAATATGGTTCCCTGTATGAAAAATGTCAATGTCCTTTATGGATGTATCTTGGATTTAACTGAAAAAGTAAATGTAAAACAGGTCTATTAATGTAAACCAGGACTGGGTCCGTGCATGCTGGGTTTATACTGAGTTGTTGGTTTTCTGAGGTGTTACACATCTGGATCCCAGAAGCTGTTGTAGACGTTCCTACTCTGGATCCTTCCTGCTTTTTCTCCCAACGCTTCCAGATATTCCAGGATGCAGCTCCCCGTATGTCAGGCTCAGCTGTCAGAGGTTCTGGAGCGGAAACAACACAATCATGTGGGCCTGAGGCCTCGCTGACACTTTGATCCTCATTAGGTCTGAATCTGGTTCTGTCTGATGAATCCGGATCTTCAGCAGAGCTCATTAAGACCCTGCAGCCAGCAGGAGCCAGCTCTGATCGGATAGCTGCGTTGGTGTGCTGATCAAAGATCAGCATCTAAAGGAACCCTTCTCCAGGTTTCTCTGATGTTCTTTTAAAGTGCTGGTTTTTAGTTTGCATTCACATTGAAACTCCAAAAAGTCCAGATCCCCGTGAAAAAACCCAGAACCTGAACACATCGTCCACAGAGAGCAGAGGGAAAACGACTGCAGAGATTATCCAGAACGGATCAGAACCAAGATCCCAGAATGAATAAAAGTCTTAAATGCATGTACCAAAAATTAAAGTTTTAAAATGTATTAAATTCAATTAAAAAATGTAGTTGGTCTTAGATAGATTTACCATAGGTCTTAAGTTTTGTCATGAAATAACTATTTAATCTTACATGTAGTTTGTTTCTCACGGGACTGACAGTGTCTTCACCGCTCGGCTTCAAATCCCACATACAGCAAGCGATAAAAGTTGAGGGCCACAAACAGATTTTACTTTTGTTATGCCTAATTGCAATACAGCAGGATTCCCCAAGCAACCCCTATGTTTTTGGTCTTGAATTTAATTCAAGGTTGCATTAAAAAGTCTTGAAAAGTAAAGTATTGAACCAAAGTCTGATTCTTCCTGACTGTGTCTGCGTTGATGTTTCAGGTTGGAAGCAGTTCACTGTGGATGTTTCCCTCTGTGTCCAAGGGCTCTAGTGTATCCTGAAATATTCCCAGGTAAACACACCTGAGACGACTCTACCTCTCTGGCTGCAACACCAGACCTCTTCCTACTGCTCTTTACTGCCACTCCTGCAGTGGGGCACCCAGAAAATGTTCATATGGGTAGCTAAACCAGTAGAAAACATGTGAATTCACAGCTAAAAATAATAATAATAGTAATTATATGTTTATATTTAAATTATATAACTTTATATATTTATTTATTGGTTTTTTCATTCATGTCTTCACTGAAGAAGGTGATCTCTATGCCTTTCTATGACATGAACATAATTCTTGTGGGTGGTCATCATTTTTCAAGAAGGGCCCATGGCCCCCCCAGTCCCTCTTTTGGGTCCGCCACTGATTTCCTCCTTTTTGTCCCAGATCAGTACCTGTACTCGACCCCTGAGCAGCTCTGTAAGCGTCTGCAGGATCTCTGCAAGAGGCCCGACCTCGCCCGTAGACATGTTGTCATGGTAACCCTATCTTTTTTTTGCTTGAAAGTTGTATTCTTTATTTTAGAGGCAAAGCAGGTTACAGACAGATTGTTCTGGTTCTGATTGTGCAGGTGGACACCTCATTGTACTCCTGGGCCTCTCTAAAACCACAATTCCAGGCTCTCCTATCTGCGGAAGGTACCTGAACGCACCACGATGCTGGTTACTTCAACTTCCTCTTAGCTCTGAATCAGAGTGGTTCTGTTCTGAGTTGAGTTGGATCAGAGTGAACTTTCAAACCCAGGCTGGAATCGAAGTCCAGATTAGAGATTCCTCATGCTCTTAGTGCGGCGTCTCACTGCGGGAATAAGAAGCCAGGTCCAGGTCCAGGTTCTGGTTCTGGTTCTGTGTCTTTCATGGGTTTACGACTGTTTTTCAGTGAACAAATGTCTGTAAAGGTTTATTTTATTCAAAGTTTATATGTTTTTTTTAATAAAAGATGTAAAATAAATACAGATTTTTAAGCATCTTTGGGTGTCCTGAAAAGCGCTATTTAAGTGAAGTCATTTATTAAAGTTTGTTTGTTTCCAATAATCATGTGTTTATTGGAAGCAATAATCATATGTTAGTCTACAATAACGTGTTGGAAACTAAGATAACATCCATTCAGTTGCAGAGACTAGATGCAAAGGTAGTAAAAGACAAATTCCAGCTTTAAATGCAATCAGTTTTTGTATTAAAGGAATCTAAAACTTAATGTCTGTTTAAGAAAAAGAACACCATCCACGTAACCCGTATAGAAAGTGAAATCCAAATTCCACATTGAACAATTTGGATTTACTACAAAGTTGAAGAGCCATTTAAAGGATCCATTAGCTCAGCTAGAGTTTACGCTGTAGTGCGTTTGTAAATGGTGTTTAATGTACCTCATAAAGAAATATGTACAATTTAATGCTGATAGGACTTTCAAATGCAGAGGAAACCCCTGACAATATTATATTTATATTATGCAAGCAGCGGGCCAAAATGTAAAATATTCGCTGAAGTTACTTTAATGGTACTAAAATGTTCACAATATTAACAGTGGACCAGATCTGTGGCGGATACAAGCTCTTTTTTATACTTCTCAATTAAATATTTATTCATGATTATTAATCCTCATTATCAGCTAGCATCACTAATATACAGCCATCAGGAAGGGGGATCAGATATTGAACACTAATTGGAATAAACATGATTTTTTTTTCATTTATTTTTAAACTTTAATGGTCAGATTTTTGACTTGTTTTTTTACTTCTCATGTACCATTCTTACTTTACCATTTGTTGCTGCGTTAAAGGTGATAACCTTTCATTTATGCACAAAGCTTTGAGCAAAATAAATCACTACATATTTTTAGTGCCCTTTTGTGTATGATAGTAGCCATATGGAGTACTTTACCTCAGGATCTGGTTTGTTATAAATTTCATCAAACTACTTGTTACCATGTTTTAGGTTTGTTTAATTAATCGTTTAGCAAAAGAACTTTGCTCGAGTGATTTTTAAAAACCTGCGATTTGTCCTCTATGTAGTTTTATTCAAATTTGTGTTTATTGAGTTTTCCAAATGGCTTTGCATGTTTTTAGTTGGATCAAGAAAAATATCAGCAAAATTAGTCTTTGTTTAGTTCTTGTTCTTTGCAGACTCATCCACGATTTATTATATAATGGAAGTTTTCTGACAATAAATGTGATTTATGGTGTAAAACTTATCCAAAATGTGACGACATTGACCATAGTGCCACCTATTGGTCGGGAGTAGCAAATTTCTCTCAATAGTTAAGACTAGTTTCCTGTTTTGTTTTTTGTGTTCAGGCTTCAGATTTTTTGGGAGGAGTGCTGGGGGGGTTCCTCGGATTTGAACTCCTAAAAACCATCAGTTGTATTTAGAGTTTATACAAAATTTGTGAGATAAAAAGCTTGATTAGGTTCAGTCAGTCCTTGATCAATCGTCTCTAAATCCTGAATAAAAAGAGTCCTGTATTCCTAACTGCCCCTGAATGCCTCCAAAGAAGGTCATCAGTCATAGCAGCTGCTCCGATGGTTTAATCCAGAGCTGCAGACTTTAAATCAGAGCTGTAGGTGAAGCTGGAAGGAAAGTGATTTAGAAACCATTTGATCTCCAACCACAGTCGTGTTGTTTCTGAAGAAAAGCCTTCAGAAAGCTGTAAGAGTTTATATTTCATCATTAGCAGAGAAGAACCAGAACAGCTGTAGGTTTCTGTTCAAATGTTGTAACTAGGAATGAGATGTTTAAGTGGATAGTTGAGTAAAACCTGGTTCAGACTGAGACATGTGACAGCGTGAATTGAAAGAACCCGACTGGTTCAGATCTTCCATTTGCTGCTTCAAGGCTTCTCTGCAGACTGACGTATTATCACCAAATGGCAGCCTCCATGCTGCTGCAGGAGGAACGCTGCTCGTTTTTGATTGAGACTCTAACTCCTGCAGCATCAAACCAACAAACTCCTCCTGACGTCTGTTCATCACAGAGCAACACAAAGGCAGATTTACACAAACTACAGTCACCGTGAACAGGAAATGCTCTGGGCTGACTGGTTCAAACATCAGGACGGCATAAAACTCACACACAGTAGAAACCAACACATAAAAACAGCAAAGACACTCAAACAAATATATGATATGTAATTTCCCTCCATCATTTGCTCAGAGCCAATCAAGTTTGAGTATGGTGACCTCTGCGATCATCAGCTGAGGAATCAAAACTCACCTGAAACATCCATCACCTGATGGCCCGTTGTCATGGTTTCATGATCCAACCTGTTGTCCTGAACCGGGTCAGAACCATCAAAGTTCTGACCCGGTCCACTAACAGTTAACAGCCAGTGACAGTAAACATGTTGTCCCGCTTCGTGTAGTCAGCGCTGCGCGCGCGAGGCGAGCACGTGATGAATATTCCCGCAGTTCATTACGGAGCTGAAGACGATCCGGTTTGACAGCATCAGAACCGATGAGGATCAGAGTCTGGTGGAGCAGATGTAGCACCGAGATGTTAAGAACCAGAACCAGAACTTTTTTTCTCAGCAATCAAAGAAATAAAATATGAGATTTTTACATTTTATTTCAGCAGCTCAGAGATCAGACAGACTCCATGCAGAGGAGTGTGTTGGTGTGTTGTCGTGCACTAACAGTGGACACATTCAGTTTAATAAATGAGCCCTCGGGGGAGTGTTGTGAGGAGCAACACTGAGCATGCTCAGTGGCCCCGGGCCCGGCTGATGCGATCTGGATCAGTGTCGCCTCTCCTGACGAGCGGCTGCAGACGTCAGAGTGCATTAACAAGCTGATGCTGCGGGGCGGACCGGAACTGGGTCAGAATCAGTCACTTCTGGAGGGTTTTCTAGAACCGGATCCATCAGAACCGATTCCATGAACCCAGAAATATCAGACGTAGATCTGGGTCAATTCAGAAACCCGACAGGAGTCACATGAGCTGGTGTCTGTATAATCACAGACAGGTGAGTCCAAAAAACCCCCTCTTCCACCGGATCCTACCAATGGCCCAAGTGGGTGTTAACCGGGGGCATGACTCCTCTGTGGAAAATGTTGGCGAGCCGTTCTGCCCTAGAGAATCATGTTCAGGTTCTGGTAAGGCCTAAAGAGTCGTCTTCTTCAAATAGGACAAAAATGTTAAACTAGATAAATAAATACATTTCTAAAATCACAAATAAAATTTAAAATGCTTAGAGAAATCTGAGATTAGCCGAATTAATCTCAATAAATTGATTATTGAAATTATCATCAACTAATTTAGTGATGGAATAATAGCTAATCGGAGTACAGACTCAAAAAAGGGCCAATTTCTGAAAGAACAACACATTCAGAGCAATAATTAGACCAAAGGTTTACAAAAATATATACATTTTACATTTAAGATCTTTGTCTGTAAATCTGTTCTACCCAAAACTTCTCAAGTGGCACTTTAAACTTCACCTGACACTATGGCTGTTTCTGAGTAACTCTAAACCAGTTTTAGGTTTCAGATTTAAACAGATCTGAAACAGATTCCTGATGTAATCATCAGTGAAATGTTCCTTTAATTAGATGTTTTCTTGTTTGTGGTTCTGTTCAGTACCAGAACCAGAGGACATAAATCTCATTCTGCTGAACTCGTTCTGCTTTACAGGACGTCTCCAGTCCTTTCTGTAACCTTCGCTCCTTTTCCTGATCAGAACATTGGCTGCAGCCGCGGTTAACGGGCCGTTAACGTCTAACTGGACCTTTTACGTTGATTAGTTTGTTTGTAAAAGTAAATTAGATCTGCTGCAGCAGACGGCTTCAGAGCCGGATGAAGATTACCGTCAGTTACATCATGTCTGAGCTCACACTGGAAAATTAATCTAAGGAATCTTTAAAAAATAAAATATAATAATAAAATACAGCAGAAAACAAATGAATTCATATTTGAACTCAGGAATCGGAAGGTTTTCTTTTCTGTATGAAACCTTTGATTCAGTTGAGTTGAAACTTTTTGTTCTCAGCTAAAAATTTGGTAAATTTTCTCAGACACTATATCTACATGTGTCAAATTTTAACGTCTGGTTTGAGTTCATTTGAATAATTTACTTATATAGAACCTGAACTAAAAATGTTTTGTCTTTATTTGTACTTTATTAAACGATAAAACGATCCAACATACTTGTTGCCATCATGGCAGCTCAGTACAATGGATATACATGAAAACTGTAAAGTTAACCATTGTTCAGTTTTGGATGTGTTTTATTTTGTGTATGTAATTAGAGTCCCAACAAAACATCGATGAGGAAGCAGACATGTTAAAAACAGAAGTGTTGGAGTGGATAATATTAATTTATAATTTAAGCCTGTCTATCCATAAACTGATGAACTTACTCTGTCATTTAGACCTGAGCAGAAAAGGATGATTGAAGTCAGTAATGAAATGTCCCTCCAACACTCACAGACTCGCACTGAATCTCTTGATGCTGCAGATGAGATAGTAAAAATGTAAATATCTAAAATGTAATTGTTAACTTTTGCAGATTTACTTAAACATTCATTCTTTTATGTCCACCTGCTCTTACATGTGTAATTGCATTAATTTTATGGATCTGCTGAGTCTACCAGGCCTGGACTATGATGAAATAAAAACAGCATGAAATGAAGCTCTCAGGAGCTCCTGAAACGGCAGATCAGATCAGATCAGATCAGATCAGATCAGATCAGATCAGATCAGACGAAGACCAGCAGCAGCAGCAGCAGCAGCAGACGCTCACGTTCAGAGCAGTTCTTCAGATCCTCGACAGCAGATAATCTTCTGACAGAAGGTTTGGGGTGAGTGAAAGCGATGATCAGAAAGTTTGAGCATCCGGACGAGGATTTCCGAGTGTCACTGCTCAATCTTCAAGCAGGGAGATTAAAAAGGGAATTGCATCTTAATCCAAAATAATCCAAACAGCACGGACCCTCAGAGTTGTTCCAAGTTGTTCAGAGGTCCAACGGCTGCGTCCATCAACGGCAGGATTACGGTTAAAATTAGCACGAAAACTGGGTGGTTAATTTGTGTTGAAGCTGCGAGGAGATGATTAATCTGTCAGGAAGCTGCAGGAGATCAAATTGTGATTAAAGTCGGAAACAACAAGAGTGTTTCTGGGACTTCTGGTGAGATGTCAAAGATTTTAGTCAGTCTGCAGAACTTTGCTCTATATCCAGTTCAAATTGTTTATTAAATACATTTAAATGCAAAACAGAATAATAGATCTAAAGAGCACTGCTTATTTATTCTATGCCTTACCTGGATAAATAAAGTATTTGTAGGAAGGTTAAAAACGAATAAGCTATAATAAGAGTGCAGGACGTGTCTATTTCCTGGAGAAAATGTTTTCTGAGGACCTACAGGCAGAAGGAACTTGTAAATCGAATCATTCAGTTTGTTTTTAACCCACAGAAATGTTTCTGTGGTGTTTTCACATGAAGCTGACAGACTTCATTATCACTTAATTATGAAATTAAAACATCCTGATATGTTTTTATGCCCTGGACAACGAGAGATGGGATAAATATTGAAAAAAAACTTTGTTCAGATTGCTTCATCGTTTATCTGATTAAGCTCAACTTGCCTGCAGAAACTAAAACACTTCGTAATTAAAGAAAAACATGTTCATCTGGGTGTTAATGAGTGTTGTTGGGGCCCTTGGGGCCCCTCAGGAACCCGATGTCCCTGTGCTTCTGCTCTGTCGCCTTTGCAATAACTCTGATGGTCAAAGTAGTAAAGATCTCCGTGGCATCTGCAGAAGTTTCTGTAAACTTCAGTGTTTCTGAAGCTGCTTCTCTGTGTCCTGCTGTCAGTATTTATCATGCATCACAAAAGTATTCAAACCCTCTGAGCCGCTTTACACATCTGAACCTTTCTTTGTGCAATAACTCAACTTCAATCTCTCAGTTTTATTTCTGACAGGATTTCTTCCATCTTCTGATCTACTTTGACAAGCTTCCAGTGACACATTGTGTTTAGTTACTTTCTTTTCAATGACCTTACAGAAACTGTTGCCTTTGGCTTGGAAATCTGCTGACAGTCTCTGACACACCAGTATCCATTTCTCAGAGAGCCGATTGCATTGCATGAAGCGATAACACCAAGCAGCCCCGCCTGCAAAATCTTTTATATTTATTACCAAAGCATGGAGATGTAACGGCGCCACTGACCTCTCCCTGCTGGACGTACTTCAACCATCCATGTGCAGATTACGTTTTTTCCTGGCTGCAGAAGGAAACGTTTAATCCTTGGTTCAGTATCAACTTACATTTAACGCATAAGTCCAAAAATGCATCATGAAGAGGAAGAAAAACATATAGAAGTCACACCTGACTATGAGTCGCATAACTAGCCATGCTACTGAAAAACAGTGTTGCTTATAGTCTGAAAAATGTAGTAATCATCTCCTTGTCTACATCTGATTTGATGGACCATTATATCTTTGTACAGCTGGAGTTGTGTCAAATATTTTCCATTTTCAGATGATAGATCAGCGCTCTATCAGATGTTCAAAGCTTTGGTTTATCTTCTAAC
Source organism: Gambusia affinis (assembly GCF_019740435.1). Classification (NCBI taxonomy): domain Eukaryota; kingdom Metazoa; phylum Chordata; class Actinopteri; order Cyprinodontiformes; family Poeciliidae; genus Gambusia; species Gambusia affinis. The sequence continues at coordinate 25,026,295 of NC_057878.1, forward strand.
TTTGCTTTAAACTCCTCCACAACGTTCTCCATCTTGTCTGCTGTGTTCCTCTACCTCCATGATGCTGTTTGTTCATTAATGGCTTCTTATAAACCTCTGCGGCCTTCAGAGAAGAGTTGGATTTATACAGAGATCATGTTTACTAATTTCACACGAGTGGAAGAATCCCAGTAAAACACCTAGAGATCAACAGTAACACATGGAAACGTTGGATCCTGGAGCAGAGTTGCTGTTTGCTGTGTTCTCTATCGTTCCTCTGTTTATGTAGCTGCTTTTCGCTCGTCCCTGATCCCTCCGAGGTCCCGTTGGACCGGCTCCGACCCGTCTCTGTTTCAGGCTCTCCGTTGCTCGCGGTGACATCAGACTTGATCAGGTGTCAGCATCACTGCAGCAGAGGTGGCTGATGGGAAGGAAAAGAGGATGGCAGTATTTATGCAGCTGCTGTCCTTCATCCTCCTCCTCTACCTCGCCCTGAAACGCAGCGACTTCCTGTCGCTCAGATATCGACACCTGAGGGCCTCGGGGGCCCCGGGCCCCTCCTAGCTGTGGGCACCAACACAAACAGAGACAGAAACAGGAGCCGCCGCTGACCTCGGATCAGACTCTCAGGTTGATGTTGAGCTGATGGGAAAATATTCCAGTGGAAATAAAGACGGGATAACAGAGGATGGGTCCATGTTGTTCTGAAAGCTGCAGCTCAAACCTCCATCAGCTGCAGACGGGTCGAGATGATTCAGATTTAAACCTTCATCTTATTTGAAGTTACTTCATTCTGATCATTTGAAGCTGAAATCTTTGCTAGTTTAGACATATATTGATTCCTCTGAGTCTTGTTTCTCTGTGCTTGTGTGATCTGCTCGGGTTGTTGTCTCCAACTCAACTTTAAATCAAATTCAACTCTGGTTTTAAACACAAAAAGACCTGCCTCAGGCTCTGGTTCTTCTCAAAAGGCTCATAAAAACTCCTTTAATGATGCAAAAATAATAAAAAAGAAGCAGAAGTTCGAATGGAGCTGCTGAATTTTTCATGCCGGTTTGAAGCGTCCAGCCCGAAGCCTCCGCAGAGGAAACAAAGACGGGATCTGGTGTCCGCGGCGCCGCTGAGACTCCCATCATTAACTGGTGTTTGGATCTCATTGCTGCAACAAACAATCTGCAGAAAACAGAAAACAACAGGGAAGAAACAACAGCCGGATGATGAAACCACACCAGAGGTCAGACATTAATGAGAACCACAGCAGACAACATAGAATTGGGAGCTGCGTTTCCATTGACAACATAAATGCACAAACTGGAACTACGAAAATAAATTAGCTTATTGACAACTTTGGAAAAATACAGATTTTTTAATGAGACATTTTTGCGCTTGGATGAGGTGGTTTCTTTGGCTCCATCAAAATCTGTGTGTTTCGCTAAAATGCAGTGTAAGCACTTTTTTCGCTTCACACCAGTCACATGATCAGCAACTGGATGTTACTACTGGCAGAAACATGAAGAAGGCAACAGGAAGCAGTTGGAGGATGATGTTTTTTACTGACTTATTGTGTGAACAAATTTATTCACGTTTCTTATTTGACGGAAACACCACAGCTGTGAGACCAGACGTAGGGATTAAAACATCTAATGTTTGTACCATTTCTGGTACAAACGGAACCTGATCCAATGATCAGAACTGATCTAGAAACGACCCAAACATGAGACATGTAGAAGATCTGAAGAAGTTTTGTGTGGAGGTTCTGTTGAAATTTAGATAGAAAGAAAGATAGATAGATAGATAGATAGATAGATAGATAGATAGATAGATAGATAGATAGATAGATAGATAGATACTGCTGAACCAAAAAGAAAAAAATAGAAGATAGAACTGAGAAAAGATGATGTGCTTAGCTAAAGCGTAAATGAAAAGTGAAAAGCGATCTCCATTCAGGCATTTAGAATCTATTAACAGATTTGTCTGTGTATTCCTGTGGTAAAGTATCATGACTAACCTAGAACAGCAATAAAATCATTTCCAGGATGTGCAGAGTTCTGTTGAGTCAGAGTTCTGATCCAGTCCGGTTAGTTCTGAGCTGCTGGGTGGAGGTGATAAGGATCTGTTCGTCCCCCGACCAGCTGCTGCTGCTGCTCTTAATGATGTGGTGTTGCTGACCTCTGGGCCGCCGGGATCTCAACCTCATCAACATGTGGGCACCTTTCGTGCCGTCCAGATGAGCTGGAGTTAATCTGCGGGTTTTAGCAGTCTGATCTTGGCTCGGCGGCAGAGGAAAGGTATTTTGAGCTTCACTCTTCAAAGCTGCTTACGGGCTGAAGTGACTTTAATTTGGTTCTTGAGACAAACAGAGAGAGCAGGACGGTGGTGGATTAATGCCCAGATTACAAGCTGGATGCCAACTCTCCATCTCTGGGTTTACGTCAGGAAACATGTTTGTTTTTCATAAATTCAGGTTATTATCACCATGATCACAGCTGGAAACCACAGGAACACACAAACACACACACCTGTTCCTCCTGTTTTAGAGAGTGATTCAGTGTTTTTCAGCTGATCTCAATGGTTCTGTGTAGGACTGAAATGATTGATAGGATTAATTGTAATGAAACAATTACTAAAGTAATCATACAGACTCAAAAAAGGCCATTTGCTGGTTGAACGATACACTAAAAACAATAATTAAGCAAAATCTGTATTAAAACTTTATATGGCACTTTGAACTGCCTTGTTTCTGAAATGTGCTATGCAAATAAACTTGATTGATTGATTGAAAACTATTTACTTTTTGCATTTAAAACCTTTGCCTGCAAATGTTTTCTACCCATGTTGAAAGAATTTTATTAACTGAAAATGCTTTTTTTGTTGCAAACTTTCAAGCAGTCATTAATGAAATTCTGTGTTATTAAAATGTAGGCAGTAAAATTTTTATTTTCTTATTCAAAAAGGCATTGAATTATTTGTTTGCTTAAATCTTTAAATGTATTTCTAATATTGCATAAAAAGACAGAAGCAGTTAGATGAAAAATCTGCAGAATGTGTCAATTTTGCATCCGATTAATCAATAATCAGAATAAACGATTACTAAAATAATCGTTAGTTGTGCTTAATTTTTCACCTCCGCTACAACAAAGACAATTAAAACCTTCTTGTTGTCTGAATTGTTTCTGAATGCAGCCGTCAGATAATGATCCATTGTGTGGGAACATTCCTCCACTAAGGCCAGATCTGATGAAACTGTTTTCCTGCACTTTCACAAGTGTTTGTTCCTGTAAATCAGTCAGAGCAGCAGCGCTCAGCTCCCTATTGTCACTGTAAGAACTGTAGTTCATGTTTAATTTAGCAGCCGTTTAAAGCGAAGCGTCGGCAGCAGCTCTGCTCTTTAATTATTCAGGACTTTAGTGGAGGAAAAAAGACCCTCAGCTGCTGCCAAATTAAAGAATCTCTTTCTGTTTCATTGTGTCAGTGAGAGACGCCTCTGACTGACGGATTCTTCTCTTCACTGGAAGTCGGTGCAAAAAGAGGTGGAAGCTGCTCAGAAAACATCTGCAAAGCAGTCCGACTAAATAACTAAAAATTGGTTTTAAGATTCCTGTACTTAAAATTCATTATTTTAGAAAAACAATACCCACTTCTGGCCACCTTTCAGATGTTTTTCTTATTTTTCTGTAGCGATCATAAATAAAATGAACATTTTCAAACCAAAGAGACTTTCAGAATTTAAGATAGCAGTGTTTTATTACTTTTTCTGAATTTGTCAGAGATGTTGCAGAGTGTTGGTTCCTCCATCCTATGGTTGTGGTTGTGGTTCTGTTCCAGAGAGGAGATCCTGACCTTTGCATCCCTGATTGTGTTTTAACAGTAATGATGTTGTCAGTGTCTCTCTGATGCTTCTGAAATGCTCTTTTCCTGATTTGTTATTTACATGTTTTCTCTCTTCACCTTTGTCCCTGCTGAGATCCCCTCCTTCAGATGACTGCAGGAGCTTATCTTCGCTTTTCATTCGTGGCTGAAAGAAGCAGCGGAGCTTCCTAATCTTTAAAACCTCCTGAAGCTGGAAGTGTTTCCTGTTGTCGGGACGATTAAGAGGAGGCTCGCCTTCATCGCCGTGTTCTGGTCAGAAAAGTTTAATCATCCTGCTGCAGGAAGCTGCTGCTTTCTTTAAGATTTAAGAGGATTTAGAGATGATTGTGAAGTGAACATCACAGACGTTAAACTCCTGGTTCTGGGTCAGACCCGGGACCTACAAGGTGGGAGGTTCCAGCTGGGATTCATCCACAGTCCTGCATGCAGATGCTCCACCTGAAGGGTGTTCATTTTAATCTTAAAGTTCAAATTTTCTGCTTTCTTAAGCTGTGAAGTTCTTTCAGAAAAACAAGAACCGTTAATTAATTTAACATCACGTCAATATTTACTTAGTCAGATCACTCCAACAAAGTCTTAAAGTGAAAGTGAAGCAATCGTATAAAAATCAAGTGAAGTGAATAATAAGTGTCCAACAGGAGTGGGAGGGTCTGCTTTGGAAAAAGTGCAAAGAACAAGCCTTTTTTTATCAAAATGTAAATTTATATCAAAATTTATACTTTACCATAACAAAAAAACCCAAAAAAAACTACGTCTACACACAACATTTAATGCATCTGGAGAGAATAACTTGTTTCCATCCCGACCGAAACCAATAATTACATGGTTGTTGCTGCTCAACGTACCCAATAACCACATAGCAGCTGCTATATAAACTCTTTTAGACGCGGGGCTGTATATAGTTAGACCACAGTTCCTTCTTATTGTTAAAGGTCAAGGGTTTTCCCGCAGAGACACAGAAAAACCCACTTAAAAAAAGAGGAAGATATCTAGAGGCTGTTTCAGTGAAAAGTATAGCCTTTTAAACTCCTTTAGAAATTGTAAATATGTTTTAGTCTATTACTTTCCAACTTCTGGATTTAATGTGATTAAGTAAAAAGACATGAATCTTTTTTTTTTATTAAAGTAAGCAAGAAATCAGTAAAATAGAAACCCATTTAGAAGCTGACAGTGAAGTATTTTTTATGTAGGTGGGTTATTTTTACCCTGGAAAACTGAAGTATTCAACAGCTTCATCAGCAGCTTCATTATTGCACACAATATTTTATAAACACACGATGACAACTTCTGATACTTCCTCTATTGCAAACCAAGAGTTTCAGATCTTCTGATCAGTCATAACTTTGGCACCATAAAGTCTGAGCATTTCCATGTTTCTGTTGCCTGGGTGAATAAATACAGGAGAAAAAAGCTTGATGTTGTCATAACTGTCTGAAGAGAACCTAGATGCAGATCCAAACTCGGCACATTGAGGAGTTCTGAAAAACTCAATGAATGCAAATAATTCAGGAGGCAGCCGACAGGAGGGTGTGGAAAAAGGGACACAGCATGAGGTTCACATATTACTTAATTAAATAGACCAATAGCAGCTCTCTCAGAATAATTGTCCTCTATGTCGATGATTAGCTTCGGTTGAGACTTATTTTCTCTGTGTCTGAGCTAAGTGAAGGAGAGTGTGTTCAACTGCTGCTACAAACCGACTGATCAGTTTATTACTAGACTGGAAGAGTTTGCTTTGACCGATGTTGTCTTTGGAATAAAGTTTGTAGTGCAGTTAAACCTTCACAAGCAAAACATGGAGTGACAGTTGGTTGGAGAAATTTTAGTGTTTAATGCACATCAGTGCTCTCCGGTTACATTTCACCTGAATTCCATCTCTTAAAATCTTCCGCTTATAAATGCATCCCTGGTCAAACACACCTGAATCAAATTAATAGCTCATAATTCCATTTCTGTAGAACCTGAAGATGTGCTCACCAGATATTAACTCAGGTGTGATGCAGGATGCTCATGAAATCACCTGGATGGCGGCTGGAGACGCTTCCTGTAACTGCTGTAGTCATGAACATTATGTTGGCCATTATTGCGTGAGTTTGATTTTACAAGCTTAATATCATCACTTTTTATCTGATATCCTCACGTTTTCTCTTTCATACATATGTTTATGTTTTGCATATTATTTGTTTGTGAACAACCTTAGCAAACTAAAAAGTAAAATTGTAAAAAGGATTATTTATGACCTGCAGTCTAAAGAGAAGGGCTTGAATCTAAGTGAGTTTGTTCATGTTTTCCTGAATAAAAGTTGTAAACACCATTCATCTGATTCTGTTTGTTGGGATCCTGATGGGCTCTGATCTTTTTATCTTCAGAGTAAAGTCTTTAAAGTTGCCTTCATCTTCAAAGTTCTGACAGAAAGACTTCTGATCATCGCCAGGCAGAGAAAACACAACTTCAGTTCTGCTGTTCTGGTTCTGATTTAATCTCAAATGGCCTATTTAAAGGCTTTAGCTGTTCTCTGTGAGACGTCTTTTGATGAAGACCTGAACTCAGGTTCTGCTTTAGTTCTCCCAGCTCTCCTTCGTCACATTAAAAGTAAGAAACAACAGATAAATGAAGCCGTGCCTCTCCCAGCCAATCAGAGCCGCGCAGCACCGGGGCCTCTCCTCGCAGGGGGAACTAATTTATTGAGCTGACGGATGGAGGAAAATACACCATTAAAGGGCATATTTAAGCACATTTGAAATCCTTAGAAGAAGGTAACGGTATTTGAATTTGCCCCGGCTTGAAGGAGAGTCTTTAATGTTGTGTCCACGGGACAAACGCACATCAAAGGCAGAGCACGATCCTGACGCTCCGAATGAAATATTGCCGGATTAAAGCGAGGACCAGGTGGCCCCCAGACTGTCCTGTCTGGCAGCGCTGCCGGGCACGCCGCCTCGCTCTGCGCGCTCCAACTGCTGCCTTGCGCTTCGCTATCGTTCCCCGAATGCAAATTAAATCCAGGCTGCTTTGAATTCCTGCAGGAGGAGGGTTCTTTCCCCTTCCTCCCTCTCTTATCAGCCCTGCTCTAGGGGGACCATGGGGTTATTTATGTGAAGAGGTGCTCTCCTCGCTGTTATTTCTACCCCTTATGCACCACTTCCACCCTCCCCTCTGCTGCACAAACAAGAGGAGGCCATGTTTGATGTTCCACAGGAGCAGCTGACCTCAGATCAGAGGACAGAAACCTGGAAGACACAGCTCTGGGCTCAACATCACCTGGTGGTCATGGGAGCGCAGGAATCAGAGAGACACCTGCTGATGAGGGAGTCAGGGGAAGCTCAGTGAGACAGAAACCTGCTAGACCGAGATCTGGGTTTACGTTACCGTGGTGATGAAAGCATCAGATCCAGCAGCAGGTGGAGATCAGGGGAGACACCTGAGGGGAAACTCAGGTCTAACAGAGGGTCAACACTCTGATGTGAAACATTCAAAGAGAAAGGTTCAAAGCTGTGGAGAAAACTCACACTGGTAACAAAATCTAATTAAGACAAATGAAATCTTTCTCGGTTTCATTTCTGTTTTAATTTTTCCAGGATTTTATTTTTTGTTGTTGTTCTTTTTTTTTTTTATCATAAAGTGGAACTTTAACACCTTTTAACTCAGACATCAGACCTTCATTGGACACATCTGAGCTTCAGTCTTTTATTCTTTCACCTCAGATCTGTCACAGTGAAGTTAGCAGTCAGTCCTTGCTGCTGCCTTCACCTTTAGTCAGGAGCTGAGTGACTGAAAGAACGAGATCAGAAGAAAAAATGGCTGCAAGGAGCGTCTTCTGGACGAGGACTGGACTGTCCAGATGTTCTGACATCTGTAGAGTTGATGTGGTCATCAGTATATTAAAGATTCTGATCACATTAATGTTCCTCTTTCAGCCAATGAAACAAATAATGACTGACTAAGCTTTACATTAAAAAACGTGTTGGGAAAATTTACTTATTTTATTTTGAATTAATCAGTTTCCATTTTTTCTAATTTGGATCAGAACCAACAGCTTAAACGAGACGCCAAAGTTTCATAAGAATATTTTAGTCCAAACTACCTGGATGGAGTCAGATCTGCTCCCGTTTGGTCTTCAGTCAGTCTGTGGTTCCTCAGGTTGGGTCTGAACAGATCTCACATCAGCTCTGTGTCTGCCAGTTCTCAGGCTGCTGAATCAATAAACTTCAAACGAGAAACAAAAAGACAAACTGAAGGAGAACACCAACAGTTTACACACGGACAGACGGAGAGATGAAATAATCCGACCTGCAGGAGCGGATTAAACCCAGGAGATAAAATCGGGATTAAACCTCGGAATAATCCTGCTGTGTGCCGCTGCCGTGTTGTCGGAGTGTTGGAACGGTGAGCATCTGCTGGAGGCGTGACGTCGGGATGCTGACGCTTCAGTCGGCTCCCGGTGTTGGATCACAGCAGGTCTGATCAGCAGCATGCTGCAGGATGAGGTGGATCACATCTGGAAACTCACAGTCACATGAAGGTGGAAGCAGATCAAGAGCTGATGGGTTCTGCTTTACTTTGGAGAGGTCAGAGGTGAGATTCCTCAGGTTGATGTTCTCTCCTCAGAGATCAACCAGCAGATTTTCCTGAACACAGAAGTTCAGTTCAGCTGAGAGAAACTGGCTCTCACATCCTTCTTCAAATTAAACTAAACTGGTGTCTAATGTTTGTGCAGCAAGATTTTTAGTTTGTGCCGCTATCATTTTAAAGATATTAACAAATTATTCCAGAGGTCATCGAGGTCAACCAGCCAGTCTATATTTGCAAAATCAAACAACATATGATTAGTGTCATATCAATCAAATCAAATATGCTGCGTGTTAGCAGCATATTTGTGCCTCGATGACACAACATCCTCATTAATATCAGCAGAGCTCTGGTCTGCTGTATAGTTTCTGTCACTTTGTTTTCCTGAAGGATCCTCAGAGTCTGTCTGTTTCCCCTTCAGGTGAGTCTGATGCTCCAGCTTCTCTCTGTGGTCTCAGGGTCGATGTGTGGCCCCTGAGGGCCCCGTCGTCTCCTCCAGGTAAACATTAGCTCAGTAATTACCCTCTGCTAACAGAACAAATTACCTTCCAGCTGTTGTTTCCTGAGCCGGCCCCGGCGGAGCAGCAGGTTCTGGATCAGAGCCAGAAACAGAGCAACTCCGGTTGGTTCTGGTGGAGCAGAGCCAGAGGTGAACTCTATAATCCTGTTAACACTCAGAGGCCCTTCAGTCCTCTGAGGGACCCACCGGCTCAGACTGAAGTCACACCGGTGGAGCCCGATCGGTTCTCCTCTTCCTCTCCGTGTTGAAGAGTTTAATCATCAGAGCAGCTCCTGTTTGGCTGCAGGTTAGCAGAGGTTCCATCTTTAATGCAGTAATTAATATCTACAGATGGGTCATGTGGGTCAGAACCGCCCCAGCGCTGCAGGTGATCACATCCACTTCATCTGATCACTTTAGATAATTAGGAAGTAGATAATTGGAGCGACCTGCTGCACATCAGACATGAGGAGGAGGAGCAGCTCTCTTCCTCCTGTGGGAGGTCAATGGAGCTCCAATAAAACCTGCAGGATGATGAATGTCTCAGCTTCTCTGAGGTCTTCACTGACATTTTTCCAGTTTTTTCCAAACATGACTTTTATCGACTGTTTGTCTGCTGAAGAGTTCCTCACATCTTCTGCCCTCCAGTTTCCTCACACAAGAAAAACAACAGGATTGTGATTCTGTATTCATGTTGTTGGTATCAGCTCTGAGCGCGCTCACATCCATTATTCATGTGGTCAGTCTCAGAGGGAGGGTCTGCTCTCTGGGTCTTTGTGGTCAGAACTTGTCGGATTCCATCTGAGATCCTCACAGCAGCACAGATCTTCCTCTCAGATCAACTTTAAAACAGGAGAACTTGAACTAGACCTTTATTTCTGTTTTTCCATCTTATCCAGACTTTATCTTGGATAAGATCTAATTCAAGTAAAACTCCTAATGCTGATAAACTAACTTTTAATGTAATTGTTCCATGTCTTAAACACTCAATTTCACAGAACTAGCTTATTTCGTTGATAAGAGAAGATATACTGTAGTTTCTGCAGCTGGAGTTACCTGGGTAAAATAGGGGGGTGAAACTACTGGAACATGAAAGCTAAACACTCAGCCATTAGTCTGTGACAGATGGAAGAAATAAAATGGAAGAAATAAAGATGAATTGAGATCCTAATCGTCTTTTACAATAGGTCAAAGTTCGAGTTTGGCTGTTGGGGAACCAGGCTTGAAACTGTCAAGTGATTGTGACTTCTGTAGTGTGTTATAAGCATGTGGCATCTGTCTCTAATTTACGCCTGGTCAACCCTTTAGGATGAAAATATCCTGAAATATCTGTATGATGGAGAAGAGAGATATCCAGGAAACCAGGTCACTTTTTTATTCACATCTGAATCAAATAATCCTGAAGATGTCACTTCAATCAGCTTCAATGTGTGTGCTGATTGTAAATTAGGAAGAACGAGTGACTAGATTTGAGCAACCTTTCTAAAATTGGCTCAGGTTGCCATGAAGATCAGCTGATTAGTTCATGTGGTCAGGCAACATGATCATGAAAAGAGGAAGGAAAATTTGAGGAAAGCTGTTATATCACAGATTTGATCCTTTAGATCTTTACCAGACTGTCTTTGTATGAGGTTTTCAAACTGGATTAAAACTTTACAGTGTTCCTTCATAGATCAGAGGTATCAGATCTGTTTAGATTCAAAGCCTGAGGTGGAAACAGGAACATGTTAGCATCTGAGCTCAGTGTGAAGTTCAGGGTGAGTCGAAAGCTTCCCGTTCGACTCTTTGACGCTCCTCTGTCTCTTTTTGGGTTCCTGTGTTTCCATCGTCTCGACCATCAGCAGCGGTGTTGCTGTTTGTTTGTTTGTTGTGAACGCAGCTCGGTGTTCAGGGATTTCTAATGGCCTGTTGTCATCACAGAGCATAAATCACCGCTGTCAGCAGCGACATGACTAATGTCAGCCTCTCCTCAGAGGACTGACACGTTTCCTGAAACCATCCCAAAGCTCGGCCGGTTTTAGGCTCTGATTGGTCAATAATGATCCTGGTCTCACTCCAGATTCACACCCGGGGTTTTTCACAGATTTACAGAAAGATGTTTTCCTCAGAGAGATGCTCACATCCCCATTAATCTCACTGCTCTGCTGTAATTAAACTGTCAACATGTGGACAAAGGTCTTCTCAGTGTTCAGCTGAAACTTTCTGTTGATGGAGATCCAAAACCTCAACTGGATCCATAAACTTAATTTAGCATTTTTGTCCTTTTGCAAATCATAATAGATATTCTACCTCTGGTGCCCAAAAGTGCAACTTGGGATCCATTTGTGGCCTTTGGTCACTTTGCTGTAGCAGGTGGTTGACCGACATGGAGAATTTTTTTATTGTAATCAGGGTAAAATTATTGCCAACATAATTTTCTTAGAATGAAAAATGTTGAGTACATCACAAAGGATGCATCTTTTTACAACAAAGCTTTCTATAATTAGAAGCACATCTTTGCAGAAACTTTAACTGAAAAGCTGATATTGCTGCACCCAAATTAGCTCTTACTTAATGTGTTAAACTTGACTAAATTAAACAAGTACTTTGAAAAATAGTGAACTAAACCAGCTTTTTTCAACTGAAAATAAATTTGTTCAATTGAGCTCAAAAGAATCCGAAATATAGATGTATGTTTTTTTTTTGTTAATACAGCAAATGTGCAAAAATCCATTAAAAGTTTTGGGTCTTTGACGAATAACATCTGTTTTCAAAACAAACAAACAAAAACAAAAACAGAAGACAAACAATTTTTCACACTAATAAATATATAGTTTTGTTGCAGTAGCTTCCTCTGCAGTTGGAGCTAAAAATGTCCCACATAATCTGCTCTATAAACTGTTCCTGTGATGTGGACAGAAAATAGGAAGAGAAACTGTTTCTGAAGCTGATAAAACTTAATAAAAGCTTCCTGCATTCTGAAAGCAGCTTGATTTACTCTTTCCCTGAAGAAGCATCCCATTATTTTTCAGGAGATAAACCATGAAGGTGATCACACCTCCGCCCAGACTGAGAGCTGGAGAATCTCCTGTGATGATTAAAAATGTCCTGATTATCCACAAACATCTGAGCAGAGATCTGCAGATCTCCAGGTTGGATTTTTTTTTTCATTACATCTTGAACTCTGATCCATAAAACATGTAGAAATTAAGTTTTATGATCAATGAGCATTAAACAATCAGTTCATGAAGTTGTCAGTTATGATTCATGGGGATGTGTTACTGCCCCCTGGTGGTGTTTTGCCTTTACTGCATCATGATATCAAGTTACCTAATATCAAGTTACCTAATATCAAGTTACCTAATATCATGGTACCTGTCATATCTTATCTACAATGTTCTCCCTAATTAATTAAAACTAATTACACCTGACTTTTAACAGATGTTTGATCTTCATGAGTTCATCAGTGTGTTAAAGATGCTGCTGACATTAATGTTCCTGTCATTTCTTTCAGTCTTTTCTACAGATCCTCCTGGTTCCTCTCACCCTGGACCCGACCTCATTCTGTTCCAACCGTCCAGCAAAAAGCCAGAACACAAATCCAACACAACCAGAACCGCTTCTTCCCCAAAGCAGTAATTCTGCTGAACAGTAATCAAACTCCTTCACCATCATTTTTTTTATTATCTCCTTTTGAACTTCTCAAAATATTGTGAATCTATTTTTTAAATATAATAATATGACTTTGTTTGTGTTGAGACTTTGCTTTGTTTTAATCTGACATTATCACAATAGAGTTGTTTTTGATTCTGAAAAAAATGTTTAATCAGGTTAGATCTCCCTTCTGCTGCTGCTTCTGCTTTTCTTATCACTACAATTTGCGTACCATCTGTCATACGACCCAAACACCAATACTTAAATCATTGATCTTTGATCATTTCCACAGCAGAAGGCTGATTCAGCAGATCTCAGCTCTCCCTGAAACATTTCTGCCTGTTTTCTCTGAACAACAGAATCCTGACCATCTGTGTGCTGCTGGAGGGGCTCAGAGCAGCTACAATGTGTTCATCACCACCGGCTGAATGAATGAATGAATCATGTGGCGTGTTACATGTTTCTCTGCAGAGATTTGGACAGGTCCAACATGTGCAACTTCTGCCTGATAGAAAGCATAACTTTGCTGGTTTTATGTTGCTACCAACCTGTGAGGAACATTTATCTGGCATATTTAATCATCATGTTGATCATGTTGGATTATGTTCAGGATGTTTTATTTGTTCAAACACTTTTCCTCTGACATGAGCACATCACCGTGCACGGCGAGCTGCAGGCGCTGCAGGTGGCACATGATCCAATCGACTGCCAAACGCCAGTAGGGAGCAGATGGAGCGATGAGGAGGGCTGTGGACCCCGACCCTCTGTCACCAGAAGTAAGTCCCTGCCGACTCCTCGTTAATGAGCGCTCAGCTTCCTGTTGACAGATTCACCCATAAGGGCAAAGGTTTGTCTGTAACAACAAAAGAAACAATCATCTAAAAGTTCCTATAAAACTGGAATCACATTGAAAAAATTTAATAAAACTCCCCTCTGAAATGAAGAGAAATGTAGAAGAAAGCTGAACACTCTTGGTGACATTAAGACTGATAGAAAATGTGAGGAACATTTATCTGTCAATATTTAATCATCTGTTGATCATGTTGGATTATGGCATTTTTATTTAAACAGTCTAAATGATCACATAAAACTCTCTCTAAAATGATCTGATCAAGTTAATGTCCTGAAACTTTCTCACCTTGAACTTGTTTTAGCTGCACCGTTTCCTGCATGTGAAGCCATTTTGTTGCAAAGTGTTGATGACCACAGGTCAGTTTTTTTATATTGCAATCAGTAAGCTATTAAGATTGATCACATAATTTCAGTTGAACTCATTTCCTGGTGATATAGATTTGATAATAAATGGTGAAACAGGATTTCTGTGGAATTTAATTCAAACCTTCAATGTGTTGCAACTTAAATCTCTCTTTCATCAGGAAACAGATTGAAAGAATCAAAATCAACAGGTTCATCTCTGGGTCAGAGGTCACATGACCTGCCTGTTAACCACGGAGGTCACATGACCGGTCTGTCGAATACTGTGGTTTACACACAGCAACATCTGTTCTCAGATTAAAGGACACTTAGTGGGAAATTTGTTGGTCTGAATTAAAAGTGGACTTCAGAAGGATTAGAGCTGAGCTGCAGGTTGATTATCCTGATGTCCAGGAAATAAAACCTTCATCACAGGCTGGAAGCTGCTGTTTGGAGTTAGACGGGCTGACGGAAAACACAGAGGTCAGAACATGTGGAAATATGTTACATATAAAAAATAAAACAAATACTGAAGATGATCTTTAAGACCTTTCAGTGCCGTCAGTTTGGTGGCGGAGCTGAAAATGGAGCAGAGCTGATGGATGTATGACAGAAGGATGGAGGGATTGATCAGGTCTCTGAGGATGAAGGGTTATGGTGCTGAGGTCACTTCTTGTGGGACCTGCAGACCGCTGATCTGAGGACAGCTGATCAATCTGCAGGACAGCTGACAGCCGGCCTGACTCAGGGATTATATCGCTCCCTGAGAGGCTGAAATGTTTTCCATAGGAAAAAAACTTGGGAAGTCAGGATTCGGCAGGATGGGAGGAGTGAAGGATGAAAAGGAGACATCTGAACATCAAGAGAGTCAGGATAAACGGAGAGCAGGTGACCTCTGCTGATCTGAAACAGAAACCTGGGAGCTGCTGAGGAAATGTTTGACCCAAGAATCAAAGCTGGTTTAACTGAACATTTCAAAGATGAAGTAGTTTGTTTCTTTTTTCTTCCTAAGAAATGTAAAACAGAACAACGTCTCTGAACTAATCTGTTCCACCACAAGTTCAGTTTGACATGAAGTGACTGAAACCTTTATCCATTCTTATGCAAAATAGCTCAAGCTCAGGCAGATTTACTTGTGATTGTCTGTCCTAGTCCTAGACTTGCAACGATGGCACTAAGTTCTGGACTTTAACTATACCATAAGTCAATTCCATTGACTGTTGTCCCAGTGGAATGATGAATTTCCACCCTCATCTCAAGAAAGCCTCTAGTAGTTTTTTTCATTAAAAATATTCTTTAGTTAGCCCCACTTATCTTCCCATTGACTGCAACCAGTTTATCTTTTCTGTTTGAAGAAAAGCATCACCAGTTCATCTGTTGCTGAGTTAATAGAAATAGTTCCTTTAAAAGGGGTGACAAACGTATTTATATTAGAAACAGACCTCTTAGTAACAACCCAGAACCAACTGAAAGGTGAATCTAAACCTGACCAGAACCAAACTCTCAAAATGTTCACGTTGACATTCATTGCTTTTGTTTTCCTCTAAACCAGATAACTCATCAGTTCACAGTAGAAGGATGAATTCCTCCGACCGTCTGCCTGCAGTGCTGAAGAGTTGGACGCTGAGAATCAGGGAGCTTTCATTAAATTCTCTCAGCTTCATCAGAAACCATGAAAGCTAATTTCAGATACCAGTTCCCCTCCTCCTTATTCTTCCTTCTGTTCTTCATCTTCTTCCTCCATAAGCAATAACACATCAGCCTGTCTTTAAAACCACTGGCAATTTCTTTCTAACTGAACAAGGGCTCCAGCAACAAGAAGAAAAAAAAGTCTGCAAATAATTTTAGAATGTCTTGATTAATTATTATGTTTATAAATCACAAGTTCTGATTCCAATTTTATTACAAAAAGTTTATTTTCCTGATCAGAACCCAGATGACCAGAACTTTTAGAAGTGTCTCTGAGTGACCCATCCAGACAAAAGTGAGGAAGCTTTAAGCCTGCAGCAGTCTGACCTCTGGAGCATCTGGTTTAGATCTAAGAGCCACACAAATGTCTCATCACATGCAAACTGCATTCAAATTATTCAGAGACAATATGATTCATTTTTCTTCTGTTTGTTGTTCTCTGCTGAGGATTGATCAGTTGCCCTCAATCATAAAAGTGTATCAGGATCTATGAAAGAATAGGACATATGAGGAAAAAACAGCACAGATATACTGTTTTAAAAAGATTTTACAGAGACCAATGTAATCCTGAGCTTTGGTTCTGGATCATTCTCACGATTTAGAAAGGAAATAATTGTTTATATATGCAGATGTTTTAAAGCTAATAAAAAAATTTGGTCTATTCATAAAAACATATCTCATTTTTACTAATATATGTAGATCTAAAGTCTTAAAGACTAAACCTGGAATCTGAAAATCTGCTCTTTATGCTTTTCACAGCAATGAGACATTTGTACTACTGATGGTTTTAAACTTAAATCCGCTCAGTTTTAATCCACATATCAGTCGATGTAACTCAAACTTTGTACTGTGAAATGATGTTACGTTGTAGCTGATGAAAAGGAACTGTATGGTTTGGTGGTAATGTCATCAGTGACATGTTTGGATAAATACGTGATTTTTATTGAAAAAAACTATTGAATCTTTCATGTAAAATCTCAGTAAGAGACGATGACATTTGTTGTATGTTGTCAGAATCTAAGAGAGTTACAGAAAACTTTTGAAAGATCTGTTTTATTATTGAAATAATAAGCTGATTATTTCTATAATGACTTTGCAGGAACTTCTTCTGCTGTGAATTGAAAGTCTGACTACACTTGATTGATTAGCCCACTCATTTACACTTCTGTATCGTCTGTCTTCTCACAATACTGCTCTGCTCTCTGCTGGACAATCACATTCATTACAATACAGAAAGAAAGTCTTTAAACTCTGGAAGCCCACTCCATCTACCAGGGTGAAAACATAACCTTTTATTATGTCAATTCTTCACTTACAGAACAGAAGAAAAAGTCTATTTATTTAAATTCAAAGTGCAAATATTAGTTATACATTTTTGTCTTCTTTGCTGGTTCTGGTAAAAATGTAAATGGCAACAATTGAAAAGTTTTTTTTTTTTTGTTTTTTTTTGTCCGCTTTTTTAAAGACCTATATTTCCAATATGCCTTTTATTTCTTTGGATTTTTTCCAATAATTCACTCAAAATAAATGCCAAAATTTAACATACTTGGTTAATTTTATTGGATCTTTACAAGATGTGTTCTCTCAATACATGCCGTGTTTTCCAACCTCATAGCCTTCCACTAGGTGGCTGTATGTACATCCGAAGTTTCTTGCAATCCATTAATAATGATAAGAAGAAGTTAGGGTTGGCCCTAATCTTATTTTTAATTTAAAAAATTAAAAATAAAAATACGGATGGATTTGCTGGATGGACACAAAAACGCACCTTCCTGAATATACAACTGAAAAACATATTCAAATGTATTCTTATTTCTTATGCTAAGTAGATAACATGATGCATTATGTGAAATCTCCTCAATGGCCCTACAAGAGGAATATGATGCAGACAATGGATGGATGAATTTAGTTTAAATTAATGAACTGAATTAATTTGACCTGAATAACATAAAGACTGCCTGGCAGTATGTTTTTTTCATCCCCTAGAGGAAATTTGAGAGTCACAAGATGAAGAAATGTCTGAATTTCCTTTCAAAAATTGTGATTCCTCTGTCCTGTTCCCAGAAAAACTAAAAACAAACAAAAAAAAAACATATGGATTAACAGTATTTGTAAAAACTATATTCAATAAAGAGTTGTAAATATTGCTGTATCTTCCTATCAACTGGTAAACACTGCGTCACCATGCAGACTCCAATTGTCACATGCATTATGAGTTAGCAAAAGGTTGACATGATGTTTAGACTTTGCTCCCTTTTATGTTCAGGTTATTATGTAAAGCCTGCTGGGAAATCGTATTTGTTATTCTTTTATTACATTTTTTGTTGTTGTTTTATTATTTTATTTTCACATGACGCAAACTATTTTGATTGCTTCGATGTGATACGTTCCTATTTTCAACTCCATAATTTCACTTCAGATTATCCTTTACAGGTTGTGATGATTCACAGGAAAATTATTGACCTGTGAACCAGAGTGCCAGAGGATCTGGGATACTCTGGCACACTGAAAATGATTATGCTGTTAAAAAGAGACAAGAGGCTGAATGAAAAAAAAAACCCCAAAAAAACCTCATGTTCCTATATTTTGTTTAAAAGGTCAAACCTGATTAAATTCAAAACAGTATCACTGGAGAAAGGGTCAGTGTGTCATTTATTCATGCTTAACCAAGAGTTTCAGGTAGGATTCGTTGTCCCCTGTTCTAGCCCATGGGGCTTCGACTGCTGGTTTTTCAACAGCACTTCCAAAGCTACAAAAACAGTACATATATTCCAGATACCATTATCACTAAAGGAGGCAGACGAGTCACTAATCATCTGACACAGAGCAGGAGAAAGGAGGAGATTTAGGCAGAGAAACAACAGGATGGCCACAGTAGAACTTAAGCTAATGCTAAGCTAGTGAAACACCTCACAACATAAAGAAAAACTGCATTAAACCCAAAACATTCATAAAGTGTTAAGTCCAGCAACACATGTTACAATTTAGATCAAATTGAAAGAGACTAAAACCCCAAACAAATCCAGACCTGGTAAATGAGACAAGAAATGTTGAGGAGGGATGTTAACAACTAATAGTAAATGGTAAATGGTTTGTACTTGTTTTAATTTATCAAGCGTTAAACCAAAAGGGCTTTACACTGCATGTAGTCATTCACACATTCACACAAACATTCACACACAGATGGTGGCAAGCTACACAGTTGCCCTGGAGTACTCTGACAGTATGACACAAAAAGCCACAACTTGAAAACGTCCCAAATTAATAGCCCACTTATTGGAAAAAATGGAAGACCATTAAAACTATGACTTATAGTAAGGTGACTGGAGGGTCACCTTACTGTGTCCATGTTTTATGACATCTTTTGATCTCTTTAGATATTGGAGAAACATAATACATGAGTTCCAGTGAGAGGAAGATGGAAGGGCTAGTATTTGTTCCCTTCATTATTTTACTGTATCACAACAGGACCAGGGTATCTGTCTTTTACTCAAATCTTTAGCTTATTTGTCAAAACTCCTTCAAGCCTGAAGATTCTCATGATTCTCAACAAGTGACTGTCATAGAAACTTTCTGCACTTTGATCATCATCTTTTTATTGTTTGTATTTTGATCACTTACGTAAATCATGTGTATGTGAAACTTTTGTGGATCCCACAGGATATTTGAAATGGGATGAATAAAGAAGTATCTTATCTTAACGTAAAAACTTACACTTTTAAATGTGCATACACTTCTGTTGCCATATAGTCATACGTGTTTTGTAAAATACTCTTTGGTACGTCTCTCAGTGTGGATAAATAATGTTTCACACAAAGCCAAAATTAAACAGACAATCTAACTACACAGGTTGGTGACCTCAACGAGCTTTATTGCATTTACTGGAATAATCTATCGTTATCCTTGGCGATAGATTAACAGTGTTTCACCATTCTATGTCAAAAAGTCACCTTTATGCTCTGAGAAATGGGTCTGCTGGGAAACTATTACTGTTATCACTGGTTTTCTGTTTTAATCTTTTATTGTCATCTGATATAAAAACTTGAGTGCAGCTATGTGACATTTTTGTGGTACAAAGGGCAAACCAGGGATGACTGTAAAGCAATAACTTTATGACTTGAAGGAACAGTTGCTCTAGTTTGTATGTTGGGAAATTTCTGGAAGGAAGTATTTTTAAATAGTTTTTAGATATTATTTGGTTCTGCACAGTGGCGCAGTTGGTAGAGCTGTTGCCTTGCAGCAAGAAGGTCCTGGGTTCGATTCCCGGCCCGGGGTCTTTCTGCATGGAGTTTGCATGTTCTCCCTGTGCATGCATGGGTTCTCTCCGGGTTCTCCGGCTTCCTCCCCCAGTCCAAAAACATGACTGTCAGGTTAATTAGTTTCTCTAAATACTCCCTAGGTGTGTGTGTGTGTGTGTGTGTGTGTGTGTGTGAATGGTTGTTTGTCCTGTATGTCTCTGTGTTGCCCTGCGACAGACTGGCGACCTGTCCAGGGTGAACCCGCCTCTCACCCGGAACGTTAGCTGGAGCAGAACCAGCAACCCTCCTGACCCCATTAGGGACAAGGGTGAACAGAAAATGGATGGATGGATATTATTTGACTGAAGGGAGACAATAAGGCTTATTAAAACCTAACCTAAGTAAGACTCAAACCAGTAAAGTACTGGTAGCAAATCTCACCCAGTTCTCCAGTTATTCCTCTATTATGGTTAATGGTATTGACTTGATATTAATATATTGACTAGCCTTCAAATTTACTAATAACTTCATTGCAGTTTCTGGTAGAGTGGAGTTTTGTCAGAGGAGGGTTTGTTCATTTGTCAAATAAAGCACAAAGATTATCATTGGTTCAATGATTACAGAAATGAAGGATTGTCATGGTTTCTTCAGTTGTGTGTCATATCTGTACAAACAAGCTTTACAGATGTCACGGTGAACTTTGAGTTCATGACTTTGGCCATCTCCGTTCATCTTCTTAACACTCTCCTTTTGTCACATCTATTGGTAACACTTTATTTGACGGGTTGTGAATAACAAGTCATGCCAGTACAGCGTCCAATAATGGAAAAATACACCATAAAATTCTTACAATTTTATTGAAGACAAGCCTATCAACATTTCAGTTATACACCAAAACAAAAAAAATTATTCACTACAGCAATTTTACAAAAATAAGTTACAAAAAAACAAACAAATGAAATAATATATTTTGGTCATCATACATTCTGTGCTCTTTTGCTACACAATTTATGCTGAGCACATCTTTTGTTGTGTTTCTTTATTTAAAACACATTATTTTTTAAATATAAACTGCAGATAAAATAAACAAAGTCCTACTAGCAACATTTTAGATTCTTCGGTGTGCAACAATATCTGGTTCTCAAAACTTTAAAATTTAAATTTTGTTAGAGCGATCTGTAATGTTTAGTCTCCATGTAATAAAATCACTATTAACTTACAAATTGGTCTTTATCAAAAAACCTTTTTCAGTGTAACATTGCAAATTGATTCATAGCTGTCCAATGACTATCTACCTCGAGACATATGCAATTAGTTTAGAAAAGGACATTTTATGGAACTGTTAAAATAAATCATATTAAGGTAATCCATAATGTATGACAGCTAACAGTGTTTTCAACCATTTTCATGAGATTTCAAACCAAGTCTGTCTTTGTGTGGGCTTCCTTCTCATTTCTGTTGGATAAAAGTCAACAAAGATGCATCTTTTATGTTACTTCCTCATGAAGTTTATCCTAATGGTTTGTGATGAGCCTGACTCTCTGTCAGTGCCCGTTGCTGTCATTTCTGTGAAGCCAAACTTTATTTTAAGTCTGATCTCACGATTCAAACCAAGTGTTGTGTCAGGAGACTCAACAATAAACGAGCCAATTTCCTCAGTGTCTGGTTCATCAATATATGCAACATTTTTTTTCTTAGTGCGATAAAACGAAAAGCTCATTGCTTTCTGAGCTGCTTCTACCGGGTACAATGTGTGCTCTCTGGTTTCATTCCAACGAACATCCTCACCAACATCCACCAGCTTCATGAATATGTCTCCACACCATACACCATCTTTGTTGGTGTATTTTTTGTCTTCCTTGTGCCTGAACTTATCAAACTTCTGAGAGATCCCAACTCCATAAGTGAAGGGATTTTTCCTGGACGCCACCACTCCCTGGTTTCTTCCAAACTCTACAGCTCCCTTCATGATAACTTCTTGTGGCCTGAATGGGCACAGAATAATGCAGTCTTCTGCAAACTCGTCAGTAATGTGGTGTCGTAGAATCTCACTCTCAGCATACCCACCGACTAAAAGGATGTACTTAATTTTGGATGTCTTTTTGAAAATGTCTCTTATGCTTTGACTAATACCAAGTAGACTCTCTTCAAAGAATACTCTCAGTTTCTCTTTAGAGATTTTGATGGATCCCTCATCCCAGGTCGCCCCTTGCACTTTTTTAAAGTACTTCTCAATCTTTTTCTTTCTCTCAGCCATTTTCCCCAGGTTAAATGGGCAGGAGATTTCTACATCATCTAAATGTTTTTTGAAAATTGTGAAATCGTACATAATTTTCTGAACCTCATTGGGGAATTTCTTCTCATAATCATCCCAGACTCCAGTGAATATTTCTTGGAGGAACTGTTTAAATTTTCTGTCTACAGTTTGTCCTCCCAGATCGTTTCCAGAGGCTTTGTGCAACTCCTTCAAATTTCCTCCTTCCAGGACTTCATGAACAGTGATGTCAATGGTTCCACCTACAAAACCAAGAACAAATACTTTACTTTTAAGGAAACTAAACGTATATAGAAATATACAAAAATACTTCTTAAATGTTTTTGTGATTTTCTGAAAAATGTAAATGAAATGTAGTACCTCCACAATCAACAACAACGTACTGAGTTCCTGGTGACTGGTCAAGTTTTACATTCCCTAGGTTTTCTGCAATAAAACCATCCGATGGAAGTTTCTTACAGTACACTGAAGCTGCTTCTGGTTCCAGTGCAATGATCAGTTTATCTTCCTTTCCTTTGGTCACAATACCTGCCTTAAAGAAAAATAGTATTTTCACAAAATATAAGAACACCAAAATATTTTCAACAAATGTTTAAATCTGTGATACCTGAGTTGCAGCTTCTCTCATGAACTCTTTAGCAGAATGATCCCAGATGGCAGGAACTGTCAGCACCCAGGTGAAGTCAGAAGCTGTGAACTTTTTCCCTGCAGTGTGTTGTGCAATGTATGACAGAGCATCTTCCTTCAGACATTTTAGAGCTTCTGCAAAAACCTGCAGAGCTTTCATTTCTTTCCCATTTGTGGCTTTAATCTTCATATCCAGGTTGAGTTTCTGAAGATTATGGATTATTACATTAGTAAATTACTTAATTTACCTGTAAATTAAATGTAGACACAAATGTTCTACTCACTCGTTTATAGAGGGACATCTTGAAGCTTTCAAAGAATAAGTTATCTTTTGTGTCTGCTCCCATTCTTGACACATATGCTTCTTTCGCTTCATATCCAAAGCTGATAAACTGTTTGTATTTATCAAAAAGGATGCAGGTAGGAGTCTTCGACGTTTCTCTTGCACTCTTCTCACCCCAATACCTGACACAGGGCTCAGTTTTTTGATTTCTGGGTGTTATACTGAAGGCATATCCACTGTATGCAGTCCCAAAGTCGATAGCTATGATGAAAGAGTCTCCCATCGTAGGGACAGCTCCTGCTGGTTGACTGTGATGAAGGTTTTGCTGTTCATTTATAAAGTCAGTAGGCAGGACTTACCGAAAGTCTTAAACCCTCCCCTTCAGGGAGGCATATCTTCAGTAGTTCAAGTATCACTCTGACAAATTCACTCTGGACGAAGCAAGAATGAGCAACAAGAAAGAAAAGAGAAAAGATGCCAGGTAAACACAACTTCCAATCCTTGAATAGTTAAAAAAGATCAAATAAAATTTAACTATGTAGGCTAAAATGTTAACAGTTAAATATATTGATTATTAATGTATTTGAAATCTAAAATAATGTTCTCTTAAATCCCAAATTAAAACAACACTTTTCATATTTGACACATCTGATGCTGGCCCAAAGAACGTTTTTCATTTTAAATAAAATCAGGAAATACAAAAACCCCCCAAAAAACCAAAACATTGAACTTATGAAGCATTGACCTTGAACAGGAAAATCAAAAATGAGCTTCATATTTTATTCTTTATGTCTTTATAACCGATGCTTTGTATTGTTTTTTGCCTTATTATGTTATACATATCAGCTAACAATCTTCTCATCTTTTTAAGACGCAAGAACGTGGAATATGAACAGAAACGGATGCCTCCTGATAAAAGGTGAGCAAAAGCAATTTTCATTGTTTTGAAAACTAAGTGACTGAATTTAATCAAACACAATTGAATCTACATTATATGCAGCAAAACTAAAGTACAGAATAGCAGGTAAAGCTTCTGTATTAAAATTTAAATAAAGAAATACGGAACAAAATAAAATCCTTTAAATCTTTAACATTCTGCATTAATCAGAGTTATCCATGAAGTTATCAACAATCAATGTTTATTTTGTATAAACAACAAAGGTTCAAAATATGCATGTTCCTGGCACATTTAGATTTAAAATTAATTTCTCCTAACCAAGAAGAAACAGCCATCCTTCGAAAGGAAAAATTATACTTGATGATCATTTGTGGGGAAAAAAATAAAATAAATCTGCTTTTTATTAACATTTTAACGAATGAGCATGCTGAAATGTATTATATATTATCAATACATTAACCATCTAGTGGCTCCTAGACTTTTCTAGTCACTGGATTTATTAATTAATATAGTTGATTGATTGTAAAATCTTTTTTTCTTTTTAAAGTTGTGATGAGTTTTCTGAGATTGCCTGGCATTTTCATCAGACAAGGTAACTTTGTTCTTCAGATTTAAATTATATTATTGTGTTTTTTAAAGAATATATGTATACTGTGTACATCTACAAAATTCTAACAAAGAACCCAGCATGAGGCTTAATTCCTGATATGGATTTTGCTCAACAGGTCTGTTTTGGCAGAAGGAAATGAAACATTGCAATCCCTCCTACTAAGGTAAATAATCAGATATTTTAATGGAAGAAAAAAAGCTTAGCTTTTTGAAAGGAGTTTTGTCACATCACGTCTGAATTTATACTTTTCAGATAAAATGTATTAGTGTGCCATTCACCGTTTTACAATATTTAAGTCAAAATTATAAGAATAACAACAATTTTAAGAAGTAAAGTGTAACACCACAAAACATCATAGAGCCACAAAAATAACTTTATAACACCATAGGCTATATATATTTTCTTATATATATATATTAGCTGGTTTTTCTCACATTATTCATTCAGTCTGGTGCCTATCTCCAGCGAGAAAAGTTGCCATCCACTGCGTATGTGTACATAATTTTTAAATGAAAGTACTTCAAATGTTTACTACAGTTATATGAAAATCCAACAGTCTTAGCCAGGAGGAGGGTCTTAGCACTGTCAATCATCCTTGTGTATGCACTCCTCACACCCTCCCCCCTGCTCTCTGCTATGCTACAGCTAGTTCCTCACACTGTAGCCTCAAGTGAACACTGAGGCTAGTTAACATGGCCAACGATGAGAGCAGATAAACAGTTTTTCTGGAATGGTAAGTTGTTTGTCTGTCATTAACACGTTAAGGTTGAAAGACCATCCTTCTGTCTCAGATTGGTTGTTTCTGACTAAGTGGTGCATTTCAGCAGACTGCAAAAGAACCACAGGAAGGAGGGAGAGGAGCTCCATCTTTTCACAGATTATCTGTCTTTTATAATATTGTCATGACATATATACAGTTTTAACAAATATGTCAAATATTTTTGTAAAAGTTGCATATTTCAGCTTTAACATAAAAAAGAATTATTGAATAACACTCTGGAAACAGGATCACAGCATTGGTCAACAAACGTAGCACTAGAAACATAGATGACAGGTTGGTAATCCACTAACCTGTAGTTCAGTGATTTAGACGGGGAGAGGAACCGTAAATGCAGTGATGTCAGAGAAGGCTGAGAATTTGAAATCGCAAGAGGATTAATAGAAAAAATTCTCCTCTTCAGCCCGAGGGTCTCCGCTCAAACTCCCAGGTCAACAATCCAGAAGCCTGGCTATATTTTAGGCAGTGGTCATTCACTGTGGCTCAGAAAACTTAAGAAGAGGGTGAGGCTTGAATCCTTGATCAAGATCCATAGCGAGGGTCAAGCCTAGATATCAGATGACCTAAAGAAATTCATAATGCTCAAGGCAGGGCAGAAAACAGTCTTGGACGTGAGCGAAGCCAGGCAGTAGAAGTCAAAGAGAACAAGGAAGGAATGCTGAAATACTGGCAACACAGCAGCTTCCATAAATCAGGCAGGACAAAGGTGAGCTAAATGAGTCTTGATAAGCCTTGCAAGACTGAGGTAAAGTGCACCATAAAAACAACATGAGGAAACGTGAATCATTACACACTGCCCTGCACATTGTCAGTTAAAATACGACCTAAATCCAATTCTTTTTGCCCATATGTGACCCACATCTGAGTTTTTCATGGCTTAACAGCCCAATTCCATTTTTTTTCCATAAACCATTCACACAGAAGTCTTAGCATGACCATATTTAATTAGCCATATCTAATGACCAAACACAAAGAAATTTCAATTGACCAAAAAGTTGGAATTGAGAATCAAAACCTTCTGTGTGAATGTAAACTAAGGAAACACAGCCAACTGCATTCAGTCTTTGACTTGCATTTCTCTATGCTGAATTATTAATACCAAATATGACCTTCACTTTAATGGGAGAAATGGAATCAACTATGTATTCAGTTTATTAAAATTAGTTTATTAGTAAACTGAATTTAATTTATTTGGAATTGAAATCTTACTCAAGACCTTTGCTTCAGAGTTTGGGGCTGCATGACAATATATTTAAAATATTTTCGACAAGTCGCTGTGATGTTAAAGAAAGAGAAGAAAAAATGACTCACATCAGCTTATGGGCTTTATTATCTATATTCACATCACACACTGAGCAAACAGTGACATAGACCACTTAGACAGAAGTCTATTATGTTGAAGGAAAAGAACAAAAAACAGAACATTATCTTAGAAATCTTTGGCAGCAGTGGAGCAGAGTGGAAATCTGTGGTCCAAAAACTGGCACAAAGTCGAGTCTGACTCGATTTTACCAAACTCTAGTTTGTACTGATGATCAGGTATGCTCATCTGTGGACAGCATTTGTAAAAGACAAATTATTAACTTTGCCACAACTGTGCATGTTGGAACATTGTAAACTAAACTCATCTTAAACTGAAGACAATCAATCAACACTGAACAAACTGTGCTGCGTTTTGTGAAAAGTGTAATATTTATTTTACAGTCATACTGCACTAATATGGGCTGTTTTTCTACTTCAGAGAGTAGCTTTGCTAATATACTGTTTTGGGGGAACCATAATGTGTGATCTGCCAGGTAAATTAAATACTGGAACTAACTTTTCTCTGATGTTTCTCTGGAAGGACTGATGATGTGAAGGAAGATCCTCAACACCACCGGAAAAACGGGAGGTAATAATTTTCCTTTAAACCACAGGTTTAAAAGACAAGCCGTATACTTTTAGGATTCTTAATTAATCCATCAGTACTGGTTTGCCATGTCCCTGAGGCCAAAACCTGTCAATCTACATTTACTGGATTAATTCAGTGATAGTTCAAAGTTTGACTCAGAAGGAGAGAAAAGAAGGACTGAGAAATATGAAAAAAATACCCATGTTATACCCAAATTAATTTTTCATTGTCCCAGTGATGTGATGGAAATCCATCACTACTACGTTCCAGTTCGATGCTTCAGGCGAATGTCCCACTTATGGAGCTTATTCTTTTGTTATTTGGCTTCCAATAAAAAAAGAATTTAATTAAATGAGATGTTGCTGCTTGTCAATCATTATTCTTCTTCCTCTGAGCTTGTGAAGTCATAACATTCTTTGTTTTCTGCTGTGTTTGCTATGTTGCTGTAAACCACAGCAGGAGGGGCTTCATTTGAGCTCTGCAGGTCTTGTGGTCTTTGAAGAGTTTGTGAAAATGAACATCCCATGATACGGTGTTAATTATTTACCGATGCTGGGCACTTAAAATTGCAGTCCCAAACTGAGAAATCTGGAAAAAACCAGCACAAAAGAATCAAAGCAACACTCAATATAAAAGCGTGCCAGTACCATTTATTTTATTTTTTTTATAAAGACAAACCATAGCTGTTCCAACTCTCTTTATTAGTGAAGTTTTAGAATATAGTACATGGAAGACTTTGGGCTCTTTCAAGATATGATACAGATTATCTGTGTCAGGATTGGTGGAGGTGGAGATGAGGGAAAGCCAAAATGCAAATGGTAATAAATGCCAACAAGAAATAAAATCTGACATCTGAAGAATAGAAGAACCTGCTCACAAATGAAAAGAAAATCAAAACATGAATACTAGAACCTAACAGGACTGAAGCATGGGGAAAACGATAATCAAGACTAGAACTGAAGACAAGACTAGGAGAATGAAGAGATGAGAAAAGGCATCAGATACATGTTTTCGTATCGAGCAAAACTGCTAAGAGCAGCAAAAAATAATATCCCATTATGGGTTGTTTGTTTTTTTCTTCAGCATGTATGGCAACAAAAAATCTGCCTCCAAAAACTCTTCCATTTTCAACATCCTCATCTGTGGAGCAAGTAAAATGAGTTCAGCTGGGGACTACAGTTACGGGTTAAGTATACCTGCATATTCTGGAAGCTTCGCTTATTTAAAAAAAAGCCTTGTTCAATGTATACCTGTATAAAAAAAGTCAAATACTGGACTAATCTAGACATGTTGTGACACGTTCTCAGAAGAAGCCAGAGACAGAGAAAACTCTAAAGACTCAAAACTGAGTCTGACTGTTTTATCTTGAGAGTTACTTGATCTGTAGAGACATAATAGAAACACAAGAATAAATTCCTCACAGCAGCTTATGGGCTTTATTATCTATATTCACATCACACACTGAGCAAACAGTGACATAGACCACTTAGACAGAAGTCTATTATGTTGAATGAAAAGAACAAAAAACAGAACATTATCTTAGAAATCTTTGGCAGCAGTGGAGCGGAGTGGAAATCTGTGGTCCAAAAACTGGCACAAAGTCGAGTCTGACTCGATTTTACCAAACTCTGGTTTGTACTGATGATCAGGTATGCTCATCTGTGGACAGCATTTGTAAAAGACAAATTATTAACTTTGCCACAACTGTGCATGTTGGAAAATTGTAAACTAAACTCATCTTAAACTGAAGACAATCAATCAACACTGAACAAACTGTGCTGCTTTTTGTGAAAAGTGTAATATTTATTTTGTACTCATACTCCACTAATGTGGGCTGTTTTTCTACTTCAGAGAGTAGCTTTGCTAATTGTATGATACTTTCTATTCCAGTGTGTATGTAAACCTTAAAACAAAAAAAAAAATTCAGTAATTCCTTTAATCTCTCATCCATTCCTTAAATTGAAAATTTGAGCTTCGTTTTTATGAAAAACCTCAATTCTTTCAGGTGATAATTAATAATACTGTTTTGGGGGAACCATTATGTGTGATCTGCCAGGTAAATTAAATACTGGAACTAACGTTTTTCTGATGTTTCTCTGGAAGGACTGATGATGTGAAGGAAGATCCTCAACACCACCGGAAAGACGGGAGGTAATAGATTGTATCAACCTGTGGTTTAAAAGACAAATTAAGCCATATACCTTTAGGATTCTCAATTAATCCATCAGTACTGGTTTGCCATGTCCCTGAGGCCAGAATTTGTCAATCTACATTTACTGGATTAATTCAGTGACAGTTTGATGTCTGTTCCTATTTTCTTTTTCTTTTCTATTTTTGTTTTCACAGCTTGACTAAGAAGGAGAAAAAAGAAGGACTGAGAAATCTGGAAAAAACCAGCACAAAAGAATCAAAGCAACACTCAAGGTACATTTTTGATTTGGGAGTAACATTATTTTAAAAATTATTTAATAGTGTTAACATCACTGATTAATGAATGCAATAAAATGTAATAAATGCTGTTTGATATTCATGTGATTCTTTTTCAAGATTTGCCTTGACTGAATCCGTTCAACATGATCTCCGTAAGATAAGGTAACTGCATGGCTTACGTAAATTTTATTAATTGTAATAGTTTAATTAAACTTTTTTAACAAATAAATAAACTGGAGAAAACATTAATTGAAAAGATGTCTGTGATGATGAAAGTGAGATTTAACAAGCATTGAATGTTTATCAGATCCAGCCTGTGAATTTTTACAGCTTTGTTAAATCTGGTGTCCAGAAACAGGTGTTACAAATTCAACCTTTCTGAAGGAAAAAGTCACTGAAATTAATAATATAGTTTTAGTAAACTCTCCAGTAGAAGTGACAGTTTTAAAAAAGTAATCCCACAATATTAAAATATCTGGAAATGTTGTGTAATGTTCTATTATATTGTTAGTCTGGATATATGTCCCTCTTACAGCCCTTAGCCCCATAAGCTTTGTCATATCTCTCTGTCTGTCTCTATGTCTCTCTCTTTTTGCTCGAATATCTTTTGTAATGTTATTTAGTTTTACTCAGATTTTATGCTATGCCCTGAAATGCCTAAAGTTTGATATCTTTATCCATTTTATTACATATTTTCTGAAAGATGTTCTAATTGTACTAATGTACTCACACCCTAACTCCAGCAAACAGAAGAATCTGAAGTAATTAAATACACACCAATCCATGGAAGTTTTTACCAGATTATAAGTTTGCCACATGCTGGTTGTCTACACTAAAAGTGTGTGACTTTTGCACAAGTGTGAGACAATCAGAAATCCACTGTTTTATAGAGGCCAGTATTTCTGACTTTGTTTGATATACTAAATAACTGAGATGTTTGTTTTATTCTTTGAAATGTGTTTTAAAGCAATGCACTAGATCAAGTGAAGAAGGAACTTGAATTTCTTGAAAAAAGGTGAGGTACATGCAACCTGTTTTTCATCTGTATAGTAACTGTTAAAAAATGAATGCTGTGATGAATTCAGTTCCTTATAATGAAAAGATGGGATATCAAATAAATGCCACATTTCTTCAGGTAGAGGGTTAAATACTCTTTACCAAGTCCAAAGTGAGGACATTCTCTGTCCAGCACTATTATTTACATAGAATGGTCTGTTTCTCTGAAAAACCCTACTTTTCAGAAAAAGTGACATTATTTTCAATGTACTGTAATTTTACTTACAAATCTATCTTAACATCAGGAATATGAATAGAAACAACAAAGTTATCTGTTGTGAAATGTGCTTTTTGTGAAATAACATGCATGTATGTCTTTGTTTTTTATTTAATTTGAAGTGTAAGCAAACGTCTGGTTTCAGTTTGCATACAAAAGAAATCTGAAATCTGACTGGTAAAGCTGAGCTGAATCAGGATCAAATAATATTTTTCTAATCTATTTGTTTTTTCAATAAATGTGTATTTCTACAGGACGAATGAAACAAATGAAGAACTTAAAAAAGCAAGGTATACATTTTTTAATGCTTTCATTCATTAAAGTCAACATTTACACTAAAAATAAATAAAATCCATGTGCACAACTATATATTGTTTCATACAACACAAAATTGAATTGTCATACTTTCCATCCAATGTGCATGGACAAACCAAATCATATTAGTTATATACTTTAATGATTTTTCCGAACTGTACATTTTTTGTAGTGTTGAAAATAGAAATAAACATCTTCATGATTTAAAATGACAAACTGGGTGCACAAGCTTGAATATAATGAAGATCTTCTCTATTCCATACAGCATCAAACTACACACACACACACACACATATATATATATACATATATATATATATATATATATATATATATATATATATATATTCTTATTAAATGTTATCAAGCTTCTGACAATGTGGCCATATTTGTCCACTTATGAGAACTGGTGGCTGATGGTTTATTATATCAAAGCTCCTAAATTGAAGCCTGCTTCACCCGTTATAACAGTTTTGATGTATTTTTGCGATCATTGTCCTTCTGCACTCTCTCATTGTGTTGAAATTTCAACATTGTTTCGGTCTCAGATTGACATAAATTTGTTTGGGATGTTCAGGAACAACCCTGAGTTTTGAACTGTCAAACAAAATACTGAAGATCTGTTTTATTGCTGTTGGATATTCACAGAGATAGAAACTGATTTTTCAGGTGACTATTTGGACATACTTTTACCAAGGCATCACTTGTTTTAATTTACATTATGTATTTTTGTTAATAGGAAGGCTGTATATGAAAAAGATGAAGAGATGAAATCATTGTACGACAGGTAGAGTACTCTTGTAAATAGTTTTTGTACCTTTGGGAACACACTGACTGAGTTACTAATGTTTCAGGTACTTAAGTTTAAACATTGTTGTTATTCTGATGTGCAGAGTGGCAGGAGATGTTGCTTCTTCAATCAAAACAGGAAAAGCCATCAACCTTAACAATCCAGTTAGTAAACCAAGGATAATAGAATTATATGAAGACCTGAGGTGGAACTGGCCAAAAATCAAATCTAGTCTGAGATCAAAGGGAGGAAATGAGAACTCGTCTAAAGTCAGAGAACTGATGCAGGTATTGTATTAATTGATAAAATCAAATAAATTTTTAGTTAATTTTTATTTATTATAAAAGTTATTTCTGAAGTAATTTTATTTGTCTCTGTTGTTGTTTGTAATTTAAAGAAAGAGTTTTACCAAGCGAAGGCTGAAATGACAGAAAAGATTAATCACATAGATGGAGTATTTGATCTGAATATGGAAAGAAGTGATACAGCAAATCCAAAGGTACTGAATCAAAAATCTTAATATTAAATCTAAGTCATTTGTGTTGCTGCTAATTTAACATTACACTTGTTACAGGTAAAGGAGTATCGACAGTTAACTATTTAGAATCTGCAACTTGCAATCTACAGTGAGAAACAACAGGATTTGAAGGTTTGTTTTACTAAAAATCTTCTTAATATAACATACAAAAGGACACCCTGCAGCTTGTAATTCAGGGTGAATGTAATGTTTATTTGGAATAATGTGATTATTGTTTATGTTATGTTTTTGTACCTCTTCACCATAGAACCCCACACCACTACATCAATGTAAGACCTTTCAGGATGTGGAGGATTATTTGATTTTCTAATATGTAAATAAGTACATTCACTATTTTATTTACATTTACTGTTCAATAGAGTGAAACACATTGACAATAAAAATCAGACTGCAGTTCGTTATTTCATTACTTTGACTTTGAAGGCATGTTGTATATATTAATTGCTTGAAATTGTGCAAGATATTTGCCATTCTTTCATTTGTGTAAAATGTTAGATTAGTTGTCAGCTTCACTGAAGTATATTTAAAAATTTACTGAAGTATAAAATAGCTTTGGCATATTTTTTTATCAAGCTTGAGGTTTTAAATAGACTGTCAGTTATTAAAATTATGTAATGTTTCTTTTCATTTTCTGCTGCATTTGAAAACTTTTACAAATGTTTTCATTTTGTATATCACTTTTATGACATATTTACTGCCATTTTTTAATGCTTTTCTAATTTTCTAATATGTAAATACGTACATTCACTCTTTTATTTACATTTACTGCTCAATAGAGTGAAACACATTGACAATAAAAATCAGACTGCAGTTCGTTATTTCATTACTTTGACTTTGAGGGCAATTTATTTTGTTTTTGTTCATAAAAATAAAATTAAAAAAATGGGGCCCTGTCAATTACAAAATGAATCATATTGTATTTTCGAAGATTGTTTTTAGCAGTAAAAATTAAATGTTACCCCTCCCAGACCAAAAAACAGGAATAAACTACTTTTAGTTTGATTAGTGACGCCAGAGGTGTTTTTGGTGTTATACATTTTGGACGCTAGGTGGCGCCATTAGATGCTTGCTAGTGTTTACTAAATGTGTAGCTAGTGCTAAAACAGTAGCAGGTGGCACCTTTGACGACTTTTATAAGACTTCAGGTTGAGCACGTGGATTGAGTCCAATTCGACCCACCATAGACCAGTTACCTTAATCACAGCTACGTCATGTTTAATAACAAAAAGCAGAGAAAACGCATCCATTACTCTGTTTTGACATGTTTCTAAAGTTTGGATCTTAGCCTAATATGAAACAATTTGATCTTGATATATTTTAAATTTTAGTAGACTAAGACATTATCATTTTGACTTATTAAAATTTCAAAATTGATTTTAAATCAAATCAAATTTTATTTGTATAGCACATTTCAGCAGCAAGGCATTTCAAAGTGCTTTACAGCATATCAAACACAGAAACACAATGCAACATAGAATCAACAATCAAAACATGACATTACATCAAGTTCCATCATTAAATTTGTGATTGATTACGTTTCAAATACAATCCTAAACAGGTGGGTTTTTAGTGGAGATTTAAAGGAAGTCAGTGTTTCAGCTGTTTTACAGTTTTCTGGAAGTTTGTTCCAAATTTGTGGTGCATAGATGCTGAATTAAGTAAACATATGAAGCATATAAAACATATGAAATCAGAACACGTAAATGAGAATTTTCAGAACCCACTTACAGCTTTTCTGGCGACTGAGTCAAAAGAAGAAAAATAACTAAGACAAAACGGCTTGACAGTATCCGACTTAATTAATGTAGTTAATTGAATTTCAGTACCTACAGGAAACTGACTGAGGTCAGACACCAAAGTGATTCAGTCAGTTAATTACTGGCTATAAATTGTAAAGGATTACTGAAAGGAAAATGCAAAGAAGATTAGTGATAACATTTTTTAAAATGTGAAATATGGTCATTTCTATATTTGGGATGCATCAGTAAATGAGACACAAATGCTAAAAAAATTTCATTTTATTATTATTTTTTTAAATTATTTTCTGGTACAATCACATCAATTTACTTCATTCTTAGTTTATTGTGGAGCCCTTTATTTATTATTCACAAAAATAAATTAATTTTATCTCACTGTTAAAATACTCCTAAAAAGATGAATACCTTTGGACTGAACAGCATTGGAGGAAGGATCTGACCATTTTCAAATAAATCTCAATGGAAAGAAATAAAGTTGCAGATATATTCTAGAAAAAAAAAAACATGTTAAATGTACAGAACTTTTTACTATTTGACATCTAGCAAACAAAATAACTTCTCTATAATTATCTATAGTCACATCCTCTAACCAAATCCTTTATTAAAAGCCATTCTGGGAATGTAGTTCCATGAAGCAGTCTAACAATAAAGGCATGAAAAGAATGCTTAATAACAAACAAAGGGATTTCTTAGAAATTTTTTAGTTTCTGTTCTGATTTAGAGCCAGCCTGTTTCCTCATTCTGGTTTAAGGCAGGATTGTTTTCCATGACATTCTTCTTGTCACTGGTAGATGAGCAATAAAGACTTTCTGGCAACAGGTGAGGATTTTTTAGATGACAGAAACGCCTCT
This sequence comes from Gambusia affinis, assembly GCF_019740435.1. NCBI lineage: Eukaryota > Metazoa > Chordata > Actinopteri > Cyprinodontiformes > Poeciliidae > Gambusia > Gambusia affinis. Next base: position 25,061,279 of record NC_057878.1, read on the forward strand.
TGCTGAAAGTGTAAAACTGATAACTTGTTTCTCTGGTCAAACATGCAAGTGAAGGTTTTGGTAAACTTTGTGATACATAAAGCAAACACGTTGCAATCTGAAACTGAATGGGAGAGTTAATGCTCTCGCTCATCCAGTCATTATTAAAGTTTGCCTGACATAAGATAATAGAAATGTAGTTGGTGAAAGAGAATTTATTTGTATAACTCATTTCCACAACAAGGCAGTTCAAAGTGCTTTACATCATAAAAAGTTAGACAGAAGACTGAAAAAACTTTTTTTTATATAATATAATGTGAATATATTATATTTATAAATATAATATATTCAAAGACATTTCTATTTCTTGGTGGAAATAGAAATTTCCACCAAGAAATATTATTGCAACATTTCTTTCAGCAGCTGTTGACTTGCCTGTTTCCTGTAAATTACCCACTAGTAATTTCAGTTATCAACATTGTGATAATTAGCTCTTTTGCGCTTCAACATCAGGCTTGACACCCATTTTCAGAGTAGAGATGATGATTTGTCCCCATTGATGATGTGTCATCCTGGATTCCACCTACCTTAGTATCCTTGCTGTACCTCATCAGTCTCTAGATGTGAAGACCTGAGTTTACGTTGATGTGAGGTTTCAAACTTTCCATTGCTCAAACAATCTCTGTATGTAACCACTTTCTGGTTCATGTTATCCACTTCTCATCAAAAAGTGATGAGTGGTGACCCATCTCTGTTGTTTCATAACACCAGAGGTTGGCCCTTCTGGGCTACATTTCATTGACAACATTATTTTTACGTCTCTTGCTCATGATCAAATATCCACTGCATCTACATGCTTGTTCAGGACAAGTTATTAGTACAGAGTCAGTAACTCGCTGCAGTCACATGGGTTTGCTTAAACTTTCATCCAACCAGCTACAATGAATTTGAATGCCTTGTTTCATCACTGAAATTGTATTAGAGTGCAAGCAACTGACTTTGAATCTGGACACATTAGGCTGCTGAGCTTATCTTTCATCTGAAATACTTATTGCTGTCTTTGTGTCATTTTTACTCTTCTAAATAATTTTTTTATATTATTACTGTCAGATAAAAAATTTTTTTGTTTTGAACATCAGATGATTGAGTTTAGATTTATGAGAACTTTATCTGAACAATGCTGTTTTTTGAGTGAAAACGGTGACGGGAACTTAACTCATCTTCATATGATTTAACAGGGGATTTGGATATTTTACAGAGAACAGGCTGCAACATTTTAAGGTTAGCCCTAAAGGACTGTTAATTCTGCTTTGTAGGAAAGCTGCAGGTTTGAACTCCTCTTGTCGACCATATTCCAAGGGGTAAGTGTCTGAAAATACAATATATCAATCAATTTATTACACATTGTGGTGGAATTACTCCCTTATTACCAAATTTGCATAGATTGAGAGTAAAACTATTTATTTCATTTTATGTATGTAATGTTATCTTTTAATGTGCATTGAGTGATTGCATTCAAGAAAACTTTTAACTTAAAGTATTTGGCTGTTATTCTGTACCAATGTGGGATTTTGACTGGGTAATAAACATTGAATCGGGGGAGGGAGCCTCTCGTCAAATTTGTTTTCCTGATCTGATGGCAATAAGAGAGCTTAAAATGACCACAGATAAAAATATAAACTGACCCTTTTCAGTTAAACTTTCTTCTGTAAATAAAAACATTAAATGTGACATTATAAAACACAGCGTCTGTGAGCAAAGAAAAATGGAAGCAAACCTATGATAATCCATATATGCCTGTGAATTAAGTCATAACTTAAATACATCTTTTTCAATTTTATTTCTGATGCCTTTTATCACTTTGTTAACATGCTTTTCTGTTTTCCATCTTTGTTGCATTTCTGTAAATGTTCAATTCTTTCCATTGATTTTCGGTTTGCTACAAGTCAGCTGACTGACTGGAACTGTCTAGCAGTTTTACTTTCTTTCTCTGAAACCAGTTGATGCTTTTCTTGACTGCATTCTTTCTTCATTGTCTTTATTGGAAATCAACATTCACTTCCTGTTCAGATTCTTTCAAAGGAAAGGAAAGTACATATTTTACATTACTGTGCCTGGAGCTGTGAGAAGGGTTGTAATGGGGAAAACATTTATCTGCTACTTCAACATTTTTTAGGCCCTCGGTTCTAAGCTCCGTAGCAACTCTTCTGATTATCACTTCACATTGTTTTACTTCATGTGTTCTACACTTATGCAGTGTACCACTTTCTACTTCATGACATGTATGAATATTTTTTTTTCTTTAAATGTGAATTTGAGTTGTGAGCAACATCAGGTTTTGACTGCATGTATTAAATAGTGACAGTTTTAACAAAAATGTAAAAAAAAATAAATAAATAAAATTACTAAAGATTACATTTTTTTGTTGTGCTATTAAATTTATAGATGGTATTGTGAGTCAGGGCTCTTTGAATCACTATCGTTAATTTCAGAGAGCTGGTTGTTTAGTTTGTCTGGTGAGCTCAATTAAAGGAAATCTACTTAAGAAGGATGTTCCACATCATTAAGCAGGCCACAGGTTTCAAGCAATATGGGAAAGAGAAAGGATCTTTCTGCTGACAAAAATCATGTAGTGCCATATGACAAGGTATGAAAACATTAGATATTTAACAAAAACTGAGGCGTTATCGTACTGTGAAGAGATTTGTGGCTGATTCAGAACAAAGATGGGTTTATAAAGATAAAGGCATAATGAGGAAGGTTTCTGTTAGACAAATTGATCAGATTAAGAGAGCAGCTGTTAAAATGCCCTTACAAAGCAGCAAACAGTTACTTGAACATATGTACATATGCATTTTACGTATGTATGTAAAATACATATATTTTTAAGATAAAAGTTAGGTACTGCCGCCTTACTACTTACTTTGCATGTTGTACATTACATCTTTTTCAAGTTCGTGACTTGAAAATTTTACTGACCATCATTTGCATCCATTTAAGAAAATCTGAGAAAATATCACTTGCATAATAATTTGGAACATGGTGTAGTTTTAATAAACATGTGAAATACATATATTCTTAAATAAAAGTTAGGTTTTTCAGTCTTAGTATTTATTTTGCATGTTGTACATTCCATCTAAAATTGATGAAAACCTTTTATTATATTGAGGAAAAGGTGATGCAATCAAAGTTGATTGCTCACTGATATTACATCGTTATCTTATTTATAAATAAAAATAAGACATTGACATTGTCTCAAATTATGGCACAAGTGCATTTTTCTCTCTGCTCTTCATTCTGCTATCATATCAAAATATTCTGAGGTCCTGCAAGAAAAAAAATGGTGCTGAATGATTCCATGGTGACATGTCAGGGAAGAAACTTGCAGTTGCAGATGGCAACAGGAATGGTCATGATACTGCCACACTGGTCAGGACCTTAAACAATGGTTCCTTAACCATTTACATTTTAGCTGCTCCTTTGCCTCTTTGCTAGACCGAACTCAGCTTCATCTACAAATTTAGAAGTATGAGGTGTTTACTCATACTTGTGTTCTCTCTATGAATCTGCTTGACATAGAGCTCTGTGAACAGCCAACGTCTTTGGCGATGATGTTTGTGTCTTAACCAGTATTCACTATGCACTTTCATCTTTGGACAACTCAGGCAACACTCACATGTTTGTTTCTACAGTTTCCCTTTACAATGGCTTCTTGGGGCCTAAATGGACACAAAACTTTGCAGTTGTCGATAAACTCATCAGTAAGTGTCTCCAGAGAATCTGACTTTCAGCAAAACCTCCCACTAACAGAATGTATTTAATGCTGCGGGTTTTGTTAAAGATTTCTCTATAACTCATAGAGATGCTCCACAGACTCTTTTCAAAGAAAAAACCTCAGTTTCTGCTTTGATATTTTGATTACTCCTCATCATAAGATGCATCTTGAACTTGGTTTAAAGTATTCTTCCATGTCCTGTTTTTTTGAGCCATCAGTCCTAGATTAAATGGACAGTTATTTATATCTTCATCTTTTCTCTTTAAAAGTGTGAAGATACATAATAACCTCACTGGGATACTTTTCTTCATACTCATCCCAGATTTCAGGTATATATATATATATATATATAAATATATATATATATATATATATATATATATATATTTTTTTTTTTTTTTTACCATTTTCTGTAATTATGCAAGTCTAGATGAAAATGACAGTTATTACATTGCAGGAGTTCTTAGCAATGATGCCAGAGAAAATATGTGTTGTAATCAAACTTTGAGGTAGTCCAAGAAAAATCTAAATGTGTGAATTTTTTTGGACAGATTGTGTGGAACCCTGAATTATCAATGTTCCTCTGAAGATCTGATTGTTCCACCTGTTACCTGCAAATCATTTTGAGCTCAGATTCCAGGTTTCAAACAGTGGTGATGCAGTTTAGCACTGTTTATTGGGAGCCAGATCAACCCTGTTTTTAACCTTTTTAAATCCTGAAAGCAACCATTGAAAATGTTATTAGCTAACAACGATTTTTCACTCTTTCTATGTCAAAGAATCATTTACTTTTTTACTTTTTAAACTGACTTTCATTATTTTGTATTGTAAACTCAACTTAAATATTAAAGTAGGGCCAAAGCACTTTGGTTACATTTTTGTTCTGTTCCTCTTAACTCATCTTAATTTTTTCTCTCATTTGTTTTTCACAATTTGTCATGAAGTTTAGGTTGACTGTGCGTCTGATGCCTGACTCTATGTCAGTTCCCGTTGCTGTCATTTCTGTGAAGCCAAACTTTATTTCTAGAACAATCTGACGGTCCGTTCCAAGTGTAGTGTCAGGTGACTCAACAACAAATGAGCCAATTTTTTCTACTTTTGGCTCATCCACATACATGGGATTGTTTTTCTTTGTGCGATAAAACTTAAGGTACATCTTTGTTTGCTCTCTTTCTACAGGACTGAAGGAGTGCTTTCTGGTTTCATTCCAACGAACATCCTCATCAATTTCAACCAGTTTTGTAAAAAGATTACTACATAAGACAATACCGTCTTTGTTTGTGAATTTTTTGTCTTCTTTGTGCTTTGACGTATTAAACCGCTGTGAGGTGCTTACTCCATAAGTATAGGCACTTTTTCTTGATGCCACTGCACCTTGGTTTCTTCCAAACTCTACAGCTCCCTTTACAATGGCTTCTTGGGGCCTAAATGGACACAAAACTTTGCAGTTGTCGATAAACTCATCAGTAATGTGTCTCCGTAGAATCTGACTTTCAGCAAAACCTCCCACTAACAGAATGTATTTAATGCTGCGGGTTTTGTTAAAGATTTCTCTTAGACTCATAGAGATGCTCCACAGACTCTTTTCAAAGAAAGACCTCAGTTTCTGCTTTGATATTTTGATTACTCCCTCATCATAAGATGCATCTTGAACTCGTTTAAAGTATTCTTCCATGTCCTGTTTTTTCTGAGCCATCAGTCCTAGATTAAATGGACAGGTTATTTCCATATCTTCATCTTTTCTCTTGAAAAGTGTGAAGTCATACATAATTCTTCTAACCTCACTGGGATACTTTTCTTCATACTCATCCCAGATTTCAGGAGAAAATGTCTCTCTGAGGAACTCTTTAAATTTTCTGTCCACTGTTTGTCCTCCCATGCCGTTCCCAGAGGCTTTGTGCAGCTCCTTCAGAAATCCTCCTTCAACAACTTCATGAATAGTGATGTCAATGGTTCCTCCTGAAACACACAAAATGGAAATTTTCACATTAATGATCTCAAACTATATTCCTCGATTGCAAGACTCCTGCAATTTTTAGAGCTGTCTCTCTTGAATTCAATAGTGAAACTGTCTCACTAGCTTAGCTTTGGAGGTTTATGAGGAAAATAAAAGATGCAAAAGGATTTTCACTCAATGACAAAAACAATGTCAATGTTTTGGTGAATGTTAAACTGTTTCCTTAGAAAACTTTACCCAAAGAACAACAATAAGCAAAGTAAGTGACACTTATTCTAACCACCAAAATGTTGAGTAACTGCTTTTCCAGAATATATCCCTACTGTCATAAATAATTATCCTGGCAATCTATCCATTCATGCATCCATTATCTGAACACTCCTGTTCTTTCAGAGACGAAATGGGAGCTGGTGCCTATAACCCGGGCCACCAGTCCATCACAGGGTAAAACAGAGAGAGAGTCAGAACAAACGTGCACTCAGAGACACTTTAGAGAGAACAGTAAACCTAACAGTTATGCTTTTGTACTCTAAGGAAAATCCCCAGATGCACATGGAGAACATGCAAACTCCATGCAGAAAGGCCCAGGTGGCCAGGATTCAAACAGTGGTGATGCAGTTGGTAGCACTGTTACTTTGCAGAAAGAAAATCTTGGAACGCTGTGCATGCCACTTTAACCAGTTTTTTTATTATTATTATTTTTTATTAAATCCTCATATTCATTTGAAATAGCCACCATTGAAAATGTCTTACCTCCACAATCAACAACGATGTACTGAGTTCCTGGAGATTGGTCCAGTTTGCTTTGACCCCGGTTTTCTGCTATGAAACCCTCTGATGGTAGTTTCTTACAGTAGACTGAAGCTGCTTCTGGTTCCAGAGCAAACATCAGATTATTTTTAGTTCCCTCTGTCACAATTCCTGCCTGTAAGCAATGAGAAAATCCATATTTTGAAACAGTAATGACAGTAATTACCTCAGTGGTGTCTAACAGTCTGTGGGTTTTACCTGAGTTGCAGCTTCTCTCATGAACTGTTTGGCTGAATGATCCCAGATTGCAGGAACCGTCAGCACCCAGGTGAAGTCAGAGGCTGTGAACTTCAGTCCTTCAGTGTTTTGTTGAATGGTCATCAAAGCGTCTTCTTTCAGGAATCTTAAAGCTTCTGCAAAAACCTTCAGAGCCTTCATTTCCCTCCCATTGGCTGCTTTAATTGTCAAGTCTGTGGTGACTTTCTAGAGATATTTAATAATTATATTAGTTCAATGAATAGAAGCAGAGATCATCATACTGAGGAGAAAACTCATGGAGTGTCAGAATTTTATTTACATATTGTTTTAATATCTTAAAAGTATTGTAAGATATTAAAATGTAGTTTATTTGTTTGAATTAAATAAAAAAAATTGTAGACATAACATTCTAATGGTAATGTAAAATATAAAATGTATGTCTTACATTATACGTGATTTATATTAGATTACAAAGCTCAATTGTATAATTTGTGATAAATATTTATTACTCACTTTGTCATAGAGCGACATCTTAAAGCAATCAAAGAAGAACATTGCTCTGCCATCTTTGCCTGATTTTTTTAAATAAGTGTTTTTGGCTTCATATCCAAAGCTGACAAACTGTTGATGTTCATCAAACAAGATGCAGGTTGGAGTCTTTGGGGTTTCCAGTCCAACTTCTTCACCCCAAAACTTCACATGAGGGTCTACTTCTTCTTCTCTGGATGTCAAACTAAAGGCATATCCACTGTATGTTGTTCCAAAGTCTATACTTATAATGAAAGATTCCTCCATTGCTGGAACAGGTACTGCAGGTTGTGCAGAGGAAAAAAATCAGGAACTGAGAGGCAGGTGCTTCAGGTAGATATTTATATATAAACCTTTACTGGGCAGGACTGACTGGAAGTCCAACCCTTCAAGAAAATGACATCTTGCATAATGAATGTCATCTGTGATGCATTCAGTTAGAACAAAACAAACAGAGCAACTGGAAAATGATACGGCTGTAACTCCAGGTAAATGCATTAGTTCAAGCACAGTAATAAAATCATATTATAGACTAGGTGTAGTTTATATTTTAGACCAAAGACATTTTTATTTATTAATCCAATAAATGAGAGAGCTAAAACATACAAAAGTTATAAAGTCTTCAGAGGTCAGCACATTGCATAAAAGGAACTAAAAGTAATGTTAAACATGAATCCTCAAAAAATAGCATTAGTTTTGGTTGATAGTTATTTATATTAGCCAGATTTGGTATCACAGCACCTTTCTTTATCACATACTACATATGTACAGCTGGATAATTGCAGAGAGACACACAAAACTACTTAAAGTACATTTCTGTTAAGTTCAGTGATGTTCTTGAAAAAAACCCACCAGCAGTCATTTATGTTTGTGATTGTGGAATAATAACTGAAGTAGTTATGTATAAACTTAATCCAACAATTCAGGACTAATTCAGTAATTACTGGGATAATTAAAGAATATGTAATCTCATTAAGGGTATCATAATTAATACTCTTGTTATTTTGATGTCTCTTATCTTCATCCTCACTATGAAATAAGGTAAAGGAGAAACAGCATATAGATCTTTTTAATGTCATGTGACCAATGTAACAGAAATGTCTCTTAGTAAATCCTTTATTATTATTATTATTATTATTATTATTATTATTATTATTATTATTATTATTATTATTATTATTATTATTATTATTATTATTATTATTATTATTATTATTATTATACAGACCTAATTCAGATGGCATGTCAGACTACCCCAGGTAATGCTATCATTAGTGTGTGAATGTGTGTTTGAATGGAAATGACTGATTTCATGTGAAGCATCTTTGAGTTTCCTAATAAAGCGATACATGAGTCTGATGTCATTTCATTTTATTACTTTAGAACAAAGAAGAAAAACTGGTGTCCCTAGCAAATGGTTCTATGTCTCAACAAATGGTGAGGTTCTTCCTCCCACATCCCATCAACACTTTCTCTAAATTCTCCCTAGGTGTGTGTGTGTGTGTGTGTGTGTGTGTGTGTGTGTGTGTGTGTGTGCATGATTGTTTGTCCTGTCTGTCCTCTGTGATGGACTAGCGACTTGTCCAGGATGTATTCCGCCTCTCAGGTCCATCCTCCAGTGATCATCTGCTCCTGTCATCTGCATCCTTTGTTGGCAGCCTGGAAAATCCAAGGGAGGACTTTGGATTTGGATCACCAACCATACAAGAACTTCACAGATTGCTGCAGTTGTTCAATGTGAAATCACTATGCTGCCTTTGTGTGTAACAAGTGCTCTATAAGTAAAGCACTTATAGAGCTTTACTTAGAGCTTTTATAAGCTTATGTTTTATAAGCTTAAAAAACTTTTATAAGCTTTTTCTACAAAAACTTATAGAGCTTTCTTAAGCTTTCTATATAAGCTCTATATAAGCTTTATTTATAAAAGCTTAAAGAGCTTTCAGAAGCTCTATAAGCTTTACGTGTTAAAAGTAAAGTTTATTAAAGCTTTACTTTTATAGGTTTTACTTATAAAAGTAGCTTATAAGCTCATAAAGGTTGTTCTGGAAACAAGTCTAATTTATGATAAATTGTATTATGATAAACAAAGGCATGTCTTTAGTTTCTTGACTTCACTGAGAGAACTGGATAATATAAGCAGCAAATATATTACTTTCATTCTTAGTGTTAATTATAGATGAGCAGTAAGTGAGGCTCTTTAATGACAGGAAACATCTTAAACTGAAAGTACAGAACTGATAACTCGTTTTACTGGTCAAACATGCTGGTGAAGGTTTTGGTACACTTTGTGATACATTCAACAAACACGTTGGAATCTGAAACCCAAAGGGAATGTTCATTCAGATCTTCAAGTTACAGTGGCTGTACAAAGTATTCATCATCTTGGATGTTTAACTATTTTTATTGCTTTTACAAATCAGTCATGATCAAAGTGAAGACTGAGTTTTACAAAATGACAAATAGAAATACGTAACATAAAATAGGTAAGTGCATAAATATTCACCCCTTTCAAGTCACTACTTAGTAGATTCCCTTATGGAAGTAAATGTTTTCTAAAGCCGTTGTTTTCTTGCCAATTTAAAAGTAGTTCTCTGGAATTTCCTTATATTTTGCTGCATTCATTTTACCTTCTACCTTTGCAAACCTTCCAGTAAAAGCAATAAAAAGGTAAAACATCGACTTGGGTGAACACTTTTTAGGCAATGTATTTTCTGCATAGAAAATGTGAGACAATGAGTTTTAATTGTTTAGCATCCATCTATGATAGACAAAACAAAAACAAATGCTAAATGTTTGATCATGAAAATATCAAAAAAAGATATAGATAAAAAAAATTCAGTAGAGACAATTATGTCATGAAGGACAATAGAATGCATTGAATTCATAGATCTTCCATCACATTATCTCCACATACAGAGGTATGTATATAAATATACACAAAGAAAGACCATTATATCTATTCTATCTCACCAGCTGTTGCAAGTCTTGTTACCTTCAAATTACCCATGGGCAAGTCATTTATCACCATCTTGGTATCAGCCCCGGCTCCAGACGAGCTTAGCAGGGGGGGCATCGGCTTATTTTGAGGGGGCATGTTAAACGAGGCTTTACTTTAATATGAATACATGCAAACCATCATGTAACCTTTCAAATAAAATAACCATGTTTATTACAACATATTAAACAATAAGGATGTAAACAATGACGTATAAAATGTTGAGAAATTATTTTCAAATTTGCATAAACATTAGTTCATATGTAGCAAAAACCTAAGAATCTGTTTCCAATCTCTGAAGTTTATTTCTTTAAATGCAAAATCAATCTACGTAGCAATCATCACTGAAGTAATTGACAATAGTACAGTGCAGTAAAACTGCTCATATAAGTACCTTTTTCCCAAAAAAGTTATTCAAGTGAATGTAACCTGTACTACCCACTTTTGAACGTGAACAAGCTTAAATTGATATATTAGCATTAACTAATCATCTTTTAGCTAACATTACCTGCATCAGACAACTGTACTAAACTCACTCAGTATAAGATTGGGGGAGGGGAAACTATGCACAGTTCTTTGCGTTTTGCTGGTTTGCCGCCATTATTCTAACACACACATGTGCAGCTCTGCACAGCAGCCTGGTTCCGTCGCTGTCGGCGCGAGCGTTGGTTTGCACGCATGTTGCACTCATGTTGCGTTTAAAGGTGGCTCGGAAAAATACATTATGACGTGATAACAACGATTAAACAGTTGTGACGGCGGAAAAAAAGTGACCGCTGCACAGATATGGGAAGTGCGGAAGCCTCTACTGCATCAAATCGAGATACTTGGCCACTCTGACGTAAAAATAAAGCCGTGCCCAGTCCAGGTTGGGCACGGCTGACTCTGGGCCCACCCTCGCCTCCGGGCCTGTTTGGTATTCAGCTGTCTGGATGTCTGAGACTTGAAGGACAGTGTGCCTTGAGGACCAGATAAGTTAATACCCCCATCTTTAAATCAGGTGTTTTTGACATTTCTTAATTTTTTTTGTGTCTTCTTTTTTGTTCTTGTTTGGTTATCAGAATTAATTTGTCATGAAGTTTAGGTTGACTGTGTGTACTGATCCTGACTCCCGGTCAGTGCCTGTTACCATCAGTTCTGTGAAGCCAAATTTTATTTCTAGAACAATCTGACGGTCCAGTCCAAGTGACGTGTCAGGTGACTCAACAACAAATGAACCAATTTTTTCCACACCTGCCTCATCCACATACATGGGATCTTTTTTCTTTGTGCGATAAAATGCAAGAATTATTTTTGTGTGGTCTCTTTCTAAAGGATATACTGTGAGCTCTCTGGTTTCATTCCAACTAACATCCTCATCAATTTCAACTAGTTTGCCAAAAAGATCACCACAGAAGACTCCATCTTTGTTTTTGTACTTCTTGTCCGCCCTGTGCTTCGACTTCTTAAACGGCTCTGACAGATGTACTCCATAAGTATAGTCACTTTTTCTTGATGCCACTGCACCTTGGTTTCTTCCAAACTCCACAGCTCCCTTCAAAATGGCTTCTTGGGGCCTAAAAGGACACACAACTTTGCAGTCGTCAATAAACTCATCAGTAATGTGTCTCCGTAGAATCTGACTTTCAGCAAAACCTCCCACTAACAGAATGTATTTAATGTTTGCTGTTTGGTACAAGATTTCTCTAAGTCTCTTAGTGATGCTCCACAGACTCTCTTCAAAGAAAGATCTCAGTTTCTGCTTTAATATTTTGATTGATCCATCATCATAAGATGCTCCTTGAACTTGTTTAAAGTATTCTTCCATGTCCTGTTTTTTTAAAGCCATCATTCCTAGATTCATTGGACAGGTTATTTCCATATCTTCATCTCTTCTTTTGAAAAGTGTGAAGTCATACATAATTCTTCTAACCTCACTGGGATACTTTTCTTCATACTCATCCCAGATTTCAGGAGAGAATGTCTCTCTGAGGAACTCTTTAAATTTTCTGTCCACTGTTTGTCCTCCCATGTCGTTCCCAGAGGCTTTGTGCAGCTCCTTCAGAAATCCTCCTTCAACAACTTCATGAACAGTGATGTCAATGGTTCCTCCTGAAACACACAAACTGGCAGTTTTTAGACAAATGGACGTCAATTATGATCTGTCATGCATCTCATACGGATCACAAATTTTCTCCATGTTCCCCCATTTGAAATTTTATTGAGAGGAGAAGTAAAAGAACAAATGATTCACTGGTATGAATGTTTTTGGACGAAACAGTAAAACACAGTAAAACTTTTGTGACATGTGATCACATGTGAATCACACATTTCCACATGTGATCACATGAAAATCACATGTGAGAACATGTGATTTTTTGGTGGATTATGTGATCACATGTGATTTTCATGGTATTTTTTTGTAAGGGTTATTATTATAATAGTCACAGTTCTGATCCACTTATATTTCTGCTTATCAGAAAACAATAAAATTGCATAACATTTTCCATTCACAGTAAACTAAAGGGCTATTTGTGTATTTCCTAAACCTTTCTGCTTTCTACACTTCTTCAAGTCAGAGGATTAGTGCCAATTTAAGATTCTTTTTTTATTACTAAAATGAAGTCGTAATACTATGACAATTTTTGGAGTATGTGTGAAAAACCTTTCTTTGTAAAGTGCCTGAGACATTTGTTGTGAATTGGCGCCTGTTAGATTATAAATGTTTTTTTTTTTTATTTCATATATGCTCATCATTATCCTTGCAAACTGTTAGGCTGTTTGTTTCTAGAATGTGTGCCTTTTAGTAATGTCTGCAGGAGGAGGGTCGAAGTTTGTGACCCAGAGATACTAAAATTGCGCTTAAGACTTCACTTGCAGAAGCCAAATTGCAGAAACACTTGCAGAAACATAGAACATTGCATTGTATAGAAAAGATAGATAAATGTGTGTTAGCAGCTGGGTTGGTTATTTGCCCATTTCCTAATTAGCAGCTGCTAATCTATATAAACATCCATCCATCCATCTATTTTCTATACACCCTTTGTCCCTAATGGGGTCGGGAGGGTTGCTGGTTCCTCTCCAGCTGCGTTCCGGGCGAGAGGCGGGGTTCACCCTGGACAGGTTGCCAGTCTGTCGCAGGGCAACACAGAAACAAACAGGACACACAACCATTCACACACACACTCACACCTAGGGAAAATTTAGAGAAACCAATTAACCTGACAGTCATGTTTTTGGACTGTGAAAGGAACCCGGAGAACCCGGAGAGAACCCACGCATGCACAGGGAGAACATGCAAACTCCATGCAGAAAGACCCCCGGCCGGGAATCGAACCCAGGACCTTCTTGCTGCAAGGCAACAGCTCTACCAACTGCGCCACTGTGCAGCCCATCTATATAAACAGGGTTCTCAAATTACAATAAATTGAGGAGAAGAAAGAGGGGACATTAGAGCAAGTTTGGAGACCGAAACGTTCGCTTCCCCATTTTTCCTCCTCCGTCAGCTCTGTAATTTGTGCAAACCTGCATGTGTGTGTGCGTGTGTGTGCGTGTGTGTGTATGCAAGCTACTGATTAATTTGAGCACTGCTTGCACCTTGTGAACCGAGGCTGGTTAATCAGTAAACCATAAACAAAGACAATAATAATGTTCTCGTGCCCCCTAAACCTTATTGTCCCACTATTAAAGAATTCCTGCTTTGACAACATACAAGGGTCAGAAGACTAAATTATACATTTTGAGTTAGATTACTATAATTTCAACTGATTATGTTTAATTGACACATTTAAGTTGTCATTGCTTTGTGTCTGCATATGTGGTCTTGTATTGTAATTGTCATATTTATTCTCATTGATTTAAACAACATCTTTGATTGTTTACCCAAGTCTTACCTCCACAATCAACAACGATGTACTGAGTTCCTGGGGATTGGTCCAGTTTGCTTTCACCCCGGTTTTCTGCTATGAAACCCTCTGATGGTAGTTTCTTACAGAAGACTGAAGCTGCTTCTGGTTCCAGAGCAAACACCAGATTATTTTTAGTTCCCTCTGTCACAATTCCTGCCTGTAAGCAATGAGAAAATCCATATTGTGAAACAGTAATGGCATGTTACCACTCTGGTGTCTAACAGTCTGTGGGTTTTACCTGAGTTGCAGCTTCTCTCATGAACTGTTTGGCTGAATGATCCCAGATTGCAGGAACCGTCAGCACCCAGGTGAAGTCAGAGGCTGTGAACTTCAGTCCTTCAGTGTTTTGTTGAATGGTCTTCAGAGCGTCTTCTTTCAGGAATCTTAAAGCTTCTGCAAAAACCTTCAGAGCCTTCATTTCCCTCCCATTGGCTGCTTTAATTGTCAAGTCTGTGGTGACTTTCTAGAGATATTTGATAAATTATATTAGTTCAATGAATAGAAGCATATAGAGATCATCATACTGAAGAGAAAAACCATGGAGTGTCAGAATTTTGTAGTAGAAACATTTTGTTGTGATATCTTACAAAAAAATATAAAATATTAAAATGTAGTTTAATAATTATCTCAAAAATAAAAAAAAAACCTCACAAAACAACTGAAAAGAAATTCAGATATAAAAATTCAATGTCACTGTCAGAATTGTCTTGCCGTTTGTTACCTTAAAATGCTGTTTGACAGTTATATTAGTTCAGTCAAGACAAATATAGAGAGAGCATCATTCAGATACGAAAACCAGAATTTTGTTGCAGACATAATGTTCTAATAACATCAGCAGTGTTAGAATAAAAATGTACTTTCATGTTGCAGCATGTAACGTTTTAAAAAACATATGTTCTTGAAATATTTTTTAAAACTCTCACTATATTGTGACAGTATATTATGAGACAGTTCTGTTAAAATATCAATCACCTCCACATCCTCACTGAGCTATTATTACCATTTTGAAGAAATGAAACACTCCCGATCAAAAATCAGTCAGGGTTAAGGGGAGGGTCTTATTGCTGTCAATCAATAAGCGTAGTGTTCACAACAGGCTCTGATGTCAGGAGGAAACTGCAGCTTATATGGAGGGTAATTAACAGCACTAAGACCCTCCTCCTCCTGGCTCTGATTGGTTTTCTAGTTAGCACTGGGAGGCAGAGGAGCTCAATTTCTTCACTGTTTCACTATCTGTCATAGTGTCAACACATATGCAAAAAAGAATATATTCTTTTATTAAAGTGACATACTGCAGCATTAATGCTGAGATTTTTATATTAGACTAAAAAGCTCAAATATATTGTTGAAAAATATTTATTACTCACTTTGCCATAGAGTGACATCTTAAAACAATCAAAGAAGAACTTCGCTCTGGATTCTTTGCCTGAGTTCTTTAAATAAGTCTGTTTGGCTTTATATCCAAAGCTGACAAACTTTTGATGTTCATCAAACAAGATGCAGGTTGGAGTCTTTGGGGTTTCCAGTCCAACGTCTTCACCCCAAAACTTCACATGAGGGTCTACTTCTTCTTCTCTGGATGTCAAACTGAAGGCATATCCACTGTATGTTGTTCCAAAGTCTATACTTATAATGTAAGATTCCCCCATTGCTGGAACAGGTACTGCAGGTTGTGCAGAGGAAAAGAATCAGGAACTGAGAGGCAAGTGTGTCAGGTAGATATTTATATATAAACCTTTACTGGGCAGGACTGACTGGAAGTCCAACCCTTCCATGAAGCGACATCTTGATTATTTTGAATGTCATCTGGCTGACACATTCTGTTTGAACAAAACGAAGCAAAGCAACAGGAAAGTGATACGACTGTAACTCCAGGTAAATGCATTAGTTTAAACTAAGTTATAGAATGAAATGTTTGTATAAACTACATGTGTAATTTATTACCAATATCTTCTGTTTTTAATCTAAAGACATATTTACTTAACTTCATAAAGCAGTTGAGCAGAGCTAAAATATGCAAAAAAAACATTAAGCATTCATGGTTCAGCACATTGAATAAAAGGAGTTAAATGGTGTTAAATCTTAAATCCTTAAATCTTAGTTAAACCTTAGTTAAATCTGAATCCTCCAAAATAACTTCAGTATTGTTTGGTACTTGGTCAAATTTAAAATTTTAGGACTTTTTAATATTACATATTAAATATTAAATATTACATCTGATAATTACCAAGGATCATGTGATACTATCAAAGTGTATTTCTGTCAAGAAGCACAGTGGGGGTCTTGGAAAAAAAAAAATTTGTTTCTGTTACTATGGAATAATAAATAGGGAAGTTATGTGTAAGCTTAATTCAACAACAAGATTCTACAATCGCTGGATAAATTAAAGAATATATTGTCTCATGGATGGTATCAAAATTAATACTTTTTTGTTTCTAAAAGTTGAAAATGGCTGCCGCTTGTCTTCAGTCTCATGATGAGATAAGGTAAATATGTGATTTTTATTTTGAAACAGTGTGCAAATAATTTCAAGAAATGCAAATGTCATGTAAGCAAAGTGTTCTTTAGTAAATCCTTTTTAGTCCCTTTAATATTCCATGCATTTTATCTACAGATGTCTATTAGAACAAACAGAAGAACATCTGACCTCCCTCAACAAACGGTACTGTAACCCAACATTCAAGTTTTATGGCAAGATTCTTGAAGTGAAACTGAAGAAAATTTCTGAGCATTTACTCTTCATAGTTTTACTCCCTCCACCCAAAATAATAATAACAAAAGAGTACATTTTTATCACTACAGTCTAGGCTTTCAGATCCCATTTTTTGGATTATGTTCTTGACATTGAACTCATTGCAACTGTCTGACACTAATGTTTTATTGTTGTTGTTTTTTTCTATGTGACATGTATGTCCTGATTTACATTGCCAACACATGCCTCATGTTTGCATGAAGAATTGAAACTATGGAAGGCAAACAACAACAGCAACATAAGAAGATAAGGTAACTTTTTAGATAAATTTAACTGGAACTAAACAAAAATATGTTGTTTTTACAATCTTCCAGCAAAAGACCCAAGTGTACAAACAGGTTAAGTTGATAAGTGAAACAGAAAGGAATTCATGGTCCGTTGGTATGTAAGTGTGCAATAAGAAATCCTTGCTTGGTGTTGAAATGTGTTTACTGTCCTCTGTGACGGATTGGCAAAGATGGATGTTTCAACTTTCTTGTCAACAAATAGCCACCACCTCTGTCAGAGGAGTGACTTTTCTTGTTTTTCTTGTCGACATAAACCTCTGGGCAGATTGTAGGTGAGAAATGTTTTAATAGTAAATTCTGATGGGATAACATTGTTCAAGACCTATTTGTGTCGTTAGGTTTCTAGTTGCGTCCACTTGGATTCTTGGGGCTCCAAATTAATTTTGGATAAATCTTGTGTTCTACAACATTTAAGTTTTATGGCGACGGATTTCCAACCAGAAACCAGACCAGTTTATATTAATGCTTTGCTTCAGTTGCCAAGAGAAACCCAAAACCATAGTGAGATGAACTGTCTAATTAAGTGGTTACACAGATTTTGAAGTGTTAAAACATAATTAAACCTATTTGTGAGTTTTTGGTACACCCATAAATCCAATCTACAAGCAATGTCTGCAAACAACAGCGCTGGATGATGAAGCTGCTTCTCTTGGCCCACTAGAAAGTGACCAAGATTCCTTCAAAAACAATCTAATGGGACACTGGAAAAGACTGTGTTGACATTGTGCAAAAAGGATTTATTCAAGACTAAAATATGTCACATGTCTGTTTATTCAAGGCTTTAGCAGCAGGCTTTTGGCTTATAAATGTTTCTTATTGTGGCAATATATAGTTTTAAAATAAATTGTGATGGATTAATTAATTTCACTCCCTGCATTGATTAAAAAGTTCCTCGTACACTTAAGTATATTTTAAGTAATATACTTAAAATCCAGCGCAGACTCACATACAAACTGGGGACATCAAACCAATATATTATAAAAACTCAGAAGTAAATTCATCAGAAATAATCCATATGATACATTTCAACTGACTGACTCCAGTGTTTCTTCAGCCTTGCATTAATTCAGTTTGAGCTGTTTTACATGTTTCATATTTTACTCCACAGAGCTGCTCTAAAAGACAAAGAAAAGGAAACTGAAGCAATCAAAGAAAGGTACTTTACATTTATTGATGAGAAACACTAACTTTCACTCTTTAAGAAGTCTGTAAAATTTGGCAGATTAAAGAGCCACCTATACAACAATCTGTAAAAATCTCCTTTCAGAAATGGTTCTGGCATTTTCTCTAAACCCATTTAATAATGAACCCATTTCTATGTTTTCTTCCTCTGACAAATTATATTAAAATCAACGGAAGCCATCTGCATCTACTGATATATGGAAAAATACTATGGTTTAGACCTTTAGTTTGATTTATCTTTAAATATTTTTACTGTTTGCCATTTTGTATACTGATTTAAATGAAAAGCATTTTTTATATTACTCCAGTATAATGACTTTCTACTTCATTTTTCTTTTATGGCCACTGCTCTTTGGCAAAATCCTAATTTAAATAGTGCGGCCTTAACCACTGTTACACCTGTAATTAAGTCCATATTTAATCTTTGTAGATCTTGTGCTCATCCCCCCTTCTTTCTGCTTCCCCTTTACTCATACTGCAACTTTAAACCTTCATGTGTAAAAAGAAAGGGCAACAACTCGGCATTATAAAAAAAGTACTTTTCAAATCAAAGCTACATGTTTGACATGTTTTTAAAATCAAACTTTACTTTTTTGGTTATGATTTTTGAGTATTATGAGATATCCAATGACACACTTCTGTGTTGTTTTTAAACAGAATAAATGAGATGAATGGAAAACACCAAAAGAACAGGTGACATGTTTATCTGTTTTGTTTTATTGAAATGATATATTATTGGACAACATAGCAAATTGAAAGATATATGTCAAATAATTTGATTCCCTCCTGAAATTAAGTAACTATATATTTATGTTCAGTATTGCTTTCAGCATTACGCAGTACCAAGTGGAAACTTGTTTTTTCCTTTTGTTACAATTAGGGAACAGACATTTATTTTCTACCAGACTTTTAAACCTAAAAGAAAGTTGATCAGACAGTACATTTAGAAAAACTGTGCAAAATAAGACAGCTATGTAGAATTGAGTGTTATTATACTCATGGCTGTAAAGTAACAGTGTTTGATTATCTTTTGACTTTTTCAAACGAGGAATTAAAATTAAAAATTTAAATTAATATTTGATTGTATTGTGGATCTCTGTACAAAGGAAATGTTATGAAAGCAAAACTCTGGATCAGAAAGTTCAAAATGTTTCACTGCCTCCTGCAGGCCTGGCATGCACACCACGTTGTTTCCAGTGTTTCCAGTGTTTCCAGTGTTTCCAGTGTTTCCAGTGTTCAATCTGAACATAAAGCCTCTTCATGACACTGTTTTGCATTAGCTTTTACATTAGCTAAAGCACAATGGGAAACATTTTCGGAAACATTGTCGTGTAAACAGGGTCTTATCTACCTATCATGGAAACATGGTTTGTAATATTTTTTCAAAGAAAAAACAAAGGATATGTTGATACAGTGTTTCCATCTGCCAAACAGAGCTGTAATATTTAGTATTTTATTCTAAAAGTATCGCAATTAATTTGTGGTGTTTATTGATTTGTAACTGATTTGTAACAGATTTTATTGTTTCTAGATTAGATTTCTTTTATTTCATGTTTTATGTTGGATCAGGGTTTTTTTTTCAAAGGAGAACAAGATACACAAAAATTGTAGCATTTTAACAAGATTGCTTAATTTATGATTTTCATTAGTTATTCCTAGAATAGTTATTTCTTAATCAAAACTTACATCATTTGCTTTTTCCACAGAAACCCTCCCATTAATAAGGAGGCTCTGAGAAAACTTAAAATTAGGTAATACTCATGAAGGGATGTTTTTATAACATGCTTTTTGCTACCACAAGTTGTTTAATACATTATTTCAATGAAAATAAATTAAAATTGTAAAACATAAGGATTAGATTGCAAACCGATGCTGAGTGTTAAAATATAGCTTACGAAAACTGTCTAGACAGTTTAATCCGCTTTATTCATTATTTATTCTAAGTGACAATATTTCTAACATAATTCCTCGTTTTTGACTAAGCTGCATAAAAACAATAATTGCATATGATTTTCTTTTCAATGTGTTCTTAAAGGCTTGGAAAGATTGAGAAAAAGCAACATGACCAAAATCCCCAGTTAAGGTACTGTTTTATGGCAAATTTAATACATTTTCTAAGTTATTAATTTATCCAACACTTTGTGAATGTTCAGTAAACTCAATGTGAATAAACCAAGTGGTCATTGTATTATTTGAGTAACGCCACCATTAAAAATTAAATCCGTAACTCTTATTAAACAGTTTTATCTGTTTCTAACCTCACAGATCTGCTTTGGACCAAGAAGAAAATTATCTATCATTAGTTAAAGAAAGGTACTGCAGATTTACTCCTCAATTATAATAAATTACAATATTTGTGTTTGAACTTTAAATTTTCTCATGACAGATTATCTTCATATCAAGAAGCACAAGAATTAGTTGTTTTTCCACTAAACTAACATTTTATAATATTGTCAAAAGTTTCAAACAGATTACAAATCTTCAGCAACAAAAACATACTTCAATAAGGTAAACCTATCTTTTGTATTTTTTTGGTTGAGTAAGACACATTTTGAACCGCTGAGTATCTCTGTAGCAGATACACAGTGCAGTAAATTCAGCAGGAGATTTTTTTGACAACCTGAGAATGTTTGTCAATAATGCATATTTTACTTCAAAGATCTGAACTGCTTGAAGAAGAAGAGCGTCTAAGATCAAGGTATGAATTAAAGGACAGAAAATATTATCCATCCATCCATCCATCCATTTTCTGTTCTCCCTTTGTCCCTAATGGGGTCGGGAGGGTTGCTGGTGCCGATCTCCAGCTTTGTTCCGGGCGAGAGGCGGGTTCACCCTGGACAGATCACCAGTCTGTCGCAGGGCAACACAGGACACACAACCATTCACACACACACTCACACCTAGGGAGAATTTAGAGAAATTAACCTGACAGTCATGTTTTTGGACTGTGGGAGGAAGCCGGAGAACCCGGAGAGAACCCACCATGCACAGGGAGAACATGCAAACTCCATGCAGAAAGACCCCGGGCCGGGAATCGAACCCAGGACCTTCTTTCTGCAAGGCAACAGCTCTACCAACTGCGCCACTGTGCAGCCCTAGAAAATATTATTTTGATAAAATTTGAAAACATGCTTCGGTGATTAAAGAAAACTGCCAGTGGATTCAGCTAAACTATTTGAATTAATTAAGTTAATTTGTTGTTGTAGAATCAGGAAGTAGATGGAGAACTTAAATGTTACATTTCACAGAACAACTAGGCGTATTGATGAATATTTAATCTTATATCATAAATTAATGTTTACACATTTATCCTCAGTGTTACAAGTCCAAACAAAGTTGGATGAGTAACAAGAAACTATTCTCTCAGTAGTTGAGCTACATACAATTTTTACCACATATTCAAATCAACTTTTGAGAATGAATTGGAAATATTAAACAAAGTTTTCAAAAAGATCTCCTAAAATACATAATATATCATATTATATCATGTAAATAGGATGCCGCTAGGTGGCATCCTATTCACATGATCTGTTACTGTGAAAACAAGATATGAGATCCATGGATTTTACACCTTAAATTAAAAAATGTATTTCCTCAGAAATAGCAGGCCTGTAATATTTGAAGTGGCACATCTGTATTGAAATCCATATTTACTTTTCTTAGCATAGTATTACATTGGGAAAAGAACTCTTTAAACAAGAAGGTTTTTAGATTACTGCAATTGTTTCTATAATTATTTTATTGTATTATTCTGTTTTTCAACAACGTGAACAGCTCAACAGATTTACAGACCATGATGAGGCCAGTGAGATGGGTGTTCAGCTGTTTCCCTACTAACTCGAATGTCACTGGAAACCAAAACCCCAGGTAATGTATGCTGGCACATGTTGCATGTAAAAACTATCCATTTGTTTTTGTTTGTCTTTTTATTGTTTCTTTTTTCAGTTAATGGCTGCTATAAATACAGTAGACAGGATTTCTTTTTCTCTTTTTTTCATACGTGTTTCAGAACATCAAACCAATTCAAATATTAGTCCAGAGCAACACAAGAAAAGCCAAAATGCACTTTAAAATGAAGGTGTTTGTTATTAAAGGAGAAAAACATCCATACCTACCTGGCTCTATGTGAAAAATCAGTTGCCCAGCATTTCTCCTCTAGAAGTAGGAACCATGGTGTCAGACTTTAAATCCTTTTCTTTCCTTCCATCAATGTTACTCAGTATTTTTTTAAAGAAAAAATCTCCATTTGAGCATTTCTGTGAAAACAAATTTTTCTGAAAAACTATAAATAAATTTGACCAAACTGACATTTTTGTTGTTTTTCAAGTAATGAAATTGAAGATGACCAGGAAGACCAGCATCATAAGACAAGGTAAACTTCTGTCTGATTTTAATCTTCAAACCACAGGAAGTAGAGAGGCTAAAAACACGTCACCTAAATCAATTAATTTAAAGTTCCAAGCTGTCAAGATTAATCCAAAAGATCCTCTGACTTGTGTTTGGGTTAAATCATTTTATTTAAAGTGTATATTTTGTTTATGTGTATTTTTATAACTGTCTCACTAATTTTACAGATCTGCTTTGGAACATGAAAAGAAAAACCTAGACTCACTCGAAACAAGGTAATGTTCTGTTCATAGACCCTAAAATATGTTTTAGAGATGTTGGTTTAGATTGACAGTAAACCAGATTTGGGGGATAGAGAAGAAAAGTGAAAAAATAGAGAAGAGAAACAATCGAGAAAATTATAAACAACCCTCAGCATCCTCTTCATAAGACTGTCTTGGGAAAACAAAGGATCTTCAGTCAGAAGCTTCTTCAAATTCACCGTCATACAGACTGCTGCAAGAGAATTGTCCTACCAACAGCCATTAGCATCTACAATAACTCTGAAGAATCTGAACTAATGAGTTAAAACATTTAATTTCCGTTTGGGATGAATAAAGTATTTTTGAATTGAACTGAATTCAAGCATAGAGAGAAACTGAGGCAGAGAAGAAACAACTCAGTTCTAAAAGTTTGGAGTCTTATTCTGTTTTTTTTTTTTTTTTTGTCACTATGTTTTTTAAAAAAAAGAAATAACTGGACTTGAAAACAGTCTCTTATTCCAGACTGACTGCATCCATGAGTCTCTAAAGTATCGATGCAGTTATGAACAGAAGCTGACTGCTTATATGCCTGTCAGAAAATCAAGACTTTTTTTTAATATGATGAAGTCAGATTTTCAAATGGTAAATAAGTTTGAAATCTGAAATCTAAACTTGTCTTCTCTTCAACAATGTTAGAGGAGGGATAGGATTAGGGGGTTAAAGTTGCTGCGACTGATGAGGATGATGGAAGGTTGAGGAAGATTTTCTGCTGCAGTAAACTGTGATGCAAGCAAATCAAAATTATTTTAGGTTCAAAACCATAAAGTTCTCCAAACTGCCACAAAATAATATCTGTAAACAGGTCGAAAATATTTAAAATATTTCTGTATTTTCCCCTAGCAAACCTTTCATTTTTGTATTTCAAAAATATCTAACAACTGATTTTTATTCAAAAGTATTAAAGAGATTGAAGAAATTCAGAGGAAAGAAGAACATCAACTAACGTAAGTATCTGGTTTGATGTTGACTCTAAATTTTTTACATTTTTACCTTATTGAAAAATAATTACTCATCACTAATTTTGTATTGTAAATTTATCATTTAATCTGTTTTCTCTGAATTCAGTTGTTTGATTAGTTTAAAGCATCTTTAAGTTTTTTTCACTCCACAGATCTGCACTTCAGCCAAATGAGAAGCAATCTCAGTTACAAAGGTACTGATTATTATGATGAGCATAATAATAAAATCACTACTTAATTGTAACGCTGTCAGGAAGTGGTCAGAGCTTTTAGAGACCAACGTTTTACCTTTAAGTTGATGCTAAATCCTGTAATTGTTCATCCACATTAGTGATTTTACTTCAAGCTCCGGTTTTATCACCTACTTGACCTAAGTTATCTGATGACCACTTTTCTTTCAGACCTTCAACTCCTCTTTTAGATTTTGGTATTACTATAGTTTCTTTTTTGTTTGTTTTTTTAACGGTTTTGTTGGCTCTAGTGGCCTTTATTTGAAAGTAGTTTGACAGGAAATGAGAGAGGGGAGAGATTATTATGTGACAACCTTATTAGAAGTTTTATTAAATTAATGCATTTCCTAAAACCTTTTGCACAAATACTCCATTATAAAAAAATGGGGGGAAAAGCTTTTAATTGTTTTTGGGGTTTTTTGCAAACTTATAAACAAAAAAAACAAGATTTATCCAAGTATCTGTTATTAATTACAGCCTTAAGACTTTTTAAATATAATGGCACCAGCTTATCTCACTCAGTTTAGTCCACTGTTCTTCTCCAGGTCCGTCAGGTTGGCTGGTAGACATGTGCAGCCACTTTCAGATTTTCAGATTTCTCTGTGCTTTGGGTCGATGTTCTGAAGAACCATTGGGTTGACAGCAATCTGGCGTCATGCAGCAGGTTTTCATCCAGGATGTATCTGTACATTCCTATTTCCCTTTTTCCTAACTTGTCTGCCAGATCTTGCTGCTGCAAAACACCCCCACAGAATGATGCTGCCACCACCATGCTTCACTGTACGGGTTTTAGACTTTCCTCCAAGCATGATGCCTGACATTCACACCAAAGAGTTCAACCTTTGTCTCTCAGGTGTCTTTTGGTAAACTCCAGATGGGCTGCCAATGTGTCTTTTATTAAGGATTGGCTTTTGTCTGGTCACTCTACCATAATGACCAGATTGGTGGATTGCTGCAGAAATAGTTTATCCTTCTGGATGGTTTTCATATCTTCTCAGAGCTCTGACAGAGTAACCATCAGATTCCCTGACGAAGGCTTTTCTTCCCCAATCGGTCAGTTTGGACGGCCGGACAGCTTTAGGATGAATCCTGCTCTTCTTTACTCTCTAGGGAAACGCTTTAAAATAATATAAGTTAGAGTTCCAATCATATCAACATTTAAGAATTTGTTGGCAACATGATTTTTTTTTTCTTTTTACAGAGAAGATACAGAAACAGCAGACATGGTTTTACTTCAGAAAAGGTACTGTCAACCAATGTGCAATTTTATATATGCATATATACATATAATTATTATTATTATTGTTATTATTATTTGTCAAAAACTAATATTTTGTGATATTTTTTAAGACTCCAAATACTGGAAAATTTTCGTCTCAATATCAGGTAAATATCTTCTAGCAGTTACTAAGCTATATATAATAGATTTTAAATTCAATACAATTCAATGTGAGCCTATTGTTATGCTGTGCATGTTAATTTGCAGCTCTTCAGAAAAAGAAGAAAAATGGAAACTTCTTGTAAAAAGGTAATTAATTTAAAATCCTATACAATAAAAAAGGTTTAGTATATGAATATAAAAAACTCCCATTCAACTGATGAACTCGGTTAGTTTCAGTTCATCTTGTAGATTTCGACCAGAACAGTGAGGTGAAAACTTTATCCTCACATCACTTCTTTATCTGGTCAGGAATAACAGTTTTTCTTCTGACCTTTTAGTCTTTTTGTGTCTGTTGTCACTGAGAAGGGGACAACAGTGAGCAGACATGAATGGAAATACAAACCGTCCACATTAATGGACATCATGCACATTTTACTCTGCATGCATTTAGTACAATCTAGTTTTTCTGTCTGATTCAAAAATAAAACAAATAGCACAAAGCATTGCGTTGCCTTAATTCTCCCAGTTCTCTCAGAGTTTCAAAGTTTTCTTATGTCCTCTATCATCAGAAAAGTTTGTTAGTGTGGGCAGCTGGAATACAGACTCTCTCGAAGTTCTCTTCCTTCATAATAGTTTGATTCAGACTTTCACTTCTCACCAGAATGTCTTGGTTCACCATCTTGTGACCTGAAATGTATCAACTAGCATCATAATAAACAAGTGATCTTGTGTGATTCTTATAAACTAACATCTGTATAAATTACTTTCTGAAGGCTTGACCAGATTAAAAACTTGTTCCAACGGCAGCATGAAGAGGTCAGGTAAGAGTTCACTGACTTTTCGTTTTGCTGATTGCCTTTTGCCCCTTTTCCCAGAGAGCAGCTGGATCATTTTTCTCCCACAACAGAGCTAAGATGTTTTCAAATCTTGTATTGACTAATTTTAAATAATGGCACAAAAATAAAAATCATTGATTTAAAAGTGTTTCTATATATGAAAAACTGTAGGTTTATGTGTCTCTATGTGAATGAAATTCTGTTTAGTATAATGTGATAAATCCTAAAATATTTCCTTAAGTAGGTTCCTGGATTGAGAACAATACTCTAAAATTTAATTCATGTTTTGGCTTATCTTTATGATTATGCACAGAAAGACTCTTAAAGTGTGTAGAAATTTAGCTGCAAACTTAAAAGAACATTTAAAGTCGACAAAAATTACAATATGAGGCCAGCCAACTTTGACACCTTGATGCAGTCTTCGTTTAATAAAGCAATCATGCTATGAGAAAATCATCATCAGATATGGAGCCTAGGCGAAAATTCAAACTGGGAGACTCGACCAGCTTCACCACATCATCTAATCACCACGCCTGGCCTCAGCCAATCCGGAACGGAGCTCCACGCCGCTCCAGCCAATCGTCATCCAAGGACACCTTCAAGAGTTCAAGCTACCCTGGGGACTTCCTGCTCGTCAGCCGTGCTTCGACTCCACGTATGCGCTTTCCAACCTCTCCCACATTCAGTCAGCTAGTCAGCTGCCTCCCGTCCGCCAGCAATCCCGGTCCTTCAGTCCCTATTTCAGCTCGCAGAAGCACCTTCCGATCATCTTCGCCCTCTTTCAGAACCAGATACAGGGAGTGTCCCTCACCTGCCGGCTGCGCTCCTGTCCACTCCCGGTCATTCCTCACCGATCTAACCACCCCATCAAGCCTGCATTCGGCCTCCATTGATGTCTTTCCCTCATTGATGACGCAGGCGTCCTCTGCCATCCGCCTGGCTCCCCGCTCCGGCTCACCGTTGTCAGCTGCTACGGCTCACTGGTGCTGTCAACCTGCAGCCAAGCGCTGGTTGTCTCCACGATCCGCCGTGGCTCCATTGACGCACGTCGGCTCTTCCTCCTCGTCCCATCATGGACTCGATCCGTTGCCCGATCTTCTCTACCAGTCCACCTCCAGGAGAAAACCGAAATCAGATCACTACGCTCACCTCCGCGTAGCTCAGCTCGCAGCTGGCTCTTCAGCCTCATCAACCGGGAACTTCGTTACGCCCATCGGGCGTCGTCTAGGTAAGACGTACCCACTCCTGATTCGTTCATTTTCATACACATCATGTCACCGTCAGCGCACCAGTACCTTTAATTCAAGTTTATCTCGCCTCCTATTGCTGGTCAGTTGGCATCTTCAGGGTCTAGAGTAGCTCAATTAGTTAGAAGAGCCGGGGTTCTCACGGCCCGCCATTTAATGACGGACGCTCTTTGTCAACCTCATTCCGTTATTTCCCCGCTTAGGCCGCTGTAGCCCTCTCTTTACTCTGTTGCTTAGCTCGCTCCAAATTCTGTCAGAAGTCCAGTTCGTATCTCAGCACATTCTGCCCTCCAGCCCAGCTGCGCTGGTCTCCTAATCACAGCACCATGTTTCTTTAAGCTCTTTTCACTAATAGAGGGGATTCTTTTAAAGCTACACATGAAACGCACCTGAAAACAAACGAGTTTGGTGCAATCTTTTACTTACAAATTCCTCTATTATCGGGGGAAAAAAAAAATAAAAAATAACACGTTGGACCTGCCGCTCTCGTCTAGTTTCACACTCCTTTTATCAGGGTCATAGGAGACGTGCTTGCCCGTCCTTCATCCACGTAGTTCCAGTTGCCTGCGGCAACCTCAACCCTCTTACAGTCAGTTTTCACCTGCACAGCGATCCGAACTTCACGAGCGTCCACTCTCAAGTCATTCACACGTGGCAATACCACCCGCACCGACGGCTTCCTTTCCTCCTCATTCATCGGTTCCGACTCCTTCAAGGAGGCACTCACGCAGTGAATAAGCAGACATGCGCTCTAAAGAGGTCCGTGCCATCTGCACAGTTGCCAGTCCAACACACGCGTCAGCACACAACTAGCCAGCGCTTTGATAAATGCATGATCTCATGTTTGTCACAATTGGCATACGTAATCATTGCTGGAGCTATTAGTAATGAACCACAAAGCGCACTCGCATAAACAAGCGTCGTCCTCGATAGCCTGATGGCTTATCACTAAGTTTAAACGTCGTGTGGAGGCCAAGTTTAATGTAGTAAATATTCAGTTACTGAAAAAACTTAATTGTTTAATTAGTAATTTAGTAAGATCATTTGTTGAGGCTTAGGAAGTATTATTATATTGCATGTATCTAAATGCATAATGTTTTAAGTGTTTTATTTTAGTTTGTATGCCTTATAACTTCAGTGGCCACTTAGTAATTTATGCAAAAGAGGCGAGGAGCCTGGTGTTAACGGAAGGAAGAGAAAGGGAAAAGGCGAGGTCGCTGCAAGCGAGAATCGACAGAGCCACGGTTTTCAACCGTAGTTTGTTTTGTGGAGGTTATTTAAGATTTGACTGCTTATGAAAGGATAACACAAGATACAGTGGAATAAATCTTTTTGTTTTACATCTTTACATCGGAGCGCTGTGGAAGTTGTGTTTTTCCTCCTCAAACACACGAGGGAAATCAGCGATATTAACCTTGTGGCAACACACGTCGCCTGCGATAAAGCTTACAAGATCTAACTTCCCTGGCATGTGGCCGTTTACCTAAAACTGTTATCGTTTGTCCCTCCCTGTCGGTTGCAAACGTAACCCAGGCTTTCCCTCTTCAAACCTGCAGCTGGTGGAGACACCCTACGGGCTCTGCGTTGTCATGTTGTATGTGTGAAGGTAGGATGTGTTCCTTGCAGAAGAGTAATCAGGCGCAGGGCTGTTCGTCGTGGGGAGACAACAAAGCTTACGGCCATCAAGTCTCACAGACCGCACACCCCACCATGCGACATTCTCTCGACCGACTCACTTTCAGTCTTCACGGACGCCGCCCCGCCCTCTAGTTTTGGGGGCTTTAAAAGCTTCCTGCCTCTGGGGCCGTCTTTGGAGCAGAATGCGTTTATTAGCGCGCTGCGATAATATTGCCATCATCCAAGCATTAATAAAGGCCGCCCATCCGTTAGCTACATTATGCCTTTCAATCGCCGCTGCACATGGCAAGCTGTCAACAACATTCATCATCTCAGCTCAGCACGTGTCCGGTCATACAATGCTATCGCCGACTCTCCGTCCCGTTCTAAATTTCAGGTTTCGCTGTTCATGCCGTGCTACCGACGCTCAACCCGAGCTAACGCCAGCCTTCGAAGTTCTGATGCTTAATAAATGGCATGAAGCTACAGAAACCCAGTTAATCACCTAGCCTCTTCTCGAACTCTGCTGCGAAGCTTCTTTCCAAAGGGATTGCTAGCCATAGCTCCTCTATTTCCGATAGCGGAGACCGATCACTCCCATTACCTAGGCGTCTCATCACTGCGCTCCGTTCCGGAGTTTTCTCCTCCTACACCTAAGCGCTCCTCCATGCGCTTGCATCCTAGCCTTCCATGGATTTCTTGGGCTGAGTGAGTTCACGTCTGCATTGAAAGTATTCAGTTCGTCATGAGATCTATCTATATCTGATCTAAAAATTCTTTGCGGACCACTACAATCCTTTACATCAAACACAACAAAACAAAAGGTTTGCGTACTATTGCTATTGCATGCATGGACGGTCCGTTCTGCTCTTTTCACACCATGCTCAGATTCACATGCAAAGACATCAACTCTGCCACGAATCCAAATCTCTGTTTCTCACACCTGAATGCTACACCTGGACTGCTAACTGGTTCACTCACCACCTCAGACTCACGTTAACAGCTTGCGGTCTTCCACCTAGTCACTTTTCGGGCCATTCTTTTAGAATAGGCGCCGCAACATCTGCCGCCGTTCAAGGCGTCCCCACAGCTTCCCTCCTTCAGCTCGGTCGCTGGTCCTCCTCAGCCTTCTAGTCTTACGTCAGACCTGATCTCAATCATACTCGAAGCTCAAAGTTCCATTTCTGCAGGTGAGCATCTCGTCATATATGGTGGTGGAGCGTTTCGCCATTTCTAACATCTCATTCTGCCTAGGAGATCCGGCCGGACCATCGGTCCTCAGTCCTCGGCTCGACAGCAGCCATTCCATCCACCACAGGTCACCAAGCGGTCGTGCCTAACAAGTCTATTAGACTGCAGGCCCCCGCCAACGCAGTTCGCGCCTAACAAGTCTCGCCAGACTGCAGGCCACGACTGACGCCTATCAGTTCGGCAGACTGCAGGCCCTAACCGACGCCTATCAATCCTGTCAGACTGCAGGCCCTGACCGACGCCTATCAGTCTTGTCCGACTGCAGGCCCTGACCGACGCCTATCAGTCTTGTCCGGCTGCAGGCCCTGACCGACGCCTATCAGTCTGGCAGATTGCAGGCCCCGACCGACGCCTATCAGTCTTGCCGTGCTGCAGGCCTGACCGACGCCTATCAGTCATTCGATTGCAGGCCCCGACCGACGCCTATCAGTCTCGTCAGACTGCAGGCCCCGACCGACGCCTATCAGTTCGGCAGACTGCAGGCCCTAACCGACGCCTATCAATCCTGTCAGACTGCAGGCCCTGACCGACGCCTATCAGTCTCGTCCGACTGCAGGCCCTGACCGACGCCTATCAGTCTCGTCCGACTGCAGGCCCTGACCGACGCCTATCAGTCTGGCAGATTGCAGGCCCCGACCGACGCCTATCAGTCTCGCCGTGCTGCAGGCCTGACCGACGCCTATCAGTCTCGTCAGACTGCAGGCCCCGACCGACGCCTATCAGTTCGGCAGACTGCAGGCCCTAACCGACGCCTATCAATCCTGTCAGACTGCAGGCCTGACCGACGCCTATCAGTCTCGTCCGACTGCAGGCCCTGACCGACGCCTATCAGTCTCGTCCGACTGCAGGCCCTGACCGACGCCTATCAGTCTCGTCCGACTGCAGGCCCTGACCGACGCCTATCAGTCTCGTCCGACTGCAGGCCCTGACCGACGCCTATCAGTCTCGTCCGACTGCAGGCCCTGACCGACGCCTATCAGTCTCGTCCGACTGCAGGCCCTGACCGACGCCTATCAGTCTGGCAGATTGCAGGCCCCGACCGACGCCTATCAGTCTCGCCGTGCTGCAGGCCCCGACCTACGCCTATCAGTCTCGCCGTGCTGCAGGCCCCGACCTACGCCTATCAGTCTCGTCAGACTGCAGGCCCCGACCTACGCCTATCAGTCTCGTCAGACTGCAGGCCTCAACCTACGCCTATCAGTCTCGTCAGACTGCAGGCCCCGGCCTACGCCTATCAGTCCAGTCAGACTGCAGGTCACCCGGGCCTCGGCCCGGCTCCCTCTTTTGGGGGGAAGACTATCCCGAGTTCGCCGAGCAGACTGCCTGCTCACGGCGATCCTCGGCTCACGGTCTTCTGCCGGGGCCGAGCGCCAAAGAATTGTATCATTAAATCTTTTTAACTGCTATTTTCTTCTCTTTGTGAGTCTCTCCAGATTGAAATGGAGCCTAGGCGAAAATTCAAACTGGGAGACTCGACCAGCTTCACCACATCATCTAATCACCACGCCTGGCCTCAGCCAATCCGGAACGGAGCTCCACGCCGCTCCAGCCAATCGTCATCCAAGGACACCTTCAAGAGTTCAAGCTACCCTGGGGACTTCCTGCTCGTCAGCCGTGCTTCGACCCACCTCCTCCCCATTGCCACCTCCACCATGAGGGAAGTCCTCCAGGGTCCCCTCTCGTCTCCCTCTCCAGGCTGCTCCACCACCAGTTTCGGTCCCGGGGGGAAGACTATCCCGAGTTCGCCGAGCAGACTGCCTGCTCACGGCGATCCTCGGCTCACGGTCTTCTGCCGGGGCCGAGCGCCAAAGAATTGTATCATTAAATCTTTTTAACTGCTATTTTCTTCTCTTTGTGAGTCTCTCCAGATTGAAATAATTTTTGTTGAGTAAATCTGCCCTGGCTCATGGAGGAAACCAGTTTCTCTGAGTGAAAAAAAAGAAAATGAATTGGAGGCAGGAGGTGATGAACCAGCAAACATAAGCATCTGTGAAACACATTGTGACAAAATGCTGCCTCATAGGTTTATTTTCTTTATTAATGAATGTCAGATTATATACCTGCTCAATGTGGACATTATGATGGGAAGAACCTAAATAGAGTCACATCAATTCTGGGATACATTTTGACTGAAATGAAGGAATGTTGTACATAAACTAAAAAAGCAATAATCAATAAATATTTGCATTTGAACAATAGCTCTAACATCAAATGAAGTGCTAAACTAATTATTTATTTTAATATTTTTGTGGATGTTTTGATTAAGCCTCCAGCATGTTATTGAAGTTCAGCAGCACCAGCCACATTCTCAGAAGAGGTAAGTATATGACTTGAATTTGATTATTATAGACCACAAACCACAGTCGTGTCCTCCAGTTTAGAGACCCTGAAAAGAAACTGAAAAACCAACATCAACCAGCCAAAAGGAGCAACGGCAACATTAAAATCACAGGCAGGAAGAATAATTTCCTCATGTTTTGAAACTGAATTACAGACTCTCATTGTCTGTAATTTATATTCCAAATTCAATTGGAATAATTTAGTACTTAAGCTTCAGTTTAAGTACTAAATTATTAATTTTCCCCATGATCTAGTTAATCTAAAATGCAGCAGGATTATTTTTGGAGACTCATCCCAATCAGTTCAAAGTTTGTTTCTCAAGTCTTAGAAAACATCTGAATGAGTTGCTTTTCATGCTGGATATTTTACTGCGCAGAGCATCCCTGGAAGAAAAGGAAACAGATCCTCTCCTGCAAAGGTATGTAGTATTAATTAATTTATATAAATTGAAAATATAAAAATCTTTGAGTTAGAAAAGGTAAATGCACTTTTCTTTTTTAAAAAAGCTGCAACACTTTAGTTGTTCTCTAAATAATTCATGTAACCTGGTAAAATCCAGACCCTTTTTCTACACTTTGTTTCATTCAGAGCATCT
The DNA here is from genome assembly GCF_019740435.1 of Gambusia affinis. Classification (NCBI taxonomy): domain Eukaryota; kingdom Metazoa; phylum Chordata; class Actinopteri; order Cyprinodontiformes; family Poeciliidae; genus Gambusia; species Gambusia affinis. Next base: position 25,094,734 of record NC_057878.1, read on the forward strand.
GGGCTCTCAGCTATTGAGAAACTATTGCTCCCTAGAGGCATGAAGTCTGTTGAGATTCCAATTGTTGTCCAATCATTATATTTGTCAATGATGTTCTGCACATTGCATGTGCTGTAAAAAAAAACAACACATTCCTCATTTGTGAAGAGAGAAGTGCTGAGCCAAACAAGATGGACTCAAACTGCACAAACAGTATAATTGTTCCCCTACAGTATTGACCAAAAACAAACTGGTTTTAACATTATTTAATTTCACTCCTCTGACCAGGAACAGTTTGACTCCTGCATGAATTTCTTTCTACTCTTATTTTGTATAACTGTTCAGATTGTTTCCTTCTCTTTCCCTGGCAACAGTTTGTTTAGCTGATAAGTTTTGCATTAAATTAATGAGACCCTCATTTTTCTCCACAGATCTTCTTTGAAGGAAAGGGAAACTGAAGATTTCAAACAAAGGTATGCTCCAGTAAATGGTTTGAAACATGGAATTTGATTTTCTTTCTTTTTCAATTACTGTATGAGCTGTAATTGAAAAGATAAATTTGTCTTTTAAACAGACTAAACGATGAACAACTTAAATTGAGGTAAATATGTTAACATTCATTCATTCACTTTGAGCTGGTGTTCATTCTGTGTATTTCACTCCACAGATCAAAACTTAAAGAACAGCAAAGGGAAATTGAGGCCTTGCAGCAAAGGTACTTCATGTTCCAAGACTTTGACAGTGAATGAACAATTTCTAAACTCTGTTAACACGCCCAGTTTGACTCAATGATTTGGATACAAAATGTTTACTTCTCTGAATCATACATGGTGCTCAAAAATAAGCTAAACAAAGTGAATTTCCCATCTATCTTTACAAAAGAAGAAGCTGAGATTTTTGAGAGCAAACTTGGAATAAATATCATCACAGAATTCAAACCTCGTTGCTCCAATCAGACCAACCAGGAGGAGATTTATTCAGCACATTTGCATACACATTAAAAACTCCACTATTACAGACAATCTCTTACTTCTTAATGCTTATAGGACGTTTTATATGCTTTTGTAACTATTGTTGTGGATTTGATTGTTGTAACCAATCAAATGCATGTCATTAGAAATGTCCTTTCTTTGAACTAGCTCAGGTCTCTTGTCTCATTTCATCCTGGAGTTCTAGCAGCTTTTCCTGTAATTGTCCACAGCTGGGTTATTTCAAAACCTAAAACGTTACAGATTACAGCACTTTTAAAAATTATTTCTTAATCTTTCCAAACTTGAACTCCCTCTTTACTTTCCCAATCAGGGTGACCTACTATGAAAAATAAAAACATTCTTTTCAGGTAAAAGTGACCTGGAACGTTACCATCGCCCACTTCATGATTTAATATTCCCTACAATATTGACACAAAACAAAATGTAAACAAGGCCAGCTAGAGTTTGACTCCTGCATCAATTTGTTCCTGATCTTAATTTAAATATGTCTGTTCATCCTATAGATTGTTTCTTTATCTGGTAACGATGCTGTTGTCTCAAAGTGAAGAAAACTAACTGGAGCTCTTCTCTTTCACATCCTTACAGATTAGCATATATTAAAAGCTACCATTTCAGTAAAATAAATAATATATCTTAAAACAGAGTGGTCAGATATTTTGTAGTGTGCTTCATAATCGGACTTCAAAAGTCCTGTATTTTTTATTCTCCCTGTTTTCTTATGATGGCTGTAAAACCTGACAGGAAACATCAAGATAAACATGACTCTGTTGTTTACACAGATTAAGTTATGAAGAAATGCAACATCAAAATAGAAGGTAAATATCCTTTTCTTTTCATTTCTGTTTCTTTATTCTTGTCTCTTTCTCTTTTTGTTTTTTTTCTTTCAACTTTGACCTGATTTTCATTGTTTGTTTGACTTCTTAGATCAGCTCTAAAAGAAAAGGACATGAAAATTAAAGACTTGCAGGAAAGGTATTTAAAAGTGTTAATGTGAAACATTGTGTGTTTTGTTATTTGGACAAGAAGAAAAGTTTAGTGATTTAAAAAAACAAACGATATTTTGCTGACCTAATCTTCATTTCAGTTATAATCAGAAGTTATTCACTTTAAAGGTCTTAATTGTGAACACACAATAACTCAGTTTCTTGTCTGATTTGCAAAGTTGCTAATTATTTATGGGGATTTACTGTAAAAACTACAATGAAACAATTGTTAAAGAATTATCAGTTTAAAACAGAGATTTGTGTAAACAAACATTCATGAAATCATTTACTTGTTTGAAGGATTGAAGACATGAAAAATAACGAACAGAAGCAACATCACTTGAGGTAAATATCTGACTTAAATTAAATTCCGTAGAAAAAAACACTTAAAAAGTGTTTATTGTTTTATCTAACAGAGGCCAGTGTTTGTTTTGCTGGTAGGTTTTGTATTAATTTAGTGAGTTGATCATTTTACTCCACAGATCTTCTCATAAGGAAAAGGATAAAGAAATTGAAGACCTCAAACGAATGTATGCTACAGTAAATGATTTGAAACATGGGATTTGTTTTTCTTTTTCAATGACTGTGTGAGCCGATGGGATTCATCAGAAATAAATATGTGTTGGTTTTAAACAGAATAAAGGAGAAGGATGAACAACTTAAACTGATAAGGTAAATATTTTTCAACATTCATTCATTCACAGTGAGCTGGTGTTCACTCAACATATCTGTGCTTAAAGAAAATTAAAAAAAACAAAAACAAAAACTGAGGCCTTGCAGCAAAAGTACTTTATATTCCAAGATGTTAACAATGCCTTAAGAAAATCAAAAACATTCTGGAAAAAAATTTTGACATAAAGGATCAAAATTCATGCATGAAAGGGTCATAAAATAAAATGGACCATTGATGTTGAAATAATTTTGACACACTGATTTTATGGTAATGAAAGACTTAAGTTCAAATAAATAATCATATGTATTTCCTGGTCTTTTCTACTCACAACATTTTATTTATTATATAATTTGTAAAGAAGTGGCATTAACTAAAATGAAAAAAAACAGATTCATCCTTTAACTAACTCTTTAAAGTTTTACAGAACAACCAGCCTGAGAAAAAAAAATGGTTTGTTAAAACTATAAAAAACTTATAATTTTTGTAGGATCCAAGAGAAGGAAGTTGCTCAACAAAAGCATAAACTGAGGTAAGTGTAAGCCTAATTAAAATTTTAAGATAATGTATTGTATAGTTACTATCAAATATAAATGAAGGCCAAACATGCTCAGATATCAGTTAGCCAATACAATGTGGATGTTCAATAATAAATTGACCATCCACATGATTAAATCAGCAGAAATAATCAATGAGATTGATTGTCTCATCAGACTGTGGTCAGTGTTTGTTCAGTTGGTGGTTTTTCATTGATTCAAGGTGAAATCCACATTTTACTCCACAGATCTCTGAAAGACAAAGAAAAGGAAACTGAAGCTCTCAAACAAACGTATGTTACATTCAGTGGTTTAAAACATGAAATGTTATTTTTTTTCAACAAGTTTGAGCAGAAAAAACACCTTAAGATAAATAACTCTGTTGCTTTTAAACAGAATAAATGAGAAGGATGAACAGCTTCAATGTACAAAGTAAATACATAAATTATTTTATTCATTCATTCATTCATGCACTGTGTGCTGGTTTTCATTGTTTGTATTTTACGTCACAGATCTGCATCTAAAGAAAAGCAAATGGAGACTGAAGCCTTGCTGCAAAGGTACTTTTTTGACACTTTGTTGCTATGAGATTCCTAACACCTGGAAGAATGTCTTATTTACGATCCATGTGATGGTAAATAAATGACCACCACATGGAGTTGATGGTCATTTATTTACGTCTCTCTGTTCTACTGTCTGATAAACATGTCCACTGCTTTTACAGAGTTCAAGAGCTGGAAGCACAACTTCAAAAATCAAGGTAAAAAAGCACAGATGGAGCTGTAACATGTCAGGTGGCACAGGATAATCATAAGTAAACAGCTTGTACAGGGCATCTGAGTTACTGGTTGTTTCAACATGGTCTATGTAGCCGAGACCCCCTGAAGAGTCCAGAGGTTTAATAACATGGTGCTTCAATATACTATAGTAGAAGTACATCAATAACATGCAATGCAAATGATTTGTAAAATATTCTACAAGATTAATCCAGAAGACCCACTGCCTTGTTTTAAACAGTGCAAACTTTTTATGCTGTCTTTATTCACCGACAGATCTGCTCTGACAAAAAAGGAAGATGAATACGAAAAACTGAATCAAAGGTAGAGTTAAAAAATAACATCTGAAAAATTTTAAGATATGTCTACGTTCAATTTTTTTTTCAGCTCAATTTGTTTACCTCAGTCTAACTATAAATTGTCTTGATCCACCAAAGGTTAAAAAAAATACAATAAATCACATTCACAGTAATAGTGACTCATTACACAGCCTTGTGGTACACCAGCATTTATAATTTTGGTTAAGAATCTGTGATGGTCTAACTAAATATGATGGGACCTGCTGGTCAGAAAGCTGCAGGTTGAGGCTTTATCAGTGTGGTGATTAACTTAAAGTGGATGACATTATTAAATGCAGAACTGAAGCCTGCAAACAGCATTCCAGTGTTATTGTCCAGATGTGAGCAAGCACACTGCATTATAGATGCTGGATGTTCAGATCCTCCATTTTGTTGTGGGCAAGTTGATGAACATTCAGTGTTGGGGTGAGAAAGAGGCTAAGATGAGCCAGAACCAGCTGCTCTAAGCACTAATTGATCAGGGTGGTGAGTGGTGCTTTGATACTAATATGATGAGGTGATTCGAAGCAGCTCATCATAACAACATGGTGGGTCAGGATCTCAGGACCTCCACTAACTCTCCAGTAGAAACTTGTCCAGGAATGTCATCATGGTCTGCAGTGTTATGTCCATTTAATTAAGAAAATTTTATGTTTATCTCAAATTACCAATGTGATGTGATTTATCCAAACACCACTGCATTTTAATTTCTACAGTTTTCAAGCCTTTTACCAACAACAGAATCACAATGCAAGGTGAGCAATTATGTTTCTACATTTTCAATCAATTCCTCACTGCAATATCTGAATCTATCAATGCACTGTCTCCAGGCTGATGCACTTTAAGTCAAGTCAGGTTTATTTTAGCAACAAGGCAGTTCAAAGTGTTATAAGTGATAAAATCATAATTAAGAAACCAATTATAAAACAAGCAATAAGCATTACATTTTGTCAAATGCTAAAGCCATCAAATATATTTGAAGACTCAGTGCAATACTAACAAATCTAACTTTATATTAAAAGTGAATGGACTAATAATAATTCATGAATTAATCAATGAAGTTGTCTGTCTTATCTGACTGAGGTATTTTAGTCTATTGCAATAAATCTGAGTGAGTTGCTCATTTTACTCCACAGATCTCTGAAAGACAAAGAAAAGGAAACTGGAGCCTTGCTGCAAAGGTACTTTGTGTTTCAAGATTTTAACATCAAATGAAAGTTTTCTATATGTCATTGTGAAACTTTCATCTGATTTAAACAGCTAACTATAAAACTTTCATTTAATATTTTAAAAAATGATGTAGCAATAAAAGAAAACTTCTGTACTAATGAAACAATTCATATTTAACCCAATATGACAGTAAAGAATGACTAGTTTACTTTAGAAACTCAAACTTAAAGTTTGACTTAAAGTAATTTCTGATGTCTGGATGCAAATTGTCAGAACTAGAATTTGAATGAAACACAGAAACACCAACTTTAGTCTGTAACTCCTTAAAACAGACACATAACCATCAAATATATTTGAAGATTCAGCGCAAACAAATCTAGTTTATCTTAAAAGTGAATGGACTAATAAAACTTCATGAATTAATCAATGAAATTGTCTGTCTTGTCTGACTGGGTTCAGTGTTTTAGTCTATAAATATCGCAATAAATCTGAGTGAGTTGCTCATTTTACTCCACAGATCTCTGAAAGATAAAGAAAAGGAAACTGAGGCTCTCAAACGAACGTATACATCCAGTGATTTAAAACATCAAATGTTAATTTTTTCAATGAGTGTGTGAGCAGATAAAAAAGAACTTAAGACAAATATCTCTGTTGCTTTTAAACAGAATAATTGAGAAGGACAAACAGCTTCAATTGGCAAAGTAAATAAATTCATTCATTCATTCATTCATGCACTGTGAGCTGGTTTTCATTTTGTGTATTTTAACTCACAGATCTGGAAGGCAAACGGAAATTGAACCCTTGCTGCAAAGGTACTGTGCGTTTCAAGATGTTAACGTCTAATTAAAGTTTTCTAAATGTCACTTTGAAAGATTTAGCTGATTGAAATGGTTAACTGTGAAACTTTATCTTAACATTTTGAAGAAAAATTCTGTAGCATTGAATGAAAAATTCTTTCATAACCGAACATTCATATCTCATCATACACTATATTGGTTCAATACAACATTGGTCCAGCCTTTGCGGCTATTACAGCTTCAACTCTGCCATCCGTGTTTTTATGAAACTTGCTTTTTGCTCTGCTGCACAGTCATGTTTGATGAGGAAGAGGCCAGCTCCAAACTGACAGTAACACTCTTAAGAAAGAAAAGTGCAGTTGGATGAGGCGAGGCAGACGCAGTGGACCCAGGTTGTATTGAATGAATAGTGATTTAATGCTGAAAATCCAAATCATAAGTCCAAAATCCAGGCAGCACAGAATGAGTGGAAGGCTAAGGCTCAAAACTGGTAAACAGTGGATATCTGGACAGACAAGACAGATTAGACAAGGACCCAACAAGGAACACAGGTGAGATTAAATACATAGAGCGTAATCAGGGAACGAGACACGGCTGGGAATAATCTAGGACAACATGGAGACTCAATAGACACAGAAACCTAAAGGAAACACAAAGAAAGCTCAAATCTTCACAGTTACCGTACATGTGGCACTTCAGTTTGAGATCTGTGAATGTTCTACTGTTTAAGAGCAAATGCAGTGAAAAAAACAGCAAAGAAACCCAAGAAAACAAGCGCTACTGACTTGAATAAAAGAAACAAGTTGTTTTTATTAGTGTTGTTAGCTAAGCAATTACTGTGTCTTTAAAATTGTACGGTCATTCTTCACAAAGAATTTTAAAACAGAACTTTTCAAGAGCTTGCCATTTTTCCATCCTTCCTGTTTTCTTGAAAGATAGTGTGATCTTATTGAACACGTTCTGATGAACATGTCCACCGCTTTTACAGAGTTCATGAGATGGAAGCACAACTTCAAATATCAAGGTAACAATTCACACTAGAGTGATCACATGTCAGGTGGCTGATTAAGTGGCCTGTTGTTAAAACCAATCAATGACAAGATAAACATAATCAAATAAAAGGTTATCAGGGCTTCTGAGTTACTTGTTGTTTCAACATGGTCTAGAAAGCTGGACATCCCCGATGAGTCCAGAAGTCTAATAACACCCCAGGACAACTTTTCTTGTTTTCACTTCTAGTCCAAATAACATCTACAGATATAAACATTTATATATATTTCTGTCAGAAAGTCTCCATGTATTTGGTTTGATTTTTGAAACAATAAATTGAAGACTTGGATTGTTTTACAAGTGATTTATTATATTGCACAGATCTGCTCTACAAGAAAAAGATGAACAGTTGAAGTCTTTCAAAGACAGGTACTGTGCGGGTTTTCTTTTGCGTCTTTTATTGTTGGATTGTCAGTTAAAGTGGTTTTCTCACCAATACTGCAAATAATTAAATGTAGAATTAAAATAGTTTTCTGTAAATGAATATGTGTGGTTTTTACAGAGTGGCAGGAGAAGTTGCTTTGTCAATCAAAACAGGAAACACAATGAGCCTCAACAACCCTGTTAATAAGAACCGACTAAAGGAAATGTATGAAGACCTGAGGTGTGACTGGCCAAAAATAAAAAAAAACTTAAAGTCAAACAACAAACATCCAGATTCTGTCAAAGAACTGATTCTGGTACAGTTATGTTGACAAAAAAATTCATCTTTGGACTTCATTCTTGCACATCTGAAACATACTAATGTTACTTTTTGTCCCGTTACTGTTCCTGCTTGTCTCAATTTTTTCCCATTATGCCAGAAAGAGTTCAGGGAGGCAAAAATTGAAATGAGAAACAGAAGAATGATGATAGATAAAGTGTTTGAAAAAGTGACGAATGCTGGAGGAACCCCACAAAAGGTAACATCATGTACTTTGAAGTCATCTCTCGTGGTCCAGTTGTGTGTCTGAACTGAGGTTTGTACCTTCAGGTTGATCAGTACCGACAGCTAACAGTTCAGAACCTGCAGATGACTCTCTACAGTGAGAAACAAGATGCTGGTTCACAGGTGGATTTGACTTATCCAAAAAATACTTACCATTCATAAAATTAACAAAGAAAACTAACACTTTAATTTATTTATTGTCAACAGAAACCCGTTCTTGAAAATGAAGCAGGAAATCCTCAGGATGTGTTGGAGTATTTGGGCTCTGAATGTTATTGGCTTGGCTGCCTGATGGCGCTGAACAACCCGCCTCTTCAGCCTGACTGGGAGAATCACCCTCCGTCGATGGATAGATGGGACTTGTTCCCCCGAAATATCACAACTGCCTCAGAAAATGAGTGAAATGAAATTAATCAAAAAAACAAAATCACTTTCTACTTCTTTAAATCTGTGAAAAAACGTAAATGTGACAACTTTAACACATCTTAAAGCTGCACCTTTTTAATTTAGTTGAAAATAGATGTTTGGGATTATTGTTTTTAAAAGCTCAATCAAACCTAATAAGTTTGTTTAGTTGTAATTTTTAATTTTCATATCTTTTTTAGGCATCATAAATTTAAAACTGTTTGGATATATTAATTTTGTGTAATCATCTGAGTTTCCTGTGAACCTCAGCATCTTATACTGAGAGAGACAAATTGTAGTTCGACTTAGAAAATATTTTATTTTTAATTGAAGGGTTTTATATAAATCTGTGCTACTGCTCAATTACCAACAGGCCAGCAGTTAACAGGTTTGTTTTTAAGATTATAGCAAAAACATCTAATAAATCTCAATAAATCTGGTTTATTGTCTACAGAACAGTGTAAATTCTAGAAATTAAACATGATTAGATACTTTCTATGTGTTTGCAAACTGTTGAATTTGGAAAAACAGGCAAAATAAGAGTTTGAATGGACTTTTGATGAAAATAAAAAGTAATTTTAACAAAGTTTTAACTTTGCTTTTTATTGTGTCTACCTACAGATTCCACCAGTTGTTTTCTGTCTGTCTATCAATCAATCAATCAAACTTTATTTGTTTAGCACATTTCAGCATCAAGGCATTTCAAAGTGCTTTACATCAAATCAAAGACAAAAACACAATGCAACATAGAATCAACAATAAAAACAATATGAAGTCAGATTCCGTCAATAAATTTGCAATTGATTACGTTTCAAACAAAACTCTAAACAAGTGAGGTTTTAGTTGAGATTTAAAGGAAGTCAGTGTTTCAGCTGTTTTACAGTTTTCTGGAAGTTTGTTCCAGATTTTTGGTGCATAGATGCTAAATGCCGCTTCTCCTCGTTTGGTTCTGGGGATGCAGAGCAGACCAGAACCAGAGGACCATCTATCTATCTATCTATCTATCTATCTATCTATCTATCTATCTATCTATCTATCTATCTATCTATCCATCCATCTATCCATCTATCCATCTATCCATCTATCCATCTATCCATCCATCCATCCATCCATCCATCCATCCATCCATCCATCCATCCATCCATCCATCCATCCATCCATCCATCCATCCATCCATCCATCCATCCATCCATCCATCCATCCATCCATCCATCCATCCATCCATCCATCCATCCATCCATCCATCCATCCATCCATCCATCCATCCATCCATCCATCCATCCATCCATCCATCCATCCATCCATCCATCCATCCATCCATCCATCCATCCATCCATCCATCCATCCATCCATCCATCCATCCATCCATCCATCCATCCATCCATCCATCCATCCATCCATCCATCCATCCATCCATCCATCCATCCATCCATCCATCCATCCATCCATCCATCCATCCATCCATCCATCCATCCATCCATCCATCCATCCATCCATCCATCCATCCATCCATCCATCCATCCATCCATCCATCCATCCATCCATCCATCCATCCATCCATCCATCCATCCATCCATCCATCCAAACATCCATCCATCCATCCATCCATCCATCCATCCATCCATCCATCCATCCATCCATCCATCCATCCATCCATCCATCCATCCATCCATCCATCCATCCATCCATCTCCATCCATCCATCCATCCATCCATCCATCCATCCATCCATCCATCCATCCATCCATCCATCCATCCATCCATCCATCCATCCATCCATCCATCCATCCATCCATCCATCCATCCATCCATCCATCCATCCATCCATCCATCCATCCATCCATCCATCCATCCATCCATCCATCCATCCATCCATCCATCCATCCATCCATCATTCCATCCATCCATCCATCCATCCATCCATCCATCCATCCATCCATCCATCCATCCATCCATCCATCCATCCATCCATCCATCCATCCATCCATCCATCCATCCATCCATCCATCCATCCATCCATCCATCCATCCATCCATCCATCCATCCATCCATCCATCCATCCATCCATCCATCCATCCATCCATCCATCCATCCATCCATCCATCCATCCATCCATCCATCCATCCATCCATCCATCCATCCATCCATCCATCCATCCATCCATCCATCCATCCATCCATCCATCCATCCATCCATCCATCCATCCATCCATCCATCCATCTCATTATAACCAGTAGTGACTATATTTCAAATAGTTAAAGAGCATTATTATCTATGATTATATTGTGTTATATTGTTACCTCAAAATGGTTGATGTAAATATAATATGTAATCATATGAACATTCAGGTTTAGACACGATTAGTTTATTGAAAGGCCTACAGCCATACAGTGATCAAAAGTCAGTATCACAGATGATTTTACACTTATTTGTTTGAAAATATGATAAATGTTACAATTTATTGTTTCTCTATTACACTGTTTTACAGTTTGTTCCCTGTTTGCACAAGGAGCAGTGAATTACTGTGACAGCCACCAGATGTTCTTGTGAATTTATGAGGAGGTGAAAACTTTTCACCTCCTCATAAAGTCGAGCTTGATAGATTTTGTTGAACCTGAATCGATGTCTGTGGCCGTTGCTTTCATTTCTGTGAAGCCGAAGTTGATATTCAGTTTGGCTTCACGGTCCAGGCCACGTTCAGTGTTTGGTGAGTCAAGTAAAAAACCACCAATTTTCTCTACTCCCTCCTCATCCACATAATTTGGACTTTCATGTTGTGTGCGATAAAAATAATAGCTCCTGGTTGTTTGTGTGGAGCTTGTTGGAAACAAGCTAAAGCTTTTGATTTGGTTCCAGCCAACATCCTGATTAATTTTTACCAGAACCATGAAAATATCATCACACCACTCACCATCTTGGTTTGTGAATTTCTTGTCTGCCCTGTGTTTTGATGCATCAAACCTCTCTCTTACTCTAAGCCCATAAGTGAAGGCACTTTTTCTGGATTTTACAACTGCCGGGTTTCTCCCAAACATCACAGCTCCTTTCAGGATCGCTTCCTGTGGCCTAAAGGGACAAAGAACGTTGCATTCACCAATGTACTCGTCAGTAATGTGTCTCTGTAGAATCTGGCTATCAGCATATCCTCCGCCCAACAGAATGTACCCGATTCTGTAACCTCTTCTTAAAATATTGTCTAGACTCTTTATGATCCCCTGCAGACTCTCGTCAAAGAAAGATCTTAGTTTCTCTTTGGAGATTCTGATCGATCCTTCATTCCAGGAAGCTCCTTGAACTCCTTCAAGGAACTTTTCAATATCCTTTTTAGTCTGAGCCAATTTTCCCAGGTTGAGTGAGCAGGTGATTTCTATATCTTTATCCCCTTTTTTGAAAAGTGTAAAGTCATACATTATTTTCTGAACTTCACCAGGGTAGTCTTGTTGATATTTGTCCCAGACTCCATCACAGAATATTTCTCTGAGGAACTGTTTAAATTTTCGGTCCACATTTTGTCCTCCCAGGTCGTTTCCAGAAGCCTTGTGCAGCTCCTTTAGGGCGCCTCCTTCCAGGACTTCATGAACAGTGATGTCAATGGTTCCACCTGCATCAAAACGGGGAAATTGTATAATTTTAATGTAAATTCTGTATTTATACAAACATTCAGTCATAAAAACAGAGGTAAGAGCTTAACCTCCACAATCGACAACGATGTACTGAGTCCCTGGAGACTGGTCCAGGGTGTTTCTGCCGATGTTCTGTCTGATGAAACCATCTGATGGAAGCTTCTTACACCAGACTGAAGCTGCTTCTGGTTCCAATGCAATGACCAGTTTATCTTGATTTCCCTCTGACACAATGCCTGCCTGCAATCAATAACATGACCATCTCTTTTAGAAAATGCAAACCCAAAATATTCAAATGAATATAATGAAATATTTATTCTGTGTTGAGTGAAATACTTTAGTTGTACCTGCATTGCAGCTTCTCTCATGAACTGTTTAGCTGAAGGATCCCAGATGGCAGGAACAGTCAGGACCCAGGTGAAGTCAGAGGGAATGAACTTTCTCCCTTTTGCGTTGGAGTTGATGGTCTCCAAAGCATCATACTTCAGGAATCTCAGAGCTTCTGTAAAAACCTTCAGCGCCTTCATCGACTTCCCGTTGGCTGCTTTGATCATCAGATCTCTGTTGATTTCCTACAGCATTGTGATTATAATGAGTGTTTATGTTTTAAACTCAACACTTGTCAAGGTTATGAAAATAAAATGTAAATCAACCACAAATTCTGCCTATATTCATATATTCTGGGAATATATGAATATATTCCCTGAATTTTACTCACATTGTCATAGAGCGCCATCTTGAAGCAGTCAAAGAAGAACATGTCTCTTGCTTCTTGGCCCTTTTTTGAAAGGTAATCTTCCTTGGCTACATAACCAAAGCTCACAAACTCTTTTTGTTCATCAAAAAGGATACAGCTAGGTGTCTTCGGGGTTTCCAGACCAACTTCTTCACCCCAGACCTTCAAATAAGGATCAATTTCTTCTTCTCTGGACGTTATACTGAAGGCATACCCGCTGTATGCAGTCCCAAAGTCTATAGCTATGATAAAAGAGTCTCCCATTGTAGAAAAAGTTTCTGTTGGTTGTGCTAAGGGTCCAACTAAAATACTGAGAGGCAGATCCAGGGTACAGTAAGATAATCTAAGTGGGACGAGCTGGAAATAGAAACTCCGCCCACCCTCAACCGCACAACAGTGAGACATTTAGTTTAAGACGAATGTGACTCCTGCACAACGCATTCACTTTGAGAAAAACAGGATAGGGAGAAGACTGAAAGGCAACTGCAGGTAAAGCAATTAATGAACAATCTGATCTAGAGATTTAGATTTTGAAGCTGCAGTTTACTAAGCTTTAATGTTCCTACAGAGTGAATCTGTACTGAATTCAGCATAATCAACAGAATAAAAATACAGGATTGTAAATGGATTAGAATTCTTTTAGTCAGTTTGAGTGTATTGTTGTATTCACCTTAGTTTTAATGAAAATGTTTTACTTGAAAACAGATTTTTATAAACTGTATTTTCAACAAAAAAAAAATTTATGCAGAGTAACATGTGAAAATGCAACCGTGTTTGATAATTGAGTAAATAGGTGTCATCTAAATTCAGAAATGTAAACAGAATGTTTTGGTTAAACTCTTATTTGTGACTGAATATGTTTTATTGATTTCTGTGATGTTTTCATGGGATTTTCACCGGAAGAATTTCACAGAAAACTGAAAGTCAATAAATATTTGCTCAGTCTGTGTAAAGCTTGGCTACATGTAAATAAAACCTTTTTATAATCAGTATTTCTGTTCATAGATCCGATTATGGCAAAACAAAACAATGAACTCCTCCAGAGGTATTTAACTCACAAAATCTTTTTATCTTGTAATACATGATATTATGTATATCAATTTATAAAGAAAAAAAGACTGTGCATAATATTGTTTTCTGTCATCAGTATAAAACAGGCCTTTTACAGATTTATTGATGAAATGTTTAGATTTTCAACCTGACAGAGTTTAGAAATCAGGATTCCCTGTTTATAATAATTAATTTCATGAGATTCAGTTATCTTAGACTAACATTTCTGTTTGTTTTAAAGAATTAAAACCCTTGAAGACATTGAACAAAAGGAATATGAAGATATGGGGTAAAGTGAAACTAACAATGTCCACCATATCATCGTTTTAGAAAATCTATCAAGATCATTCTCACTTTCTGACATATTTTTCATTTTTATTTCTCCACAGAGCTGCTTTGAAAAATTTGCAAGAAAATGTAACATCCCTCACCCAATGGTAATGTACATAGATTAAGTTTTCATACTAAAATATTATATCCACATCAACATTTAGAGAACCAAAATCTTAGCATTTATTTTTGATAAATGCATTTTTTGTCACTCTTCAAATGTTATCTTCCATTAATTCTGCTGCTTTGGCATCATCTTTAACCAAAAACACCGATACTGATCCTGTGTTAATTAAACTGTCAAGTAAAAAGACAGTTGAAGAGACTGAGACTGACTTGTTTTAAAACAAAAAAAAACCTCACAAACTAGTTTTTAATGATTACTGATCATTTGTCCCATAGTGAACCAGTAAAAGTTGAAAAGGCTGATTAGAAAAACTAGAGAATCTGGATATGATTGTGCAGAAAAGGATGTTTTATGAACTGAACAACATAATAGATAACCCTGAGGTTCCTCTTCCCAAGAGAGCTGCAAAACAGCAGAGGCTTTTTCAAATCTGCAGCTACACATACTGCTACAGCAGAACCTTTCTGCCTGCAGCCATCAGCACCTACAACTCTTTTTTAAATAAACCTGAATAATCAGAGCTTCTCCTGCATCTAATTTTCTAACTTAATTATAAGCTGTAAGATGAACAAATAAATAATAATACTACTGTATTAAAAAAAATAATTCAAACTCAAGTTGCAGTTTTGTCTCAGGATTTGTGTAATTATAAGCCTGTCATCTCAAACACATCTCATATTTAATGAGTGGATCGTCTAATCATAATAATGATATTGCAAACTTATTGACGGAATCTGACTATGTTGTGTTTTTATTGTTGATTCTATGTTGCATTGTATCTTTGTGTTTGATTTGATGTAAAGCACTTTGAAATGCCTTGATGCTGAAATGTGCTATACAAATAAAGTTTGATTGATTGATTGATTGATAGTTTTGTTTTTGTTTTTCTTAGCATTAATCGGGTGAAAGACTTTCAACACCATCACCAGCTTGGGATGAGGTAAATAAAGATCTGTTTTTTCTTTTAAAACCATTCATCATCCAACATGCTAATCCCTTGTGGGGTATCGAGGAGAGCTGGTGCCTGAACTCCAGAGGTCAACGGGTGTAAGGTGGGGTACAACCTGGACAGGTCGCCAAGGCAACGCAGAGACAGACTGGACACTAAGGAGAATTAAGAGAAACTAATCAACCTGATATGTTGTTTGACTGTGGGAGGAAGCTGGAGTACCCAGAGAGAATCCAAGCATGAACAGGGAGAACAAATCAAATTCCATTTTGATAAACAATTTGTTTAAAGGCTTATGCATCCAGGATGTTGTAACTGATATATCTTTAAAGCTGTTTGTTAATTTGATTGTTTTTAATTTGTTTATTTTTCTCTAAAATATACGGAATATCACATTAAAGATGAGAAACTGCTATTTTTGCTCATTATGAACTCCATTTTCAATGTAAGAGGAGTGTGTGCAATACAGACATTTACTGTATTTCTGCATGCGTGTTTATATGAACACAAAGAACCTTAGATAAGTTCAGAGTGAATTTAAATGGATTTACTCCTTAAGATGCATTGAATATTCTTCCTGAACCCAATTTTTGTTCAGTCTGCTCATCTTGAATTCATTCAGTGTTTCTTTTTGCATCTTTCTTTTCCACAGTCCTGATCTGGAACAGGCAGAAGGAATGACCACATCAATATCGGAAAGGTACATCATACATTTTTATGGGTTTTTTTTTCTGTAATCATTTATGTTTAGGTTGTAAGTGAATATAAAAGCTAGTTTTTGATCTATGAGGAAAAATCATTTTATGAAAAAAATAAATGCATGAGGAAAATAGGTAAACAAACCAAAGATGTAAAAGAACACTTAATTTGTTTCCTTAAAGAATTATATAACAATTTATTTTATAAAACAAAAAAACAAAAAACATACTCTGCAACTGTCATGTTATATATTGTAACAGTATCAATGCTTCAAAAAAACTAAATTTTCCAGGAGATTGAAACCTTTAATGACCTGAAATAATTAATTAAAGCTCAAACCTAAATTCAACCAGTCTAAGTCCTGATGTTTACTCCACCAGTAATGCAGTTCTGATTGATGTTTGATCTGATCTGATTTGTCAATACTAACATAAATCTGTTCAATTAGAATACAATGGATTGCTCGTTTTCATGAAAGTCAACATACAAACACATGGTGAGAATTCATCTATATCCAGTTCTGACATCACATTGATTAGATACCTTAATAGTTATACTCTGCTAGTACTGGTTTGGATCCCATGATGCCTTTGAGCTGCACTAATCAATTCAGTGATTCATCACATTAATTCAGTGAAGGTGTTGGTGTCAAAAAAACATTCAGAGACTTGATAGCATCTCACAGTTGCTACAGATTTGTTGGTTGGGGGGAGTGCTGTGGTGGCACCGGGGGTTAGCACGCCCCACGTTTGGACGCTGGTTCGACTCCCGGTGACCTTTGCATATCCTTCCCCCTCTCCTCGTCCTGTTTCCTGTCTGCCAAAAAATGCAAGCCACTAGTGTTGCAAAAACTCTTTGGAGAAAAAATGGAAAAAAACAAAAAGATTTATTGGTTGTCCAACATGATGAACCTCCCATTCCACCACATCCCCAAGCTGCCATATTGGATTGAGATTTGGTGGTTGTGGAAGTCATTGGAGTTCATTGGACATATTATTGTTGGGGATCCAAAGTTCATTTAGAAAATATTCCACATGCTAAAACACCACTAGCAGAAGCAATGTTGCTACAAGGCAGATTGAATCAATCATTTTAAATTTATGCCCAATCTGACCCTCCTTCCAAAATGCCTTCACTGAAATCAAAGTTTTTTCAGTCTGTTGGTGTCCAACAGCTTCAGTTTCCCATTCTTATCTGACAGGAGTAGAACTTTGGGTATTTACCTGCTGGAGCTCTTCTGCTTTAAGGTTCTATATGTTGTGTTAAAGAATGATATTCCGCATATCTTCTTAACAAGTGGTGACCTGAATCTCTATCTTTACATCATCTTCAAGAAGTCACCAGTTTTCCTATGAAAGGAACAAAGCAAGTAAAAACCTTCAAACCTCAAAAGAATGTTTGAAGGTTTATTTAACTCTTTCAAGCATTTACTTGATGTAAACTTCTTGGATTAAGGTTCAATTCAGTAACAGTTTTTTATGTATTTTATTTTACAGTTCTGCTCTCCAGCAAGCGAGAGAAAGCCTGAAATCTCTGTGGGAAAGGTACTTTGCATGTAATATTATTATACATGTAAATAATAATAGTAGACTGAGAAGACTTTGAAGTTTCTGCAACAGGAAACCTTCCAAAACTTCTGATATAAGCAGTTGGAGCAATGTGGAAAATATTTAGGCAACATGTGAAGATAATAAAATCTACTAAAGCAACTTCAACTTAAACAGTCAAATTTCTCTGATTATTATGTCTTTATTTGAATTTTAATTATTCAGAACTTTAAACTAAATATATTAGACTCTTTAAATGTCCATCCATCCATCCATCCATCCATCCATCCATCCATCAACACATTGTCCCTTGTGTGGTCAGGAGGTGCTGGTGCCTCTCCAGCTAACATTCTGGACGAGAGGTGGGGTCACCCTGGACAGGTCACCAGTCTGTCGCAGGGCAACACAGAGACATACATGACAAACAACCATGAACACACACACACGCACACACACACACCTAGGGAGAATTTAGAGAGACCAATTAACACGCCACTCTGCAGCCCTCTTTAAATGTCATTTACATATTTATTGTCTAGTCCAGCCCATTCAGCACAAACCAGTTTAAACCAACAAAGATTAAATCAGTTTCATTGTAACTTCATTGAGAAATATTTATCTTGCAATGTAAATTTATAAATTATTGACAAGTAAAAGAAGCCTTCACATCAAATCTTCATTTTCTATCAGTTCGTCCTTCCAGAACTCGGCCAAGGCCACAGAGGATAGAAACACTTCACAATCAACAGGAAGAAACCACCAGCAGAACCAGAACCAGAACCAGTCGAAGACAACATCCGTATTCACCCAGCTCTTCAGTCGACAGAAAACAGCCACAAACACTGAAACACAGGAACAGAAGTAATTTCTTTAAAAGTGAAATGAAGACCTGGACTGTTGGTTTTTGTTCTAAAGAAATTTATACAAACTAACATTTGTAGGTTTTTGGTGGAGTTGATGATTTTTCAGTAACAGATTATTCCCCCAACAGATCTGATCTGAAAATGGAAGAGGAGAAAGATTTATGTCAAAGGTACAGTCCATTCATAATGCTGGGACATGACATTACTTTCTTTTAATCTATAGAATAGTTAATAAGTTAATATTACAGCCAATGAAAAAGGAAAATAATCTTAGCAGTTGTCTGAATATTTACTGCAACCCTTGAACTGCTGATTAAGTAAAAACTTTAAATAAGAATCTGACTTGGACTGGATTCACTAAAATTTGTGTTTTGAACAGAATTGATATGATAGAAAAAAATCAACAAGAACAACATCAAAAAATAAGGTATGTTTATTGTTTTATTCAAGAATATAAAAACTCTAATTCCTCTTCATGTTCATGACTACATGATCTGAATAAGAATCTGGATGTGGATGTTTTAGATTTTTCATGTCATGATTTAATTCACAGAGATTATTTAAATCAAGTTGAAAAAGAAGTGACAGACGTCCAATGGAGGTACTGTGAACTGTTCTTTAATACTCAGGCTCATAAAGTAGGGGCTGCTTACATGGATGTGTTGAATTATGGACACAAAGCAGAAATTAAAAATGTATTTAATGAGAATCAGATAAAGAAATAGATCAATAAAACCAATTAATCTTAGCAGTTGTTGTATTGACCCTTCAAAAGATTGACTGTAAAATATGTTGTTTTTTTGTAGAATTTGTCACATTGAAGCCACTCAACAACAGAAACATTTTGAAATAAGGTAAATTGATTTGAAATTGTCTTAAGTTTATCTATTTATTGCAAGTTTGGTCAATGCATCGCATTAGAAAAGGTTGAGGGAAATGCCAAAATTTGAGTTTTCCTGAATTGTTGTTTTTATTACTAATCAGTGACCAGATGAAATTTGACCTGATCTATTTCATTTTTAAACAGACTAAAAGAGAAGGATGAAGAACTTAAAGCCACCAGGTAAAAATTTATTAATTTTAGGAGGAGATGATTAAAAAATTAATATCAGATACCAAAAAAAGGAAGCTACCACAGTTTCCTCACAAGCTCTATGTATGTTTTTCAAATAAAATCAAATGTAGTTCCAGAATAAATGTATTTACTGAAACACTAAGCATATGTGTCCAATAACAAGAAAGTGTTTTTAGTTTTTTAAGAGTTATTTTTTTCATTTTTAGGTCTGTTCTAAAAGAAAAAGAAGAAGAACTAAAATTTTTCAAAGACAGGTATAGTGCACAGATTTCAAAGCAGCTGCTGTTCTTCAATATATCTCAAAATTTTCCTGAATTGTTTTTATGATTAAGCAGTGACTTAATGTTATGTGACCTGATCTACTTTGTTTTCAAACAGACTAAAAGAGAAGGATGAAGAACTTCAAGCCACCAGGTAAAAATGAATTAATTTTAGGAGGAGACAACTCAAGAAATTAAATTTATTTATAACTCAGCTCCAAGCATATCTTCATAACTCCTATGTATCTTATTCCAAAAAAATCTAATGTTGTTCCAGAATAAATGTACTTATCCAGCCAGTAAACATCTAACAAGTGTTTTTAGTTTTTAAGTGGTACTTTTTATTTTTAGGTCTGTTCTAAATAAAAAAGAGGAAGAACTGAAATCTTTCAAAGACAGGTATCGTACATACATTTCAAAACTACAAAAAACGTTTTCCTTAAACAAATTGGGTATTTTGGTTTTGGGTATTAATTCATAGAAATGTTAAGACAAGCTGGGTTAGACAAATAAAAGTGTAGATTATGAAAGTTTTAGGTGCCTAATGATTATGTTTCTGTCTTACAGAGTGGCATTGGAAGTTGCTCCCTCAATAAAAACAGGAAACACTATGAGCCTCAACAGCCCAGTCAGTAAAAACAGAATAAGAGAAATGTATGAAACTCTGAGATGTGACTGGCCAAAAATCAAAGAAGATTTGAAGTTAGCTGGGGAAAAACCAGATTCTGTCCAAAAAATGATCCTGGTAAAATGTGGTTTGATGAACTTTGTTCTTTATTATTTTGTGCTGCAGCTGCCATTAATATTACATTTTTCTCCTCTTCATGACGCCTGCTAACAGAAACAGTTTACCTCATCAAGAACAGACATGGAGGATAAAAAGAATGTGATGATATCAAATATTGATGAGTTGAATAAGCCCAGACATGGAACAGAATCTCCAGAGGTACATAAATTACAGAATGTTAAAACCAGATTGTTTATTGTTTTACTGCAGATCTGAATATAAAACTCTGTTTCAGGTTAAAGAATATTCGCTGTTAGCAATTCAGAATCTGCAGCTGGCGATCTACAATCAGAAATATGACAACGATTCGCAGGTTTGTTTGATATTAGAAGAATGATAAAGACACATTATGAAGATTTTTAAATACATTTATGAAAGCAAATTATTCAGATTATATTATATTTTTCATTTCTTCTCTATAGAAACCCTTATCTGCACACGAAGTCACAAACCACAAAGATATGATGGAGTATTTGAGCTCTGAATGCTACTGGCTTGGATGTCTGATGGCTCTGAATAATCCTCCCATTAATCCAGACTGGGAGAATCACCCTGCTTCAATGGACAAATGGGACATTCTCCCCCGAAATATTACAGCTCCTTCTATAAAGAAGTGAGAAAAAACATCATGTTCTGTCAAGATCTTTAGGATTTCCTCATGAATCTTATAATTCTTTTTAACTGAACTCTAAAATTGTATGAAATTTACATGTTTTCGTTTTTTTGTGAGAAATATTTAATTAGGCAGTAAAAACATAAATTTAACTTTCTGGAACTGACATGAAGAAAATCAACTCTTCCAGTTAGTAATCTGTGAAGTCAATTGTTACTTTTTGGTTAATTAAGGACCATTTACAGTTGCAGCATAAAGTATCACTAGTTTTATCTCTGTCAGAGTTTACTATAAACTTTGGTAAAGTGTGAAAATGTTTCAATTTATTTCAATATTATATGCATTTAAAATGTCCTAAATAGGACCAGGTTCAAAGAAGGACACCATTTCACAACTTGATTAAAGTTTATTAGGGTTTTTAAAAAATGTGAAGTAGCATTTTTTTATGCTTGATCTTATGTTTTTGTAATAAAAGTTGGTTAGAAATATGACATTATATTTGAAGATTGTAAAGATGACTAATAACATGCACTCTATAGATCTGAATTGTATTTACTAAATATTTACATATTTATTATTGCCTGTTTTACTTTTAGTAAATGATTTCTTCATTGGATACATGTGAAAAAATGTATTATCTAAAACCATGAACTGACTGTTTAAGTGGAAGAGGTAATCATTTTAACAGCCTGTTGCATTTTTGTTCAGTGAAAGATTTTCAGGTTGTATCAAAGCTTACCTGCAGAGGGCGCTGTTGCTCTAAGGTTTTCTCCTTCCAGCTGACGGAGGATTCAGTTCAGATTTAGTTCACTGCAGCTGTTCACTGTCGACATCTGAGCCCACCGGCTGGAACTGTTGCAAAACCCCCGAAACACCGAGACAAATTTGAATCACCCAGCAGTAACTGTAGCTACCCGCTCACACAGAGGGGTTTATGTATCCAGTAGTTGCTGTGTTTGGGTCCTAGATAAATTGCTAAATGTGTTGCAAGTTGCAATTTCGCTATGGCAAGACTTAATAAAAGGCCTCCACTGTTGTAATTCCCCTCATCTTTGGTGATTGCCTATTTTTCTTCCCAGAAATATATACCACTCAGCTCTGAGTCGTCATCCACCACTTCTGCTCCACCACAGTTAAACTTCACACCTATTAGATCTGAGCCGACCCCCACCCTCTCTGCTTCAGTGAATTTCATCCCACCTCCACCCTCTGGTGCTGTTCAGATCCTGGGGTTCATGTTCGACCTGGGCCTGAAGCTCAGGAAGGTACCACAAGACTTCCTGTGTCACACCAGCATCGAAGACGCCCTGACCTCACATCTGATTTACAAAATATTTCATGGTTATGCTTCATCACTACTGCAAAAATTTTTTCCAAAGAACACCACTGAGCGAACAGGAGTGACTGTTCAATCACGATAGTTTTTCTCATTGTGCTTCTCACACTTGGAAAACAATTAAGATAAAAAAAAATTGCCTATCACTCACCATCTGATTTAAAAAAAAAAAAACAACATCTTAAAATCTGGCTCTCGGAAAGCAAGAAATGTCAACACTGAGTAAATGTAAATATAGAGACATTTTAAGTTTTTTTTTCTGCAGTGTTATTTTGTGTTTTTATCATCATTTGTTATTGGAATTTAGCATCAACCTGTCAATTGGACTACAGAGTGAAATTAGCCACCTGGCTATCATCTCATGTTTTTACATAAAACCAAGGAACTGGTGGTGGATTTCCACTCAACTGACACCAATGAACATAAAGGGAACCAATAATGAGATCATGGACTCTTTTAAGTACCTCTGTGTTCACCTGAACAATAAACTGGACTGGCCTCACAACACTGATGGTCATACAGAAACAGATGCTACTTGCTGAGGAGGCTGAGATCGTTTGCAGTGCAGAGAAAACTCCTGAAGACCTTCTTTAGGTTAGACAACGTAAGTTTTTCCTGTGGGAAGAGTCTTTTAAGAGAAGTGAGCATTTCTGCAGGAGAGAAATACAGGCCCATTTTGAAAATCCTGCTAGCTTTGCGCATTGACATTCAAGAAGAAGGAAACTTATTCAGCTGTAGCTTAAAAACAACATAAATCTGTCAGGCTGTAAAAGGAGTGTGCATTTAGTTTCTGATTGGGTGATGAGTTATTGTAAGTCAAAGGGGCCGTTGCAAAAAATATTGATCTATTTTTTTCTCTAGAAAGTCAACACTGAGTAAATGCTTTGTAATACTTTGACTCTTGACTCCTAAACATAAACAGAGTACGTGTTTTCCTTCATGTTCCATATTCCTGAGGTTTGATATTTCAAAAATAACCCGGCTCAGTGCTTATTTTAAGAAACCCTTTTGTCTTTTTGTTTCTTTGTTGTTGTTCTTTTTGTTAAATTAGCTAATATTGGATTTAGTCACTGGACGTAAACAAGACCATGAAGAATTCAAAAGGCTAATTTTCTCACATTAATAAAAACTAACAAATCAGAGGTTTCTGCTGTAGCTTCTTAGGTTCTGGTTGGGCGACAGATGGATAGAAGATTAACAGATGAGTTACCAAACAGTGTTACCAAACCCTGATGGTGGGACAGAACAGCTACCGGATCAGTTCTGAGCTACTGGCTGAGATCTGAGCTGAAGCTTTCCATTTGCAGAGCCTTTAAACTTTGGTTTCAACCTGCATCAGTTAGACTGAGGATGAAGACAAACGAAAGTTTGTTGGTGTGTTGTAACAACCAGCCGGTGGTGCTGCTGGATGGAGGCGGGGGGAGTTTGACTGACAGGGACAGCCTCACCCTCAGCTTCCTTTTTTTGTCAGCACTTATTTTATGACTCTGATGTTTACATAGATTTTTACACAGTTTAACTCTTCAGGGTTTTATTTTAGGTCTCATGTAATGCTTTACGTTCTGCAACCCCAGATCGATTGGAATCGTAGCTCGACCAACGGCTTCCTGATGACTGGCAAACTGGAGGAGAGGAGGTTTCATAAATGGCTGCCATCTCCCATCATGCCCCCCTGGGTGTCCCAGCAGCCAATGGGGAGGCTCTGTGAGGTGGTGATGGAGGTTGCCCCCTTCGTATAAAACCCTAAAGCACCGTCTGGGCCCTCCTGAGCAGTTGGAGCATTCCCAGCCTCGCCTCGGGTGGAGGGATTGCGAGGAGGGAAAGCAAAACTACACGGCCTCTCTCTGTGTAGTTTTGTTTTTGTCAGGGAATATTTCGAGGCTCGACTGTTCTCACCTTGGATTTTTCTGCACACACCGTTCTGGATAAGGGGGCTTCTGCCCGTTAGTAAGTCGGGCTCCGTCCCATCACTTCCAGGCACTCTTGTGGAAACAAGTGAGTAGTTCCCGCTCGTTTCCCGGTGTTCCCTAACTGATGTGCTTTTCTCCTGGACATGGACTCTGGCTTTTGGTAAAGGTGGGATCAGAACTGGGGTCAGGACTCCAGCTTTTGGAGACGTTTGCTGAGGTTTTGATGTGTTGATGTATTTTTGGCTGCAGAAGGAGGCCTCATGCAGCAGAGTGTGCAATGATCAGTGGAAGGCCAAGAATAGCTGCTGAGAGCATCCGAGAGGCCTGTCAGCTGGGCCCATGGCTTTTTAAGGGAATCAGCAGCAGAGCTATCAGTTGCACCTCCAGCTATGTGCCACATGGTGGCTGTCAATCAAACTGTGCAGGGTCAGGGTGGGGGTGCCGAGGTATTTTTGGTTACTGCCATATCTGTCTCTCGGATGTTAATCTGTAAATACCAGCAGGACTGGTCCGGTTTGATCCAAGTGGATCAGTCTGATGTTAAGCTGTGTATTGATTATTGATTGATTGATGTTGATATGATGTTGTGATGAGTGGAACTGAGAATGTAAACAATGTGAGCTGAGATCAGCTGACAGCAGTGAAATAAAGCAGCAGGTGTCCTGGTGAGGTGTTCAGTGTCTCTTTGAAAGTGCAGGAAATCCTCATTTAACCCAGATTCTGATGCTAAAATAATCTGGACGTGTTTGAAAATGACTCAGGCAGAAATCCCTGGAAGGTTCTTCTGGTACCAGCAGGAAGTCTGACAACAAACTTGAAGTTGGTGTTTCCAGAGCTTTCAGTGATAAAATATTTGATGAGTTTTTGGTTTTCTGCCTCTGAAGTGATTAAACACAGAATCATATATTTGTGAGTCTTAAGGAAGAATGTTCTGTAATTGGGGTCATGCATATTCAAAGTAAAGATGTGTCTCCCACACATGATTAAGAGTCAGATCTATTTTCGTGTGAAGCTATTTTAGGTAAACATGATTTTAGTCCTGGTTCTGTTCCAGCTTTAACAAAATGATTTGGCTTTTTGGCTGAATATAATGTTATTCAAAGCTTTGTTAATAACAATGTGAACAATGAGAACTATTGCTTTAATATAGACACATTTTTATGTAATTTATCTGGTTGATGTCCCATGTAAATGTGATGGGGAAACCATTTAGTATCGGTTTAGTTTAGTTTCCACAACATGAACAATCTCAAAACTGATCTTTAGGGATTTTTATTTACAAACACAGAAACTCATAATGCCATAATAAGCATATTGACATGACTTCTTATTTTGGTAATATTTACAATATTTCTAGAACTGCAGCTAATCATTGCTGTTTTCTTTCTGTTTTCTCTTTATGGTAAACCAGGATGATGATTGTTTTGTACTCTAAATTAGATTGCATTTTGTTTTCCCTTTTATCTGAATTTCTTCAACATTATTAGATCAATCAAGATAGTTTTTTCCACAGTAAAAGCAATGATTATAAGAAACATTTTTCTTAGAGTAACCAGTGGATCTATAAAGTGTTGGACGCAGTAACTGTAGTAGTGAGGCAGTAACTGTAGTACTGCGGTACGTGAAGCAGCACCTGCTGCTGTCAGGTTATCAGAAGCAGCTGCAACTTCACAGAGTCTGTTTGAAGTTTTACAAATACAAAATATATACAATAACCTAAAGGTAGGAAAATAATAACACCATTGGAGTTTTATTGTCTGGTTGTCCAACATCAATATGTTTAAGTACTAATCATATCAGCGTGTAATAATAGATTATAAATTGAATAAAAATTTACTCCTTATTGAGCCTGAATCTAAATAACACTGGATTTGAATGAGGCATGTTGTTTTAAAGAATCTTGTTGCAACATTTTGTGATTTAGTAGTATATAAATAATTTAAATTTAATCAGATTTAACTGTTGAAGATAAAACAGATAAACAGACTTTACATAATTATAAAGAAATCTCTATCCATTGACTTTCCTGCAGTTCTCATCACAGTTTCTGTAAAATATCAATATTTCAGAAAATTTTTCACACCTCTGGCAAATTTAGGTTTCAAGTAATCTTTTAATTTGACCAATGTGTTTCTTTTGACTGGAAATAATACTGATGTTTTGGATTGGTCCAGGAACAGTCTGAACAAGAATCTCATTCAGAATCTGTGTAGGGAGCTAAAAATTAGGGTGATGGCAAGTAGACCATCCAACCTCAAGGAATCGGATGTCTAATGCAAAAGATTCTACTCAGAAATTAAGTGGAAACATGCAAAAACCTGGTCAGCAGTTATGACAAGGGTTTTGTTGTTTTAATTTCAATAAATATGTTTCCATTGATTACTGACAACAGTACAACTAATTTCTTACATGTCAATATTATAAAAATGCAGATGAAAACACATTTTTTTCTCCAAAAAAGATAAAAGTTTTACATTTCTTATTGTGGGACCGCAGATGTGCGTTAGTTTATGCTATAATCTGGCTGAGAACATCAAATGGTTACATTTATGTTTGAGCAGGATGTTTTTTCTTTCTAAATGAAATGCATTATTATTATTTTTGAAAATAAAATTTTTCTCTAATTTCTTATGAAAAACAAGTCTTTTATTGTGACTTATTTAAACCTGCCTGAGAAATACATTTACAACATTTGAAGAATTGATTAAGTCTTAAAACAACAACAAAAAAGTAATAATAATGTTGAATTTCAAAGAAAAAAAATCACAAAAATTGTAGAGACCAAAACAATATTTGAGTATCAGCTAATAAGGTCTAGGTCTTGTGGAAGCTCTTTAAAACAACACTGAGAAAACAGAAAAGGTGCAAACAGAACTGAACTTATGTTTGATCTGTGATTAGAGCTGCTGTCATATATGGTGGATATTTTATGAATTTGGAAAATGTTTGTAAAGTTTACCATCAAGTTTATTTTGTGGAAAAAGCAGTGAGTGAAAATGTGAAACTTTGTGCTTATTTTTGCTGTAGAAACACTGCAGCATGCAGCTAAATAGTAAGCAAGAGTTAACTGAGTAAATGACAAAAGAACTGTTTAGAAACAGATGGAGGGCAGGAGACACGTTCTGCAGTATTCCAATGAAAGAAAATGAAACAAAAAACAAACTGCATGAAAAAAATATATTTTGTACAGAAGACATTTTAAACCAGTCGAAAGAGTCTGTATCAACAGCTCTTTGTGAACCTTCTCGTTTTAAAAATTAATCACAAACATTTGATTTTCTTTTGCATTTTCTAGATTTTAATAGAAAATAAGATTCTTAATAGTATTTTCTTTGCAAAGGTTTACTGGAGAACTGGCGCCACCTGCTGGTGGAAAGATAAGTTGATGTGTCTAAAGTGGCAGCATTTCCTGTTTTCTTGTGGATGGTTTGCACCAAATGAAGCCCTGCTCATGCAGATACTTCGGGGGCGGAATGTGTTCTGTCTGCTGCAGAAAATCTAAGGTTTAATCACTTCGTCTCTGTTACAGGGTGCCGACCACCATGTCAACACAAGCGCCAACGTTTACACAGCCGCTACAGAGCGTCGTGGCACTGGAGGGTAGTGCCGCTTCGTTCGAGGCTCAAGTTAGTGGTAAGAAAACGTCTGATGGCAGCATCATGGTGGGGTTATCAGGCAGGGCACAATTCTGCAAAATCCCAGCGTCACAAGCAAAGTTTGCAGGATAATTACATTTCACAGAATGATAAACTCAGTAAATGAAAATGTGAAACTTTGTGTTTATTTTTGCTACACAAACACTGCAGCATGTAGCTAATTAAGCAAAGTTTGCGGGATAATAAGAGGTTACCATCATACCAAATGAGAATTGTAGACTTTTCACTTTTGAAATTTCAGAGAAATACAAGTTTAGCTTCTGGTTAATAGAGAAATAAAGACTATACTCGTCTTTCATTTTGAATACTGTTTTATTTGTACAAAACAGTAAATAAGTTCCATGTTTTTTTATCAATGAATCCATATTAGTGTTAAATTATAAAAGCTTTATTGTTATTCATAAACAACATTGATTGATATTTGTACAGTGAAGGTCTTTGTGTGTTTTGCAGCTGAGGTTCTACAGCATGTAGTTCCTGCTCCTCTGACCCCTGACCTTTTTCCTCTGCAGGTTTTCCAGTTCCTGAGGTGAGCTGGTTCCGTGATGGCCAGGTTCTTTCCGCTGCAGCTCTGCCCGGCGTCCAGATCTCGTTCAGCGATGGCCGCGCTGTTCTGAGGATCCCCGCTGTGACCGCCGCACACAGCGGACGCTTTTCTGTCAGAGCCACCAACGGCGCTGGACAAGCCACAAGCACCGCCGAGCTCCTGGTTACAGGTGAGACACCATCAGTGGGTGGCAAGCCCTGCTAATCCACTTGATTTGGTTTTGCTGCTCTTCTTTAAATCTCTCTCTGGCTGTATTGTTAAGAAAGTCAGTCAGTTTGATGGTGGAGTGGCGTTGCCTTCTTCTGCTAAAGGCTCTGAAACTGTTTTCTGATTAATTCATTAGTGATAATCATATGTTTCTACTTTGCTATATGTTTTTGCATTTAATGCATCTAATTGCATCTAATTAGTTATAGCTTTAAAAATATGAGCTCATTGTTACATTCTTTGGAGTGGGGTTATGAAAAGTACTTGTTAGTTAGTAAATTTGGTAAAACTTTATTTGACGGGTTGTGAATAAGACTGTCATGACACCGTCATAAACATGACATAACATCTGTCATGAACAGGAGTAAGCCCTCATGAATGTTGTCATAAAGTTTCATTCGGTAAATCATGAGACTTACATTTTTGTTACATTTAGTAAAAACAAAGGGATATTTTGGTGTGAGCAAGCTAAAATAACTTTGACTGATGATACAAGTTAAATCTTGGAGATTATCTCTAAAAGCCACACTGAGGTGTTGGAGTTTATTGGCTTACATCTGTTTTTCTTGCTGCAGCGGAGACAGCGCCTCCCACCTTCCTTCAGAGGCTGCAGACCTCCACAGTGAGGCAGGGCAGCCAGGTGAGGCTGAATGTCAGAGTCACTGGCATCCCCACACCTGTGGTCAAGTTCTACAGGGAGGGAGCCGAGATCCAGAGCTCTGCCGACTTTCGGATCCTGCAGGACAAAGACCTGTACAGTCTGCTGATTGCAGAGGCCTTCCCAGAGGACTCTGGGACGTATTCTGCAACAGCCACCAACAGCAGTGGACGGGCCACGTCCACCTGCGAGCTGCTGGTTCAAGGTGAGCTCTGTCAGCTTCTATAGTTTCTACCTGCTGAGTTGACATTATCAGAAACTGAACAGAACGTTTGTGTCCAGGAGAAGAACCAGTTCCAGCAAAGAAAACCAAGACAGTAATTTCAACCGCTCAGATTTCACAGACCAGAACCACAAGAGTGGAAAAGGTATGACAAATCATGTCTGATCTGATCAGAACTCCCATTAGGGTTCTGGCTTTATCCCACTTTTTCTACTCATTGCAAAAGATCTTAGTCATATTAGATCCTCGCTTATTGCGTCTTAATTTGATCTTATTGTATGTTTCCTCAGAAGATGGAGTTTGAACTGACTCAGACACTTGGTCACAAGACTCCACCCAGAGTTCCACCCAAACCTTCGTCAAAGTCCCCCACCCAGCCCTCGCTGGTCTCCAAGGTGACCGGGGGCCGCCAACAGTCACCGTCACCTGTCAGACACGTGAAGGCACCCACACCCACAGCTGTCAGGTAGGAGCATCACGTTATTTATGCTGACTTAAAGTAGCTACATTACCTACAAGCTGAATGAGTGAACCTCATCACTGTTCCCCACCAGGCCGGTAAAGTCTCCCGTCACCACGAGGAAGCAGCCTGCCCCCGCTGCTGAAGTCCCCCCACCATGGAAGAGGGGAGATGATGACATGAAACCAGTGCATCTACCAGTCACAGACTCCAAAGAGGTGAGGATTGTGTGTTTGGAGGAGGGTTGTATCGACCCTTTGGCTTAGCTGCTTTAGAGACATAAGAAAGAAGGATAATATCAGCTCATGCTAACACCAGATGCAAAGAATCTGAAACCTTTTTTACCAGAATTCCTGTCTTACTGTTTGGAGTTGGTCATATCCGAGCATAGTGATGGAGCATGTACTGTCCAGTTCTGTTTGTGCCTCCACAATGGAGGTTGTTTGGTTGGTATATTTGTCTTTCTGTGTGTCTGCTAAAACATTTCATTCCCCTGGAAACATTCTTAGACTTGGATCGTGGTCAAAGCCATGGTTTCAATCCAGATAATATCCTAACTCAAGAATCTCTTCTTTACAGATGTTTCTGATCTCATTTTTGAAGTTTACACTTACAATCACAGGAAAACTCTTTACCTTTTGTTTTTTTAAATCAAACTTGTCAAAGACATTTGCTGTTCCTCCAACTGGCTTCTCCTTTCTTGTTTCTAAATTTAATGGATAAATATTTTTAGGATTCTGACAAAAAGATAATTCCTGCAGAAGAACCAACATTCAGCATGTTTTTCACAAACTCTGTCCCTGTCATTTTTTTTTGTGTACTTTGGTCCATTTTGATTTGTAAAACTTGGATTGTGCTGACTTGTGCCACATTTTATTCAACCTTTTCATGTGGACAACTATCCCATCACTGGAGATCATCAGAGTCACTAGAATCATCCTCTTGGTGCTGGCATTTCAGAACCAAATTTTGGAGTCAAAAATAGTGTAAAATTCAGTTTTTACGTTTTTAATTTTTATTGCCTATATCCCTTCAGCACTAGTCTCTCTAAGAAAACATGGCTCAGTGCTAAGCTATCCACTGTATTCATGGCCTTACTGCTGATTGACTATGTTAGCATGATAACAGCGGCTGAAACAAAACAATTTGTTTTGGTATGTAGTAAGGTTTTTTTAGTATCTGGTGAGGAGTTTAGTTAAATGAGTTTTTTGTGTGTTACTTTAGTCAGACACCTCTGGTCCTTCCAAAACTTTAACATATCAACATCTTCCCAGTAGTTGTGTTGCTTGGGGCTGCACTTTCAAACAGAAGAAGCTTAATATGATACACGTGAAGGATGGATTATTTCTGCAATCTGTACATTATTTTCCATCATGTACCAACTGCGGGCCATTTTCTGGTGATTTTACCAATATTTGTAAGGTGAAGAAGCTGGCATGATAATATTATCCCATTTAAGAAGTAAATGTTTATGTTCCTCCATGTTAACAAAACTGTATGAAATGCATCATACAAGAATGTGTAATAACTGAAATAATGTGGTTAGTAAAATCATTTGCTCTATTCTACTTCAGCTGGTTCACTTGACTAACACTAAAATGCAATAACATCTTGTTTTACTTGATGCTACTCAGCAAGTCTGAATAAATTTCAGACTTACTTCTTTGTCTTTTTCATCAGACCTACTTTCTGTGTGTTGTCTTGTTCTGAGTTCTTTGTGCTGCTGGTTCTGTCTCCAGGCTGAGGGAGGGACAAAAGCTGGGGCGGTGGCCAAAGTAGTGGCCGCCGTTGACCTGGCTCGTATTCGCCAACCCGTGCATGTCGAAGGCGGTCGAGCTGAAGAGGTGGAGACTGTAGAGGCAGAAATGAGGCAGCAGACAGTTGCTATGTCTGCCGATCAACAGTATCAAATTGGCTGGATGTCAACGAGAATGCAGGCTGGTCAAATGCTCACTGCTGCTCAGGAGTTCACATCTGACCTGCAGTCTCAGGTTAGAAGCGCTACATGTAAAGAAAAGAACAAGACCCTGATTTGACTAAAATAAATCATTTTACTTTGTCAGCGAGGTTAAATTTCCACTAGCAAAACAGTTACATTAATTTTTGTGCTTAAAACGAAATATAGTTTAAGTTTTAATTTTAAACAATGTTCTTAAGAATGATTATTATTGAATTACTTTGGATTTGCTATTTTGCACCTACTATTTTACTGAGCAGCTCTGAGCTTCTACTTGACATGCTAACGCTTCTGTGTTGATCACCACAGATTCAGAGAGGAACAGAAATCTCCTCCAGAGTGGAAACTGGTCTCACTCCATCTCCAGTTCCACAATTCATGGTTTCTAAAGTTTCTGTCCCCAAACCAGAGTCTGTTGGGGAGGTAAGAGAGGCAGAATCAGGCAAGCAGTAGGACATAACCAGAGCAAAAATAAGAAACTTTAAAAAGTGAAATAATGACCAATGCTTTGGTGTATGTAGTTGACTCTCTAAGTTCAGGTTTCAATTGTTCTCTGGCTTTATGGTAAAATGTTGGCAGCATCTGCCAGCCTCTAAAGGTTTGATTCTTTCCAAAACAATATCTACAATCACACATGCTTCATGAACAGGTGTGATCATAGATGGCTGCAGATGCCACTTAGTGTCTCATGTTTAGAGTTAAACATTGATAAGAAATTCCTACCTCTGATTTTCCTTGTGTCTAACTGAGACATAATATATACATATATATTTGATATATTTGTATTTGACTACTTTGTATCAGGTTAGACCCATTAGTTAGCCTTTACTCTTTGACATCCTAACTCTTATTTATCTGACACCATTGCTATGTGGTAAATGTAAAATATTTCTTAAATGATATAAAATAAACCAAACACTCTAACTCTTATCAGGCAGTGTTTGTATTGTGTTAGTCGACAGGAGTTTGGTTATTACTGCTTGCCTGAGATGCAAACCCGTTTTATAAAGCGACTCTAGAGGTGTTTGAACATCTTTAACAAATGAAGCCCTTTTCTTTAACCTTCTCCTTCTTTATTACGCTCCTGACTTAATTTATTAATCCGAAAACAAATTTCGTTTTCTACCCATAATTAATCCTGCTTCATCTAAAATTCCTCTCATTTGATCCTGTTATAGTTCTAATAAAACTAACGGCCCATAGATCCTTTGTGTGCTGTGTGCACCTTAAATATAAATCCACCACATTTCATTCATTCATTTCATTCATTGCATTGGAACTTCACTCCTTTTTGCACTTCATAGTGTAAAATGTGAATGACAATAAAGTGCAGTCCAGTCTTTCGTTGTTCTGATGACGGTGTGGCCTTTCCTCCTCTCTGGATTGGTCAGGTGTCCATCGCCGGCTCAGCTATCGCCACTCTGCAGAAAGAGTTATCCTCATCTTCTTCTAGAAAGATCATCAAACCGGTCAAGTCTCCCAGTCCGTCTCTTAAAGTTGTTAGGACCAGTGAGATGCTGGAGTCCATCCCACCGCCGTTCAAAGAATCCATTGAGTCATATCGCTCTGGCGCCCAGATTCAGACGGGGGTCGCGTACTTGGTGGGGATGGACAGAGTTTATGAGGACTGGAGAGCCAAGGTTTGTTCTGTAGCTTGGTGAGATGGATCTGAGCAGAACAAGAAAACCTGATGTGTAGCAAGAAACAGATGGTTCTGAAACCTGCAGTTTGATACCACACACCAGCTTTAAAGGAAGGATTCCCCACAAAACTTTGATTTGCTCCAATCTTTCACCTCTCATGAGACAAAGACCTCTAAGCTATGGGTTTTGTTTTCATCTTATCTTCAGGGACTGTCCTCCTGTTAGGTAGAGGTCTGGTTTTCTTGATTTCTGTGAAAAATCCAACAATAAATGTTCTTCTAATGAAAACTTTAACAAGCTTCCTTCTCTGCACTATTGACAACCTCATCCTCACCTCTTGAGCCCATCCAGCACCTTCTTCATTTTTCTGTGTTGTCGTCTCTTCATCACCTCTCGGGGGTGAACATCACATTTAAAGTCCTGTGTGTTGCACTGTTGATTTAGAAATGGATTTCAATGTCACATTAGTCTGATAGAATTGTCTCTGTGACAGGTGCCAGAGGCAGCAGCCGTACCGTCTGCAGGTGGCGCTGTTGTCCCACCCACTTTGGTTTCTGTAAGTGGCCCAGTTTTATTATCAACTTTCCGGTAAAATGGTTATTTTCTAAACATATTACGTCGACGCAGGGCTTGAAAAACACAAACGTGACAGAGGGCGAGTCGGTGACTCTGGAGTGTCAGATCAGCGGTCAGCCTGCCCCCGTCATAATGTGGTTCAGGGAGGACTACAAGATCGAGAGCTCCATTGATTTCCAGATCAGCTACGCGAGCGGATTTGCTCGGCTGGTGATACGTGAGGCTTTCGCTGAAGACAGCGGACGCTTCACTTGCACCGCCACCAACGAGGCCGGAACCATCAGCACCTCCTGCTACCTGCTCGTCCAGGGTCAGTGCACACAATGAAACTACTGGTCTTACTGGTACTAATACTAACGTTTGGAGTAGACGAGTTGGGCCCACTCTGTCCCAACTTCAGTCTGATTGAGAATTTGTGTGGGCAGCTAAAGATTGGGGTGATTCCAGCAGGCCCTCCAACCTTGTCAGGATACCATTAGAAACCTTCAGGATGCTGAATGGTTTGAGTGCTGAAGTGACATATTGTTGATCGATTATTGAAAAGGCTGTAAATATGTTTAAGCTTGCCAATTCTTTAAAAATTGTAAATAAAAACTGAAAGTTATTTTCTAAATTAAAAAAGCTGTTTTGAGAGACGCTTGTCTGATATCTTAAAAAATTCTTGGTTGAATGAACTTTATTTTTCCCACAGTGTCTGAGGACATCGAGGGCAAGCAGGAGGTGATTTCCTCCGAAGTTACTCAGTAAGTCAAGACTATTTTATAAAGCTTGAAAAATAAACCAGTATTTCTTTTCTTTCTTTTTTTTTTACTGAAGTTGTTCCTTGTTTTAAATCAGAGTTACAGTAGAAGCTAAAGACGAGACCGAAGTGAGTGCGGTTGAGCCGGGTTCCCCTGCTGCTGCTCCCGTCTTCATTAAGACACCGGTTGTTCAGAAGCTGGTGGAAGGAGGAAGCGTTGTGTTTCAGTGTCAGGTGGGCGGAAACCCCAAGCCTCAAATTGTCTGGAAGAAGAGTGGCGTGCCGCTCACCACCGGATACAGGTACTGAAACCTCAGGGAGGAAATCCTTTCTCTTCTGTAGCAAATGTTATGTGTCTGGCCTGCTTAAATCCAGTTGATTTCCTAAAACCACCAAGCTGCATCTGATCACCCACAGTATACTTTGGATTTTAAAATTAAATTATACATTCACAATAACTTTGTACAATCTAATACTGTTTAACAGTGTCATATGATCATATAGACCTGCTGCTACTACCTTTATTCTGCATCAAGCTTAAACCCATTTTAAGGGGTTTATACAGTGTCACCCTGTTCCCTGCACTCTATTTGTCATGTTCACACTAAATGCTCTGGATGTCCAGATCCTCTTGTAATGCAGGAAGAGACTTAATGTGTTTGGCTAGAAGCAAACAGAATTTCATAGATGCCAACAATGTTTGTCTATAAAACTTGTCAATCCTTTGTGCATAACTTGACTAAACTGCTAACATGTTAACTACCATGAGGCTAATGACAGAGAAAAATGTCTTGTCTTTAATACCAAGCTCAAACTGATCCACCAGCATATTACAGAAGATTTCTGTATTTTTCTGTTTCAAAACAAAACATGAAAACATCCTTTTAGTTTATGGAAAAGAAATGACTGAGGGCATAATCTAATGTTTCAGTTTATATAAAAGGAAACGGTGAGAACTGATAGTATTTCCACTTTTTAAAGATGTAACTCAACCACTGCCACGTCTTTTAAGTTATCGATCAACCTGAAACCAAAAATAAATTTTGCCATAAAAGACCTGGTCCAGCTTTCTCAAATATTGAAAAACAGTAATTACTTTAAAAAAAAAACACCAAATTACAATAATGCGTTTTGAAGTCTTTAACTGCAGCTTTAAAATTTTAATTTACAACTATTACAATACCGCACTTTCAAAATACACTAAAACATTAAATAAAATGACAAAATTTTCTATGTTCTGATGTAGCCACTGAAATTTTATTCTCATTTATAAAGATAAATATGAGATACCTCGAATCTAAAATAAAAATGGTTAAACACATTCTCTTTCTGATAACATGCCCCACTTAGAAGGAGCCATGCAACAATTTAGTGATTAAGAAAAGTCACCAAAGGTCCTTTCATCATCTGATGAATCATTGATCTAATTTTGGCATCATCATATTAATCTGAGCAATCTTTCACTACTTTAGTAACTCAGTTATTATTATTTAGTTTCATTTTATATTTGCATTCCCATGGCTTCTAATAGTCTTCAAATAACTTGAATACTAGAATAATCAGCCTTAGTATAGGGAATTTTATAAAGCTCACTGTCTGTTCATCAGGTATAAAGTTGTCTACAAGAAAGAGACCGGAGAGTGTAGATTGGAGATCTCGATGACCTTTGCAGACGATGCAGGAGAATATTCTGTCTTTGCCAAGAATCAACTTGGAGAAGTCTCAGCCTCCGTCAGTCTTCTGGAGGAAGGTATGTCCACAAACAGCACCTAAACAGTAAGAACAAGAGACAAATTCAAAGGAAACTGGGTTTAAATATGAATTGCGGATCACACTGACTATATCACAGACAGAACAAATGCTTTGTTTACAGAGGAATATGAAGTGTACATGAAGAAACAGGAAGTGACAGCTCCAGTGCAGGAGCCCAAACCTGGAGACATTCCCCCTATCACAGTGGATACAATGACCACCGTTATCTCCGGACAGGTACAAGAAACATTTATCATAGCAGCTTTTGGCAATTTGGCAATTCATCTTTGTTAGAATCTTCACATGCATTATAAGGTTCTTTCTCTAATGCAGTAGAAATCTGTGTTTTTAAGCAACCATAATATACTCTTTATGCATTTATCAAAGCAGAAAAATTAAGCCACTGATCATTTTTTCTCTTAACTTATAAAGATGTGATATTTTTCATGAAACCTGCAGGAATTCCATTTGTCTGCCATGGAGCTGAGAATCATTCAGGAGATCGAGCTCACCATCATGAAGATCACCTACAGAGAGATTGTAACTGAGGACGGAGAGTTGATGGTGACCACCACTGCCACTGAGGCGGTGCAGCCAGCCTTCGACACTCCGGTCAAAAACTACAGAATCATGGAGGGAATGAGCGTCACCTTCCACTGCAAGATGTCTGGAACGCCGCTCCCCAAGGTGAGACATCTTGAAATAAAAAGTTCTTCTTTGGTTACTTCTATTAAACAGATCACCTGCAACAGACATAACAGAGACAGTCAAACAGGATTGACTGACGCCTTGACTTTGTGGCAGATTTCTTGGTTCAAAAATGGCCAGCGCATCAGGCCCAGTGACCGCTACCAGATGGAGGTTCTCCAGGATGGACGAGCCAGCCTCCGCCTATCTATGGTGCAACCAGAAGATGAAGGCGTGTACACTGCCTTCGCCACCAACATGAAAGGAAATGCTGTCTGCTCAGGGAAGCTTTATGTGGAGTCATCTGCAGCCGCTCCTCAGAGATACACACCACAACCTGCAGTGCAGAGGATCAGGTAAAATATGAGTCAAAGCAAGTTCTTCAGAGTGTATGACTTAAATGCTCATTACATTTTGAATTTTCCTCAGATCCACATCACCTCGTTCTCTGAGCCGCTCTCCTGGCCGTTCACCTAGCCGTTCACCCGGACGATCTCCTGCTCGTCGTCTTGATGAGACTGACGAACAGCAGCTGGAAAGACTTTACAAACCCGTATTTGTCATGAAACCTACTGCATGTAAATGCCCTGAGGGACAAACTGCCAGATTTGACCTGAAAGTTGTTGGCCGACCAATGCCTGACACTTATTGGTTCCACAATGGTGAGACACATAAAAGGAATCTTCATTGACGGTGTTGATAAATGTAGAATGCTTGTTACTCAATCCAACTTCAATTATGTGGCCTTTTCAGGACAACAAATTGTTAGTGACCATACCCATAAGATTGTGGTTAAAGAAGATGGGACTCAGTCCCTGATCATTGTCCCAGCCATGCCCCATGACTCTGGAGAATGGACAGTGGTGGCTCAGAACAGAGCTGGGCGCTCATCCATCTCCGTCACTCTCACTGTTGATGGTAAGACTTCACTGTACAGTTTCCATGACCTCTGCTTAAGGTTTATTGCAAGACAATCCTTTGGGACATATATTAACATAATGTTTCTATCTTTTTTAGCTAAGGAAACCTTGGTCCGTCCCCAGTTTACTGAGAAACTGAGGAACATCAGTGTGAAAGAGGGTACTCTAGTTGAACTGGCGGTTAAAGCCATTGGAAACCCACTGCCTGACATCGTCTGGCTGAAAAACAGCGACATAATCACCCCACACAAGCACCCGCACATTAAGTATGTCTCATATTAAAATAAACTCTAATATCTCTTCTGAGTTTTCAGGAAATCCACAGTAGTATTAGAATGTTCTTATATTTAGAGCATTGTATCAAAAAAGACAATACTATTTAAGAGAGCTGTTTTATTTGCTTGTAATGTGGGATTTCTCCACTTTAAGAGA
Source organism: Gambusia affinis (assembly GCF_019740435.1). Taxonomy (NCBI): domain Eukaryota; kingdom Metazoa; phylum Chordata; class Actinopteri; order Cyprinodontiformes; family Poeciliidae; genus Gambusia; species Gambusia affinis. The sequence goes on from NC_057878.1 coordinate 25,133,719, forward strand.
GTAAGACTAGTAGTTAATATCCAAAGTGTCTGAAGTTGTTAATATGAAACTTTGCTGTTTTAGGATTGAAGGAACCAAAGGAGAGGCCAAATTCCAAATCCCCTCAGCAGGCGGACCAGACAGTGCATGGTACACCGCCACTGCCATCAACAAGGCTGGCAGAGACACCACCCGCTGCAGAGTCAATGTTGAGATTGAATATGTTGAGCCTGAACCAGAGAGGAAGCTCATTATTCCCAAAGGAACCTACAAAGCCAAAGAGATCACCGCACCAGAGCTGGAGCCTCTCCACCTCCGTTATGGCCAAGAGCAGTGGGAGGAAGGCGACCTTTATGACAAGGAGAAGCAGCAGAAACCATTGTTTAAGAAGAAGCTCACATCTGTCCGAATGAAGCGTTTTGGTCCAGCCCACTTTGAGTGCAGGCTGACTCCAATTGGAGACCCCACCATGGTGGTGGAGTGGCTGCATGATGGCAAGCCTCTGGCTGCTGCTAACAGGCTGCGTATGGTCAATGAGTTTGGCTACTGCAGCCTGGACTATGAGGTTGCTTATGCAAGAGACAGTGGTGTGATCACCTGCAGAGCAACCAACAAGTTTGGAGTCGACCAGACCTCGGCTACCCTGATCGTCAAGGACGAGAAGGGCCTTGTTGAGGAATCTCAGCTTCCTGAAGGAAGAAAGGGAGTTCAACGAATTGATGAAATGGAACGACAGGCTCATGAAGGTGGACCTTATGGAGTAACTGCTGAAGAAGAAACAGAGAAAATGAAACCTGAGATTGTCCTTCTCCCTGAGCCTGTCAGGGTTATGGAAGGTGACACAGCCAGATTCCGCTGCAGAGTGACCGGCTACCCTTCTCCAAAGGTTAACTGGTACCTTAACGGACAACTCATCCGCAAAAGCAAGAGATACAGACTTCGCTACGATGGCATTTACTACCTGGAGATTACAGATATCAAATCCTATGATTCAGGAGAGGTAAAAGTTATAGCAGATAACAACCTGGGTTCAGCTGAATATGTTGTGAAGTTGGAGATTCAACAGAAGGAAGACTTCAGAACTCATCTGCGCCATGCTGCTGAGGGTAAAGCAAGTGAAGCTCCTGCTGAGTCAGGGAGAGTATCATTTGAGGTGGTGAAGGCTGAGCAACCCACTGAGGACACTCAGCTGAAGGAGGTGGTCAAGCTTAAGAAAGCCCAGAGAATTGTCCACGAAAAAGCCGTAGAAGAGTCTGAGGAACTGAGGAGCAAATTTAAGCGCAGGACAGAGGAAGGCTATTATGAGTCCATCACCGCTGTTGAGCTCAAGTCACGTAGGAGAGATGATTCTTATGAAGATCTGCTACGAAAGACAAAAGAGGAGCTTCTTCACCATGCAAAGGAAAAGGAGGAGGCTGAGAAGAAGAAGGAGGAAGAGCGCCTCAAACTCACTGCAAAACCTCTGAAACCAGAAAGGATCAAGCTTTCACCCAGCATGGAAGCTCCTAAGATCCTGGAGCGCATCACCAGCCAGACAGTTGCACTGGGAGATGAAGTCAAATTCAGAGTCAGAGTTGTTGGTAGACCAGATCCTGAGTGCCAGTGGTTCAAGAATGGTGTTCAGTTGGAAAAATCAGACCGTATTTACTGGTTCTGGCCCGAAGACCATGTGTGTGAACTTGTGATCAGAAACGTGTCAGCTGAGGATTCAGCTAGCATCATGGTTAAGGCAACCAACAAGGCTGGAGAGACATCCAGCCATGCTTTCCTGCTGGTGCAAGGTACTGCAACAGTGAATTCTTCAAACTATAACTTGTTTCCTCTTGAATAGTGTGTTTTCTAATAAAACATGATGTGATGTTTCTGCAGCAAAACAAGTCATCACTTTTACACAGAAGCTTGAGGACCTCAATGCCAAAGAGAAGGACACCATGGCTACATTTGAGTGTGAAACTAATGAGCCTTTTTTTAAGGTTAAATGGCTCAAGAATAACATGGAGATCTTCTCAGGAGATAAGTACAGGATGCACTCAGACAGAAAGGTCCACTTCCTGTCTGTGCTGACTCTTGAAATGAGGGATGCCGCAGAATATTCATGCGTGGTTGTAGATGATGAGAACATCAGAACCAGCGCCAAGCTCAATGTTGAAGGTTTGTTGATAATGATGAAATCATGGTCAAAGTTTAAAAAACGTCAATAATTTCATTGAGATAAAGATTTCATTTGAAGACTTGTTTTATATGGGAGTTTCTATTTGACAATAAATAGGATTTGGTCAATAAAGTGTTAGTTTCTTAAGAGCTTTATTTGATCAAACTATCAACAGGAGCTCCTCTGGAGATGGTGAAGCAGCTGGAGAACACAGAGGTGCCTGAAACATACTCTGGAGAATTTGAATGTGTTGTAACCCGTGAAGATGCTGAAGGCACCTGGTACTTTGAGGACAAGCTGCTCTCTCCCAGTGGTAAATACGTCATGACCTCCCGCCGTGGAAGACACAGTCTGTCTGTGAAAGATGTCAAGAAAGAAGACCAGGGCAAATATACCTTCAAAGTGGGTGAATTCACAACAACTGCCTCACTAAAGATGAAATGTAAGTCATTATTCACATTGCAAATTAGAGACATGTATTTTGATCACTTTTTTCCACTTAGTTGATCTTCAATTTTACTTTGTTTTTTGGGGGGAGTTTTGGCTTCCATTTCTGAATACTTGTGTCTTCATGTCTTAGTGCGTCCCGTCACCTTGGTTCAGCCTTTGACGGACCTAACTGTTTGCGAGGGTGATATTGCCCAGCTCGAGGTCAAGTTCTCACAAGAAAATGTTGAAGGCAGCTGGAAGAAGAATGGACAACCAATTACAGCTTCTGACCGTGTGCACATCGTTATTGATAAACAAGTCCACAAACTCCTGATTGAAGATGCTACCAAGGATGACTTTGGATCATATTCATTTGTGGCTCCTGATCATGATATCACAACCACTGCAAAGCTGTTGATTCAGAGTAGGTCTCTCAAACTCATCTACTTAAATAAAACAACATTCTGCCTCAAAATAAACATTTTTGAAATGGAATGCCTCTTGTTGCAGGTATTGGCATCCTTGTTCCATTAAAGGATGCATCTACCATTGAAGGCACCAAAGCTGTCCTGGAGGCCAAGATCTCTGCTCAGGATATTAGCTCTGTCAAGTGGTACCACAATGACAATTTGTTGGTGCCCAGTGACCGGGTCTGTATGGTGGCAAAGGGAACCAAGCAGCGTTTGGTTTTCAGCAGGACCTACGCTTCTGATGAGGGTCGCTACAAACTAGTTGTTGGCCGAGTGGACACCAGCTGCAAACTCTCTGTTGAGTGTAAGTTACCCACAGTGATTTTCCAAGCGCGTGCTTATTACAAAATAAATGATCAACATTTTAACTGAAAATGTTTAACATGCTGTTGAAAAAAAACTATATACAGTAGAGACCAAAAGTTTGGACACACTTTCTAATTGAATTCAATTACAAGGTGTGTCCAAGCTTTTGGTCTGTACTATATATTTATATATATTTTATCTTAAACTTACATTAGACTTTAGAATAAATGTGTGTGTTAAATGTTAAATGTTAATAAATGTTCCCAAGAACTCATTGCATATACGTGTGGCATTGCATTCTTCATTAAGTCTAAAAAAATTGTTAGAATCAGAAGATAAGTCTCCACAGACTTGATTTAATCTGAACATCAAGCAAAGTTAAATTCATTAAAGGGTAGTCTACCTGTCATTGCTCCATCTATAGAATAGTTTGAGAATTGCGTAACTTGTGTTTTACTTGAACAGCTGTGCAGATCCTGAAGCCAATGAAGGACATGGAGTGCTCTGAATCTGAGAACGTCTCCTTCGAAGTTGAGGTTTCCCACCCAGGCATCGACCCCTATTGGACCTTCAAGAACCAGCCACTCAAAGCCAGCGGCAGCCACAAGATGGAAACCAAGAATAAGCACCACATCCTTACAGTCATCAACGCAATGAAGGATGAAGAGGGCGAGTACATGTTCGCTGCTGGTGAGAAGACGTGCAGAGCTTCACTTACTGTGACAGGTATGCTGGATATGACTTTAACAAGCTGAACGCCCTCTGTGACCGTCTCTTTAATGATGATGTAACCATCCTGTGTCACCAGGTGGTGCCATCAAGAAACCTTTGCAAGATCTGGTTGTAGCTGACTCCCAGACTGCTGTGCTGGAGTGTCAAGTCGCAAACCCATCTGCTGAAGGAAAGTGGCTGAAGGATGGACAGCCTGTCGATTTCAGTGAGAATGTGCTGAGTGAGGTGAACGGTGCCGTGAGGCGTCTTGTCATTGTTATCACAAAAGCCACGGATATCGGAGAGTACACATATCAAGTGGCCACCTCCAAGACCACCGCCAGTCTGAAAGTTGAAGGTAGGACTGTTTCTGTCCACTGCTGATTGATCCATTCAGGATATCTTCTAAAATAATAAACTATAACTTTAGAATGAGACACTTCTGAATCTCACTAAAATCATGATTCAATGCTTTTAAAACGATAACTACATTTTCCTGTGCAGCTGTAAAGATCAAGAAGACCCTGAAGAACCTGAATGTGGTTGAGACTCAGGAGGGTGTATTCAGTCTTGAGCTGACCCATGAGAACGTCAGGGGAGCACAGTGGATCAAGAATGGTGTTGAGATCCAGTCCAGTGATAAATTTGAGATCAGTATGGAGGGCACAGTTCACACACTGAAGATCAACAACTGCTCCACACAAGATGAATCAGTTTACTCCTTCAAACTTGGAAAGCTGTCTGCAAACGCCAGACTTAATGTTGAAAGTAAGTAAAGCACTACGGTAAGTTGGGATTCACAAAATAGATTTTTTTAAGTGTTTTTATGAACGTGAACTCTCTCCCAGCTCTTAAGATCCTGAAGAAGCCAAAGGATGTGACATCACTGCTGGGTGCAACTGCTATGTTTGAAGTGGGCATCTCTGAAGACAACATCCCAGTTAAATGGATGTTCAAGAACACTGAGCTGAAGTCAAACGAGCACTACACCTTGCTTTCTGAGAAAAGGACTCACAAATTAGTTATCCAGGATGTGGACAGCAGCAAAGAGGGCGAATACACTGCAGTGATTGGTCACCTGCACTGCAGTGCTCACCTAAGTGTTGAGTGTAAGTTTAAAAAAATAATTATTCTCTAGTATTAATGGATTACAGGAAGCCAACCATTCGACCCTGTGTTGTTTCTGCAGCTCTGCGGGTAACCAAACCCCTAAAGAACGTAGAGGTCCCTGAAACCCAGGTGGCCAATTTCGAGTGTGAAGTTTCTCACTTCAACGTGCCGTCCACCTGGCTAAAGAACGGTGTCGAGATTGAGATGAGTGAGAAGTTCAGGATTGTGGTTCAGGGGAAACTCCACCAGCTGAAGATCATGAACACCAGCAGGGAAGACTCTGCAGAGTACACCTTCGTCTGTGGGAATGACCGAGTGTCAGCGACGCTCACTGTCAACCGTAAGATCCGGAGAAACAATTTTGTAAAAGAGTTCTTATTAAAAACTGCTGCCTCTTTCCTTATAAGCATCCTCATCTAAGTGATTGGAGTGTAAAATCTTTTCTTCAGTTTTTTCTCTATGTGTGAAGGAATTCCAGAATTTAACCTCAGGACTTTTTCTTTCCAGCTATTCTGATCACAACAATGCTGGAGGACCTGAATGCTCAGGAGAAAGACACCGTCACATTTGAGGTGAACGTCAACTACGAGGGAATCACTTACAAATGGCTCAAGAACGGTGTGGAGATCAAATCCACAGACAGATGCCAGGCTCGCTGCAAACAATTCAATCACACTCTGAGCTTCAGGAACGTCCACTTTGGAGACAGCGCTGAGTACACCTTCACAGCCGGGTCCGCAGCTACTAAAGCTAAACTCTATGTGGAGGGTAAGATGTGGAAATGTCTACAATTGTGGTCATTAAATACTTTTTAACTGTCCAACTCTCAGAAATACCAAAATAAACATAAAGACCCTAATAACTTGGTTACAGTTGTTACTTTTGCTTTAAGCGTAATATTTATATCCTGCAGCTCGTGTGATTGAATTCACTAAACACCTGAAGGACCTGAAGATCACAGAGAAGAAAAGGGCGACGTTTGAGTGTGAAGTATCTGAGCCGAACGTCCAGGTGATGTGGATGAAGGACGGCCAGGAGCTGGAGATGTCTGACAGGTAAAAAGAAGTTGTCATTCAAGTGAAGGAACATTTTAGACATTTTTCCAACGTTATCAACAACTTCTGGCTTTTCTTTATTGATTTTCCTGCAGGTACAAAATGTCCTCAGACAACTTTGTGCATCGTCTGGTTCTGCCGTCTGTCCACATGTCTGATGCCGGCGAGTACACAGCTGTAGCCGGGTCGAGCATATCTGTTGGACATCTGGGAGTTGAGGGACGAGATGTTAAAATCTCTGAACCTGAAAGCAGAGACATTACAGTGAGTTACCTGTTATGTGGAGCTTCAACCCAATCTGAGATTTGATTCTGCTCCTTGAATAGTCTCTAAATTTTATGTATGAAGCTGACATAATCGTCTTTTTGTCCAGGTGGTGGAGAAACAAAGAGCAACCTTTGAGTTTGAGGTAAATGAGGATGAAGTGGAGGGTCACTGGCTGAGGAATGGAGCAGAGATTCACTTTGCAGAGGAAGAGAGGTTCAACTACGCCACCATCAGGAAACTGCATCGCCTCACTATCTCTGAGACATTCAGGAGCGATGCTGGAGAGTACACCTTCATCGCTGGCAAAAACCGCAGCACCATGAACCTTCATGTGAGATGTAAGAGATCCTTCAGTCAGCAGCTTGACACATTTTTCCGGAACAAATGTATTCTTTATTTACTGCAAAAACATTTAAGAAGTATTTCACATCTGTGCTAGAGAGAATGTAGTGCATCAGTAGTTTTTTGCTGAGTGATGTTCAAAAGAAAAATATTATTTTGTTGAATGTAAAAGGTATTTTCACAGATTCTGCTCTGCTTTTTACCTGAATGTTTGGTTTTCTATGTTCAGTGCCAGAGCCGCCTCAGATCGTACGCCACATGCAGGCCCAGACGGTGATGTCGGGTCGGTCTGTGCGCTTTTCAGCGCAGGTGAGCGGCCTTCCTCAGCCTCAGGTGACCTGGTACAAAGACTCCCAGCTTCTGTCCGCAAGTTACAAATGCAAATTCCTCCACGATGGAGATGAGCACACACTACTTCTGCTGGAGGTCTTCCCTGAGGATGCAGCCGTCTACAGCTGCGAGGCCAAGAACGACTACGGAGAGGCAACAAGCTCCGCCCCTCTCAGTGTGGAAGGTCAGACGTAGTTTATGATGAAGCATCAAAGTTTTTAGTTTTATATTTTTCTTCTTCAAGAAGAAGAAGAAAAATATTCTGGGCAAAATAATTGCTTGGAATAATTGTCTTATTATTTGAAGCAATTATTTTAATTAATTGTGGGATTTAATAACTGAACATTTATGTAACTAAATGAAAATATCAGCATTCAATTTGTAAGTAGTAGAAAGCATCAAGTTAAATAAAGTTGTGTTCATTTTATGACTTTGTTTTAAACTTTTTATTATTAATGCAATTAAGTTTATTTGCTAGGATATTACACCATCCAATGTTGTCTTGAAAGATTTTCCCCCCCCAAGTCATGTTAAATAATAAAAAAAAAAAATTCAGAAAACATTTTTTCAAAGTTCATAGAAAAAAATGATATAATCACTGTAGATGAGCAGAAAGTAGTCATCTTTACCAGGTCAGTAAACTAAACACGTTGTCTTTCAGTTCCTGAGGTGATTGAAACCGTTCGGATTTCTCCTCCGGTTCTGATCACTCCTATGAGGGACGTTCTGGTCTCAGTGGGACAGCCTGCCCAGCTGAATTGCATCGTCTCTGGGGAAGGTACTCACCTCTCATCAGCTTCCCCTGTTTGATAAATCAAATGAGTGTTGGATCTACTCACCTCTGGGATTATCAGGGTTGTTTCTGAACACGTCAGGTGATGCTGACTTTCGTGAACGCTGTGTCCCCAGATCTGCAGATTTCTTGGTTCTGTAATGATAAAGAGATCCGGCAGTCTGACATCTTCAGAATGTCTCATTTGGATGAAACCTGCCTGCTGGAGATTTCCAGAGTCCTCCCTTCACATGAGGGAGAGTATTCGTGCATTGCCACAAACATAGCAGGAATGGTCACATGTTCTGCCACTTTGAACCTTGATGGTGAGTTTGAAATAATATCAACTGGCATGCAGTGTGTTTTTAAAATAAAACAGCGTGAGAGAGGCCACCACTTACTGCATGGTCTTCAGACGCTCATCTCAGAAAGCATGACTTGAGGACGCAGATCATGCCATCTACCTGCCAGGTCCTCACAAAGCTGCTCTGATTTTTAGCTTCAATAGCAAATAAAATGATCATCTTCTTGTATGTTTGTGCTACCAGAACCTGTATTTAGACATAATTGTAGTGGTATCTTGATGACATTAAGAAGGAAGTGCCTTATTCTCTGTGCATGTAGAGAACTCAGTAGATTTAGTTTGACCTATTTCTTGCTATAAGCCTTGTCCTACAGGATTTTCTGCTGTGCTGCATGATATCATCTCTTCCTACTTCTGCAGCTCCTAACAGTGTTTGTTGAGACACAAATCTTTGTTTCAGAGTAAATCAGCATGGTCGAAACAGCTGGACCGTGGAAGTTCAGCTTTTCGGATTCCTTACACTCACGGACATAATCCACATCTGTTTCATAAATTTTGGCTCCTGTCAAGTTTGCATGATTGACTGTGGAAAGCAGCCACTGTCCAGTCTTCACTGAGCCTGACTGATCCTCAACACTCCAACCCAACTGCACTTTGGCAAACAAATAACCAGGAAAAATCACCGGAATTGTGCTGTGTTGACCTAATTCTTCTATTCTTTCTTACTGCCCAGATGAAAAAGCCTTAGATAGCGTGTCGAGTTCTGAGACTAAAATAACTCAGACACTGGAGGCTCAGACAGAGAGTTTCAGCTCTCTGTCGATGGGTCAAACAACCCACAGTTTTGAGTTTTCCGAGGTTGTCTCTGAAGCTTCCTCCATGTCTTTGAGGACGTTTGAGATTCAGATGGAGAGTGTAACCTCAGAGGAGATGAGCTCTCGAAGCCGCTTTGATTTGAAACTCTCAGCCAGCCCCCAGCTGCTGATGGAAATGAGTGACATCAGAGTGAAAAGTGGCGAGATGGCTGAGTTCAGCTGCTCGTTCGATGGGCAGCCCTTCATTGGAGTGGTATGGGATCATAACGGTCAGAACTTGGTGGACACGGACCGGGTAAGGAGCTCTCAGAGTGGGGGCCTGTTGTCTCTGGTCATCCACAGTGTCGACATGGCCGATCAGGGAATATACTCCTGCACAGCTACCAACCAACACGGTCAAAACAGTTCTTCTGCCAGGCTCACTGTTGAAGGTGCTTAATCTTTCTTTCTTGTGATTTCCAACTAGTCCATTTCACTTCTCCATCTGCTCTCCCTGCTTTGGACCCCTTTTCATAACGTAATATTGCCTCCTAGTTTATAATCTGTTAGAATAATGTAATAACAACCTCTGTAGTGTAGTGTTGCTCCCTCCCACCATACCGGCTTCACCTCACTAATCTCATTCTCCATCCTACTAACCTTTTATTGATTATAGCCATAGCCGTTTACTCTCTGACCCTTAATTACTCTCCCTAACTTTATTCTCACTCAGCTAAAGAAGCAAACCTCAAAGCAGACACCCCCATGCCCACCGATTCTGTTCGTAAAGTGTCTCAACCAGAAAAGGAAAGCTCTAGAGATCTTTCTGAGCAAGAGAAGCAGGAGTCCAAGACAAAGCTCCAGTCTTTGCCTAAATCCTCCCAGAGACCGTACCACCTCATCAGCCAGTTGTATTTCCCAGATGTCCTGCCTCAAGATGAGCGGAGCCATCGCCTCTCCAACAGCCCAGAGTTTCTGATCAAACTCCCCCCTGAGTTGCTGATCCAAAACAAAGACAGTAACTCCCTGTACTGTATTATGAAGGGCCTTCCCACTTCATATGTCATTTGGCTTTACAACCGTCTGAATGTCAAGGATTCTGTTTGGTACTCTCTGAAACAAGACAGCTCTTTTTGCTGTGTAAATGCTAATAATGTGGGAGCCAGACCAGGGGGCTCTCACTATTTCAAAAATCTAACCTCAGCTGGGGATGCTGAGTGCAGCACAGTGATGAAAGGTTGGCATTTGCATGCTTTTGGTCCTTCTGCTCACTCTTGACTTTCTGTGGCCTGCACCCATGCACATTGTTTTTCACCTGCACAGCCATCATGAACACACTTCTTCACAGGGCAATTCTTCTTCTACGTCTTTAACCATGTTTAGGCAAGGTCTCTGACTCTTTGTCTTGCATTTTGACTAAAACATTAGTAGAGATATGAAGAGGGACAATCACAAAACCACAAAACTTTACCAAGAAGACAGATGTGCCACCCACTAAAAAGAACAAATGGAGGCATGAAAGAAGAACAGGTCAAAGAAACAACCCAAATGGATCATATGGTTGCACGACTCTTCACAGATTCTAACTGCCTTGCACTATGAATTCAGCTATAAAAATGTCCTTAACTGTAAACAATTTGTGTCTTTACAGTAACCGAAGTGGAGAAGGAACCAGTGGTAAAGGAGGAAGTTAAAGGTAAATACTGCTTCAACACTGCAATATGTTTGTATATAGTAGTGTTGAATTATCTTTATTATATCTTAAATTTTATGTATTTTGCTATGTGTTGTCTATGCTAGAAATTAGTCTGTTTTGATATGGTAGTTTAGTTCTATTTTAATTTAAATTTAATGCAAATTGTTTCCACCAATGTGAATTTATTTTTAAAATCTTCTGATATTTTTGACAAAACACACAATGTTTTTTTTTTTAGGATTTTACCAGGAAGCATTTTTGAACAAAAATAGTGTTTAGTGTCAGCTTGTTTAAATGTTAAATTTTTAGTACATCAGCATCTAATCCTGTGGTCAAATACAACTCATCTGTAAATGGAAAAAAAACAAAACACTGTGATTTCACTTGAGCTGATTGATGCTGGGATGTGTGATTTACTTTCAACTGTCATTACTCCACTCAGCCTTTTCTAGCTCAACGATCAGAGTGGAAGAGGAAACCCAGGAGTCATACTACACTGGCTTAAAATTAGCCGACAAAACCAGAACACTTGAACTCAAACCAGAAACTAAGCGCTTCTCCAGCTCTTTGGAGAGGAAAAAAGAAAAACCTGTTTTCCTTAGCAAACTTTCTTCAGCAGCTGCAGTTGTTGGAGAAACTTTTGCCTTTACTGTCAAAGTGTCCGGATTCCCAAAGCCCACTGTTCAATGGTTCCACAATGGGCAGATAATAACCAGTTCATCAGTTTATACATTTATTCATGAACAAGAGGAGTACAGTTTAGTTATTAACAAAGTTCAAAGAGAATTTGAGGGAGAGTACTCCTGCACAGTCAGCAACAGATTTGGCCAGTCAACTTGCTCTTCTTATCTTCATGTTCAGGTAAAGGAGCCAGAACAAGAGAAAAGGGTTGATGACAAAGCAACTGCAGCAACTGGTCAACCTCCAAAGTTCATGAAAGCTATAGAGTCAGTTCAGCTATCAGAGGGTGGTCAGTGTTTTTTCAGGTATATGCTGACTGGAGAACCACTCCCTGATGTTCAGTGGTTAAAAGGAAGCATCCATATTGAGCCTGCTGCATTTAACATGATGGTGAACAACCCAGATGGATCAGGCTTTTTCAGTATCGTGAGTGTTAAACAAGAACATAGTGGTATCTACACATGTAAGGCATTCAACCCATATGGGGAAGACTCTTGTAGTGCTGAGTTGTTGGTATTCAATGAAAAATCTCAAGAAGAGCACAAGTTCATTCAAAAAACTAAAGGCTTGAAGATATCACTAACCGAGCAAAGCACAGAGTCTCAGGTGTACTATGAAAGAAGCCGTTCTGATCAGATGATTTATACCATTAGCACTGAAGACCGGCAGATTATTCCTAGCGAGGAGGTGGAAACCCTCCAAGAGCTGAATGTCTCTGCTGCTACTCTTCAAAAAGAGCAACTGACCCACCAAGCTGCCCTTTTGCAGTCTCATGAAATTCATGAGAGTGTTTCCTTGACCCCAGCTCATCCCTTGGAAGTCTTGGCTGTTCCTGCAAAGCAACTTCCCAAAGCCTCTTTCTTATCTTCAGTCCAGGAGAGACAAAAGATAACAGAGCAGCACTCAGAGAGAATCCTGAGTCCTGAGGTAGTGGAACTGGAGTTCTCAAAAGAACAACAATCTAAAATCATGTCAGCTACATCTGAGGAGGTCATTTCCCTCACCACTGTGAGAGCTGAGCCTTTGACGGACCGGACGCCAGAGCACATGCAGACCACAACTGAGCCCAAGCAGGTTGTCAGCAGTTACCAAGTGGAATCTGCTTTACCTATTCTTGCTGATGTGTCAGATGCTGTGGAAAGACCAGAGGAGGAGAGAGGTTTTAGAGTTCAAGAGGGGGTTAAGATTTTATACTCTGCTCAATCTGCTCAGCAGTTGTTGCTTACAGAAACACACTCTGAGGCTCTGCTAGCTTTAGACCCTGCCGTTAAACCACAAATTGAAAAAGAACAATCTAAACCAGTGCTTGCTCCAGTGAGTGAAACTAGGGTGACTCTATCTAAAGAGCAGAAATATGAAACAAAGACACCGGAGCAAGAAAGCATCCAGCCAAGTAAAGATAAGATATGTAAATCTGCCATAGTAACTGAGGAGAAATATCAGATTCAGGGTGAACAGACAGTACAGGTGGCACCTCTAGAGACTCCGACATGTCTGCAGACTAGTTGCGAGGATAAACAAGTTTTAAATTTGCAAGTTATCACTGATCAGGGTGTTTTAGAGTCTGAGGGAAGACTCAGCAGTGAAAAGCCCCCAATGGAGCTGGCAGACATGGCTAAGAATCCAGCTTTGCTGTATTCAGTGACTCAAGACGAACAGAGGACTGTGGTATGTGAGGCAACTTCAGAGTTCACAGCAGAACCCGACTATGCATCTGTTCAGCCAAAGAAAGAGCAACCACAACCAAAATACCTCCAATCGAGCCATTCTGTATCAGTTTTACCAAAGGAAGGCATCATTGCCTTTACTAAACTTGATCAGCATGTGGCATTACCAAAACAGGAGCGGGCTAGAAGCCATGCTGCGTCCTCAGAGACACAAAGAGAGATCATAGCAGAGTATCATAAAGACCTCAATGTTTCTGTGGAAGGGATTAAGGCACAGAATCAGACTGAATCTAGACCTCCAAACATTCTTGGTGTGTCCTCCCAGCCCCTGCGCCTTCCAAAGGAGACCCCTTTCACTGAAAGCTTCAGAGAGCAGCGAGCTTTAGTTCAGAGAGAGGATCAGTGGAATATTATGCAATCTTTGAACGTCACAGACACTCAGGTTTTAGAGGAAGGTCACACTGCCAGTCTTCACACTGACGAGAAATTCAAGCCTGAATCAAAAGTTGAACCCAAGATCCCAAAGAGACCTGTATTCATAGAAGAAAAGGCAGTTGCAACTGAAAGGTGCACCATCTTAGAGGCTGCTGAGCAGGATTTTGCGGTGCAGATCCAGGAGGGACAATCAGTCCGGCAATCGGTGCTGTTAGAAGAAAAGCGGGTCCTCCTGGTCGAACAATCAAGCGAGATTCATAAACCAGAAGCTTCCACTGTCAGTGTTAAGACACAACCTAAAGGTGTTGTTTTTATTCATGAGTCTCAGGGTGCTCATGCTCTACCTAAAGAACTCAACTTTGTTCTGAATATCCCAAAATCAACAAGAATGACTATTCGGCGTCAGTTGAGAGAAGCTCTTCAGTCTGCTGTGGCCAGTGATCAACCAGTCTTACTAGCAGAAGTGGTGGGAAAGTTAGAAACAGTGGAGATACAGGAGGTCAAAGTTCAACGAGAACCCAGATGGACCACATTCACATATCTGATCACATCGCCTGGTGTCCCACTGGAGATCACACTGTCCTTCCAAGGAGAATATCCTCAGAAAGCTGATCTTAAGTCTGAGCTGCAGGTAGCTCTACGGGCGATGGTTTTCCAGGAGCAGCAAAGTCTTTCGTCAGGACAGCAAGCCATATTGCCAATTGACATACCTCAGAAGGCTCAGGTCAGCTCAATACCCTCTAAAGAGATGTTGTCAACCATGATGGACTCAGTGGTGGTGGCAGAGAGTGTTGTTGGGTTTCCTCCAGAGGCATCTCATTCTGCAGAAGTCAGAACTGAATTGATGCGTTCTTTCCAAAGTGCAACAATTCAGAGCCATGCTGAGGAATCCAGGAAAGTGAGTCGGACAGAATTTACATCAGAGAGGGACATCACTGAAGTAACCACCTTGTCAGCTGTAGAGAACGTTCCCGCAGTACATGTGGACACTTTAGTTCACAGAGAAACCAGAGAGGAGTATCTTTCAGAGGCCATCCTAATCAGTGAGTCCTCTGACAGCCTTATTGATCATCCTGTTATTATTGAGTCTCTAGAGGATGTTTGTGCTGAAATAAATGATAAAGCTGTTTTTACCACTACTATCAAGTATGCCACCAAGGTTAACTGGTTTTTCAATGGCCAGCTAGTGAAATCTGGTAAAGAGTTCAAGTGTTCTGAAGACCATGACACATACACACTAATTGTCAACAAAGTTGTCAAGGAGAGGCATCAAGGAGAATATGTCTGTGAGGCTGAAAATGAAGTCGGCAGGACTACAACATCTTCAAGGCTCACTGTGGTCTCAAAAGGTTTGATGATGGACAGTTCTTTGATATCATCCACTAACTTCACATATTAGCTTATATCATGTTCTGCTGTCTCTAGACCTCCAAAAAATAAAAAATTACATTTAAATTTGAAAGTTTGAGGTTTTAATCAGAGACCAGAACCGTCCTCACATTTCCTCTCTCCCATCTGCACTTCTCCATAAACATGCCATCCTCACATCCATTCCTATTTCTTTCTAGGAATTACCTTCCATGTTATTCAGCACCTGCCATTCCTCATCCTTGGTCCATTCCTTGCATGCATATCTTTTTTTTCTCAACCTAACCCTGACACAACTTTCCTCCTCCACAGTCATCACTGGATTCATTTCTTTGAGTCACTCTTCATTCCAGGGCTACTTCAGTCTTCAGAAAAATAGTCAGCCTTCTTTCCATTCAGACTGCTTTACTCACTTTGTCATTTCTTTTTCATTTCTCTCCTCAAAACACAGTGAAACCTGTGTTCAAACACAGAATTGTTCCTCTGGAGATCAACATCGGCAATTCTGCCAGGTTTGAATGTGATACAGAGGATGCTCCAAATGTGAACTTCAAGTGGTTCAAAGATGGTCACCCCATCAAAGATGGTGATAAGTACAGGATTATCAGTCGCTTCTCTGCTTCCTCTCTGGAAATTCTGAGCTCTTCAAAGGATGACAGTGGAGAGTATACCTGTAAGGCATCCAATCAACATGGCAGTGATGAATGCTCTGCTTCTCTCGGTGTGACAGGTAAGAACAATGCATGTTTCCTCATTTCTCTGTGATTGACTTTGGGCCTTTCCAGGAGTTTATCCATATTTTGAGATAAACAGATTTGTTTTTGTACTGTTATACTTTTCCCCCCCTCTTGGTTTTCGTGGTTCTACTACACAGTATGACATTTTATCACTAACATCTTTTCATTCTTAATCTTTGTAGAGAAACTTCCTCCAGTTTTTCAAACTAAACCTGACAACCAGACTGTGTATGTTGGAAAGAGGGCACTCATACAGTGTATGATAGCAGGATCTGCTCCTCTAAATGTTGTGTGGCTAAAAGACCACCAGCTTGTGCCCTCTATGTCAGAACACTACCAAACCTTTTGTGAAAAGAATAAGCACACTCTTGAGATCAAAACGCTTGAGGCAGCCGACCATGGGCTGTATGTGTGCAGGGCATCTAATAACGTTGGGATGGCTGAGTGCAGCATGGAACTGCGTGTTGTTGATAAGCCCAACTTTGTAAAGCCCCTGGGTTCGGTTGCTGCAGTGGTGGGAGCTCCTCTTCACCTGGAATGTCAGGTGGATGAGGACACAGGAGTAACTGTTACCTGGACCAGAGATGGTAGGAAAGTCCACCAATCTCCAGACTGTAAACTGTCTTTTGAGAATAAGACAGTAAACCTTGATATACTAAAAACCACACTGAAAGATTGTGGGAATTATGTGTGTACGGTGGCAAATGATGCCGGAAGTGCTTCTTGCTCCACTTCTGTCAAAGTACAAGGTAAGTTATTTATATTCCCGTTTTTTAGTGCTTGAAACTTTCAGGAAACCAAGAAGAAAAACTTAGTTTTTCATGTTCTTGGTGTCTTGTGAGATAGATTGTTCTTCTCATCTTAATGAGCTTTGTTTTCAATGCTGGTTTCTTGTTTTTAAATTACATCTTCAACTCCATATAATGGTTCTGACTAACCATACCCCTGCAGAGCCACCAGTCTTTGTAAAGAGACTGGAGGGTACAACAGTTTGGAAGCGAGGCAGCACAGCTCGGCTGCAGTGCACCGTCAAAGGATCCCCCGAGCTTCACACCACCTGGTTCTTCAATAACAGTGAGCTGTCCAGTGGTGGCAAATACGCTGCCAGCTTTAAGGATGGTGTCGCCACTCTTGAGATAAACAATGTCATGTTGAGTGACAGCGGGAGCTACAGCTGTGAGGTTCTGAACGAGTCAGGTTGTGAGAGCTGCAGCACCAAAGTGACAGTCAAAGGTGTGCAGCATTTGAAATGATTTTTCATTTAAAAATACAATATGGCATATACATTTGTCTTTACCAAGCTGTTCGTTCCCCATTAGAACCTCCATCATTTATTAAGGATGCACCCTTCATAGAAGCAGTGAGAGGATCAACAGCTGTGATGGATTGCGAGATTGCAGGTTCTGCACCATTTGAAGTAACTTGGAAAAAGAACAAGAAACGCTTATCCTCAGATAAAAAGTACAGAGTAGTGTCACAAGGATCACTGGCCTCTCTGGAGATCCACACATTTGAGAGCACTGATGCCGGCGAATATGAATGTGTTGTTTCAAATGAGGTTGGTTCAGTGACCTCTACCTCGGTGGTTAAACAGAAAGGTTAGTTAAAAAAAATCATCAGGATGATTTTGACTCTAGGTTTCTCAGTAGCTATTAAAGTTTACTATAATTGATGCCATTTCAGAGCCACCTATCTTCTCAAAGAGAATTGAGAGTTCTACAGTGTTGTTGGGAAATGCAGTGAAGCTCCAAGGAGTAGTGAAAGGCTCCGCTCCAATTTCTATAAAATGGCTGAAAGACTCTAAGCTGCTAATAGATGATGATTCCAGTGTCACAACAATATTTGAGAACAACATTCCTTGCATTTCCTTCACTTCCGTTGGGATAAAGCATGGTGGCAAGTATACGTGCATTGCTGAAAACGAGGCAGGGCAGCAGAAATGCGAGGCTGTTCTCACCATTCAAGGTTAGAACTCATTTGTATTTACTAGCTATTCTCACAGTTAATCTGTGTTAGTTTATAAAGCCTAAAGCTTGTGTTGTGTTTTAGAACCGGCTAAGATCATAGAGAAAGCAGCGTCCATCAGTGTTACAGTTGGTGAAACGGCTACGCTTGGGTGCACCATCTCTGGAAGCCCTGAGCTCAAAGTCAGATGGTTCAAAGATGGCAAAGAGATGATTAGCGGTCGTAAATATAAGATGACTCTGAAGGAAAACACCGCTGTTCTAAAGATACTTTCAGCAGATAGAGGAGACACTTCAGAGTACAAGATGGAGGTGTCCAACAAAGTTGGAAAAGACGAGTGCACATGCTCAGTCACAGTAATAGGTTAGTTTCAGCCAGAAATACATAATTATTTCAACTCAAAACAGACCTTTAGTCACAGTTTCGTGTTTGACTTCTCCTTCCACACAGATCGTGCAGTTCCACCATCCTTCACTAAAACTCTAAAAAAGATTGATGGAAGTATTGGTAGTAATGCTACCTTGGAGTGCAGAGTTGCTGGATCACAGCCAATGGTTGTTTCTTGGTTTAAAGACAACAAAGAAATTCACAGTGATGATAAATACAAGCTTGATTTCAGTGAAAGTGCAGCCTCTGTGACAATTACACATCTTGATCAAAGCGATGGAGGAGTTTATACGTGCCGGGCTTCAAAC
Organism: Gambusia affinis; assembly: GCF_019740435.1. Taxonomy (NCBI): domain Eukaryota; kingdom Metazoa; phylum Chordata; class Actinopteri; order Cyprinodontiformes; family Poeciliidae; genus Gambusia; species Gambusia affinis. The sequence goes on from NC_057878.1 coordinate 25,151,984, forward strand.
AAGGCCGGAGAAAATGAGACCAGTGGAACACTGACAATAAAAGGTTAGAGAAGTTTCAATGTCTTAAGTCTACTAGGAATTTAACAAGAGACACAACTGAGCAAAGGTTATTGATAGGCTTAAAACATGAATGTTTTTTTGCAGAACCTCCAGCTTTCACAGTAAAACCTGAGTCGCAGGATGTTCCACCAGGAACCAACATTGTGATAAAAGCAGCCTTCACTGGGTCTGCTCCACTGGTGGTTAAATGGTTCAGAGAGGAGAAAGAGATTTTCTCTGCAGGAAAGTGTGTCATAAAAAAGGATGTCTCCTCAAGCTCTTTAGAGCTTTATTCTGTAAAACCCAGTGAATCTGCTAAATATACCTGCCAAATATCAAATGATGCCGGAAAAGTGGATTGCACTGCCATCCTCTTCGTGAAAGGTTCTTCTTCCATCTTTCATCTGCCATCTTGTTTCCTTCCTTCTACTAACCATTTTACAAAGTTTACTGTGATTGCTCTTGTGTAATTTACAGAAGCTCCCACGTTCACAATGAAGCTTGAGCCTTCACGGCTCCTAAAAGCTGGACAGCCTCTGAAGCTGTCCTGTAAAGTACAGGGAACCCCTGTAATTTCCATCACATGGATGAAAAATGGGTCTGAAATCATTTCTGACCACAGACACTTGATGTCCTTTGAGAGCTCAGTAGCCTCTCTGGAGGTGGAGAACTGCTGTATAGAAGATAGTGGGGAATATATGTGTTTGGCTTCTAGTGAGGCCGGGAGAGATCAATGCAGCTGCTCAGTGACCGTCAAAGGTTAGTGCTGTCTTAAGAAGCTGTCCTCTACAAACTGATCCTAGAGTCTGGTCCACATTGTTCCATCTTTCACTCCTTAGTTATCTTTTGTTGGATGAATGAATTAACTCCAGTGTGAACATTAATATTTGTAACAACCTATGAGTAGAACTAAAAATGTAGACATGAAAACATGACAGAAAATGGCTCTGTAGAGTTAGTAGGAAGCTAAAAGCCAAAGTAAAGCATTATATAAAGGAAGGTAAGTTTGCTGAATAGTGCTTGGAAGTGTTTTAGCAAGAAGTCCCTTGATGGATTTTGTGGACCAGATTTGCCTCATCAGATGAAGCTTTCCTTTCAGATATTATTGTTGAATGTTACTTTTATTATCTTTCTCATAGAGCCTCCAGTGTTTGTAAAGCCTTTTGAATCAGCTGAGTTTGTGAAAGGATCTGACATTGTCCTAACAGGAACCGTTTCAGGTTCCCCACCATTTGAAATAAGTTGCTTCCTCAATGATAAGCTGATCAGAAGCAGCAAAAAACATCAGATCCATGTTCAAAAAGGCACAGTCACTCTTCAGATATCTGACTGTGACAGCAGGGATGATGGGACGTACCGCTGCACTGTTGCAAATGATGCTGGGGAAACTACTTGTTCTTGCCAGGTTTCTTTGAAAGGTTAGTCAAATGAATGTCTTGTGCTGTTACCCTAAGTTGTCTGCTGCATGCTTCTCAGTTTCATGGAAAGTTTTGTGTATGATGAAATGTCAGGTGATTAATTTGCAGATTTTCCAGGTTTCCAGAAAACTGTTTTCTTTTTGCATTGTTTAGATCAGAGAATTAACAAGGTTCAGCTTCAGCCTAGATCCTTCAGTCTCACTTGTGATCTTCTTTCACTAGAACCACCCTCATTTATTGAAAGACCACAGGACATGTCCTGCATGGTGGGCTCTGAAATCTCTATGAAATGCATGTGTTCGGGAGCACTTCCCATGACATTCCGATGGAACAAGGATGATCACGAGCTCACTGAAGACGAGCATGTTAAGATGTCCTATGAAACCAACAGTGCTGAGTTGAATTTGAAAAATGCCCAGTTATCCCACAGTGGGAAATATGTGTGTGAGGCTGAGAACAAAGTTGGAACTCAGAGATGTACCGCCATGGTCACGGTGACAGGTTTGTCACATTTGTTTGAAATTCTCATCTTAACTCTTTTCTTAAATGTTCAGCTTTAAGCTTCATTAACACATTGGGTTCAGCTGTGTCCTGTGTTGGTGTTGTAGAGTTAAAGTCTGTGCGTGTAAGTGTTGGTTACCCAGTAAGGCTTGGATGAACGGCTATGAGGCTTTTTGGGAATACTGTTAGATATCACATCAGAAATTCAGGAATTCAATCTGCTTTGTATCTATCACATATAGACCAGTTAATTATGGACTTGCTCTGTACTTTCAGATTAAGATTTTGTTTTCAGTCGCAATGCTTTGTTTAGGTGAAGTTACAGTATATTATATGAAAGCTGAAACGTTTGGTTTTAACAACAGAATTTATCAACACTGACATTATTTTCAATGCTTTGCTGTTTTATGCTATGACTTCATGCATGCCAGCACTGATCACCCATTGGATTCCAGCTTAAAATGTTCTATGATGATGACTGTTATTTGTTTAAATGCAAACCTTGAATTTAGGAGCAAAACAGAATTATAAAAGTTTTCCACTGGGCTTTTTTCTTTATGCTCTGGTGATTATTCTGCTTTTATTTTTTCTGTTGTCAAGTCCTATGATTTTTATTTAAACTAAAAACTCAGTTTTTGTTGAACTCATAGACACAAAGGTTTGTGGTTATGCTGAAGTATATATGGTTTGTCTTTTAGTTGAAGCTCAAGTTTGCATCTCAAATACAATATGTTGTTTTGTTGGTATGTTATCCCACAAAATAGCTCTGTTAGTGCATCTAATAGTGGCTGAAGGTACGGTTGAAGGGTCTGATCTAATCAAGTGAGCTAGTGTTGTAGGTAATTCCTACTTTTTGTGTGGAAGCTGTTTTGGTTCAGTAGCATAAGTATGTTCAGGTTATTTTTGACAGAAGAAATACTGCATCATGGGTTATTTTACATTACAAATATAATTTCTCTCTCTTTTTGGTCCCTGCTTTGGGAGAGCCTCCTATCTTGGTTTTCTGTGGAAGAATCTCTGTTAGTTCGTTTATTGGCTATTCATTTGCTTGCAAAAGGAATTTCAAGACTAAGCATGTCAATGAGAAGAAGCTCTTAAAGTTCTTTGCTGCTGTTTCGACTTTTGATGTGATATATACATTTATGTCATCATGTAATTGAGGCCAAGTAGAATAAATGATGTCCCACTAATTATGTGCAAGGTGTATTGCTTAAGCTTTAACATACACTCATCTCACTACTCCTGGATTATAAATCCACTGTAAGGACATATAGAGGCAGAGGTAGTAAAGACTGCTTAAGTTTGATTGAGCTTCACAGGTAAGTGTCAAATTGCTCAGAGATTGTAGAAATCTTCAATCAGAAATCAACTGGTTGTCTATGAGAACTACCTCAGTCCATGTTAAAATTCAGTCCTTTCAGCTGGAAGAGAGTCATGCGGGTCTGCTAAGTTGATGTAATGCTGCAAAGTTGACGATGGTCTTGGATAAATCTTCATAGACACACAACTAATTATAGACCAATGTGTTTGAAACAGATGCTGTGACTCCTCCCACATTTGTTAAAAAATTATCAAACATCCAAGCAGTGATGGGTTCAGTGGTCACACTGGAGTGCAAACTGTCAGGCTCTCTTCCATTTGTTGTCGAATGGTACAAAGGGAAACAAAGGATCACCAAGAGTTCTAAGTTCAAACTTGTGCACATTGGAAGGACTGTCTCCCTGGAGTTAAAACTGACTGAAGGTCGCGACACAGGAGAGTATTCCTGTAAAGTCACAAATGAAGCTGGAAGCTGTGTATGCAGTGGGATTCTTACAGCTAAAGGTTAGCTTTCAGATTTAATATTATTCTTTAAAAAGTAGTCTTCACTCTAGGTGTCATAATAACTTCTCTATATGGGTTTTAGTGCCACCGAGATTTCTGGTGGACATCAAGCCTCAAACGGTTATTCCACAGTCAACGGTGACCTTCAGAGGAGTCTTTGAAGGGACTTCCCCATTTACAGTGGAATGGTTTAAGGATGGCATCAAACTCATTGCTGGATCTTCTTGTGCAATCAGTTTAGAGGAATACTCTTCTTCATTGGAGCTCAACTCAGTCGAGGCCATGCAAAGTGGAGTTTATTCTTGCCAAGTTAGCAATGAAGCCGGCACAGTGACAAACGCAGCAGAATTGTTGGTGAAAGGTTGGACTATTCTTTTTTTGTCCAGCACCATCTTTCATTTAACCCATCTTTATTCATCATTTTTACCGTTCTTCTGTCTTCATCCTGAGCAGTTTATCCTCTCCCAGCCATATTTGTGTTATCTTTGAGATCGTGTTCCTCCCTTCGCAGCATTCCATCACCTGCCTGCATCCTGCATCCATCCCAAAGGTGTTCGAGTGTTGCTTTATGTTGGCAAAAGTAACCTAATCTTTTTTTGACTTCACAGAGCCTCCTCGGTTTATCATGAAACTGCCTCCCACAACCTTTGTGAAACAGTGTGAGGGAGTCCGTTTAGAATGCAAGACCAACAGTGCACGCTCCTTGAAAATGTGCTGGTACAAAAATGACCAAAAGATAAGCGACGGAGGCAATTATAAAGCGATGTTCGTTGATTCGACCGCATACCTCCAGCTACGGTCTGCAAGGCTCGAGGATAATGGAGTCTACACATGTGAGGTTCATAATGATGCTGGCTGTGCAAGCTGCAGCACCACTCTCACAGTTCAAGGTCAGCTATCGAACGGATTTCTTGGTGCTATGTTACACTGTGGATTTGTCCCCTCTGAAGTTCAGAAGCATGAAAGAGAAGGAATGGATGTCTTGTGATGCAAATTTTGTTTGATTTTGTTATGAATGTCTTTAGGACCCCGTATAAAAATGCCGGCATGGAATCCGTCAAAACTTCAGTGTGTCATATAGCATGAGTCTGAGAGGTCTCCATGTTCAGTGACATGCTTTTTTTCAGTTTTGGTGGAATGATCTTGGGTACATCCCTTTTTAATTACATTAAATTCTCTTTTTCTAAAGGGGAAGCTACAGTGTGATCATACAGTAGCATGAACATTATTTAAGTGTTGCCTTACCATAGAGGATTGCTTTTGTAAAGGCCAGGAAGGATCCCTCAAGCATGGACTGAACTTTGCCATAAGCCTGATCATAAAATTGAACCAAGTGCTTGGATAAACTGCTTGTCATAATGGTTTGCCTGTTCATGAAGATAAATTATCTCAATGTATCAAAACATATTTTCCAGAGTCTCCATCCTTTACTAAAACTCCCAACCCAGTGGAGGGGATTCAAGGGAAAGATGCCAGTCTTTACTGTGAGATGTATGGCACTCCACCTTTCCAGGTTAACTGGTACAAAGACAAAAGGCCCTTAAAAGAAAGTTGGAAACACAAGATTGTTAGTGTGGGCAACTCTACTACTATTCATATCATGAAACTTGAGCATAATGATGTTGGCCTGTATGAGTGCAAGGTGTCAAACAATGTAGGAAGTGAGTTCTGTCGCACTAGTCTCAAACTAAAAGGTTTGTACCAAATCAGTGGACAATTTCTCAAACTCAATTTACATAGGATCATATCTCCTCATCTGTGATCTTTCTTTAAATATTCAGAACGACCAGCGTTTGTCACAAAGCTCATCGACCAGTCCGTAAGAATTGGCCAGCAACTGACACTGACAGCCACAGTGAAAGGCTCTGAGCCTTTGACTGTGTCCTGGGTCCAGGACAAGGACCACATCCTTAGAGACAGTGATAACAGGAAGATTACCTTTGAGAACAACATAGCCACTCTTGTAGTTCCAGAGGCTGACTCTGCAACAGCTGGTAAATACACCTGCCAGCTGAGTAACGACTCGGGACTGGTGGAGTCAGTCTCCCAAGTTACTGTTTTAGGTTTGTAGAACTTTACACACAAGTTTACTGCAATGCTACTATACCATTAGCTCTAAAATTTTCTTTCCACAACTTTAGAACCTGCTGCTATTGTGGATAGTCCAGAATCCATGAGTATCACATCAGGAGAAAATGCTTCTATTGAAGTTACAGTGTCCGGTTCACCAGAACTGAAAACAAAATGGTTCAAGGACAACAAAGCCCTCAGTTCTGGTGCCAAATATCAGACATCTTTCACAAGGAAAATTGCTGTTCTGAAGATCCGTTCTGCTGACAAAGCAGATGCTGGAGAATATAAACTGGAGGTTGCAAATCACGTTGGTACAGCTTCTTGCAAAATCAAGCTCTCAGTCTCAGGTTGGTGAACTTTATGCAGATGCTTTCTTTATCTTATGAGAAATTGTAGTTCAGAAAAGTGGCTCATGACATGTTCTTTGACTACAGATAAGTTGATTCCTCCAAGTTTCATAAAGAAGCTTATTGATACACACTTCGTTGTGGGAAGGTCTGGTGAGATGGCGTGCAAAGCTACTGGATCTTCTCCTTTAACAATTTCCTGGTTCCACAATGGCAAGGAGATCAAGAGTAGTCCCCCCTATAGCATCAGCTCCACAGATAACAACCACAGACTGCAAATTTCAACTGTCAGTATGTCAGATTCTGGCAAATACACCTGTAAAGCAGTGAATGCTGCAGGAGCCAGTGAGACCAGTGCCTCATTTAATGTGACAGGTTAGTACAGACTTGCAGTCTTTAAGGATGGAATCAGATTGTTATGGAAACCTATTACTTATCCCACAACCAATCTTTTTTTTTATCTCAAACCAGAACCTCCTTCATTTTTGGAAACTCCTGAACCCAAAGAAATTTTGTCTGGCAAAAATGTATCTTTCTTAGCTAAAGTAAAAGGCAGTTCCCCACTGCAAGTCAAGTGGTTCAGGGGAGCCAAAGAAATGCAACATGGAAGAGGCTGTGAGATCTCATTGAAGGCTGATGTGGCCACTTTGGTGCTTCATAGAGTTGATAAATCCCATGCAGGAGAATACACATGCCAGGTCATAAACAACGCAGGAAAGGAAAGCTGCCCTCTCCATCTTTTTGTGAAAGGTTTGTCAGCATGAAACTCTTCTAAGCATCTGCATTTAAAAGTGACTTTGGTGTAACTGATTATTGGAATTACGTCCCTTAGAGCCAGTCCACTTTGTGAAGAAGCTGAGAGATATCTCTTCTGAGAAGGGTAAGCCCCTGAGGCTTGAGGTCACTTTCTCAGGAACACCCAAGGTAAATGTGACCTGGAAGAAGGATGGGAAACTCATCTGGGCCTCATATGAGTACACGGTGATCACCACAGACACCTCCTGCATACTAGAGATTCTTAACTCTGACAGAATGGAAGCAGCTGGCACATACTCTTGCGAAGTAGACAACGGAGTGGGAAGTGACAAATGTGAAGCACACATTTCAATTCTAGGTAAAAACAAAGGAACTCTTGCATGTTACGTGTTTAGTTCTTTTGCTTCCACTCTAATACCTATTTACTATCGATCTCTAATTATCTCATTCTTTAAGATATTCATTTGCACCTTAACACTTGTACTAAAACCATCATCTTCATCTTTCATTTAGAGCGACCATACTTTGTCGATCAGATGGAGCCGGTGGAGGTAACAATGGGTGATGCAGTTACCCTGAAATGTCGTATTGCAGGAAGTCCTGATATCTCAGTAGCTTGGTTTAAGGCTGATGGAAAGCTGAGAAAGTCCCTCAATTGTTCCATGGATTTCTCAAATGGTATTGCCACTTTGAATCTGGTCAAGACAACTAAGTCTGATGATGGTGAATACACCTGCAAGGCTGAGAACCGGGTCGGTTCAGCCTCTGCCACTTGCAGAGTGACAGTAAAAGGTGATGCTTGCATTTTATACTCCATTTTCCAGATTTAAAAAGTTTTGCGTTAAAAAAAGATCCTTCTAATGCTCAATATGAACATAGTAAAGGTGACTTTTTGAAAATAAAAACACATTTCTTGGGATAAATCCTCCGATAAAGAGACAAAATATTTGATATTTTGAACAAATTTCTTAAATCATCATTGCCTTTCTTAGAGCCCGTGTGCTTTATCAAGAAGCTGGAAGACACAACCTTCATGGTCGGGCAGCCGCTGAAACTAGTCTGCACATACACTGGGAGCCAGAGGGTGTATGTGACGTGGAAAAAAGACAACAAGCTGATCTGGGCCTCTTATCAGTACAACGTTAAAACCACCGACTCTACCTGCATTCTGGAGGTTCTGAACAGTGACAGGCCTGAAGCAGCAGGAACATACACTTGTGAGATTTCTAATGGAGCTGGAAGTGATGTTTGCCATGCGCATGTCAGCCTAGGTAAAGTCAAAAACTGTTAACACTTCTGGTTTCACTTAATTCAAGTAACTCCTCCAGCTACAGTAGCTCAAGGGGTTTTTGTGCTCTTCAAAGAGTAATGCAATAATCATAGCTGATTCAAACTACTTCTTTCAACCTGTCTGCTTGCATACGCCACACAACTAACCCAGACATTACCCCTCTCAGAACCCCCTCGCTTTGTGAACAAGCTGGAAGACACATATTTCAGACTCCGGGAGCCTTTGACCCTGAAGTGCACATACATTGGGAGTCAGAGGATACATGTGACCTGGAAAAAAGATGACAAGTTAATCTGGGCCTCATACAAGTACAACGTCAAGACTTCTTATGATACATGTATCTTGGAAGTCCTCAACAGTGATCGAGAAGAAGCTGTGGGAAGATACACTTGTGAAATTTCTAATGCAGCAGGAAGCGATGTCTGCCATGCTAATGTGAAATTAGGTAAACTCTTAATTCACTCACATGCATATTTCTTTGCAGAAATAACAAATCAAATTGTATCGTCTTTGTCGTCTGTAACCAGCTTGCTTCAAAGACTAATTATCATCATCATCTAACACTTCCATTGCTTACTGATTTCTTAGAACCTGTTCGGTTTGTGAAAAAGCTGAGAAACACCTTCTATAAAATTGGCCACTCTTTGACGCTGGAGTGTACATTCACGGGCAGTCAGAGGATTTATGTCAACTGGATGAAGGACGGCAAACCTATCTGGGCTTCATATAAGTACAACATTAAAACAACCGACTTCTCCAGCATCCTGGAAGTTCTAAACAGTGACAGACGGGAAGCTGAAGGACAGTATTTTTGCGAGATTTCCAATTGTGAGGGTACTGACATCTGCCATGCTATGGTCAAGATAGGTAAAACCACTACTATGTCCCGTCATCATTGCTTTACTAATGATCAAATCATCATTGCCTACTCATATAAAAAGTCATTTTCTAAATGTTAACATAAATAACCCAAAACATTGGCTCTTGTAGAACCTGTGAGCTTCATCAAAAAGCTGGAAGACACGACGTTCAGGCTCGGGGAGCCGCTGTCGCTGTACTGTGGTTTCAATGGCAGCCCCAGGGTCTACGTGAGCTGGAAGAAAGATGGGAGACCCATCTGGGCTTCTTATAAGTACAACGTAAAGACTACAGATAATTCCTCCATCTTGGAGGTTCTCAACAGTGACCGGCTAGAAGCAGCAGGAAGATACTCTTGTGAAATCTCTAACTCTGAGAACAGTGCTATCTGCTCTGCCCAGGTCAAACTAGGTAAAATACTAACTACGAAGCATAGCAGGAATGGGTCATTGTTTTCATTATCTTAACCAGAAAGAGAGAAGCCTTAGATTGAGAATTTAAACAAGAGATGGTCAGCTCAGTGACCAGCTCAGTGATATCCCTTCTAAAATTAATTAAATAAAATAACAGGCTTCCAATTTTTAGTTTTGGGAAACTAAAACATTCTTGATGACACACATAAACTAATCACTTAAATATTCGGCTAAAGTATTCATTAAGATTTGGAGTTTTCCTGTTTTCTAGTCTTCTTTGCAACATCAGATCTTTAGCTATAACAAGAGAGAACATTGTTCCAGGCCCAAAGCAGTCAAAAGGACATTATTTTGACTATTATGGTCAAGTAATATTTAAAATTATTCAAACATGAATATATGATTCCTGCTAACTTCTAATTAAATAAAACACTTATCTTCCCCTACTAATTTCTAACATCCTTGATTCTCATAGAACCCGTGTGCTTTGTGAAGAAACTGAAAGACACGACCTTTAGGGTTGGTGAGCCTCTGAAGCTTCAGGTCACATATCTAGGCAGCCAGCCTGTTTATGTGAGCTGGAAAAAGGATGGAAAGCCAATCTGGGCCTCCTACAAGTACAACGTTAAGACCACAAAGAGCTCGTGTGTCCTAGAGGTTCTCAACAGTGACAGAGAAGAAGCTGCTGGGAGATATTCCTGTGAAATATCAAATGCTACTAGTTCTGATTCCTGTCATGCTCATGTTAGACTAGGTAACACCCTAAAACATACTCATTCATTGAATTTCTAACAGATTTTGCCATGAGATGACTAACCCTAACAACTGTTGCTCCTCTCAGAACCGGTGTATTTTGTAAAAAAGCTAGAAGACACTTCATACAGTCCGGGTGATAAGCTGACTCTGATGTGCACATACACTGGGAGTCAACGGGTCTATGTGAGCTGGACGAAGGATGGCATGCCAATCTGGGCCTCATACAAATACAATATCAAAACCACAGATTCATCTTGCATTCTGGAAGTCCTGAACAGTGACAGAGAAGAAGCAGCTGGACTCTACGTTTGTCAAGTTTCTAATGCTGAGGGCTCTGCTGTCTGTGATGCTCATGTCATTTGTAAAACATCTAAAAAAGGTATAACTTCATATCATCTAATCCAAGACACTAACAAGAAACATCATATAACTGCTAATGCTAGAAAGGCAGACGTTGTGTCCTACTCCAAGACCAGCTCTGTTCTAGTAGATGCTGTTGAATGGATTTGGTGTAATTTCGACCCTGAGGGAAATTTAGAATTTGCAGATAAGATGCATAGGCTGCAAACTTTTGGACTAGAGTATCATAGTTCAGAATGAATCCTGAGCTGATGGGCAGATTAATGAGTACATTATTCAATGCCAAAAGTATTTGCTGTTCTACCTTTACTGGACTTAAATGGTGATGCTTGACTCCTCGCCCTCACATAACGTTTGAAAGTGTGTAGCTATTGATGACTAAAAGATAGCAAGCTCTCTACACTATGATGCAATTCCATCCATTGACCTCATTTTTTAAAATGTTTAATGTGGCCCACAAATTTATAGCTAAATTGATATCATTCCTCATCACTTTCATGTTCTGATAATAAAATACCACTTGATTGTGGAATACTTAGTGGCTAGCACATTTCATGATTGCTCTTATTCCACATGTGGCATCCTAGTACAGTATCATACTAAACTTTATTGAGCATCTGAGAGTGACCCATTCTTTAATGTTTATAGAAAGCTTCTAGGTCTGCATGCTTAGAAACATTTTTACACCTTTGGCCATGGACATAATTGGAACATCTGAATCCAATGATATTTTGGCGTGAACAAATACTTTTGGCAATATTGTGTCAAATGTCAAAGTTAAAATTACAATAATAATTTAACCCATTTGTATAGCACATCTTAAATAACCCTTTCTATGATAATAGAGGTTAGATTTGTCATTTAGTTTGGTATAGCTACCAGTCTGCTTGCTGAATATAATAAAAAGAATGAATCTCTTAATCTAATATCTTTTGCGGTAGTACGTTGCACAACAGAAACTGGTAGAGCAGAAGTTGGTCTTGGGTGGTGGTTTGCCTTTACTTAGTCCTTCATTTAATCTAAGGTTCAATTAATTTCATCAATGCTTGAATTGTAATTCTAACTTTGGCCTGCTCCCCATCATCTTTGCTTCTAACTCTCATCACTGCCTCTCACAGAAGCTGCTCGCTTCATCAGGAAGCTGGAAAACACCACATTTAGAGTGGGACAACCGTTGGCACTTAGAGTTGCTTTCGTTGGTAGTCCGAGGGTAAGCGTGACCTGGAGGAAAGATGGGCGACTGATCTGGGCTTCTTATCAGTACAATGTCAAGACCACAGACTGCAGCTGTGTGCTGGAAGTTCTGAACAGCGACAGAGAAGAGGCTCGTGGGAGATACACGTGTGAAATTTCCAACAGTGAAGGCTCAGATATCTGTCATGCTTATGTCAAACTAGGTAACAATAACCAGCAATACATCACTCACATTTCACATTATTAATTCTATGCATGAACTAAATAGCTCATCTTGCTTACCACTAATAATACCCTAAAAATCGAGAAGTCCAAGCTTAAGGGCTCGACACTGAGGGAGCAACGCCACTCCCGCTTCATTCATTTCCTATGGATCTTTGCCTCTGCCAGGCAAGCAACCGGCAAACTGTGCATATGAAATTTAAAGTTTGTACACATAGTTGTGAATACGCAACGCGGAAAAGCAATGCAACACAAGAAAGTTGAAGAATGTTAAACTTTTGTTGTTGCCATTGCTATTGCGACCCTTTGCTATAACGTCCCGCTGCTATCGCGTCCCGTTGCTAATGCGTCCCATTGCTATTGCGTTCAGTTGCTATTGTGTCCCTTTGCTATCGCGTCCCGTTGCTATTGCCTTCAGTTGCTATTGTGTTCCTTTGCTATCGTGTCCTTTTTGTTGGGTTTGTCCCCAATGGCCAAAAATTCATTTGTTGCTCCCCGTGCGTCGAGCCCATTAGCCAAAGCTTCCTCAAACATTTCAACAGTTTTCACAAATCCAAAGATCCACAGATGTGCACAGGCACATACTATAGTCTTTGAGGTGTCTAAGATTGATTCCAACATTGCTTCTCTCAGAACCTGTACGGTTTACAAAGAAACTAGAGGACTTCACTCATCAGTTGGGCAACCCCTTGAGACTGGATTGCACCTTCACCGGAAGCCAAAGGGTTCACGTCACATGGAAGAAGGATGACAAGCTGATCTGGGCCTCTTACCTATACAACGTGAAAACTACAGACTCGTCCTGCGCTTTGGAAGTCCTCAACAATGACAGAATTGCTGCTGCAGGGAAATACACTTGTGAAATTTCCAATTCAGAAGGAACTGACACATGTCACGCTCATGTTAAAATAGGTAACCCACTAACCAACACATTTCATCCCATCTCTTTGTTTGCTGTAACTGCTACTAACATGCAGTCTAGTTGATTCCTGTGGATTTATGGGTAACACTCCGTGCACTTTGTATCGTCAGAGACGCTGAATGTTGTCATTGTCGGATTTTCAGCTGGTTGGTTCTGTGTAAGGCAGGCTTGGAATCAGACATGGTGTCACAGGGTCACTGTCAGAGACATGCCTAGTTTTGTGGATAAGTTATGGTTAGTTGTACTGTCTGTTCACAGGGTGGATATTGTTAATTTCTGTTGCATTTGTGTCACAATTTGTGCTTCTGTTGTCTTGTCATCTATGGTAGATTTTATTTCCCGGTGCTGTGGTAAAGGCCCAGTGGCCTGAAGAAGAATAAATGTTAAATGACTTGTTTACTCTCCCAACATGACCTGATTTTCTGAACTTTATCCCCCACAGAACGTAAAGTACCTCCAAACTTCACTAAGAGGCCGTCTGAGTCCATCGTGGATTCAGCTGGTAAGGTAGTAAAGATGGAGGCTCGGGTCTCCGGTTCCCAGCCGCTGACCATCACCTGGTACAAGGACAACCAAGAGATCTATGCCTCTGGAAAATATGACATCAGCTTCAAGAACAATATGGCTGTGCTGTGTATCAGAGACTCTGCGGTTTCTGACAGCAGTATCTACACCTGTCAGGCTTCAAACGAAGCAGGGAAAGTTTCCTGTCAAGTGTCCCTCACAGTTTCAGGTAGGGAGTGCAACCCTAAAATCACCTATACCGGATTGGCTGAATGTTGTGCAGAGTTTTCCGATGTCAACTGAAGATTAACTATTCTTTGGTTTAGATAAATCCACGAGTCTAGAAAATAAAATTGTTCTCTATGAGATTTTCTTTGTCTCCTAAAATCTAGAGGTTAGCCTCAAGGAACATATCCCCTATCATACAAATTTATCTTAGAGTGTCCTCAAAAAGATTTTTTTTCAACTCAAAAAGGGTAAGCTCATTTATTTTGAGCAATTATTTTGGTATGTTTTGATGGTAATGACTTGCAGGTAATAAAAAGCAAGACCAGTTTCTCAGAAAATGAATAAAATATATTTTATTAATTCTCTTCACAAGGAGGTAAGTCACAAATAGTAATTGCTAAAGACATTGTCTATTCAAAGAGGGCTATATCTAAGCATATAAATGGAAAGGTTAGTGGAAGGGAAAAAATGATAGAAAACAGGTACACAAAATACATAAATATTTGCAGCCTGTACAGGATTTTGATGGACAGTCCATTCAAAGGTTTAAGAGTTATTCACACGGTGTGACCTAAAGCTGGAGTAAGACCTTCAAGAGCCAGCACAAACACAAATACCAAGTACATGAGTTTCATGAGCTACTACTGTGCTGCTTTGGTCCATAAAGGATCTATGTACTACTGAGAAAGATGAGAGACAGCAGACCCAACATTACAGATGACCTGAATGCCACAGTCAGAACAACACAGACTTTCTGAACACCACCTCTTTTGTCTTCTATTTTAATTTGAACAAATACTGTAAAAGATGTAAAAAGTGTTCTTCATTATGTTATTATGTTAAAGGCAAGTATCTTCATTTATTCAGCCTCTTTTTCACCTTCAGAAACTGGTCAGCCTCCTAAATTTGACGTCCCTCTGGAACCGGTCACAGTGAACGAGGGGGAGAAGCTGAGCCTCAAATGCCATGTTAGAGGCACCTCTCCTCTGACCATCCAGTGGATGAAGGACAGGAGGGAGCTGAAGTCCAGTGATACAACCAAAATCACATTTGTTGGTGGGACGGCCTCCCTTGAGATCAGCTCTGCATCAAAGGCAGATGCAGGGGATTATCTGTGCAAAGCCAGCAATGCAATTGGTAGTGACTTCTGCAAGTCCAAGGTCACTGTGAAGGGTAAGCAGTTGAACTTGCTGTGAAGTGTAAACAATTCTGAGGTTTGATGAAAAACTAACCACCATATTTTAATCTCCTATTAACGGTGTACTTTGAAAGATCGTCAGATAGGTGTCCACCCTGATAAAAACCAGACTCAAACTGTCAAAGTAACTTTTCACTCACAATCTCATTTTGGTTTCCATGTATCTTCAGAGAAAGAAGCCAAGCCTTCACCCACTGAGGCACCGACCCCTGCTGCAGCTGCCCCAGTCAAAAGGCTTGACAACCTTTTCTTCATTGAAGAACCCAAAAACATTTCAGTCACAGAGAGTAGGGACAACATTCCTCTTCTTCCTCAAAACATTCCCATTTGAAGGTCAGGCTTTGCTTATTTCTTTACATCTGCTTCTCCTCAGAGGGCACTGCAACCTTCATCGCCAAGATTGGAGGTGATCCAATCCCCAGCGTGAAGTGGATGAAGGGCAAATGGAGACAGATCACCCCTGGTGGTCGTATCTCCATCGAGCACAAGGGCCAGGATGTCAAACTGGAGATCAAAGAGGTGACCAAGTCCGACTCTGGTCTCTACAGGTGTGTAGCCACTAACAAACATGGAGAGATCGAGTCCAGCGCTGACATGGAAGTCACCAAAAAGGAAGAAGGGGAAGGAATTGGAGATATCAGAACAAAACTCAAGAGGTAATACAAGTTCATTTCTATATTCCACCACTGACTTTGAATTGTGTGAATGGAACAAATGTCTCTGTCTGCTCAATGACTCCATGTATGATATTTTCAGAACTCCCTCCAAGCAAAAGAGCCCAAAGAAACTTGAAAACATCAGTATTGTTGACTTGCTCAGAGGTCATGACCCTAAGGACTATGAGAGGATCCTCCGGGAACATGGAATCCATGACTACAGGGCCATCCTGCAGGCTGTGGAGCTCCTGAAGAGGGAGAAGGAGATGGAAACTGGAAAAGCGGTACTGGGGAAAACTGATTGTAATAGTGGAGCTGGATTGGTTTGTAATAGTACAGATTTGAGGGACAAATCTGCTCCATATTCTACTTGTGTTATCAGTTTTCCTTAATTCAGAAAACAACCTGTCAACAATTCTAAAAGATATTTATTATTTCTTAAGGTCCAGCTTAGAAAACTAAAAGGATTTTGCACCTGTCAGTTAAAATGTTATGACAATAATATAGGTCATTATCTTGTGAAGGTATTGTATTAATAGCCTTATACCCCTGTGGCAGGAGGTGGAACATGGTGGTCGGGTTGAAGAGGAGGACATGGCCAGGCTAATCCAGCAGCTGGAGGGACGTGTCGACACGGAGGTAAAGGCCAAAACCTATTTGAGAACAAATAGCTGCTTGTAGTAACACAGCTGTTTCACTCCACTACATGACCAAGGTTCCATGTAGATGAAAAACCAATAATAAATAGAAATGATGATAATTGATGTTTTTGTCCTTAGCCTGTGTCTGTGATGGAAGACATCTCTGACCAGACAGCCATCGAGAACCAAACAGCAACGTTTGAGTGCGAGATCCAGATCAACTACCCAGAGATCTCTCTGACCTGGTACAAGGGAACGCAGAAACTGGAGAACAGTGATAAATACGAGATCAGCAGTGTGGGCGACCGCCACTATCTGAGGATTAAGAACTGCCAGGTCAAAGATGAGGGAAACTTCCGTGTGGTGTGTGGTCCTCACATCTCCAACGCCAAACTCACCGTAACAGGTAAGAGTGTTTTCCATGTCCTCTCCTTGCTGGAGGCCATTCTATGTGTTTGTAGTGTGTCCTCATGCACCGATGCTTTATTTCCTCATCAGGAGCTGATTACAAACCAGGTGAGTCAAACACAACTAGACTAACCTCTTTAAATCTGCTGGATGTCCTGCAGTTTTTCTTTCTGTGTTGTTTGTTCGTAGTATATTGTCCTACAAAGAAGAAAAGATCAAATGTGACACTTTGATAACTTCAGACAAAACACAACTCTTTAAAATTAAATGTCATCTTTAATTGTCTGATTTTAGCCGACCAAATTCAGTTTACTAAACGCATCCGAAACATCGAAGTCAGCGAACGTCACTCCGCCACCTTCGAGTGTGAGTTGTCCTTTGACAACGCAACCGTTACGTGGTACAAAGACTCGTGGGAGCTCAAAGAAAGCCCCAAATATAACTTCAGGACAGAAGGCCAACGGCACTTTATGACGATCCACAACGTGACAGCAGAGGACGAAGGTTTGTCAAAAAGATTTACCTTCTTTTTCCTCTGGAGGAACGTTTCTGACAAACAGAAACACAGAAGTTTCTTCTGTTCATACCTACTCCATCAGAGCCAAGAGTTCTTATTGAACCATGTTACAAAAAACTGTACAAAGTACACAATCTCTATACAGCATCAAACAAAAATTATTTGAATCAGTTGCTGAGCCCTAAATATGGAGTAAAACAGAACTTTAATGTCTTCACCTGCCAGGCGTTTACTCCGTGATCGCTCGCCTGGAGCCAATGGGAGAAGCTCGAAGCACCGCCGAGCTTTACCTCTCAGGCAAAGGTCTGTTGTTTTAGCCGACAGCAGCTATCAGAAACATTTGCACCCATTCACATATATAATTACATCCGTCTACCTATTTTTTCACAGAAGTTGTATTAGGAAAGGTTCCTCAGGGTGAGTAGTTTCAAAATAAACTTTGGTTTATTAAACTTGGTAAAGCTAATAATGTACAACCACTTCATTCTGGTTACATAGTGGTATGGAAAAATTTGTCCTCCCACATTTAAAAAATGAAATCTCAGTTAATTTGAAATTTAATCACGCTTTCATTAATGCACCTTCAGACATCCCAGATTCATCAGTTCAGCTCCCAGACATGGGATCCATGATCATTTCCCAAGGTGAGTCTGGGACAAACAGGAACATTTTTCACTTAGCGTCTGTTTCGCCTCCTTCGTTCACCTTTTTCTTTTCTCTGTCAAAAGAATCCTCCGAATTTTATCACCACAAGGAACAATTTGAAGTCAAAGGTACAACAAATATGGAGCTTTAAAAGAGCACTAGTGTTGTTTGAATCTATGAACCTTCATCAGGTCCATCAAAACATTTCATCGCTACATTTAATCATCAAAATCATCGTCATCTCCATCATCTCCTTCATCTCCATCCTTTAACTTTCATCCCAAATAACAGTGTGATCCTGATAAATTCCCAGAACATTAACTATTTCATTACATCCTCCTGTCTGAAGTGCCGTGGAATAAATTTTAACTCGCAAATAAAGAAATAAGTATATCTCAAATTCAACTGAGAACGATCTGTTTTGCAGAGGAGGATCATGGCTGAGTTGAAAAATTCTGCAGGTTAATCTTGATATTCCAACAAAAATTATTTCAATTCAATTTAGTTTCATTAATACAAGTCTGTTAAAAGATAATGAAGTGCAAATCAGTAAAAAGAAAGTATGAAATATTAAGTGTTATCAGATACATTTGGAATCATAAATGTAGAAATTTGAGGTTAAACATTAAAAATAAATTCTGTTGTGATTTTTAATACAATCATAGGGACTATTCAAAACAATCCAAAGCAAAAATTTTAGTCATGAATTCCAGAAATGCAAAAAACATTTAAATTAGTCCAGAAAAATGTTGCCATGGTCCTCATCTGCACAGAAACAAGATCTCAGTGAATGAACCTGTGATCTGTAACAGCTGATTATCGTTTAATGGTTTCCTGTAGAGTTTAAGAGTCTGACGGTTGAAGAAGAAACGGTTTCGGTTCGGTACGCCTCCGTCTCAGGTATCAGCGTTGTTCACTCCTTTATTTACACATCAGCCGTCTTCTCATGGTTTGTCTGTTTTGAACTGGTTTTGGTCTTCATGTGTCCTGCCATTTTGTTGCTCTGTTGATTTCTTGATCATTAATGTCACCTTGTTATTAAAGCAGTGCTATGGTCGGGTCTTCTTTTCTCTCTAAGTTCTCTTTTCTCCTCTGTCAGAAGAGAAAAAAGCTGCGGAAGAATACATTGGCCGTACTGAAGTCAGAGAGGAAATCACTTCAGGTATAACAGCTTTAAAGCTATTCTGCAATACTCCTAGAGCTCGGGCTGAACCAAAACAAACAAAAAAAAAAACAAATCAAAATCTACTAACCTCAATGTTTGTCTCTTTACCTTTTTAATCCCTGCTGATGCTTGTAGAGGCTTTTTCTTATAGATCTTAACTGTAGTTTTAACATGTGGTCTGTGGTGTTTGTGGTGGATCTTTAGTCTGTTTTTGTCTCCTCTTATTAATGGTTTGTTCTTCTTGACATGCTCCTCCTCTTATGCTCTTATTAACCCAGACTGAAGCTTTCTGCTCTGTAGATAGCAGGAAGCAGACTGCCCAGCCTAACTGTCTGGCTTTTAAACCAAACTTTCTTCATCTTTTAAAGTTCACGAGATTTACAGGAAGCCAGAAGAGAAACCATCTGAGCGTGAAGCTCTACACCCACCTGCTGTCACAGGTATTTGTAAATACCAAACTCTTTACCCATCATTGTTGTATCTCATTTCTGTTCTGTGTTCTCATGTTGGTTTGTCAGACTTTAATTATTTGTGTGTACATGGAAAAGTCTTCTCGTTGGTGTTTGTTGTGGTCAGAAAACTGAACTTCATAATAATGTTTTAAAGAACCTGAGGTAAAGAAGCCACGGCCTGATACTTTCACAACTCCTCAGCGAGAAGAACCGACAGTATCACAAGGTAATGTTTGTGAATGTTTTCTTATAGTTTCTTGTATCTTGTCTGAGTGAGTCTTTATTGGCTCTAATTCTTCATTTTTTGGATCAAAATGGCTCAGAATATTCCTTAATTCTACAAAAGTACCAAAAGCACTTCCAGGAGCCTTTAACACACCACATTTTAAACACAATAATTATAGACATGATGATTAAACAGGGAATTTCTTCAGTAAATGGCTTCCAGAACTTTTGCAATTGCTGATATATTTAATTTCTTTAATTGAACAAGCCATAATTTTGGATGATTTTCTTGTTGGCTCTTTGAATACATTTATTCATTGTTCTTCCAGTGCTTGAAGAGCATTGTGTTCTTGATACATGTCCATCAGTCAACTGTCTGTCTGTATTTCATGATCTTGATCAATTGTCTTTTACTTCCTTCACTCTTTAAACTCTTGGGTATTTTTTGTGACTCAAGTGTTTCTTTGTTGAATCTGAAGTATTCACCGAACCAAAGCCTGAACCCAAGCCAAAAGAACCAGAAAAGGTTCCTCCACAACCAAAACGACAGCTTCAGAAGCCAGAGGTACCTGAACCTAAAGTGACTGAAGCACCAGAAGTAAAACCTGCCAAGAAAACTCCTGCAGTTTCTGAACCAAGAGGTAAAAGAGTGAATGATCGAGCAGAAAAACCACTTAACCCTTGACTTGTTTTATTTTCATATTAACATGATTTTGTGTTGCATATTATTTGCTGCTAACCTCTTGATTAGACCAACTTCTCCGGTGTTGTCCTCACACAAGTTTCAGATTTCAACAAAACAAATCTTCTTCCTCTCTTTAAAATACTCTCTTCTTGCTTGAAACAAAACATTTATGATTAACTCTGTGTAAAGATGGGATTATTTTTAATGTTCTCCAAAGTCCCAGCTGTAACCAAACCAGTGGAGGCCAAAGACCATCCAGTCGCTGAGAGAATCGCTCCTCCTAAGCCTGAGGAGATCTTACCAAGAGGTACTGGAACCACAATGTTTGTCCAGTTTGAATTTCTTATAAATGTGTTGAGATGGGAATCTTGTTTTGTGAAACTGGCTGTCCTGTTTGTGTCTCTGCTTAATGCACTCAGCAGAGTGTGCTGCAGTCTTTAAAGCTGTTGTTTAAATGTTCTTTAAAGCACCAGTGGTACCAAAGGCAGAAGAACCTTTAGTCCAGCCATCAGCAGCTGTGGTTGCACCATCAGCACCAGAACGCCGACCAGCTGAAGGTACTCATCTCTGACCTTTTCTTCTGCTGTTATTTCCTCTTGTACTTAGGTCTTTGAATTCACTCGCTTAGAGTGTAATCTTTGATTACCTTGATTGTTACCTTTGTACTAACCAAGACAAATGTTCTTTAAGTAAAAGATGTAACCAGACCAGAGAAAGCAGTGGTCCAAACACCTGAATCTAAAATCCTTCCACTCTGGACTGAAGCTGCTCCAGTTAAAGGTACTCCAGAGGTCAAACTGCGTGTTAAATGATCTGCTGGTTTTGTCTTTTACTCTCTTTTATGGTAGTTTCTCTGGAATACATAATCTTTCAAAATGCTTAGCACTCGTCAGAGTGTGACTTAAACTCTTTAAAATATTTACCTTGTAATTACTGTTCTTCTAAGTTGCCTCAGAAAGAAAGGAGCTTGACGTTACTGGAAAACCATCCCCATTGGTTGCCAGGAGTGAGCCAGAGGTTCTGAAGTTCACCCCTGAAATACAAGAAGAGCCAAAGTTTGGAGAAAAAAATAAGAAGGCTTTTGAAGAAGTGGAGAAGGTCATCAAGTTTCCTAAAACGTTTGATGAAGCCAAAATGCCAAGAGAAATGGAGAGGGTCCCTGATGCAACAAAAATGGTTCCAGAAACACAGACAAAGATTACAGAAAAAACAACGATGGTTATTGAAACACCAAAGGTGGTTTCTGAAGCACCAGCCAAGGTTTCAGAAAAGTCAGAAGGGGAAATAAAAAGGCATCAAGAGGTTCCCAAAAAGGTTCCAGAAACACAGACAAAGGTTCCAGAAAAAATGAAGACGATTACTGAATCACCAAAGATGGTTTCTGAAGCACCATCCAAGGTCCCAGAAAAGGCAGAAGAGGAGATAATATGGGGTCAAGAGCTTCCCAAAAGGTTCCCTGAAACACAAAAGATGATTCCAGAAAAACCAAAAGAAAAGAAAGTTTTACAGGAACCAGAGAAGATTTTGATTGTTTCCAAAAAAGTTCCAGAAACACCAAAGAAGGTTATAGAGGAAATGAAGGTTAAGGAGCCACCATCAGACCTAAAGAGTAAAACAGAAGCTCCACAGGTTGAAATAGTGAAGACCCCTCCAGGTTACAGAGCCCCACAGCAACATGACAAGGCTGAAAAACCTCAGCAACAAGGTAGATATGTCTACTTGAAGATTTCAAAGATCTTATCAACTAATCTTTACTTATCTTGACCTTCTAATGTGTTGTCTTAAGATTTCTTGTCATTTTTGCCGCATCTTTTATCTGTCACATTTGTAAAGCTCATGGAAGTTATCAAAGATCGAACCACACCAAAGCATAAGGTGTGAACAGTAGCCAAATATGATAAAAAATGCTTTAGAATCTCAAGAGGTTACCTGTTAGGCTTAAGTGTAAATGCATAGTTAGACATTAATATACTAATATCTATGTGTTTCTGTCCTGATCTTTTTTATATGTTTGGTTCTTGGCCACCGCTTCATGGTGCATTTCTTCAATCTTGGGTGATGTCTCCAAAAATGTCTCAGTTCGTCTGGAGAATGACCTAAAACAACAAACAGTTGTGGTTGAAGACATTAAGAGGTTTGTTCCTGAAGAAAGTTTGACTCCAACAACTGTTGAACTCAAGCAAGAAGCTCAAAGATCTGAAAGAAGATTAAAACACGAGGAGTCAGTTGTAAGAGATGACAGAACTTTATACCAGAGGGGAAAACAAATGGAGAAAACCGAAGTTCCTACAAGGTTCAGAAAAGATCATGAAGTGACAGAGTCTAAATATTTGAGATACACTGAAGAATATGAGTATGAAAAACTAGAAGACATTAAAGTTTTGAGGGAAATGAAAATTGAATCTGTGATCTCAGTTTCCCCACCTCTAAGTGAAACTGAGCTTTTATCAAAAGAGCCCAGAACGCAACCTGCAGTTAGTCCAACAAACATAGACGTTTCTCTAGTTAAAGATAAGAAAGACTCTTTCATTAAAACTCAAGACAAAAAAGAACAGAAGTCTAGTTTTTATTCAGCTACAGAGCATAGAACAGATACTTTAGTTTCAGCAAAGCATCTAGAAACCAAGGAAGAAATTACAAAGAAGTATGATGAATCTCTTTCCGAAACTGCTGCTGACTCTAAAGAGAAAGTACCAACAGAAACCGTGATCCAACCTGAGAAATCTCAAGCTGGACCGCTGAAGACATCTCGAGTCCCTGAGCATCAAAGTGTTTCATCTACAAAGCCATCACATCCAAAATCAAAAGAAATCTTCTTTGAGACTGATTATTCAGATGGAGCTACAACCACTGAAAGAAAATCTCAAAGAAGAGAAGATATGAAAGAGGAAACCCTTACATTGAAGACTCTGCAAACTCTTGAGAAAGGTATTCTTGTAAATTTGATCGCTTAAGATCAAACTCTTGAAATGCATTTGTTATATTTAGAATATTCCAGCATAATGTTGGAATAGGGTACGTGTTATACTAATCTAACCTTGAAAAGATTAGATTAGTTTGTGTGTCTTGTTTTTGTATTGTTGAGAATGTATGTCTTAGGAAAAACTCTTTTTTGTTTAAATCTTTAGTTTTTCTTTTTTTTTTTATCATTCTTGTTGGTGCAGATTGGACTATCTAATATCTGCACCAGCTTCTTGTCTTAGTCCTTTTTGAACATAACAATGGCTTAGTTGTGATCTTGGTATCTTTTATTTCAAAGTGTCTCCTCCTGAAGTGAAGAAACCTTCTGCACCAGCACCAAAGCCTTCATATCCTCCAAAAGTTACTCCTCCTGCAGGTACTTCAATTGGTTCACATGTTTCATTTTCTTGCTGGCATTTATGAGTCAGCCATGTTTGTCTTGTATGTGCTTGTATAAGCTTAATGTTTTCTTGAACATGACTCTGGTATATTCCAACATTATCACCTTCAGAGGAGAAGAAACCTTCTGAACCAGAACTAAAGCCTACACAACCTCCTGCTCCTCCTAAAGTTACTGCTCCAGCAGGTAGTGCTTGATTTATGCGTTTCTTGATGGCATCCATTAGTCAGCCATGTTTGTCTGTATGTCCAACTGTGTTGATGCCATCTCTTAACCTGTTTGATGATGGCCAAGCTTAATGTTTTCTTGATCGTAATGATCATGACATTTTCAAATTATCTCTCTCAGAGGAGAGGAAACTTTCTGCACCAGAACCAAAGCCTTCACCTCCTCCTCCTAAAGTTACTCCTCCTATAGGTTGGTTGATTTGTGTGTTTCTTGCTGGCATTCATGAGTCAGCCATGTTTATGTCCCTTTATATTGATGCCATCTCTTAATTAATACGCCCATGGATTATCATGTTTTAAATTTTGCCAGCACTTGATGTCCAACGTGTTTTCTAGATCATAACGGGTTTATTCCCAAATTATTTCCTCCAGAGGAGAAGAAACCTTCTGCACCAGGACAAAAGCCCTCACCTCCTTCTCCTCCTAAAGTTACTCCTCCTACAGGTAGTTCTTGGTCCATGTGTTTCTTTTTCTTGCTGGCATTCATGAGTCAGCCATGTTTGTTTTCGTGTCCCTTTATGTTGAAACCATGTCTCAATATCCCCATGGATTATCATGTGTGCAGTTGTGCAGGAACGTGCTTTACAAGCTTAGTGTTTGCTTGATCGTAATGGGTGTTTTCCCAAATTATCTACTCCAGAAGAGAAGAAACCTTCTGCACCAGAAGCAAAGCCTTCACTTCCTACAACTCAGAAAATTACTCCTTCTACAGGTAGTCTAATTTCTTCATGTGTTCATTTTTCTTGCTGGCATTCATGAGTCAGCTATGTTTGTCTTTATGTCCATTTATGTTGATACCATCTCCTAATATGTGCTCCAATTGTCGAGTTTAAGTTGTGCCAGTTTGTGCTTTTGACTCGGGTGTATTCCCAAACTATCTCCTTCAGAGGACAAGAAACCTTCTGCACCAGAAGCAAAGCCGTCACCTCCTGCTCCACCTCAGAAAGTTACTCCTTCTGCAGGTAGTCTAATTTGTTCATGTGTTTCTTCTTGCTGGCATCATGAGTCAGCCATGTTTGTCTTCATGTATATTTATGTTGATATCATTTCTTAACATGTCCCCAGATTGTCTTTTACGTTGTGCCACTATGTGCTTTTCAAGCTTAGTTTTTTCTTGATCATTACTTGGGTGTATTGTCAAATTATCTCCTTCAGAGAAGAAAGCAGCACCAGAACCAAAGCCTTCACCACCCACTCCTGCTCCTCCTCCTCCTCTTCCTCAGAAAGTTACTCCAGCAGGTAGTCTGATTGGTTTATGTGTTCATCTTCTTTGCTGACTTTAAAGGTCATCCAGGTTTGTCTTTATGTAAATTGGTGTTGACACTGTCTCTTAACTCGTCAAGTATTTTTTTCATGTTTTTAGTGGTTCCAGTATTTTCTTTACGATCTTAATTCTTATCTTTATTATGAGCTGGATGTAATCCCAAATTATCTCCCCAGAAGGGAAGAAACCATCACCAGAGCCAAAGCCCTCAGTTCCTCCTCAAAAGGTTTCTCCTCCTGCAGGTAGTTTTTTTCTCTCTTAATATTTTATGTTGTCAGCTTCTGTCTGTGTCTGATTCATTTATTGGTTGGAGGATAAACAAAACTCCTGTTTTCTTTAGTTTCATTGTATTTGTTGTCTTATCTTATGCAACTTTTCACTGCTTTTGTCAGTGTCCTTGTGGCCTTGCTATTGTCCTGGTCGTTATCTTGCATCTTATTTATTATTTCCTCCAGAGGAGAAGAAACCATCTGTATCTGTATCAGCAGCTACTTCACCCAAAGTTGCTCCTCCTGCAGGTAGCTTATTCAGTCTTGAGTCTCTGAATTGTTTTCTTAACTCTTGATATGTCGCTTTTTGTAATGTGTTGTCACCTTTGCATCTTTTGATATGTTGGTCTTCATGTTTTTTGTGGTATCTTGTACTCAAGTGTCTCCTCCAGAAGAAAAGAAACCCTCTCCACTATCAAGAGAACAACCAGCAGAAAAAGTAGTTTCTCCAGAAGGTAGTTTCTTCTGTTTGTCATTCTTATCTCCATCTCTGTTTGTCCCAAGTCAAATCTGTTGGTCATAGCAGCAGTCACATCTTTAAGATTGTCTGTTTTATTCAGTTGTTGTTTGTTGAGTGGATCATTGTCAGTGATTTAATACAGTTGGCGTTCTTGTAGCTCCAGTTGCAGTGGAGAAGAAACCTTCTGAGCCCAGTGTAAAGGCTGAACCTACCACCATTTCCGAAAGGATTTCTCCACCTGAAGGTAAAGTTTCTTTTCTTTGTCTTCCTTCATCTGTGTTTGACATTTTCCTCTTTTGATTCAGAAAATGTTATTGTTTGATTTCTTTAACTTACTGTCTTTACTGTGTGATGTTGTCTGCACAACGTTTTTGCAGTCTTTCACATCATAAATATCTGTCTTATGAGACCAATGAATGTAATAGAGAGTTCCAGAGTGCAACAAAAAAGGATGTTCAATGGACCAAATCTGAGATTGTCTTTGTCTTCCTCTGTCTTTGGTTTTAAATGTGGCTTTTGTGTGTACAGTGTTCGCTTACAATTGGTCTTGTTTAAATTTTTGCAGACAAGGAACCAGTTTCAGCTCCTGGACCAACTAAAGGTATAAAAAAGTGAATTTCTTTTAACAGTAAAACCACTCAACTTATTATTTTAAAGGTTTTATTCATAAACCTTTAAAAATAATCCTTTCGGTGTTGCTGTGATGTGTGATCTTTGTGTTGTAAAAAACAAATGTGTCATCCAAAGGATGTTTTTACATGTTTAAATGTGAGTGTCATAAAAGATGTTTTTACTCCCTCAACCACAGTGCCAACTCTTAAGCAAAAGGGTAAAATTCCCATTGAGGAGGAGAAAACAACTGTGGTTCCTAAACTAAAGAGTAAAATGGCCATAAAACCCAAAGAGAAAGAGCCAGAAATTGAGACCATTCAGCTGAAGAAGGTTCCAGTAAAACCTCCAGAGCCTGAGAAACAGGTTGTAACTCATAAAGCAGAAGTGATAAGACATCATGATCCAGAACTATCAGTGAGGGGACTTTTTGATAGAGAAGAGCGGGAGATCATAACCCTTGGAAGAACTGAACGAGTCTTTACAGCAGAACAGGAAACAATTCAACTGAGTCAAATTGAGGAGACTGGAACAATTAAAATTGTCCAAACAACAGAGAAAGAAGGTTGGACAAGAACCACAAAACCCAAGAAAGAAGAGGAACCCGAGGTTCCCAGTGTAGATAAGAAGAAAATAAAGAAACTACCGAAGACAGAGGAGCAACAAGAATCTGTGAAACTAAAACCATTTGAAAAGCCTGGAAAGTTAGAACAAGAGCAAGAGCAGATCAAACTAAAACAGGTTCCAAGTAAGCCTAAAGAACTTGAAAAGGAAATTTCAAAGGATAAAACTGAAATGACGAAACAACATGACAGAGAACTGAGAGCCCAGAAGACTCAAGAGAGAGAAGATCGAGAGGTAATCCCACTTGGAAAACCTGAAAGAGTTTCCGTTCCTGCCGAGGAGCCATCTAAAGCTGGTCAAACAGAAAAACCTGAACAGCCAGAGGAAGAAGAGAAATCTAAGTGGACCAGAACCACAAAGGCACCAAAGGAAGGAGATGCTGAGCCAGATTTATCGAAGAAGAAAATCAAGAAATTACCAAAGAAAGATGAAGAACCAGAAGTTGTGACATTGAAACCTTTTGAGAAACCCACCAAAAAAGAAGCATCCGAACAAGCAAAGACTGAAGATGAAGGTCGGGCAAAGACAGATACTGAGCGCTCTCCTTTTAAATTGGGTGAGATGTTGCTCAAAGATCAACCTACATCAGCTCTAAAAAACAAAGAAGACGAAGATGTTTCTTTGACAAGTTCTGACACAAGTCCGGATATTACCAAATCCCAACCAGAACTACCACAAAAGAAAAAGGATGATCAAGTACCTAAGGATGAAGAAACAACAGCAACTGATAAACCTAAAGTTAAACCTAAACTCATTCCCAAACCAAAGGAAAAGGAAGAGCAGGTTGTTTTGAAGCCTTTCACCAAAGTCACTAAGCCAGAAAAAGTCCCTGATGAACAGATAAAGAAGCCTGTGGACACAAAGGTGCCAGACAAGACAACCAAAGACATAAAAGATACAGAGAAACAGAAACCTGTGAAGAAGGAGGAACCGTTTGTTCCAGCCAAGAAACCAAGTCCTACAGGTCTTAAAGAGAAGATCTCATCTACTGAAGCAGAGAAGTTCCCAGCAAAACCATCTGATGTGTTAAAGAAGGATGTTGAACTCAAAAAGACTCCTTCTCCCATGGTCAGTACAGAGAAAGCAGAAGACAAAAAGCCCACAAAGCCTGTTGAGGAGCCGAAGAAGATTGAGCTAAAAAAGATTCCACCGTCTAAGGTGGAGAAGCAGAAAGACTTGGAGAAAGTTCCAGCTGAGAGAAAGCCAAGTTCTGAAAAAGTCAAAGAAATCCCAAAAGCTGTTTCCCCCAAAGACTCAGTTGAAGCCATAACACTCAAAAAGGTTCCCAAGAAGCCATCAGTGAAAGAGGTCTCAGAATCAGAAAAGCCTGATAAAGATCGGATCCCCCTTTTGAAGGAGATTTCTCCTGGAGCTGTGCAAATGAAGAGGGTGACAACTCAGCCTGAGGAGGAGGTCTTTGAAAATGAGCCTGAAGAAGGTGAGGTTGAGGAGGAATCCTGGGGCTGGGATCTTGTTCCATCAGAGGACTGGGAAGGTGAAGAGGTGGATGGGGCCCTTGAGACTCCGGGTATGCCTGGTGCCAGACGAGGTGAGACGAGCAAACTCTTCCAGCTGGTTCTGGAGCGCCTTCATCCCATCCCAGATTTCTCATCTAATCTTCATCACATCTTCTTTGATCACTTTATCCACTTTTTCATCTCATGCTGATGAATTCATCTGTGTGTATGTCAGTTGTGTCGATCCATCATCCCATCTGCTGTATTGTTTTCATCTTTTCATTGATCATATCCAGTCTTCCCAATTGCAGAACAGATGTTTGTCTGTTTGTCTTTGCTGCTGTAGATTTCATTTGTCTTTGCTGTCTAAGCAAATGTCCTTTCAAGCATTTTGTCCCATTATGTTTCCATTTCATCTTCCAGGTCTTTCAAGTCTCTGGTCACATGTGACGTCTCATATTCCCATGTCTGTTATTAGAAATGTTTACATGTTTTTTTTTCTTGGCGTCTGCTGGAACTGTACTATCCAACAGGAGATCTAAGAGGTGGTCTTAAAACTTGTCTTATTGCTTCCTGTTCAGATGGAAAACCAAGTGACGAACCTTCGAAAGGAAGAGGCAGAGGATTTGGGGGTGAGGATTTTACTGATGTAAAACCCCATTGGTGCAAAAAACTGCATGCGCTAATGTCTGGAGCAAATTGTCTTTGTTCCGTCTGCTGTTGCCAACCTGTTTGGTGTTTTGCCTCGGTCTTTATGTCTAATCATTATCGCTTTCTGATGACAAGAAATATGGCTGGAAATTAAACTTGCTTTTCTTCATTTGCAAATCGGTCCGACAGGGAAAAATTTGCAGCACATATTTGTTAGGGTATTGACAGATTTTATTCATATAATTGATATACTGATGAGAGACTGCTGGTGTTGACAGGTAAAATAATTTAAAATGAAAAAAAACTGCAATGAATCAAAAGTACTGTGTAGCTAAAGGTAAGTAACTGAGTGTATATTTGTTAAAATTCAGGTGGACATTTTAAGATTTTTAAGATTTTCACCTCAGACAATGCATGGAAATCAGCTGTTAGGTGAACTTCATTTAATATTTTTTGCTATCTTTGTCTGTGCTTTGGTTGACCTGGTTATATCTGTTCTGTGACTGTGATTCTGTGTTTGGACTCTTCAGCCTTGTCATAACTGATCTTGTTTCATCTTAAGTCTTTTCTGTGTTCTTCTAACAGTGGGAATTTAAACCTACTACTTATTTTATGTCTGAAAAATGACTTTGTGTCAAATGTTTTGTCTTGTTGTTCCTCCATTCGTATACCTGAAACTAATTAGTTCTGCTTCATCTTAAGTCTTAACGAAACTTTTTGTGCTCTTCTAACAGTAGAACTTTAAACCTACGGCATATTTTATGTCTGAAACATGACTTTGGGTAAAATGCTTTGATTCATTCTTCATCCACTCCAATACCTGAAACTAATTGAAAAAGTTTTTATTTCTGATTCTGCAGCAAGACAAACTCCCTCTCCTGGTGATGGGGGAAGGGGTCGGGGTATGAAACCCGGTGGAAAAGGTCCAACACCACCAGAGGAACCATTTGCAGGCTTCAAGCTCAAACCTGTAGCTTTGAAGTTTGTGAAGAAGATTCAAGACATTGTGCTGCAAGAGGCTGAATCCATCGGCTCATCGGCTGTGTTTGAGTGTGAGGTTACACCCTCTACGGCCGTCACATCCTGGATGAAGGATGACAGCAACCTGCGTGAGAGTCCCAAGCACAAGTTCATCTCTGATGGCAAAGATCGGAAGCTGCACATCATTGATGTCCAGCTGTCCGACACTGGAGACTATACCTGTGTGGCCAAAAATGCTGGAAAGGAGATTACCTGCACTGCTAAGCTCATAGTTGAGGGTAAGCTAAAACCTGTTCAGACTTGTGTGGCTTGAAGAACTTTCCCTCATTGTATTGGAAACACTCTTCTCTCTCCACAGAGCTCCCTGTAAAATGGCTGAAGGAGTTGGAACCTGAGACCTCATGCATGAAAGGTCAACCAATGTACCTGATCTGTGAGCTGAACAAAGAAAGAGACGTGGTGTGGAAGCGGAACGGAGAGCTTCTGAAGAAAAAGGCTGGAAAAGTAGCCATTAATGTGATTGGTATGCAGCACGCTGTGACCATCCAGAACGCCACTGATGAGGATGCAGGCCTCTACACCTGTGAAGTAGATGGTCAGGCAGACGTCAAAACTTCAACCGCCGTCAAAGTGATTGGTGAGCTATCAGCAGCATGAAGGAATCTTCAGATCAATTGCAGACAGTTTTGTTACCAAACTAATCAGACGATTTGTGTCTGCAGGTAATTTTCCAAACACTAACATGACAGTTATAGGAGAACTATATAATTTACCATAGAAGAATGGTGGTTAAAGTATAGGACAAAAAAAACCTACATACAAAGAAGCATCCAAAATCAAAGAGATTTCTGTCTTTGATTGAAAACAGATTGTAAAGTGACTAAAACCAGAAAATGTAAAACATCTAATCAACCAATCACAAAGCTCCAGTTCTTAGTACTCAAAGTATTACTGGAAAGTTTCCTGCATACATTACCAGATCATTATTTCTCTCCATACAAATTGAATGTAGGTGAAATCAAGCAAATGAAGGAAAAGTAGCTCTTGTAGCTTGTCTGTGAATGAGAGATATATCTTGATTAAAAGTTAATTCTAGAAGCACTAAAATGTAAAGCAGCGTATTTAACCATTCTTTGTGTTTCCTGAATTCAATATTTAAAATAACAGGTTGAACAGGCTGCTAAACTTTTCAAGACAGAGCTTTAACTTCTGTGAATAATTAGTGTTTTTTCAGGTTTCACACAACAAACCTGGACGTCGTCAGCATACCAAGGAATGGCAGTAATTATTGCAGATTATTTTAAAGATTGGACATACAAGACAGAAAACAAACTATCCAACATGGTTGTCTGAACCCAATATGTTCAAGACTCTGCAATACATGTTAAAAATGTCATAGAAATCTTTTTAAATGTGGGAGTTTTTAGGTATGACCTATCTTCCTATAATGGGACCCTTCCCTTTGCAGAAATCATCAAAGACTGGCTGGTAAAGCCTCTGAGGGACCAGCATGTGAAACCAAAGTCCAAGGCCACATTCAAATGCGAGCTGTTCAAAGACACTCCCAATTGGAAATGGTACAAAGGCGAGAACGAACTCGCTCCTTCTGACAAAGTTGAGATCAACAAAGACGGAAAGGACATGAAGCTCACCATCAACAACTGCCAACCTGACGATGTATCAGATTACACCATCGAAGTTGAAAATCGAAGATACACAGCCAAACTCACACTGGGAGGTTTGTTCATGGACTCAACATTCGAACAGTTTGAAAGTTGTGAATTAACAGTTTTGCTAAACATTTAAAAACTTCTACATTTTCAGAGCGTGAAGCTGACATCCTGAAGCCTCTTGCCAGTGTTGAGGTGGTTGAGAAGGAAGAAGCTCACTTCGATACTGAAATATCTGAGCATGATATTCCTGGTGAATGGAAACTCAGAGGCCAGGTGTTGACCAGGTCTCCGGTACGTTATTTGGTAAAGGTTATATTGTTGCTTTTAATAAAAAGCTCTCCAGGATTTTTGATGTACCTACTTTTTTTTTCTCAGACTTGTGACATTAAAGCAGAGGCCGGAAAGCGGTTCCTTACACTGAAGAATGTGCAGCTGGATCAGGCTGGAGAAGTGTCGTACCAGGCTCTGAATGCTGTCACCAGTGCCATGCTCACTGTTAAAGGTACAAACCTGTTTCAAACACACTGACTTGGTTGGTCTGTTTGTTTTAAGTCCCTGCATCTATTTGTCTTGTGGAATGGAGGCGCTGCTGAAAAACCGTCTGTGTTTTGCTTTTGTCAATAATGGCTAAATTATTCGCATCTCCCAGAGATCGAAATGGGCTTTGTTGAAACGCTGAAGGATGTGTCTGTGCCCGAAAAGAAACAGGCTAAGTTTGAATGCACCATCACTAAGGATATACCAAAGGTCATGTGGTTTAAGGGGGTTGAAATCATCACCCCCAGCCCTAAATATGAAATAATTGATGATGGAAAGAAACACATGCTGATTGTAAACAGCTGTGAGTTTGATGATGAGTCTCAGTATTCGATAGAGGTATTGGACAAAAGGTCAACGGCTCAGCTGACGGTGGAAGGTAAGAACGGCCATGCTTCATGTCTCCTCTATGTGCTCAGTCTATGTTTGTGGCTTCAAAGTGTTGGATGGCGTCAAACACTCCTGTCTGTGTGCACTGACCTGCTGTATTCCAGGCATGAGGCTCAAATTTGTGCAGCAACTTAAGAACCAAACAATCAAAGAAGGTAACTCGGTGCGCTTTGATATCGAGTTGACTCACGAGAACGTGCCGGTGGTTTGGTACCGAAACGAAGTCAAACTCCACGTGAGTCGAACGGTGCTCATGCACGTGGAAGGAAGGAGACACACTCTAGAAATGAGGAGTTTGAGTCTAGATGATACCTGCCAGATAAAGGCAGAAGCCAAAGGAATTTACTCCTCAGCCAAACTGACAGTCATAGGTAACAGCATGCTCTCCTTTACTGGGTTTTTCCTCATTGCCTTTTATTTTACTGTTTATCAGATATCAGATATAAAAGTTTGTTTTGAGTGATTGATGTGTAAATATGAATGTTTTTTACTGGAAACAAAATTTAAAATAGTGAGAAAATCCAAAATCTTTAAAATATTATAAAATAAGTGTTCAGTTCACTAACACGATAAAACACGAAATAGCTGTTAACAAACTGTTCAATATGCTCGTCAGAGGGAGATGCCATCTTCCTGGTGAAGCTGCGGGATTACACCGCCACCGAGAAAGACGAGGTGTCACTGGACTGCGAGCTCAGCAAAGACGTTCCTGTGGTCTGGTATCACAATGAGAAGGAAGTCATTACCTCCAAGTTGTTGGTCATGAAGTCAGAAGGCACCCGCAGATCTCTGGTCCTGAAGAAAGTGGCGCAAAATGATCAAGGGAAATACGTATGTGACTGTGGAACAGACAAAACATCGGCCAACATAATGATTGAAGGTAAAGAAGGAGCTCCTTTCTGCTCTGATTTCTTAAAGAGAAAGAGCATGATCTGATATTTCAGGTTTTAATTATTAAAACCTCAAAAATTATGTGGTTTGTTTGCAAAACAAACCATTATGATTAATTTTTCCTGTTGTATTTTAGACACACGTATGTTCTATAATCTGTGAAAACACCACAGAAAATAATTGGAAATAAGTCATATTAACATGCATAACCCAAAGTGCCTCCAGAAAAAACCCAAATAATTCTAATTATAGAGAAATGATAAAACATATCTAACTTCAGGATAAGTTTTTTATCTCTACAGTTTTCTTTTTTTTAAATTTGCACCAATATTACTAGTTCTTGTTTAGTTTATAACAAAGCTTTACTGTGTTGTCACTCACTGTTTTTAAAGTATGCTCCTTTTTTTTTACTGTCGCTGGTTTTTGGCTTTTATCCAGATGATTTGCAGTATTAGCTGGCAATTACACAAGTGTTAGATTTGTAAATGTGTAATATCAGGTAATTGTTACATATTTATTATCCAACAAACCCAAGTTAAATTTCTTAAAGCTACTTTTTTTACAAACCATTAATAAATATGGTGTGAAAAGACTGACCTCTAAATTAAAGATTCAACAAGCAGATCACTTTTTCAAAAAATAAAATTCTAGAAGAACCTAAATTAACAACCTCTCATTTTCAATGACACTAGTTGTTTTATTTAGTATTTCCATAACTTTCCTCCCCACCAGCACGTGACGTCAAGGTTGTGCGGCCAATTTACGGCGTGGAGCTGTTTGATGGTGAGACGGCTCGTTTTGAGGTTGAGATCTCTGAGGACGACATGCACGGGCAGTGGAAGCTGAACGGAGAAGTGCTCAACCCTTCCTCTGTGAGCATCACTACTGTTTCATCACCTCAGATGTTTTAAAATCACCCACAGCCCGTCTTGACCTCAGTTAAACCCTTCTCATTTGACAGGATGTGGACATCATAGAGGAAGGAGGCAAACACACTCTGATCCTGTACAACTGTAAGGTGTCCATGACCGGAGAGGTGTCTTATGCTGCAGCCAATGCCAAATGCTCTGCCAACTTGAAGGTCAAAGGTGAAATAAACTCACGTTTTTCTCGTCCTCATTTATTCCATTTTCCATGACATAAGAACAAAACCTTTAATCACATATTGATTCTCTGTGTTTTCCTGCAGAACTTCCTCTGAACTTCCTCACACCCCTGAGCGACGTCCAGGTGTATGAGAAGGATGAGGCCCGGTTCGAGGTGGAGGTGTCGAGACCTCCAAAGAGCTTCCGCTGGCTCAAAGGCTCCCAGGAGCTGACAGGCGACGACAAGTACGAGATGATCCAGGAGGGCAATATGTACGTTCTGGTGATCCGATCGGTGGCCTTTGACGATGAGGCCAAGTACATGTTTGAGGCCGAGGACAAGAGGACCGCCGGCAAACTTGTTATTCAGGGTAATCATGAATTTTGAACCGTTTAACTAAATGAAGCTTAATTATACTTAATAATTATTTTGTAGCGATTACTGCCATGAAAAAGTTAGGATAAAAGTATTTGAATATAATTTTTGGAGGATTGATTGTGTAGTTTTGACCACATATCACTGAAGTCAAAGTGACACAAACAGAAATATCATTTTTAAGATAAAAATCATGAAAGTTACCTGCTAAATCTCTCTAGTGTTCAACTTTGTTGTAATTTTTTTTGGGCTATTTAGAATTTTATTTTTTTTTTTTCAGGTATTCGTCTGGAGTTCGTCAAACCCATTAAGGACGTAACGGTGAAAGAGAGAGAAACAGCAGAGTTCAGCGTTGAACTGTCTCATGAAAACATCCCAGTGTTTTGGTACAAAAACGACGTCCGGCTGCTTCCCAGTAAGGTGGTCCATATGTCGGATCATGGAAAAGTCCACACTCTGGCCTTCAAGGAGGTGACGATCGACGACACCTCTATGATCAAGGTGGAGGGCATGGACAAGAGCATGACAGCCATGCTCACTGTTATCGGCAAGTGTCAGAAATTTTTTTTTCCCATCTTTGATTTAAATGGAAATGACTAATTTAAATAAGTATTTTGCATAAAATGAGGTTGCTGACCTGTTTTGTGTAAATGTACTGTGTGTGCAGAAGGTGACTTGTACTTCACCGCCAAGCTGCAGAACTACACTGCTGTGGAGAAGGACGAAGTGAAGCTGGTCTGTGAACTTAGCAAGGCCGTCGCTGATGTGAAATGGTTTAAGGACGGAAAGGAGATCACTCCGTCCAAGAACATCGCCATCAGCACCGATGGAAAGAAGAGAATCCTGATGGTCCGGAAGGCAGAGAAGGCCAACATCGGAGAGTATACCTGCGACTGTGGCTCAGACAAAACTACAGCAAACCTCAACATTGAAGGTAGCATTCAAAGTCTATAACTTATCACTTTAAACGAATACTATTTAACAAAATTGAAAAATAGATATTTTGCTAAGAAAAATATAAATGGAGTAAGTGTAGGCTTATTGATAATATTTCAAAAAATCCCTACATCTTTCAAAGATGATCTGAGATGTTTAGTCAGTAGGTTGCCACCTCATAGTAGTTGAGGTATATTAGCCTACTGAAAAACTTTCTGCTTAAGTTGCTGAAAGGAGAAAATGTCCTTACTGGGATTCTAAGAGACAGAAATGGTTGGATGAGAGTCTCTCCATGGGTGCAGCTCTTTGGGATGTTCACATCTGCAGGGGTCAGCAAGACTAGGGGTCTTAAAAAATAAAACAGAAGAAGCATTGACAGCCATGTAGAGGCCAGGTGTTTGAGTAAGAAACCTGAGGGATACACACTTCTGGGATTTAATCTTATATATATATATATATATATATATATATATATATATATATATATATATATATATATATATATATATATATATATATATATATATATATATATATAAACATCACACATTTTAGAAAAAATCTTGGGACAAAATTACAGAGGTACATAGATTTTGAAACTTATTACTGTTTACTGTGTAAAATTTTAAAATATGCTATTGCCTTCCCTCTGACGGTTTGGTGCTCTCTCTACAGAGCGTGATATCAAGGTTGTCCGTCCCCTGTACAGCGTGGAGGTCACTGAGACAGAGACAGCCAGGTTTGAAACTGAGATTTCCGAGGAGGATGTCCATGGAAACTGGAAACTGAAGGGAGAAGCTCTGCACCAGTCTGCGGTAAGGCTCACAGGGACTAAATGGCCTTCCCTGGATTTCTGCAGATAAAGTCTCTGACTCTGTTGTCTGTTTCTCCTTTTGCTTCAGGACGTGGAGATTAAAGAGGAAGGAACCAAACACATGCTGATCCTCTATAATGTCCATATGGACATGGCCGGAGCTATTGACTTCTCTGCAGCCAATGCCAAATCCAACGCTCAGCTCAGGGTCAAAGGTCAGACATTGTTCTTCCATGATTTGCAGCTGCTTAATAACAGCAGCTCCTTTATTAATTTTAGTGATTACAATCCTTTACTGACCTTCACCTCCTGGAAGTTTAAATAAAATATATGAAGTGATTCATGCTGTCTGCGACATGCCTCATTGCTTCAGTCCTCAGCCAATCAGAGCTTGGGGTTATTTTCAGCCTCAGAGTTTATCTGCTCTG
Organism: Gambusia affinis; assembly: GCF_019740435.1. Taxonomy (NCBI): domain Eukaryota; kingdom Metazoa; phylum Chordata; class Actinopteri; order Cyprinodontiformes; family Poeciliidae; genus Gambusia; species Gambusia affinis. Next base: position 25,189,315 of record NC_057878.1, read on the forward strand.
TGAAGCCTCTCTGAAACTAACTTTCCTTTCATGCTCTCTAACTGGCTTTTACTTTGTCCTGTTGTCCTGCTTCTGCTCTTCTTCAGCTCGCTCCATCACGCTGACGCGTCCACTGAAGGATGTAACAGTGACAGCCGGAGAGACAGCGACCTTCGAGTGTGAGCTCTCATATGAAGGCATTGAAGTGGAGTGGTTCGTTGGAGGACAGAAGATGGAAGCCAGCGACCGGGTCAGTTACAGCATCTTAATACTCATTACGGACAAGAACAGAACTAGAGTAAACCAGAGTAGTTTATTTCATTCATTTAATCTCATACAGTTAAAAAAAAAGTCACATGTTGATATGAGCAAAAGTATTAAATTAATAGGAGTAAAATGAAGAAAACGCTACCCCTTCTCTCAAAACATCAATTTATTAAAACAATTTACTGTTGCAGAGACATTTCTACACAAAGAACTAGAAGAATTAAAACTTAGTTAAGTGTTATAAGAACATTAGAACAGATTTTTAAAAAGTTTAGTTTTTAATTTTACAAAACAAAAGTGAAAGGTTTCTAAAGTTTTAAAAAATTAGCATGGTTTCAGTGGATCATCCTTTTTAGTTGCACTGTAAAATTTTAACAGAATATTTTAAGATATTTTTTTTTTTTTGCTTTCTTCAGAAGAAAAGTACATTTTAAAATGAAAAATATAAGAAACAATAATAACAGTCATAGCTACTGTATATGTACTTTATTTTAAAAATTACCAATTTTGTTTTAGGGCTATGGCAAGTAGCTTTCAAACAGAACAATTTATTGTCTTTTAATTAGTTTTTTGTTGATACTAATAAGAAAAATAACTTATTTTATTTGTCAAGCTAGTTTAAACTACATATTCCCTTCAGCTGTGTGTAGTTAAATGTGCCACAAAGCTGACCATTTAGAGCTGAGTTAAAAATAAAATAAGATAACAGACCAGCTACTCTTATCTTGAGCCCTCCAACGGTCCCAACAGCTTTATCTGCACAGCGACTGAGTTTAATCACAGCACACAGATAATGTCACTGGAGTAATTCATGAAGTACCTAAAACCAAATTGTTTCCTTTATCCAGAATATAAACAGCAACTGCAAACAAAAACATAAAATATACATAAATTAAATCAAGAAAGTAGAAAGTATATGATGCTTTTTTTGTCAGAAGTTCTAAAGTAATTTTGAATAAGACAAAAAAAAGATATTTTAAGTGTTTACTAAAGAACTGTAATAAATGAAAGATATTTCGTTATTACTAAGCACGTATTAGAAACATTAAGTTCTTTTGACCTCCTTTATTTATTGCTGTGGGATTGAGCTGCATTCATTTTAAATCTGTAAGAGAAGCAGAGTCAATCAGTTGAAAATTAAAGGAAAATGAACTACAGTGTTCATGTTGAACCTGCATCTTTTATTTACTCAGCACTACACAAGATTGTGAACTCTACTTATCAAGGAAGCTGCAACAAAATGAGCTATCAATAAATCAGAGTTTTCTGGGTCTGCAGGTAAAGACTCGGGTGGTAGGAAGAGTTCACACTCTGACTGTCCGAGATGTGAAACTGTCAGAGGCTGGGGAGGTCAAAGTGACTGCCAAAGATTTCCTGACACAAGCTCAGCTCTTTGTTGGAGGTAAAACACTCAAACATACAGGAGACAGTGAACACATTAAACATGTTCAGTCATCACCTGATCCAATGGTTTGGGTTTAGAGCCACCAGTAGAGTTCACAAAGCCTCTGGAAGACCAGACAGTGGAAGAAGAGGCCACTGCCACGCTGGAGTGTGAAGTCTCAAGAGAGAACGCCGAAGTGCACTGGTTCAGGGAGGGTCAGGAAATCAGAAAGACCAAGAAGTATGACACCATTGCTGATGGACGCAAGAGAGCACTTATCATCCATGACTGCTCTCCAGATGATGCCAAAATGTACACGTGTGATGCTAAAGAGTTCAAAACTTCCTGCTTCCTGGAGGTTACACGTAAGGAGGAGCTTTAATTTCAATCTTTTCAATCACAAATTGTTCTTGGGTTCAGAATAAGGAATAAACATGGTTAAATGAGATTTGTTAGCAAAAGAAGTAAAATGTTGGAATAAATTAACATTTGTCTTTGTATCAACAGCTCCTTATGTGGAGTTTACAAAACCACTACAGGATGTGGAAGTCAGAGAGAAAGATTCAGCCAGGTTTGAATGTGAAGTCTCCCGCGAGTCTGCCAAGGTAAGGTGCTCAATCTATTCACAGCCTGTTAAAAAGAGTTCATTCTTCAAAAAAATGCACTTTGGCCACATTTGAAGTGATGTTCACATCCTTGTTTTGGTTTAAGGTTCGCTGGTTTAAGGACGGCAACGAGATCAGGAAGGGAAAGAAGTATGAAATCATCGCTAAAGGAGTGCAGAGAATCCTCATCATCCACAAGTCAATGTTTGACGATGAGGCAGAGTACGAATGTGATGCCAGAACCTTCAAGACGTCTGGCATGCTCACTGTCATTGGTAAGGACCATTGGGACATTTAAAACTGTTCTGGCTTCATATTTTGTGAACTTTATTGTCTGAATTTGACATAAACTGGAAACTCCAAATGTATGAGTTTACTGTGCGTATTGAAACAGAGTCAGAGTGGCAGGGTAAAAACACAAATTCATAACTCTGTTGCTCTGTGTTTTGCTCAGAGGAAGCAGCCACATTCACCAAGAACCTGTCCAATGTGGAGGGAACTGAGACAGACAGCGTAAAGATGATCTGTGAAGTTTCTAAGGCCAATGCTGAGGTTACCTGGTACAAAGGAGATGAAGAACTGCCAGAGGGCGGACGCTACGATCAGATCATGGACGGTCGCAGGAGGATCTTGACCATCCAGGACTTGAGGATGGAAGATGCTGGAGAGTACAACTGCAGACTGAGCCCGACTGTCAGAACATCCGCTACCCTAAAACTCAATGGTAAAAAGGGAAATTAGATCATTTAACATTTAGTGGCTTTTAGCTTAAGCTTTTTACCCTTAACCTGTCCTTTCTGTCTTAATTTCTTCTTCTGCTCTGAAGAACTGGCAGCAGAGTTCATCTCTCGTCCTCAGAACCAGGAAGTGGTAGAGGGTGAGCAGGCTGAGTTCTCCTGCACAGTGTCCAAAGACACCTATGAGGTGAAGTGGTTCAGAGGTGAACGAGAGATCCAAGCTGGAGACAAATACGCAATCATCAGTGAAGGAAAGAGAAGGGCTCTGATTGTGAAAAAATGTGACCTGAAGGATGAGGGTGGTTATGTTGCTCACATCGGCAGCGTTAGAGCTTCTGCTGATCTCTGTGTGATAGGTAAGATTTTCATTGTCTTCTTAGCGTCTGGATTTCATGACCTTCTACCTGGCATTAACTGGTTCGTGTTCTACTGCAGAAAAACTGAGGATCGTTACACCAATTAAAGACACAGAAGTGAAGGAAGGAAGCGAGATTGTGTTCAACTGTGAGACCAATACTGAGGGAGGCAAGGCCAAGTGGCTAAAGAATGAGGAGACCATTTTTGAAAGCAGCAAGTACATGATGGTTCAGAGAGACAACGTCTTCTCTCTGAGGATCAAAGATGCCCAGAAGGCAGATGAGGCCACCTATACTATCTCTCTGACTAACAATAGAGGAGAACAGGCCAAGTGCTCTGCCAGTGCTAAAGTTGCAGGTAAGAAAATGTAAATTATGTATCACTTGTGTTGGTCTTCTTCATGAAAGGTTGATTCTGTAATCTTCCACTGATCTTCACAGAGGAAAAACTCAAATTCCTGGAGCCCATTGAAGACATTGAGACTCAGGAGAAGAAGACTATTAGCTTTGTTTGTAAAGTGAACCGGTCTGAGGTGACTGTAAGATGGATGAAGGCCGGCCAGGAGGTGACACTCAGCAAACGCATTGTCTACAGAGCTGATGGACTCAAACACACCCTGACTATCAAAGACTGTGCCATGGAAGATGAGGGCGAGTACACTGCCATGGTCGGAGAAGACAAGTGTGCTGCGGAGCTGATTATTAGCGAGGCTCCAACTGACTTCACAGGACAGCTCAGAGATCAGACTATTACTGAGTTTGAGGATGCAGAGTTCACTTGCAAGCTGAGCAAGGAGAAGGCTGCTGTCAAGTGGTACAAGAATGGACGAGAGATCCGAGAAGGACCGAGGTAACTTTCCTACTTTGTAAGCCATGATATGTAAACAGAGCAGCAGTCAAACTCAGCAGATCAGAGGCAAACTGAGCTGCAACATTACAAACCAGGTTTTAAATTATTTTTATGCAAACCTTTCCATATTATTTTGGCAGATATCATATGGAAAAAGAAGGCAAAACATGCAGATTGATCATCAAGGTGTGCAGACCAGATGACGAGTGTGAATATGCCTGTGGTGTGGATGAGAGAAGGACCAGAGCCAGGCTTTTTGTTGAAGGTCAGCTTCCCGATTCTACATCTAGTCATAGAAACTCAGACAAACTCTCCAATATTCACAATGTATCTGTCTTTATGTCCTGAAGAGACCCCAGTGGAGATCATCAGGCCACCACAGGACATGTTTGAACCTCCAGGCTCAGATGTTGTGTTTGAGGTTGAGCTCAACAAGGACAGAGTGGAGGTTAAGTGGATGAGAAACAACATGATCATTGTGCAGGGGGACAAGTACCAGATGATCAGTGAGGGGAAGATCCACAGATTACAAGTCTGTGAGATCAGACCCAGAGACCAAGGAGAGTACCGCATCGTGGCCAAAGACAAGGATGCCCGGGCCAAACTGGAGCTGGCAGGTAAGTCCAGCCTGACAAAACTGTAAGACATTGCTAAAATATGACATTAATCCATTTTAAATTATATCAACTTAAAACAATATATTCCTTAAGGCAGATGTATTAATATCACTTCCCAAGGGAAAATGTCTTGCATATTTAGATTTTTTTCTGGTTCAACATTCCTGAATCCAATGACTTCAAACTATTTTAAACTGGAATTACTCAAAGCTTTGCACTCCTCAAAAGTAGTTGGAAAATAAAATTTGTTCTAAACTATTTTATTACCTCTGCAGCTATTCCAAAGATCAAGACCACTGACCAGAATCTGGTGACGGATGCTGGAAAACCCTTCATCATGATGGTTCCTTACGATGCCTACCCTCGTGCTGATGCAGAGTGGTTCTTTGATGGCCAAAGCTTACCTGTTCAAAACATTGATACTTCACTCGACAAAACCGAGTACCGTCTTAAGAGCCCTACCAAGGAGGACCAGGGCCGGTACAGAGTGGTAATCAAAAACAAACATGGTGAGGGTGAGGCTTTCATCAACCTGGATGTGATTGGTAAGTCTGTGGGTCATAGGAGACAATATAATCTTCAGACTGGGGGTATAGGATTTCTAAGTATTTTTTGTTATTTTCAGATGTCCCTGGACCTATTAAGAACCTAAGGGTGGTTGACACTGCTGATGGTGAGGTCAGCTTAGCCTGGGAGGAGCCTGAGAGTGATGGTGGCAGCAAGATCATCGCTTATGTGGTAGAACGACGCGATGTAAAGCGGAAGACCTGGACTCTTGCTACAGACCGGGCTGATACTCCAGAATACTGTGTCAGTGGTCTCCAGCAGGACTCCCTGTACCTGTTCAGAGTCTGTGCTCGTAACAGAGTTGGTCCCGGTCCTATTGTTGCCACTGATGATGCCGTTCAGGCCAAGAACAAGTTTGGTAAGCAGACACTAATAGTTCTTCAACTGTTTTTACAATCTCCACACTTTGTAATAAAAATTCTCTTCTCTTTGTTGCCAATCTCCAGATGTTCCAGATGCTCCAGAAAATGTTGGCCTTGGTGTGGTGAACAGGTTTGGAGCCACTGTCAACTGGGAGCCTCCAAAGTTTGATGGGGGCTCAGAGATTACTGCATATGTGATTGAGCTCCGTGACAGAACCTCTGTGAAATGGGAGGCGGCCCTGGTGTGTGGAGCCAGTGATCGATCGGCTACACTGAATGACGTAGTGGAGCACAAGGAGTACATCTTCAGAGTTCGAGCGGAAAACAAGGCCGGAATTGGAAGGCCTAGTGCTGCAACCAACCCAGTGAAGATTATGGACCCCATTGGTGAGTGGATTGTTCGAATGTTTGGTTTATTTCTGTACAGGAATTTAAAAAGTATTTTAGTCATAACAGAGTTTGGTACAAAAAAAATAATTCAACACAGTGCCGGAAAATATGATGTTAGCTTAAGAAAATCAACAAACTCCTTTATTTTCTTCAAATCAGTCATCAGTTGTGAAGAATTTCACATCCTGTAGAGTAGAGTTAGGGTTGTGGTTATACTGAGAAATATTCTATGTCCTGCAGAGAGGCCAAGTCCTCCTCTGAACCTGAACTACAATGACCAAATCAACACCGCTGTCACTCTGACCTGGGAAACCCCATTAAGCAACGGTGGCAGCATGATCACCGGCTACATTATCGAGAAATGCGATGAAGGCTCAGACAAGTGGTTGCGCTGCAACGCCAGACTATGTCCTGACCTCTCCTACCGGGTACAGAGCTTCCCAAAAACTCAGTCATACTATACCAAATAATCCTGTTTATCTCCCCAGTGATCTCATATTTAGCTGTGAAAATTCACGCTCTGTGTTGTCTCACTCAAGGTTTCTGGACTAAAGCCTGGTCAGAAGTACCTGTACAGAGTGTGTGCTGAGAATGCTGCTGGTGTCTCAGATCCAGCAGAGCAGCTTGGGCCACTGCTTGCCGACGACCCACATGGTGAGACTCGTTTGGCTAGTTTCTCTTGAATATTTTAAATGTCAAATTATTCCCTGAACAAAAAACTGCTATAGTAATTATTGCTATTGATATTTTGAGTCAAACTCTGCCAAGTGTCAATGAAGAAAACATTTTTCTTTCCACAGTTGGTCCAACCTTTGATCTAAGTGGCTTTAGGAATGGCCTGGAAGTAATTGTCCCTCAGCCACTCACCATCAGGGTCCCCATTACCGGATACCCCACTCCCAAAGCTAAGTGGAACTTTGGAGAAAAGGAACTGACCACAGCAGAGGAGCGTGTCTCCATGGTAACAAAGCCAACATTTACAGAGCTGACAATCTCTCCAAGTGTCCGTCCTGATAAAGGCACATACACCCTGCACCTGGAGAATGATGTCACATCTGTCTCTGGAGAGATTGAGGTCAATGTCATCGGTAAGTTCAGCTCTTATGTGTTCATACTGATTTAGGTAAACTGTGTTTTTGAAGAAGTACTAAAATGTTTTTCTCAAATCCTGTTTCTTTTTACTTTTGCAGCATGTCCAAGTGCACCCAAAGACTTTAAAGTAGCGGAGGTAACTCGGCACCATGTCCACCTGATGTGGGAGCCACCAGAACACGATGGAGGAAGTCCAGTTACCCACTATCAGATAGAAAAGAGAGAGGTTTCCCGCAAGACCTGGGCCAAGGTACACCTCAGAAGAGTATCTGATATTACTATGAGAGTTAAAATTGATGGATTAATTGTTGGATTAATGCACAATGTAACATTTTCTCCAGGTTGCTACTGGTGTCATGGATATGGAGCACACAGTAACAGATGTGATTGAGGGTAAAGAATATCTGTTTAGCGTTATTGCCTGCAACAAGTGTGGTCCTGGAGAACCAGCATACATAGATGAGCCCGTAAACGTCTCCTCACCTGCTAGTAAGTATGATCTCTCTTTGCGCAAAGAAACAACTTTTAACATTAGGTCTAATTCTTCAGGTCTAATTTTTGCAAATGCATGTCACTCATATATTCTTATATTTGATCAAAATCTGTTTTTCATCTAGCCATTCCTGATCCTCCTGAGAACCTAAAGTGGCGTGATAAGAGTGGCAAGAGCATCTTCCTTTCCTGGGAACCTCCAAAGTATGATGGTGGTGCTCCGATTAAAGGTTACGTGGTTGATAAGTGTCAACGTGGGACAGACAAGTGGGAACCCTGTGGTGACCCCATGCCTGAACTCAAGTAAAATTTAACATTTTAATTGCAAATATCAACAATCTGATCTGGTAACGGGATATAATTTGAGATGTTTTTGTGACCACAGGTTCCAGGTGACAGGGCTGATCGAGGGCCAGTGGTACGCCTATAGAATCAGAGCAGTGAACAAGTTGGGGGCCAGCAGACCCTGCAGGGCCACTGATGAGATTCAGGCTGTAGATGCTCGAGGTACGGTGGTTTGTTCATCATGCTGATTCTGCTAAACAGGATTATTAAACACAATCAGGAGACAGAAAATAAGCCCACTGTTTTAAACAATTTTATAGTTTTTCAAAGCACAGATTATATTATAAAAAAAAACAACTGACTTGACTATATTCTTTTAAAAAAAATCTTATACAGAACCTCCAGAGATCCAGCTGGATGTGAAGCTGCTGGCAGGCCTGACTGCCAGAGCAGGCACCAAGATTGAGCTTCCTGCAGACGTCAAAGGACAGCCTGATCCCCGTGTAAAATGGACCAAGGCTGACTTAGTCCTCCGGGCTGATGACCGTATAACCATTGAGACCCAGCCGGGACACTCCAAAGTTTCCATCGGCAACACCACCAGAGAAGACACAGCCACTTACATCATAGAGGCAGTCAACATCTGTGGACGTGCCACTGCCACCATTGATGTCAACATCCTAGGTACAGTCTTCAAAATGTAACCAACATAATTTTTCTGAGCTCTTTCTGTGAGGGTTACTCCTCTATGGAAAAGCTGAGAAAATTATTTCTTATTTCTGATCAAATAGTTCATGACAGCCTTGCTTCTAGGCACCTGTGGCTATAATCAGTTAGCATGCCACCACTCAATGGGTCAGTGACTGAATGTAGTCTGAATCACTTTGAGGTCTTCTGGGCTTTATAAGCACTATACAAGTACATGCCATTTACCATTTGTTTTTCATCTCAGATAAACCGGGCCCTCCAGCTGCCTTTGATATCTCAGAAATCACCAACGAGTCCTGCGTTTTAGCGTGGAACCCTCCCAGAGATGATGGTGGCTCACCCATCACCAACTACATTGTTGAAGCTCGTCAGACAGACAAAGAGGAGTGGGTCAAATTGTCAGCCACTGTGAAGGATACCACCTTCAAGGCCTGCAAGCTTATTGCTATGAAGGAGTATATCTTCAGAATTAGTGCTGAGAACCAGTATGGCATTGGCATACCTACAGAGCACACACCAATCATTGCAAAGTACTCTTTTGGTAAGTTATCTTATAACTCAACCAATCATTCAACAAACTGAAGATATGACTCCTGAATTTTTGTATAAATAATTTTTCTGTCCAACTACTTTAGATCCGCCTGGTCCTCCAACCAGAGTCACTCCTTCTGACATTGCTAAGGATGCAGTGACACTGACCTGGTTTGAGCCAGATGAGGATGGTGGCAGCCCCATCACTGGATACTGGATCGAGAAGTTTGATCAAGAAAGCGACAAGTGGATACGTTGCAACAAACTGCCCATAAAGGACACAACTTTCAGGTATTTAGCTCAGGTTTCCAAAGCAGTGAGAAGCGTTAATCAGAAGAATTGTTAATACTACTAAACTCTTTGGTTCCAGGGTAAAAGGTCTTCCCACCAAGAAGAAGTACAGCTTCCGTGTTTTGGCAGAGAATCTAGCTGGACCTGGAAAACCAAGTGCAGAGACAGATCCTGTGCTTATCAAAGATCCCATTGGTATGTAACAAGTCTATCAACATCATTAATCCATTATTTTTGAGGATTTAAACCTCTAAATCATATGACAGCAATTGTATTACAGTGCATTATCTTTGGATTTGGAAACTGGATATTCTAAGATTCATAAGAGATACAAGAAAACCTTCCAAAGTCAGAAGTCAGGGCTAGGGTTCAATTACTACTAATAGTCAGAAACATAACAGTTAGCAAATAATGCTAGTTTATGGACATGCAACTAGAGATGCTCAGATAAGATGGAAATTCATACCCAGTTTGTTTCCAATTTCCAAACCAATTGAATTCACCTTAAATAATCAAAGTAATGTGAAAGTCATAAAACACCGAACTCTTTGTTAGATCCTCCATGGGCACCTGGAAAACCTGTTGTCAGGGAAGTTGGCAAGACCACTGTCTTGTTGGCCTGGACACGACCGGAGCACGACGGTGGGGCAAAGATCGAAGGTTACATCATTGAGTTCCAGAAGACTGGAAGCGAGGAATGGATCCGTATTGCAGAGGATGTTCCTCAGACAGAGCACCAGCTGCAGGGTCTGATGGAGAAGCAGGAATACTCATTCAGAGTTAAAGCTGTCAATAAGGCCGGTGAGAGTGAACCCAGCGACCCCAGTGACCCTGTGGTCTGCAAGGAGAGACTCTGTAAGTCCTGCACAGAAACTGGCAGCAGAGGATTCTCTATGGAAAGGAATTACATACTGGACTAATATTCTGTGTTTTCCATGTGCAGACCCTCCATCTGCACCTCAGTGGCTGGAGGTCACCAACATCACCAAGATCAGCGCTGATCTAAAATGGCAGGCTCCAAGCAGTGATGGAGGTTCACCCATCACAAACTATGTGGTGGAAAAGAGAGATGTGAGGCGGAAGGCCTGGCAGACTGTTGACACTACCATCAAGGAGCTCAAATACTCAGTGACTCCCCTCAATGAAGGATCCCTCTACGTGTTCAGAGTGGCTGCTGAGAATGCCGTTGGGATGGGAGAGTTCTGCGAGCTGGAGGATGCAGTTCTCGCCAAGGATACATTCAGTAAGATTCATGAATATTAGTTACCCTATTCTTTGCTTTTTTTTCTAATGGTAACTCATTATGTGTTTTGTATTTGCAAAATATCATACTAATATAGATTAGAAGATAGAACAAAGCCAGTTCAGGAAACACTTTTTTTTTTTGAAGAATTTAAAACGCTATTGCCCTTTTACAGCAACTCCTGGACCTCCATACGCCCTAACAGTGATGGAAGTCACTAAGAGACATGTGGAGCTCAAGTGGGAACCTCCAAAGAGCAATGGTGGAAGACCTATAACCAAGTAAAATGACTATCAAATTTAGCATTTAGTTAAAAGACTTAAAAGAAGACTTCAGGATAACTTTCTATTTAAAATAGGATGGCAAGTGTATTATAGGCTGAGCAGGATTTTTGTTTCTTCACAGGTATGTGATTGAAAAGAAAGAAAAGGTTGGAACTCGATGGCTGAAGTGCTGCAAGACTCCAGATAAACAGACGCAGTTCAAGGTGACAGATGTTGATGAAGGATCAGAGGTTCAGTTCCAGGTCAGAGCTGAGAATGAGGCAGGAGTGGGAGATCCAAGTGAGCCCACTGTCATCCTCACCATCGAGGATCCAACAAGTAAGAAACCTTTAGGCTCTATTTACCACAAACAATACAGTCAATCCCACTATTATAGCTGAATCATTTTCAGAATGTCATTTTTTCTAAAACTTAAAAAATGATCCTATTTTAAATTGCTTTAGAAAAATCCTTGTATTGTTTCCTATCAAAAACAAACGTCTTTGTTGAATGGAAATACTTGAAAGTCCTAATTTGGATTTTTCATATGCTTAAATATAAAAGATTTGTTGAAGGAACAGGAAAGAGAGATATCCTTCATGGAATATTTTTAATTTAAGACTGAATTAAAATTCCTCCAACTAATTATCAATGAACCTAAAGGAATAAAGTCTAATTCTGTTTTAAACATTTCTGCCCAGGTCCTCCGTCTCCTCCTCTGGATGTGGCCATTGTTGATGCCAGCAGGGAACACATCAACGTCACCTGGAAACCACCAGCCAAAGATGGCGGCTGTCCAATAACTGGATACCATGTTGAGGTGGCAGAGGCTCGTCCAGAACTCAAGTGGCTAAGGGTAAATGCCCGGCCCATTAAAGAGCTGAAGTTTAGGATTGATGATGGAATCAAACCAGAGAAAAAGTATGTGATTAGAGTTCGTGCCATCAACTCTATTGGTGTAAGTGATCCCTCTGAAATCTCCGACAAAGTTGCTACCAATGATCCTGACTGTAAGTATTGACAGACTTTTCGTTTTAAAGCGTTACAGAAGTCAGAATGAATCCTCAATAATGAACATGTCTTCTGGCCTACAGGTGCTCCAACCATGGATCTGGATGCACAGGATGTGATTGTGGTTGAAGGTGAGAAGCTGCATCTGAACATCCCCTACAAAGCAATCCCAACTCCCAAAATGGTTTGGCAGAAAGACACAGTAGAGTGTAAAGCTGACGACCGGCTCTCCATGACCGTTGAGATGAACAGCGCTCACCTGGAGATGCTGAAGTGCCAGCGTGCTGATGCTGGTGCCTACACCATCACTCTGGAGAACAGTCTGGGAACTGCTACTGGAACCATCAATGTCAAAGTTATCGGTATGATACTTCACCACACAGGATTCACCAATCCAATCATTATCAACATATCTGCTGTGATTTCATATTAGCAAAACAATTATTTTTATTCAAAACAGCTTGCGAGCTAAACCCAGCTTTAAAAACATTTAAAAAGTCAGTCAGGTCCATTGTCTCAATATTTTTTTTCTGGCCTCCTGAACCTCACAGGGCTCCCTGGTCAGTGTAAAGATATCACCTCCAGTGATGTCACTAAGAATTCCTGCACGATCAGCTGGGAAGCTCCTGAAGACGATGGAGGCACACCGATTGTCAGCTACACTCTGGAGCGCCGAGAAGCATCCAAGAAAACCTACATGCCCATCATGTCAGGGGAAAATGTCCTCACCTACAACACTAAAGACCTTTATATCAACTGTGAGTACTACTTCAGAGTGAAGGCTGTCAACAAGGTCGGAGCAGGAGAATATTTGGAGCTACGCAATCCAGTTCTCACAGAGGAAATCAAACGTAAGTTCTGGTTTTTAATAAATGTGAACAGATTTTGAAAAATTTGGATAACAGTTTGGGATTTTATATTCATATCTGTGTTTATGGAGACCTGTGTTCAACTAAGCCTGGTGTAAATAGATCAAATACAAGATCAATAATTTGCTTCTTCAGTTTACACATCACGGTCCTTATGTCTGACAATCATCAAATATTGTAAACGTTTGTTCTTTAACACACAGAGAAACCAGACCCTCCCATCCAAGTTGAGGGTCATGACCCCACATCCAAGTCCATCACAGTCACCTGGAAGGCTCCAGACTACGATGGCGGCTGCCCCATACAGGGTTACATAGTAGAGAAGATAGAGAAAGATGGTGACCGCTACGAGAAGGTCACCCCAAGTCTGGTTCCTGGTTTCTCCTATGTAGTGACTGGCCTGAAAGAAGACATGGAGTATCAGTTCAGAGTGCGAGCAGAAAATGCCGCTGGAGTCAGTGAGCCTTCCCGCAGCACACCACTTATAAAGGCTGCAGACCCTGTTGGTACGTAAAGCTATTTGGATCTGTTTTCACTGAAGGAAAACTTTTTCTGTTATATACTACATCACTTTATTTTTACTTTCAGATAAACCAACAGTCACACTGCATGCACGTGTGCAGTCTGGGCTCTGCATTAAGAAGGGTGAGGAAATCCGCATTGATGCTTACATCTCTGGCTCTCCATATCCCAAAGTCACCTGGCTGAAAAATGAGGAGGATGTGACCAAGGAGCCTCCCAAAAAGATTGTTCCTGTGCTAAAAAAGAAGAAGACCAAAGCCAATGTTCGTTTCCTTTCAAAAAAAACTTCAGTGGTTTTCTTCTATATTTGAAATTGTTTATTTACTCTTCACTTTACTTTGTGCAGGTTCCAGAACCAGAGGAGGAATTTGTGACTCCTCTGCGTGAACGTCTTGGTCTGGATAAAACCACAAAAGGCCAATCTGCTCTGATGATCCGTGACTCTGTCAGGGTTGACCACGGCAACTACACAATCAGGGTGGAAAACACGCATGGTGTTGCTTCTGCCACCTGCTACGTCAATGTCCTGGGTAAGCACATCTGCATAGCTATTTATCCTGATCCTTCTTGTTTCTGGTTTCCTGAGTAGAAACTTACAGCTTACAGATGTATCTGTTTTCCTCTTGAACTTGAAGACTAATTTCACTCACTTATTCAACAGACAAGCCTGGCCCTCCAATAAACTTCACCTTTGATGAGATCAGGAACATCTCTGTCATCTGTAACTGGGAGCCTCCGGAGGATGATGGAGGCAGCGAGATTCTGAACTACATCCTTGAGAAGAAGGACAACAAGAATGATGAAATTGGCTGGATCACTATCACCTCCACACTGAAGGGCACCAGTTTCCCTGTCACCAAACTCATCGAAGGGAAGGAATACATCTTCAGAGTAACAGCTGAGAACAAATATGGCTGTGGTTTGCCATGCATCTCTGAGCCACTTGTCGCCAAGAACCAATTCAGTGAGTAAAGTCACAAAAATATATATATTTGCTGCACAAATTAAACAGTAATATTTCAGTGACATTTATTGTATTACTAAACTCATCCTTCTCAATCAGATCCTCCTGATGCTCCCAACACTCCCAGAGTGCATGAGGTGACAGCAAACTCCGCTCACATCTCCTGGCATGAACCAAAGGACAACGGCAGCCCGATCCTTGGCTACTGGATCGAGAGGAAGGAGGTGAACAGCAAACACTGGACCAGAGTTAACCGGGCCCTCCTCAACTCTCTAGATGTGAAGATCACTGGACTGATGGAGGGACTCACCTATATCTTCAGAGTATGTGCAGAAAACCTGGCTGGCCCTGGGCCTTTCAGTGAGCCCACTGAGCGCATTGTGGCCATGGATGCCATCCGTAAGTTCTTCTCAAAACAATCAATGAAAATGTAGGAAAAGGATTTGGTGATAGTTTGAAAGTTTGTTACAGTTTTTTCAGCTTGAGATATTTAGCAGATGTCAGACTGCTAATTTCTGTATCATGCTTTTTGTTTGTTAAGCAAGAATCTTGTCTGTGTTGCCACAGTTCCTCCTGGGCCCCCCACTCCACGGGTTGTGGACACTGGCAATGATTCTGTCATCTTGGCCTGGAAGCCACCATTGTACAATGGTGGAGGCGAGATCCTGGGATACCACATTGAGAAGGTCCTGAACAACACCTGGCTTTCTACATTTGCAGCCTTTAATGTAATACTAAGGTCTGATATGCTGAACTCTGCTTGTACAGGTTTTGGTTGGAGAGAAAGACTGGAGTCGCTGCACAGAATTCAGGTGTAAAGAATTAACATACACAGTGACAGGCCTCACTGAAGGAGCAGACTATTACTTCCGGGTCCTTGCAATTAATGATGCTGGCCCTGGAGCTCCAGGTCTCACTGAACCTGTAACTGTCAAAGAGCCCCAAGGTATGATTTGTTCTCATATCACCACTGTAAATTAATGGCTGAAAAGAGAATTTTATGTGCTTGTGTTATAGAGAACATTTGAAGGTGTTGCTTTAATACTTCCGTGACTGAACTAGTTAAAAACTATTTAAACTTTCTTGAAATTATTTAAATTCAGAGTTTTACAGTTGAGGTAAAATATTGGAGCTTCTGTAAACATTGCTGTCATTTCTTCTTTACTGAACGTATCCTACAGAAACTCCTGTTGTGGAATTTGATGACTCTGTGAAGAACGGCGTCATGATCAAGGCCGGTGACTCACTGAGGCTTCCTGCAGTGGTGACGGGCCGACCTCAGCCAGAGGTAAAATGGGCCAAAGACGAGGCAGAAATTGACAAAGAGAGAATGATTGTGGAGACAGAGGGCAAGAAGAGCACTCTGTTCATGAAGAAGGCTGTGAGGGCCGATCATGGAAAATACCAGATCACCGGCACCAACAGCAGTGGCACCAAGACCGCAGAAACCAGAGTGGACGTTATGGGTCAGTAATTCAAAAGTATACCATCAAACATGTTAATACTATTGCCATATTGGAAGGACAGTTAAAGGTGAAACTTAACTCCTCCTTTGTTTCTGAAGATGTCCCAGGACCGGTGGTTGACTTGAAGACTGTCCTGGTGACGAAGAAGAACATTGTTCTCACCTGGTCAGACCCTCTGGACAATGGAGGCAGTGACATCATTGGCTATGAAGTGCTGAGGAAAGACACCAAGATGAAACTGTTCCGTCAGCCCATTGAGATAGCGTCCTGTAAATGTGACGTTCAGGGCTTGCTGGCTGGTGAGGAATATGACTTCAGAGTCATCGCCAGAAACAAGTACGGTGATGGCGCACCAGCAGATTTGGGACCCATCCTAGCTGAGGATCCTAAAGGTGAGATTTTAATGCATGGCCTATGACCAATCTTAATTGAAACTCAAAGAGTTACCTGTTAATACTCCATAAAATCTTCCAGGAACTCCATCTGCTCCTGAGAAACTGCACTACACTGACCGAAGCAAGTCAACTATTACTCTGGCTTGGCAGCCCCCTCGCACTGATGGCGGCAGCCCCATTAGAGGATACTACGTTGAGAAGATGAGATCAGATAGCACAGAGTACGAGGTGGCCAATCGTAAGATCTTTACAGAGTGCTGTGGGACTATTGAGAACCTCTCTGAGAACCAGGAGTACCACTTCCGTGTTAAAGCTGTAAATGAAGTTGGAGAAGGTGATCCTTCCAAACCAATAACTGCCAAGATCCAGGATGATGAAAGTATGTACAAGAGTTACTGAAGGTTGATTAAAAACTTTGAGACCAGCTTTACTGATTTTTCGTTTGTTTTTGTCCACAGTTGCTCCAGTTATTTCAATTCTGAAGTTTTTCAAGAGCAATGCCATCATTGTGAGGAAAGGAGCAGCCATAGACATCCCAGCAGAGGTGATTGGACTGCCTTTGCCAACATTCCAGTGGATGAAGGATGATGTGGTGATTGAGACTCCTGATGAGGAGAAGATGACCATGGAGACAGAGGAGGTGAGAAGCAACTTGTGAAGTAGGGTTTTGATTAGGTGATCTGTAACCAATAAGTAATAAATTCAAGTTTGGATTGATGACAAATTTAACTGAATGTTTGACAAAAAAATGAAAAAAAATCTTTGCAGTACTTCACCTATATCTTCATCATCATATATCAATAGTAAATCTGAAATGTTAGGAAACAGAGAATCTGACTTATATATTGTGGTGTACCTCATTGATCTGTTCTTGGACCTCTTCTGTTAACTAGCTCCGTCCTCCCTCGTGGCAATATTTTGTGTAAATAGGGCACTGATTTAAATTGTTAAGCAGTTGATACATGATGGTCAACCACTATGACCGTCACTAGTTAACAAAACCTACTTACTTTCTCCCACTAATCTCCCTTTTTGATTAATTCCAAAAATTCAAATTTTAGCTCTCACACAACATTCTTAAGCTTAAAACTTGGTTAGATATCAACTTTTTTCTTGTTGGTATCTAATCCATCCTGGAATGAACAACTTTTCTATTTCATTTATAACTTCTCGGTTTTACCTTCAATCCATATTTTGAAAGCACTCAAATCTAAATTTATCTTGACTGTTTTCCTTTGCCTTACAATTGGAACAATTGCAGGTTTCAGTAAAGAGTGATGCATCAAGATGAATCTAAAGAAGCATTCAGTAGTGAGATGATGAGGTCACCCACATGATCTCTAAAGTTAGACTGTTGGTTCTTTTTTTCCAGGTGAACAGGACAACAATAAAGACAAAGATAGCTATCCCAGTGACTGTCCGACAAGACAAAGGAAACTACAAGCTGGTAGCTGAAAACTGTCATGGCGTAGCTCAGCATGTGATCAGAGTTGAAATCCTCGGTGAGAACCAGATCTTTCCACAACAGCTTTTCATTAATCTATTTCACAGTTACAGGTTTGATGAAACTTCCATTTTGTTTTCCACACTAAGTAATCTAACCATGCATTTTCAGACCGCCCCCTTCCACCAAGGAATGTTGTTGTGTCAGACATCAAAGCAGACTCTTGCTACCTGACTTGGGATGCTCCGGAGGACAATGGAGGCAGTGAGATAACCAACTACATTGTGGAGCGGAGAGATGCCAGCAAGAAGAAATCAGACTTTGACGTTCTGACCATCAATCTGATTGACAGAAGATATGGGGTTTGTTGAAGCTGCTAACTATTAAAGTTTATTATATAGGAGCATGTTGTTAGAATTACAGTTTTCTGAAATTGAGATTGTAAATTAGAGATTGTATTGGTCTTAATATAAACATTCTGAAAATAACCTCAAATTCAGCTTTACTTCATTTTCCATAATATGTTAGTTACCATGTAATAATATAATGAACATTGGTCAGACAATAGAGAATCTCCACACGTAATCAAACAAGTGTTTAACTTTTTGTGTTTTGGTCCTTCAGGTCTACAAATTGGACTTGAATGGAGCCTACCAATTCAGGATCAAAGCTGAAAACAAGTATGGTGTCAGTGATGGCTGTGATTCAGAAAAAGTCCAGCTTAGGGATCCGTTTGGCCTTCCTGGACCTCCACGTAACCCTAAAATCATAGCTGCAACAGCAACCACTATGACCGTCACCTGGGATCCCCCTCTGGACAATGGCGGCTCCACCATCCAGGGCTATTGGTTGGAGAAGAGGGAGCGTGGTGCCGTATACTGGGGTCGTGTTAACCGGGCTCCGGTCACCAAACCAGCGGTTAAAGGCCTGCAGTACACAGTGTTGAGGCTCATAGAAGGAACAGAGTATCAGTTCAGGATTGCGGCCTGCAACGCCGCTGGAGTCGGACCACACAGTGAACCCACTGAATGCCGCTTCGCCACCGATCCATGCAGTGAGTGATTCTGTCTTCTAGAATGGTTCTTTACTGTTTTATTAACTTTTTAATTCCACAAACTATGTGACCATTATTGCTTAAGCATCAACACTCAGGAGATACTAGCTTAATTCTTTAATTTTTAAATAAACTGAGTAAGCTCGAGACAGAATTGCAAAGAGAATATTATAATTTTTTTTGTAAAGCAGAAAGACATTTAGCCCTTCCTTCTCCTGTTTCTTAGATCCTCCAAGCCCACCTGGCAGCCCAGAGGTTAAAGATAAGACCAAGAGCAGCATCACACTCACCTGGACTCCTCCAGAAAGAGATGGTGGAAGCCCAATCAAGGGTTACATTGTTGAGGTTCACGAGGAGGGCTCTCCAGATTGGAGGAGGGTCAACCCAGCCGACAAGCTCCACCCATCCACTGAAATTACCGTCCCTGACCTGAAAGAGGGCAAGAAGTGCAAGTTCAGGATTTATGCAGTGAACGCCGCAGGAAACTCAGAGCCTGCTAGGACAGGCGATATCCTGGTTCAGGACATCCTGAGTAAGAACAGATCACATTAGTCAGACTTTCAAACTGCCATTGATATAATGTATGTTGTGTATGTAACTACCTGCAGTTATTTTTATCTTTACTTCTCTGAACTATTGCAGCTAGAAAGCAAATTATATTGGAACATGATACCAAACCTGAAGTTCCTCCATTTCACTGACTATATTTAATGTCGTGTTCTACAGTTGAACCCACAGTGACACTGGATGTGAGTGCTCACGACCTGCTGAACTGCAGAGCAGGAACCACCATCAGAATTCCTGCGACCATAAAAGGACGACCCATTCCCAAAGTCACCTGGACATTCGTTGATGGAACTGCCGAGACTGAAAAGAAGAACGACCTTCACACACTGCCCATTGACTCAGAGGTTGGGGTCATATTTAAAAATGATCAACAGACTAGCATTTATTGCACTGCTGACTTATTGTTTGTAAATGGAAAGTGGTTCTCAAAACATTTTACCAAGTAACACAAATAAAAAACTAATTAAATATATGAATTGTTAATAGCGATTCTGACACAACTATTTTGGGATAAGTTTAAGATTTGAAACATGCCTTTCATTAGTCAGTCAGTTATATTTTTCTCCATATCGCTGATTTATTTTAGATCCATTCTACTGACACAACATCATTGGTGGTGATCCCAGAAAGCAAGCTGAGCCACACTGGTCGATTCATCCTCAATGCAGAGAGCCCGGCTGGACACAAAGTAGTCAAAATCAGAGTCAATGTGCTCGGTATGTAGAGGCATGGTATTATTTCTCAAGAGTTTTTTAAAGAAATGTTCATAAAAAAAGCATAGATATATAACAATGATATATCAAGGTGGTTAATGTACTATTACCAACCCTTTTGTTGATCTGCAGACCTCCCTGGACCTGTTAGAAATCTGAAGGTGAGTGATGTGACCAGAGGAACCTGCAGACTCTCCTGGAAACCTCCAGAAAGTGATGGAGGAGAGAGGGTGAAGAGCTACTTTATTGAGAAGAAGACTGTGGAAGGCAAAGCCTGGACCAAGGTAATAAATTTGGCCTTCAACTGCTCATTCATCACAAACAACATGGGCAAAATTTCCCCCTGACTTTGTTCTTTTAGGTAAACCCAAACTGCGCTACCCAGTCTCTGGTGGTTCCAGACCTCATTAATGGTGAGGAGTACCTTTTCCGTGTCAAAGCTGAAAACCGCTTTGGCTTTGGCCCGTTTGTTGAGACTACTGAAGGAACCAAAGCTAAAGATCCCATCCGTACGTCCAAATTTTCTTCATTTAGCCTTTTAAACTTCTTAGTAAGATTTCAGGCAAACACCCTTATTCTGAGCTCATTTAAAAATAATCTGTATATGCAGATCCTCCGGATCCTCCAACAAGGCTCAAGATCCACAATATAAGAAAGGGAACTCTCACTTTGACCTGGAAGGCTCCGAAGAACGACGGAGGTTCTCCAGTCACACACTACAGTGTTGATCTTCTCTGCTGGGATTCCAGCGGTGCCCAAAAGGAGTCTTGGAGGAGGTAAAGGTTTACTTTTCTGTTTATGCAGGCTAACCATATGAATCAAATCCTGTCGGATTCAAATTCTAACCTTACTATTCTGGATCACATCAAACATTTGACTTTTGAGGCTTTCAGTTGCTTTGATGAAAAACAAAAATACAAAAATTTCAGGACAACGGCATTTAAAAAATCACTGAACTTTAATTGAGCTAGTTAACAACTTCTGTATATTATAGGTTGTTTTTTTTGTTTGTTTGAATTTGATTGGCGATTTGTTGTCGGCTACTGTTAAACATTTAGTGTTGTATCTCTTAGGTGCAACAGGAGAGATGTCGACACCACAAACTTTAAAGTGGAGGACCTGACAGAGGGAGATGAGTATGAGTTCAGAGTGATAGCTTACAATGAGGCTGGACCCAGCCGGCCATCAACGACTGCTGGACCTGTCATCATCCAGGACCAGACCTGTAAGCCCAACAATTTCCGAAGTTCAGTTAAAGAAATGTGGGATCTAGGTTCTAAACTAAAATTAGATTTTGCTCTATGTAGATAAAACATAGATTCACATTGTCATGGTTAAGTACACTTTTGCTTTTTATTTTCAGGTTCTATATCGACACAGAACCTTAAAAGTAAAACCAAACAAACTTCTTTAAGAATAAGTCACAAACAATTTTATTTTCAGGTGCTCCATCCATTGAGCTGGAGGAGTTTATGGAAGTGGAGCAGGGCTCTGACATCAGCATTGTGGCCAAGCTTCGTGGCTGTCCCTTCCCAACACTCACCTGGTACAAGGCTCCTCCCCACAAGCCTGACGACAAGGTCGAGGTCCAGTATGACGAGCACATCAACAAGATTGTATCAGATGACAGCTGCACGCTGCTCATCCAGCAGGGCAAACGCCATGACACAGGCCTGTACACTCTGGTGGCCTCCAACAGTCTTGGCAAAGCATCCAAGGAAATGAGGCTCAACGTGCTCGGTGAGGACACATCTAACTAACAAATTGAACTGCAGAAATAATTGGGATTTAACAAACCTAATGTTGTACTTGCCTTAAAAGTGTCTTTTATTGGATTATTTTTGTTTTCCTTTATCTTTGTTAAGTTTTATGCTTCATTCAGATCCTTCTTAAAGTCACTCAGAGTGTTTTCTTATATATCCATTCATGTTTCTGCCCCTTTAAAGCACTTCTAACTGATACATGATTTTATATCAAAGTATTTAGCAGATTATCAATTTTGTGCAGAAGTTGGTTCGTTTTAGACAAGGCCAACAACAACAGATTTAAAAAAAAAGGAAAGTTGTTGGGACCTTTTAGACATTTCTTTACACAAAAACAAGATAAAATTCCAAGTGTTACCATTGCAAAAGCAATAGTATTTCGGAACAATTTCCAAATTATTATAAAATAAATATACAAAATGAAATGCAATAGTAGTCTTACAACAAGGTAAATTATTTCAAAAATAATATATCATATGTATGCAAAAAGATATATATGTAAACACCGAATGTTAATCTATTACTTTGATGAAGAGATGTAATATATACACAGACCAAGGATGCTAAAACAGTACAGTCAAATTTTATAATTATTGACAGATTATCATACAGTAAACACTGTAGCAAGCTTTTTGCAAAGACATAAACCAGTCGTCAATGGTTTGATTGTGCTTAGAGTTTTATCAATAGTACATGCCTGATTGAATTCACCTAAATAATCTTTACTTCCTAACTGGAAAATTGCACCAGACAGCTCTAGAGCTTTTTTTCCTCTCTCTTTGTCAACTATGTTCCATAAATCCATTTCTTTTAGGTTGCACTTAAAGCTTACATTTTCACTTACATAAAAATGTAAATGAGTTTCTTCACCCTCATAGCTATAACATTTTGAGACATATACCTTTAGCAACTACATTGTAGATCTATTTTCTCCTAGAGGAGCTGACCAGGCCAGCTGAGAAACTTAATCCCTCCAGCATGTCATGGATGGATGGGTGGATAAGTGACAATATTGATGCACACACGTATTAGCCATCCTACCTTTTGTTTCCTGTCTTAGCATTCCAGGCATATGATATTGAGAAAATAATTGCCTACTTGTGCTGCTCTACAAAAAGGATATTAGAAGATAGTATCTTAGATTTGTAATACCTTAAATGTGACTATTAAATCAATACTGCATCCAGCACCAAAGAAGGCAGGTAACATTCATCTAATAGCAACCTGTGTTGCTATGTCCTTCAAACCTTTGTATTATATGTGTGCCAGTGGTTGTGTGTGTATCTATCTTAAACAATCAGTTATTGCCATAAATAAATAATATTGTCCCAACAAAAACTTATTTTATAACTCTAAAAATGAAAAGAGCAATAAGTTAGTCCCTAGAGCACAGTGTTTTGCTTTTTCATTAGTTTGTTTTTGTGTTTTCAGGCCGACCTGGTCCTCCCTCAGCTCCTATTAAGTTTGAAGAAATTAGCGCAGCGAGGATTACACTCTCCTGGCTACCACCAAAGGATGATGGTGGTTCTAAAATCACAAACTATGTCATCTGGAGGCGTGTGGCCAATAGGAAGACCTGGGTGCCTGTGACAAATGAGCCCAAAGACCGAATCTGGACAGTGGAAAACCTCATGGAGGGGCACGAATATGTGTTTCGCATTATGGCACAAAATAAGTATGGAGTTGGTGAGCCGCTGGACAGTGACCCTGAGGTTGCCCGAAACCGTTGCAGTAAGTTTCCACTTCTGGTAATGATTTCATTAAATAATTTGTTACAACTCCAGCTTCACAATGTGAAAAAGGTAAGCTGATGTATCTACTTTAACTGCCTCTTTCATATTTGTGTTTAAAATACAGTGACATAAACTAGGGGTAAAGTAGTTCTACAAAATTCTGCAATTTTTTTTTTAACAATTCTTATTTCTGGAGTGAGTTAGACCAATAATGATGTTATGCTCCAGGACTAAATATTGATATTTCTGTTCATGTTCAGCTGTTCCTGGTCAGTGTGAGAAGCCAACAGTAACCAACATCACCATGGATTCAATGACAGTCAACTGGGAGGAGCCTGAGGATGACGGCGGCACCCCGATCACTGGCTACTGGCTGGAGCGCAAAGAGACCACAGGCAAACGTTGGGCTCGTGTTACCAGGGACCCTATCCGTCCCATGGGCCTTGGAGAGTCCTTCGTAGTGAGTGGTCTTG
This sequence comes from Gambusia affinis, assembly GCF_019740435.1. NCBI lineage: Eukaryota > Metazoa > Chordata > Actinopteri > Cyprinodontiformes > Poeciliidae > Gambusia > Gambusia affinis. The sequence goes on from NC_057878.1 coordinate 25,213,308, forward strand.
TTGAGGGGTCTCAGTATTTATTCAGAGTTTCTGCCGTCAACGCCGCAGGCCCTGGTCTTGCTAGTCCTCCAACAGACCCTCTCTTTGCCAGAGACCCTATCTGTGAGTATCATGCGTGTTTATGAAACATTAAAAGCACACAGAACAGGATAGTAACCTGCTACCTGTTGCCCTGTGAAGGTCCCCCGTCTCCTCCGACCCCAAAGGTTTCTGATTGGACGAAATCCACAGTAGATCTCGAGTGGATTCCACCTTTAAAAGATGGTGGATCCAAGATAATCGGGTACTGGGTGGAGTACAAGGAGGAGGGAACTGAGGCCTGGGTCAAGGTGAGCGAAGAATAGTTACTTAGTCTAGATGTGATGATTATGATTACAGTATAATGTATATGAAATTGCATTATGTTTTCCAGGCTAAGGAAACTGAAATCCGAGGGACACGTTTTGTGATCAGTGGTCTAAAGACAGGTGGTCAGTACAGGTTCAGGGTGACTGCCTTCAATGCTGCTGGTAACAGTGAACCAGGTGAAGTCCCAGAGGTGCTTGAGGTCAACGACAGAGCCAGTAAGTTAAACATTATTCATAAATATGGACTATAAAGACTGAAACTGAGTGTAGCAGGCAGGTAGTAATGAGAGCCTTCTTCCTTCCAGTTGCTCCTGAGGTGGATCTGGATGCCTCGATTAAGGAAAGGATGGTGGTCCATGCAGGCGGTGTGATCCGTCTGATTGCCTATGTGTCAGGGCAGCCAACACCTGACATCACCTGGACCAGAGATGGTGCTGGACTGCCAACAGAAGCTAAAGTGGAGACCACTGCCATCAGCTCTTCACTGGTCATCAAGCCCTGTGCAAGGAAACACCTTGGTGTTTATACCCTGACTGCCAAGAATGCCAGTGGGGAGAAAACAAAGAATGTCACAGTAGAAGTTCTAGGTGAGTGATAGTTTCATAATAAATGATAAAAAAAATTCTATATCTAAAACACCCTTGATTTTTTTTTTTTTTTTTTTTCACAAATTCCATTTTGTTTTAACTTAGATGTTCCCGGACCTGTTGGCATTCCATTCCTGGCTGAAAACCTGAGCATCGACTCCTGCAAGCTCAGCTGGTTCTTCCCTGACAATGATGGAGGTTCACCCATCAGCAATTACATCATTGAAAAACGTGAAGCAGAGCGTAAAGCCTGGACATCACTGTCCTATAGTGCCAGCAGGCAGAATGCCATTGCTCGCGATCTCACCCTCGGAAAGGCCTTCTTTTTCAGAGTGGCTGCCGAGAATGCCATTGGCATTGGACCTTTTGTTGAGACTGCAGCTGAGATTATAATCAAGGAGCCAATTAGTGAGTAAATAAAACCTTTTACGTTCACTTTAAATAAAGGGGTTAAATGTATTACTAAATGTAATAATGTGACTAGTTACTGTAAAAACCCTACTTTCCATCTTAAGACATATTTTCATCTTTTTTTTAAGGTGTACCGGACCGTCCTGAAGAACTGGAAGTCACCACGGTTACCAAACATTTGATCAGTGTCGCTTGGAAAGCGCCCAAATTTGACGGAGGCTCTGAGATTACCATGTACATTCTTGAAGCACGTATGATTGGCAAAGACAAGTTCACCAGACTTACCAAAGAGAAGTTAATGGACAGGAAGTTCACATACGACGGTCTCAGAGAGGGAGACACTTATGAGTTCAGGGTGATTGCTGTAAATGAAGTTGGACAGAGTAAACCATCATTCTGCACTAAACCAATCACTTGCAAGGATGCACTTGGTGAGTCCTTTTCCAAACTTTAACTCAGCTGCTAATCAATATCAAAGGAAATCAAAGTAGCTTCACATTTAAAGCTTGCCAGCATGAAGCTTTAAATGTGGGGAGAAAACACATTTAAATTTGAAAATACATTTAAATTTGAGGGTCCTAATTTAACCATTTTAAATTGCAAAACGCAGGAAAATTGTATTTTGTGTGTATTTGCAGAGCCACCAACCATTGAGTTGGACTTCCGTGATAAGATCATTATACGTGTGGGAGAGAGCTGCCTACTACAGGGTCGCTACACAGGCAAACCAGCTCCATCTATTGTTTGGTACAGAGATGATGAGGAGCTGAAGGCTGACAAACACATCATATTCAAAAACACTCCAACCATGATGTCGCTTGGCCTGGTGAAGGCAGAGCGACAGCACAGTGGCAAATATGTGGTGGTTGTGGAAAACAGTACCGGATCCAGGAAGGGAGTCTGCAACGTCATAGTCGTAGGTATGTAGAATGTTGAAAAAACCTGTGCCAAGACAAGCAGAGACAACCATGAGTAATAATTATTTTGCTGTTTCTTTATCCAATCAGATCGTCCAACTCCTCCTGTTGGCCCTGTGGTGTTTGAGGAGGTTCACAGGGAATACATGGTTATCTCCTGGAAGCCTCCTCTGGATAGTGGAGGTGTTGAGGTCTCAAATTACATAATTGAGAAGAGAGATGTCAACCGAGAAATCTGGACCACAGTAACATCTGCCACAACTAAGACCACATGCAAGGTAGTATTGGTTCACTTCTTTCATGTTGTCTCAAGGTCTTCATAACTCCACTGGAAGGAGATTGGGAAAGTTTAGCAAGGATTTAAATACTATTTATGTTCTCAGATTCCAAAGCTAACCGAAGGCAAGGAGTACATCATGAGAATATCTGCAGAGAATATGTATGGTATCAGCGATGCTCTGGAGTCTGAGGAGATGAAAGCTAAAGATCTGTTCAGTACGTTTTTCCTATCATGTCAAAGCTCCAATAAATTATATGTCCAAATAACTGTATATATGTCATGATATTTCCAAATTAAAGGAGTCCCTGAAGCCCCTGAGATGCCAACAGTCAGAGAGGTATATGCTACCAATGCTTTGGTTCTGTGGAACCGGCCCCGTGATGGTGGTAAACCCATCACTAACTACATCCTGGAAAAGAAGGAGCCTGGAGCCAAGAGGTGGTCAAGAGTCACCAGAGACCCACTTTACCCAGCCACTCAGTACCGTGTACAGGACTTGGTAGAGGGCTGCGAGTATGAATTCAGGGTGATGGCTGAGAATGAGTTGGGAACTGGAGATCCTAGTCCCCCATCCAAACCAATTCTTGCCAAGGATCCCATTGGTCAGTGAAATGCTTTTTACTTGTTTTGCTGCATCAAATTTGAATTTCAGCATGTTTTGTTGTGTTTTTTTATTTTAGAAAAAGGTCCAAATTATCAAAATGTTTATATGTATTATGTTTCTAGGTAACATTTTTATGTTATGGATTTTCAGTGTTATGCTTGTTTCCTCTAATCTATCCTCTCACAGTGCGTCCAAGTCCTCCAGTTACCCCTGAAGCTTATGACAAAACCAAAGACTCAGTCAGTCTGAAGTGGCAGATGCCGCGCCACGATGGAAAAGGGCGAATCTTTGGCTACCTTGTGGAGTATCAGAGCCCTGGTGCCGTAGAGTGGATTCAGGCCAACACGACTCCAGAGCAGTGTCCTGACCTCCATTATGTGGTGACAGGTCTGACTGAAGGACAGGAGTACACCTTCAGGATCTTTACAGTAAATGCAGCAGGCAAATCCGACCCTGCCTTTGTCAAACAGACCATCAAAGTTCATGACAGGCTAGGTAAGGAGATCATTTAAGAGCAAAAAGCTTATTGTATCTATTGTATGAATAATGCATAGCATGCATTACACAGAATACTTTGTTTTTTTTAACCTCATATTGAACAACTTGACATTTTTCTGTTATTGGCTTTTTTGTTCTAATATTCATAACAATCAGTTTGCTTTTCCATTTATGTTTCCACAGAGGAGCCAGAGTTACTCTTGGATGCCAACATGGCTCGTGACCACTTAGCCATGCTGGGCACTGATATCACACTTAGTGCTACAATTAAGGGTGTACCGACACCGACAGTGTCTTGGAAGAAAAATGATGGAGATGTTCCTTCTCACATCACTGTTGCAGTTACAGCCACTGGTAGCAAAGCCTTCATTCCCAAGTGTGTCCGTGCAGATTCTGGCAACTACACTATTACAGTTGAGAATGCTGGTGGAAAGAAATCTGCAACCGTTGCCGTGCTTGTGCTGAGTAAGTGAAATGTAAACTATAAGAAATTATCTTAACTTGTGAAATCTGAATTATGTGAATGATTAACACATTGTCTCCATCAGATAAGCCTTCTCCTCCAAGAGATCTTGTGGTGTCTGAGGTGACCAGTGAGTCTGCTTATTTGACATGGAAGGCTCCAGAGGACAATGGCGGTGCAGTCATCTCCCATTATGTCGTGCAAAAGAAGGATGTAGCTGTAGAGCAATGGGTACCAGTTGCTCCAGCCAATAAGAAGCTTAGTCTTATGGCAATGTACCTGATGGAGGGAATCCAGTACTTATTTAGGGTGGCTGCTGAAAACCAGTTTGGCAGGAGTGACTTTGTCATGACCAAGACACCTATCAAGGCTCTTGATCCTCTATGTGAGTAAAGGTTACGTAACATTATTGCTGTCTAATTATATGTTCAGTAAGATATAAATCATTATAATAATAACATGGTTTTTTCAGAAAATGGTTGGCTATTTAAACATTTGCTATGATTTTTTAAAAATACATAAATGATCCAAAATTAATTTTACTTTTGTTAACATCTTTAAGATCCACCTGGCCCACCCAAAAACCTCCACCATACTGATGCAGACAAGACAGAGGTGTGGTTGGCCTGGGAGTGGCCCGACCGCACTGGTGGAAGTGAAATTACTGGGTTCATTGTAGAACACCAAGAAGAGGGCCAAACTGACTGGGTTACCTTCAAAACTGTGAGCAACAACCACAGTCATGTAACAGGTCTGGTTGAAGGCAAGACTTACCGCTTCAGGGTCAAAGCTCAGAATGCTATAGGTGTTAGCAGCCCTGACACCAGTGTCCCTGTTACTTGTCAGGAGAAGACATGTAAGACACATTGAGTATTTCTCAGAACAAATTATTTCATGTGCTTAGGTAGATCTTAAAAACCTCATACATTGTTGCTGTTTTCTTCTCTTTTAGTACCACCTACTATTGAAGTTGATGTGAAGCTTATTGAGGGTCTCGTAGTCAAAGCTGGCAGTACTATCACTCTACCAGCTAAGATGACAGGAATCCCTCTTCCCACTGCCAAATGGATCAGTGATGGCAAGGAGATCACTCCCGAGGGCCGACTTAAAATTGAGTCTGCTGGACCTTCAACCACCTTAAGTATCACAGAATGCCAGAGAGGAGATACTGGAGAGTACATAGTCACTGTGTCAAATCCTGCAGGTAGTAAGACTGCTGCCCTACATGTCACTGTATTGGATCTACCAGGACCACCAATCGGACCCATCAATATCTTGGAGGTCACCCCAGATCACATGATGATACAGTGGAGGGCACCTAAAGATGATGGTGGCACACCTATCACTAACTATGTGGTAGAAAAGAAGGATGTCAAGAAGCCATGGGAGCCCTGGTCAGTGGTTAGCTCTAGTGGCACAAGTACAAAGGCCAAGGTGACAAGGTTGGAGAAAGGGCGTGAGTACATTGTCAGGGTTCGAGCAGAGAACAAGATTGGGATTGGTGCTAGCCTTGAAAGTCCTCCTACTATTGCCAAGCATATGTTCAACCCTCCTGGACCTCCAGGCTTTCCTGAGTGTTCTGATGTCACAGAAAATGCTGTAACAGTAGAATGGGCCCTACCTGACCATGATGGAGGCAGCCCCATTAGTGGCTATGTTGTTGAACGCAGAGAGATGACAGGAAAGTGGATTCGTGTCAACAAAACTCCTGTGCTAGACCTAAGATACAGAGTTTCTGGTCTGTTTGAAGGCAATAGCTATGAATTCCGAGTGTTTGCTGAGAATGTTGCTGGTATCAGTGAACCTTCACTCACATCTGACCCAATCAAAGCCACCCGTGCCATCACAAAACCTGGACCTCCTGGTAACCCTAAGCTTAAGGATTGGAGTAAATCTTATGCAGACATCTGCTGGACCAAACCCACAAGAGATGGAGGGAGTCCAATTCTGGGCTATGTCATTGAGATTCAGAAGTCAGGATCTGCCCAGTGGGACAGAATCAACAAGGATCTAATCAAGATCTGTGCTTACAGAGTGCCTGGGCTGATTGAAGGAATGGAGTACAGAATACGTATCAGAGCTACAAACCAGGTTGGAGACAGTGAGCCCAGGGAGGTACCTGAGACTGTTTTGGCGAAAGACATCCTGGTGCCTCCTGAAGTTGTGGTTGATGTCTCCTGTCGTGACTCTGTGACAGTCAGAGCAGGTCAGATAATCAGTTTGATTACTAGAGTAAAAGGCAGACCAGATCCAGAGATCACATGGACCAAGGATGCCAGAGCCTTGTCTCGAGAAAAGCGCCTTGAAATGAATAACAACTACCCTGTTTGTGAACTAATTATCAGTGATGCAGTCAGGTCAGATTATGGAAAATATGGTATTGTTGCAAAGAACAGCAGTGGACAGGCTCAAGCCACCATTTTGGTCAATGTCTTGGACACACCAGGGACTTGTCAAAATTTGAAAGTGGCTTATGTGACAAAGAAGTCTTGCATGGTCTCCTGGGAAAACCCTGAGGACAATGGAGGAACTGAGATTACTCAGTATATAATTGAATGCCGTCAGCCAAGTCAAAGAGGGTGGACAGTGGTCTCCAATGACTGGACCAAGCGCTTGATAAAGGCTCCTCTTACTGAGGGCTGTGAATATTTCTTTCGTGTAAGTGCTCAAAATAAGATAGGAGTCGGTCCATCCACAGAGACAAAGTCACCTGTCTTGGCAGTTGATCCTATTGAGAAACCTGGGGAACCCATAGATTTCCATATATCTGAAATCGGAAAGACCTTCTGCTTCTTGAAGTGGAAGAAACCTGATTACGATGGTGGTAGTAGAAACATAGCTTATCATATTGAAAAGAAACCAAAAGAAGCTGAAGAGTGGGAGAGGCTTCACAAGGGTGCTATCAAGGAGACCTACTTTATGGCAGACAGGTGTATTGAAAATCAAATCTATCAGTTCAGAGTTCAGACTAAAAATGAGGGAGGCGAAAGTAATTGGGTGACAACAGGTGAAGTACTAGTTAAGGAACAACTGGTATTGCCTGAGGTTAAGATTAAACTGGATGGAACCCTTGTTGTTAGAGCAGGAGATTCTATTGCAGTCGAAGCAATAGTCAAGGGCAAACCTCAACCTGATGTCAAATGGACAAAGGATGAGACCACAGAGGAGATTAAGAAAGGCCCCAGACTGCAACTTGAAACTGGTGCAGACTTTTCCAAACTGTTGATTACTGGTGGTAGACGCACAGACAGTGGCAAATATGTTGTCACAGCCTCCAACAGTGCAGGAACCAGCTCTGCTAAATGCACAATTAATGTATTAGACAGACCTGGTCCCATCAGGGACCTCAAGGTGTCTGATATCACCATTGACAGGTGCAACCTGGCCTGGGAAGTTCCTGAAGATGATGGTGGCTGTGATATTTACAATTACATTATCGAGAAATGTGAGACAAAGAGAGGGGTTTGGTCTGTACATTCTAATGCTGTCATCACCAATAAAGCTAAAGTAACACGACTTATTGAGGGTAATGAGTACATCTTCAGGGTTAGAGCTGAGAATAAAATGGGCCCTGGACCTGCAGTTCAGAGTGAGGCTATTGTTGCTGGCACGCAGTTCAATGTCCCTGATGCCCCTGAAGCACCAGAGGTCACCAAGATCGGAAAAGAGGAGATGACTGTACAATGGTCAGAGCCTGATAGAGATGGAGGAAAACCAATCATAGGCTATCTTTTGGAGAAGAGAGAGGAGCATGCAGTCAGGTGGTCCCCTGTCAACAAGGATCCAGCCCCTGGAACTCGTTTCACAGTCACTGGACTATTACCTCTCCATGACTACCAGTATAGAGTCAAAGCTGTGAATGAAATTGGTGTTGGTACTCCAAGTAAGGCTTCTCGTGCAATCACTGCAAAGGATGCAGTTGGTAAGTACCTCAAAATAATGTGTTATATAGGTAATGTTTTTTTCCATAACCAAGCCCACTGCCTCATATTTTATTATATGCACTTACAGAGCCTCCTTCACCACCTACCAACTTAAAGGTTGTGGACAGCACAAAATCCACAGTGACCCTGAACTGGACAAAGTCTGTGTCTGATGGAGGAGCCCCTCTCATTGGCTACGTTGTGGAAATGAGGGCACAGGGGAGTGCAAAGAAAGGAGATGATGGCTGGAAGAGATGCAATGTGGCAGCACAACTTACTGTGTGCGAGTTTACAGTCACAAGTCTAGATGAGAAGCTAGTTTATGAATTCAGGGTGTCTGCTCAAAACCAAGTGGGCATGAGCCTGCCATGTAACCTGGAGGGTGCTGTGATTCCAAGGGAAATTTTAGGTAATGAACACTGTATAAAGTTTATGACAAAGTTTACACAAAACACCAAAGCTGGATTTCAGCTTCATATTTAACAAAAATAACTGTTTATCCAACAGAGGCACCAGAGATTGACTTGGATGCTAACCTGAAGCAGGGCCTCACAGTTCGTGCTGGTTGTCCCATTAGACTTTGCGCCACCATCAGAGGGCGACCACATCCAACAGTCACTTGGAGAAGAATGGGTATTGATAATGTTATTAGGAAGGGTAAAGTCGACATCATCGACACAATGACCTTCCTGGTCATCCCTGACAGCACACGTGATGACTCTGGGAAATATTGCCTGACTCTACAGAGCCCTGCAGGAGAAAAAGCCGTGTTTGTCACTGTTAAAGTTCTTGGTAGGTCAATAATTTTTTAGTAGTACTTTTTGCTGCCTGAAAACTATAAGTATGTTTTTCCAAGCATCCAGAAAAGACAAAGATCCAACTGAAAGTTAACAAAAATAATAATAAACTGCAATGTCATTTTTCCACATAGATACTCCTGGGCCAGTACTAAATCTTGAAGGTACAGACATTAAGCAGACCTCAGTCATGTTGTCTTGGAATCCTCCAGAGATCACTGGTGGCAGTGAGGTGACACACTACATAGTTGAAAAACGAGAGATTGACCGCAAGACATGGGCAACTGTCAAGACTGAAGTTCAGCCAGATAAGATTCCTCTCAAAGTCAGTGGTCTGATACCTGGCACTGAATACTACTTTAGAGTCCTAGCTGTCAATGAGTATGGTTCTGGAGTTCCCAAAATGACACCTACTTCCTACCTGGCTTCCGATCCTGTCAGTAAGTATCAGTCAATAATCAGAACATTACAAGACAAATGACATTTCATTTAGGATCAAAGATTAGCTCTATCTTTAGATATCTTTTTATTAGAAATTTGAGCATATTCACACATTGAACTCCTTTTTTAGGCAAACCAGACCCTTGCCAGAAGATTGAAATTCTGGAGATAACCAAGAACAGTGCAATGATTGGCTGGGTGAAGCCTGAAAGAGATGGTGGTGCCAAAATTGATGGCTATGTCATTGAATACATTGAAGTAAAACCTCCACCGGCGCCACCAGCCCCTGTTGAGGTTTGTAACCAAACTGTTGTTTTGCTGCATTTATCAGTTGGATAAGTCAGAATGTTGAAATATAAGTTTCAACAATTACACTGGATATATCCGATTATACTGTTATCTTTACAGATATATGATGTTGGAATTCAGACTATATGTAGATATTAAGAAATTTTCAAATTAATATGTGCTTATTTTTCTTTCTGTACTACTCAACTACAGGTGGTTGAAGGAGAGGGAGCACCTCCACCACCTCCACCTCCACCCGTAGTAGAGGAGGAAGAAGAAGCTGAACCAGAAAAAGAAGTGTGGAATGCCTACACAACAGTTAAAGGTTTATCAGTCAGTGTCAGTGGCCTCAAGGAGGGGAAAAGGTACAAGTTCAGAGTGGCTGCCAAGAACATCATGGGGATGAGTTCTTTCACTGAGACAAGAGAGCCAACCGAGATCAAGGAACAGATGAGTATGTTTAAATGCATGGCAATTATTTTTAGGATTATCTTTCTACAGTTTATCCTTTTAATAACACCATGTGTTTCACAGCCTTATTATTTTCAAATTGACTGTCATCAAAACAGCAAAGGAACTCAGTTCAGAGATTCAATGTGACCACAGTTTGATATTTAGAAATGTCTGTGTCTAAATTGACTATTTTTAAAACTAATAATCAGGCAGTTTTGTTTTTTGAACCACAGTTGAGCCAAAGATTGTTATGCCAGAGACTGCAAGTGCTAGAGCTGGAGCCAAGCTTAGAGTGGAGGCACTTGTTTCAGGAAAACCTGTTCCAACATGCAAGTGGATACGTGGTGAGAAAGCAGTGGTCCCATCCAGTCGCTTGGCTGTGCATCAGTCGGGCAACTTGTGTGTCCTAATCATCAAAGATGTGACAAGGAATGACAGTGGAGATTATAGTCTTGTTGCTGAGAACAGCACTGGACAGATTTCCCAGGCAATAAAGATCATCATTAGAGGTGCGTATTACTGTGTTTTAATTTCTGAAGAAAAATTGTGTTACACATCTTTCATCTGACCAAAAGCAAAATGACTTGGTAAACAACTGTATATTTCAGACATCCCTGGTCCTCCCGAAGGCCCTGTGGAGATCAGTGACATTGATTCAGATGCTTGTTCCCTGTCTTGGAACAAACCTCTGGAGGATGGCGGCAGTAATATCACAAACTACGTCATTGAAAAATGTGATGTGGGTAGAGGTGATTGGGTGACAGCCCTTTCCTCCTGCGCAAAAACCAGTTGTAGATTGGGAAAACTTGTTCCTGGAAAAGAATATGCATTCCGCATCCGCGCTGAAAACCGTTATGGTGTGTCAGACTTCCTTCAATCAGAAAGAATGGTTGCAAAGTTCCCTTTTGGTAAGTGTGGGTAAAATATGTCCAAGACTGAAGCCTCGTTGGCCTGGCATGCTAATTAATAGAAATTCAATAGCAAACTGAGTGTATTTATTTAAGATTATGAAAAATTTTTTTTTTTCACTAGATGTTCCAAGTGAGCCCCTAAATTGTCATGTCAACAAGACCAACAAGGATTGTATGTTCATTGGCTGGGATAAACCGGAGAGTGATGGGGGCAGTCCCATCACAGGGTATTACATTGAGCGCAAGGAGAGAAACAGTCTTCTGTGGGTGAAAGCCAATGACACTGTGGTCCGCACAACTGAATACCCCTGTGCTGGTCTTATTGAAGGCTTGGAGTATACTTTCAGAGTATCAGCCATTAACCGTGCTGGTCAGGGCAAACCAAGCAAGAAAACCGACTTTGTAACAGCAAGAACACCTGTTGGTAAGTTGAAAGTCAATGCCTATATACAAAAAGGTTTTTTTCAGCTAGATTTCTGCTATCACCCATTTCTATGCTTGTCTTATAGACACTCCTGGTAAACCTGAAGTTTTGGATGTAACCAAAAACTCTGTCACTTTGGTTTGGGCCCGTCCTAAAAATGATGGAGGAAGCAAGATTATAGGTTATTATGTTGAGGCTATGCGGGTTCCAGGAGACACTTGGATACGTTGCAATACCAGCAGTCAGAATGTTCCCAGGGAGGAGTATACAGTGACAGGACTTGAAAGAGACCTTCAGTACCAGTTCAGAGTTATTGCTAAAACTGCAGTGAACATGAGCAAGCCTTCAGAACCAACAGATCCAATCCTGGTCTGTGCTGAGAATGGTAAGACATTTCCTCAACACAGTCACAAAGACGTTAAAAAATAATGGGGAAAAAATATTGTATGTGATGTTTACTTAAAGTCTTTGGCCAGTTAAAATGTTTGATTATTGATGTTTTATTCAATACACAGTTCCTCCAAGGATTGAACTTAATGCCAAGATGCAAAAAGCTTTAACAGTTAAGGCTGGAGCCACAATCTTGCTGGAAGCAGATGTGTTTGGTAAGCCTATGCCCAGAGTCACTTGGAAGAGAGGTGATGATACTCTGAAGTCAGGTGAAGGCCAGGTCATTACACAGCAAAGACAACATTTCCAAGTAGAAATTCCAGCTGTCACCAAAGAACACACAGGAACCTACACTGTGTTGGCTGAGAATGCAAGTGGCTCAAAGACGGCAGAAATCCAAGTCAATGTACTAGGTAAGAATTTACATTTTTAAATGTAAGAATTGAAACCCATCCAAAGCTGAATTCACATTTATTCTACATACTGCTTTTCTGTTTTTTATCAGATGTGCCTGGGCCCCCTACAAGTGCCACATATGCAGAGGTGTTAGCCTCCAGTATCAAGTTGACATGGCAACCTCCTTTGAAAGATGGTGGTGCCCCTGTCAGTAACTACATTGTAGACAAGCGTGAAACCAGCAGAACTAACTGGGCACAGGTGTCAACAAAGATAAAGGGTGACATATTAGAATTTAATGTGGAAAAACTAATCGAAGGTCATGAATACCAGTTCCGAATTCGTGCTGAAAATGCATGGGGAGTTGGAGACCCATTTATCACAAACCCAATCATCGCTAAAAACCCTTTCAGTAAGTCATCATATGCTTCTATTCAAATTCATACTTTAAATTTGTCATTAGCGCTGCAGTTTAAATCCAACATGAAACTGTGTGTTATGTGTTACGTCACAAGCTGTGTTCAGATTTAACAACAATTGAGGCATGATTGTAGTTTCTAATGAAAGATGTTTACTTGCACACAACTTTCAGCTGTCCCTGGTCCTTGTGAAGCCCCTGTAATCACCAATGTAACCAAAGACAAAATGACTGTGAGCTGGAAGGAGCCTGTTGATGATGGAAAGTCTACCATTCTGGGCTACATGGTGGAAAAGAAAGAGACCAAGGAGATGAAGTGGACCAAGATTAATAAAACACCCCTAACAGAAAGGTCTCTTGAAGTGACAGGTCTAACAGAGGGAATTGAGTATGAGTTTAGAGTCATTGCTGTCAACAAGGCTGGGCTGGGAAAACCCAGTGAACCCTCTGAAGGCACCACTGCACAGGATCCTATTAGTAAGTTTCAAACACCTATACACATAATAAAACTGATTATTTTTTGTTATTCTAAAAATCAAATTTCTGCATGCTGTCTGAAGTTAATCACTGTGGTTATCTCCAGCTCCTCCTGGACCTGTTATAAACCCGACTGTGACAGATACCACCAACAGCACAATCAGTCTCACTTGGACTGTACCAGCTAACAATGGAGGAAGCTCCATTATTGGTTACTTAGTGGAATGCAAGAGAACCAACACAACAGACTGGATCCGCTGCAATGTCCCCAGGAACCTACAGGACACTAACTATGTCATTCAGAACTTAATTGACAAAGCAGAGTACCAGTGTCGCATCACTGCTGTGAATAAAGTAGGCTTCAGTGAGCCAGCTGAAGTCCCAGGCAAACATGTTGCCAAGGACATCATAGGTATGCTTTACAAAAATTACACATTCATTCAATAAATTAGGATACTACTGAAAAGCCCAATAATTTCATAAACTTTATCATTAAGTAACACACATTATTAATTAAACACAGATTTATGTTTGAAAGCCTTTATTTCTGTTAATTATGATGATTTTTCATGTACAGGAAATGAAAACTTGACATTTAGAATTAGAATATTACATGTACATTACACCAGATACGAAGTAATTTTTATACAGTTCACCAAGCCCTTGCAAATATCTACCATTTTAAGCTAATAGAATTTTAATCAAACCAGATAGAAACTAGTAAGCAAATAAACTATTATGTTTTGTCTTGAAAATAAAATAAAATGTTGAAATCTGATTTCCAATACTGTCAATGACAAATACACCTTTTGTATTTTTATTCAGTTGCTCCTGAGGCAGAGCTAAGTGCTGACCTGAAAGAACTCCTTGAACTTAATGCTGGCAGCAATATGAAGTTGTATGCAACCATCAAGGGTCGTCCCACTCCCAAGGTCACATGGGCAAAGATGAACACCAACATTAAGGACCGTCAGGGCATTGTCATCAAATCCAGCAACATTGACACCATGGTCATGGTGGAGAAAGTCAACAGATATGATGCTGGCAAATACATTTTGTCTCTGGACAGCTCGGCTGGCATGAAGATGTATACCATTGTTGTCAAAGTTCTTGGTTAGTACAGGAATTACTGTCATACTGAACATCCATCCATTTATTTGTAAATCAGCTTAAATCCACACACCAATCAAATCCATCCTGGCACCCACCCATCAATCCATACATACTTATACTTCATAAACACCATAAATATAATGTGCTTGATCATTTCAAATTTAAGGTCTTATTTTAAAAGTATTGTTCACCTTCCAGATACACCTGGTCCACCAGTAAACCTGATGGTGAAAGAGACATCCAAAGACAGTGCAGACATCCTCTGGGATGCTCCTCTGATTGATGGGGGTTTTGAAGTCACCCACTATATTGTAGAAAAACGTGACACTGAAAGAAAGGCCTGGTCTATTGTCTCAAACAACTGCACCAAGACTTCTTTTAAGGTTCCAGACCTAGATGCTGGGCGATCCTACTGCTTTAGAGTGTCAGCAGTCAACAAGCTTGGTACTGGAGAATCTTGTGAAACAGCTGATTCTGTCAGAGCAACAGGTGGGTTAAACATTAATTGATGTATTTTTTAGTTTTATTAAAAGAAAATGTTCACTGTTTCATTTCTTCACATTCAGAGGAGCCTGGGCCTGTCATGGACTTCAAAACCTTGCTGGTGACCAAGGACTCATGCACTCTAAGCTGGAAGAAACCCCTCACTGATGGAGGCAGTCGCATTATCTGCTATGTGTTAGAGGTTCTCAATGGTGAAGACAAATACAAGGAACTTATGAGGTCCAAGAACATGCAGTATAGTGCCAAGGACCTTGTGGAGGGTAGAGAGTACAAGTATCGGGTCAAAGCTATAAATGATTCAGGAGAAAGCTCTGCTAAGGAGCTGACTGTGATTGCTAAGGACCAAATTAGTGAGTGCACACATTTATAAAACTTTCCTGTAAAGGAAATTTGGAACTTGAGTGTTCAAAAAGAGATTTTAAAATTCTTGTTTTGTTTTTTTCTCTGAAGTTCTTCCAAGTTGTGACTTAAGAGAGTTGCCCAACATGTGCTACATTGCCAAAGAGGGCAGCAGTGTTCGTTTAAAGATTCCAATTGTTGGGAAACCTACACCCAAGGTCACCTGGAAAAAGGGAGATGATGAAGATTTGACAGATACTGGCAGGGTTTGTGCTGAGTCATCTGTAGTCAACACCACCCTCCTAATCAGGGACTGTCAGAGAACTGATGCTTCCAAGTACACCATCACCTTAAGAAATAGTGCTGGCACCAAAGAATCCACCATCTTCATCAGGTAAGTAACAACACTGTTTAGAGATTTAAGTAAGAATAAATCATTGCCATGAATAAAGGTTAAAATATTTTATCTTTGCTGTTTTAGGGTGGTAGGCAAACCAGGCATCCCTGGTGGACCAATGAAATTCAAGGATGTTAGTGCTGATGGTGCTACACTAAAGTGGGGTGTTCCTAAGGATGATGGCGGCTCTGAAATCACAAACTACATCCTGGAAAAAAGGGACTCCATCACCAACATGTGGGTGAATGTTTCATCCTCTGTAGAGACAAATACAATGAGGGTGACAGGTCTCCATGAGGGCACAGAATATATCTTCAGAGTCAGTGCAGAGAACAAATATGGTGTTGGGGAGGGACTGAAGTCTGACCCTGTTGTTGCAAAACATCCATTTAGTAAGTCCTTTTTCTTTATAAAAAATAATTATTGAATCCAATATTTTACTTATGCTAACTGTATAACACTGTCCTGTACTGTTTTGTTTCACAGATGTACCTGATGCACCACCTCCTCCTCAAATCATGAGTATGCGGCATGATTCTGCATATCTTGCCTGGTCTGACCCCAGAAAGACGGGAGGATCTCCTATTACAGGTGCAGTCTGCTTAAGATTTAATCAGCACCATTTTTAACAGTTTGATTATTTTATCAATACATTATCTGAAAATTAAGTATTTTCATTAATGTAAGGTGATATTACACTGAATTTTGTTCCCAAACTGATTAAATGTTCAGGATACCATGTTGAATTTAAGGAGAGGAACAGTATGTTGTGGAAAAGGGCCAGTCTATCTGCCTTAAAGATGAAGGAACACAAAGTCACTGGACTAACTGAAGGCTTGGAGTATGAGTTCAGAGTAATGGCCATTAACTTGGCTGGAATTGGCAGACCAAGTGCTCCAACTGATCCACAGGTAGCCCTAGATCCCATCGGTAAGTTTACAAGAGATGAAGTAGCACCAACATTATAAACCCTGAGCATATTTATATCCAATCATGGATTGTTGCTTTACCCCTTGTCAACAGATGCACCTGGTAAACCGGATGTAATCAGCATTACTAGAAGCAGTGTGACCCTCCAGTGGACTGAACCTCAATTTGACGGTGGCCACAGGTTGACTGGATACATTGTAGAGAAGCGTGATTTGCCTTCCAAGATCTGGGTGAAAGCCAACAATGTGAATGTTGTGGAACCTGCATTTACTGTTGCTGATCTACAAGAGGGCTGCAAATATGAGTTCAGGATCAGGGCAAAGAATGCTGCAGGTGCCCTCAGCCCACCCTCTGAGCAGACAGATACTATTTTGTGTACAGATGAATATGGTGAGACAAAAATTAATAACTACTCCGAATACTTTTGAAAGTCAGCATGACAATAAGATGCAAATTAGTGCATGATAGGTTAAATGTTTCTCATTTTTTCCAACAGCTGCACCAACCATTATCATTGATGCTCAAGTAAAAGAAGGTCTGACCGTCAGGGCAGGTGATACGATTGTTGTGACTGCAACAAGCATTTTAGGAAAACCTGCACCAACCTCATGCTGGTCAAAGGGAGGAAAATACTTCAAACCCTCTGACCTAGTTCAAATTGAAACCACTCCAACATCATCCACTTTATCTGTAAAATATGCTAGCAGAAAGGACTCTGGAGAATATATCATCACAGCCACCAATCCCTTTGGTGTAAAGGAGGAAACTGTCAAGGTCAAAGTTTTGGATGTTCCTAGTGCTCCTGGACCCATTGAATGTAGTGGTGTATCCTCTGAAAAGGTGATTCTTACTTGGACAGCCCCTACAGAGGATGGAGGCTCTCCTATCAAATATTACACCCTGGAAAAGAGGGAAACTAGCCGTCTGCTCTGGACAGTCCTGGAAGAGAACGTTATTGACTGTCACTATGTGGCCAACAAACTCATTCAGGGCAATGAATATTTCTTCAGAGTCTCTGCTGTGAACCAGTACGGAGCTAGTGAGCCATCTCATTCTGAAGCTGTCAAGATGGTTGACAGATTTGGTATGTACAATTAGTTTATTTATTCAGGCTGTAATCTTTTTATCTGCTGTTCATCTATATGTATAACTGTCTGTATATATTCTTTCATTTCAAATTAAATAACATTGCATTATTCCTTTGTTTTTTATTCTCTTCTTTTTAGGTCCCCCTGGTCCACCATCTAAACCTGAAGTTGAGAAAGTTGATGGACATTCAGTAACTTTGACTTGGAGAAGACCTGCTGAAGATGGAGGAAGTGACATTATTGGCTATAGTATTGAGAAAAAGGAAAAGAAAGCAATGCGCTGGGTTAGGGCATCCAAGAAAAGCATTGCTGAGCTCAGTTTTGAAGTCACTGGACTCACTGAGGATGTTGAATATGAGTTCCGTGTTCTTGCTGAGAACAGAGCTGGTTTTGGAGAGCCAAGTGAGCCATCTGTGCCTGTCAAAACAATAGTTGCTGCCTGTAAGTAAAAATAACTTAAAATATTTTCATGACAAAAAAAATGTTTATATAGATTTGTAGTTCTTGCTAATTTTTTTGTTAACAAATGTATTACCTCTGTCTTTATGCCAGATGTTCCAGGACCTCCTGTCAATCCAAGAGTAACAGACACAACCAAAACTACTGCTACACTGAACTGGGGGAAACCTCTGGATAATGGTGGACTTGAAGTCACTGGATATGTAATTGAGCACAGAAAAGAGGCAACAGAAGAATGGATTAAGGATACCCCTTCGTCACTACTCAGAATCACAGAGTTTGTTGTCCCTGGCTTGGAAACTGGTGCCAAGTACCATTTCAGGATTAGCGCTGTAAATGCCAAAGGACCTGGTGAACCTGGTGAAACCCAGGAATTGGTTCAAATTGTAGAACATCCTGCTGAGCCTGATTTAGAGTTGGATATTGAGCTGAGGAGAACCCTTGTTGTTAGAGCTGGTTGCTCCATTCGTCTTTTTGTGCCAATCAAAGGTCGTCCTGCTCCCAAAGTCACTTGGAGTAAAGAGGGTGGCCCTGTTCCACGCGCAGTCATTGATAGCACTGAATCTTTCACAATGCTACTTATTCCAGAGAGTTCAAGGGTTGATGCTGGAAAATATGAGATTACCCTTGAAAACTCTGCTGGAAAGAAAAGTGCTGACATTCATGTGAGAGTTTTGGATTCACCTGGACCTCCTCTTAACCTCAAGCCAGTAAAGATAGACAAAGACAGTATTACACTTCAGTGGGATGTTCCTTTAATTGATGGAGGAGCCAAAATCACAAATTACATAGTTGAGAAAAGAGAATCAACACGCAAGGCTTTTGCTACTGCAATTACAAAGTGCCCCACAACATCAGTTAGAATTGGTGACTTAGGGGAAGGCTGTGAGTACTACTTCAGAGTGTCTGCTGAGAATGAATTTGGCATTGGAGAGTCAGTTGAAACTACTGATCCAATTCGTGCATCTCAAGCACCTATGCCTCCAGAAAGTATTATTCCCACTGACATCACAAAGAACTCTGTGAGCCTGGCATGGACCAAACCCAAACATGATGGTGGGAGCAGAATTTCAGGATATGTTTTAGAAGCCAAGAAGAAGGGAACAGACCAGTGGGCACATGTTACAACAGTGAAGACCATGGACTTCATAGTGAAGAACCTTAATGAAAATGAGGAATATATTTTCCATGTCATGGCTGTCAATCAATCTGGCAGAAGTGCTCCACGTGAGAGCAAGCCCATTATTGTCAAAGATTCTACATCACTTCCTGAGTTTGATTTACGTGGTGTATGTCAGAAGACTGTTATTGCCAAAGCAGGGGACGACATTAAGGTTGAAATTCCAGTTATGGGGCGTCCTAGACCAACAATTTCTTGGCAGAAAGATGGAGCAGCCCTAAAACTCACCCAAAGAATCAATGTAGAAACTACTGCAGCCACTGTTATTATCAGCATCAATGAATGCACCAGAGCTGACAGTGGTGTTTACACCATGACAGCCAAGAATATTGTTGGATCTGTGACAGAGAACATAATCATCAAAGTGCATGACATACCTGGGCCACCAAAAGGACCAGTGAAGATTGTGGAAATATCACGCACCTATTGTACCTTTTCTTGGGATGCTCCTGAGAATGATGGAGGTATCCCAATTAATAACTATGTGGTTGAAATTAGAGACACCACTTCCCAAACATGGACTGAACTCTCATCCACTGTCATTCGCACAGTATTTAAAGCTATTCGACTAACCACTGGATCAGAGTACCAGTTTAGAATAAAAGCTAAAAATAGATATGGTGTTGGACCTCCCATCACCTCAGAGGCAGTGGTTGCTGCCTATCCATTCAAAGTACCTGGGCCACCAGGAACTCCCAGTGTAGTTGCGTTCACCAAAGACTCAATAACAATTGGCTGGAATGAACCTGTCTCTGATGGTGGAAATGAAGTTATTGGTTATCATGTTGAGAGGAAGGAAAGAAGTGGCATTGTATGGCATAGGATCAGCAATAGTCTTGTGAAAGGTAATGTTTTTAAGACAACAGGACTTGAAGACGGAGTTGCCTATGAATTCCGTGTCATGGCCGAAAACATGGCTGGAATTGGTAAACCCAGTAAAGCTTCAGAGCCGATACTAGCCTTGGACCCTGTGGATCCACCAGGTCAGCCTGTGCCCATTTTTGTTAACAAGAATGCCATCACAATTCAGTGGACAAAGCCTGCCTACGATGGCGGCTTTAAGATCACTGGTTACACAGTAGAAAAAAGAGAATTGCCTGCTGGTCGTTGGACCAGAGCTAACTTTACCAACATTATTGAAACGACATTCACTGTCAGTGGACTCACTCAGGACATCTCTTATGAGTTCCGTGTCATAGCCAGAAACTCAGCAGGAGCTGTGAGCATACCATCTGAACCATCTGACCCAATTATATGTAAAGATAACATAATTGAGCCACGTATTATGGTCGATGCCATCTTTAAGGACACAGTTCTTTTGAAAGCAGGAGAGTCTTTTAAGCTTGAAGCTGATATTGCTGGTCAGCCAATCCCATCTATGGCTTGGACAAAGGATGGAAAGGAAGTTGAGAACACAATGAAACTGGAGGTTAGGTTTACCGAGCTGGCAACTATTCTGACTAACAAGGACTCTGTTAGATCAGATGGAGGTGAATTTGTGTTGACGGCTACAAATGTTGGTGGATTTGCAAAACATGTCTTTAACGTAAAAGTGCTTGACAGACCTGGACCACCAATTGGCCCTCTGAAAGTGTCTGATGTAACTGCTGACAACTGTGTACTTACGTGGGCTCCACCAGCGGATGATGGTGGTGCCAAAATCGAAGGATATGTTGTTGAGAAACGCGAATCAAGTCGACTGGTTTGGACCAATGTAATTTCAGGTTTGCAGGTTACACAGCACAAAGTGACTAAGCTACTCAAAGGAAATGAATATATATTCAGAGTAATGGCTGTGAACAAATATGGTCTTGGAGAATCTCTTGAATCAGAACCCACTATTGCAGACAACCCGTACGTGAAACCTGACCCCCCAGAAAACCCTGAGGTGACAGCTATTACTAAAGATTCAATGGTTGTCATGTGGCAAGCACCTAAGAGTGATGGTGGAACTCCCATCACCAACTACAGTATTGAAAGAAAAGACAGAGCTGGCCTTCGATGGGTTAAATGCAATATAAGAAAAGTTAAGGACCTACAGTTCAAGGCAACAGGGCTTACTACAGGACATGAATATGAATTTAGAATATTTGCTGAGAATGCTGCTGGAGTGAGTGTACCAAGTGTGCCCAGTCTATTTTATAGAGCCACAGATGGGCTGTACAAGCCAGGGGCTCCATGTAACCCCAGAATCCTGGACACGACCAAATCCTCAATTACTGTTGCCTGGAACAAACCTGTATATAGTGGTGGCTCTGAAATCACTGGTTACATTGTTGAGAGATGCATCCCATGTGAAAAAGAAGAAGAGGAGGAATGGACCATTGTTACTCCTAAGGAAGGTCTTCTTGCAACTTCATTTACCCTCACTAATCTTAAAGAAAACCAGGAGTATAAGATAAGTATTTCCGCCATGAATAGCGAAGGAGTTGGAGAAGCAGCATTTATTCCTGGAAATCCAAAAGCTGAGGACAGACTCCTTCCTCCTGAGATGGACTTGGATGCTGAGCTCCGCAAAGTGGTTAGTCTAAGAGCTTGCTGCACACTTAGACTGTTTGTTCCAATAAGAGGCAGACCAGCTCCTCAGGCTAAGTGGTCTAAAGGTGATGGTGAGCCTTTAGAGAGAGCAACCATTGATAGCACGTCATCATACACATCACTTGTAATTGAAAACGTAAACAGATTTGACAGTGGAAAATATAACCTCGCCATTGAAAACAGCTCTGGTTCCAAAACTGTGACAGTTCAGGTAAGGGTTCTTGATACACCAAGTGCGCCACAAAATCTAAAAATGACCTCTGTCACAAACGAAGCTGTCACATTAACATGGGATCCACCAATGAATGACGGAGGAGTTAAAATTAAGAATTATATAGTTGAAAAGCGTGAGTCAACACGGAAAGCATATGCCACAGTTAATGCCAATTGCCATAGTACTTCCTTTACAGTTGACCAACTTCTGGAAGGCTGCAATTATTATTTTAGAGTTTTAGCTGAAAATGAATATGGCATTGGCTTGCCCATCGAAACGCCTGAATCAGTTAAAGTGTCTGAGAAGCCACAGCCACCTGGTAAAATCACTCTTAAAGATGTCACCAAAAACAGTGTAACTCTATCATGGGAAAAACCAGAACATGATGGTGGCAGTAGAGTAGGCTGTTATGTTGTTGAGATTCAGCCTAAGGGTGTGGATAAGTGGACCCAGGCTATGATTGTGAAAGACACAGAAGCTACTATAAGTGGACTAAATGCAGGGGAAGAGTATATGTTCCGTGTAGCAGCAAAGAATGAGAAAGGAACTAGTGACCCTCGTCAAATTGGCGTCCCTGTGATAGTCAAAGATCTCATCATTGCTCCAGTTGCTAAAATGTTGTTCAATACATTTAGTGTGTTGGCAGGAGAAGACTTGACAGTGGAGGTTCCATTTGTGGCACGACCTAAAGCAGCTGTTACCTGGGTAAAAGATGGTCAGCCTCTGAAAAGAACTACCAGGGTCAACTTTGGTGCATCAGACACAATGCTGGACCTCAACATTAAAGAGGCAGCTAAAGATGATGTTGGCCAATACATTATTACTCTTGGCAATACAGCTGGAGAAACAACAGTAAATATTGGTATTGTTGTGCTAGACAAACCTAGCCAGCCCAGAGGGCCAGTTAAAGTAGAGGAAGTTACTTCTGATAGTATAACAATCTCCTGGAATCCACCTGAATATGATGGTGGATGCACCATTAAAAACTATGTCGTGGAGAAAAGGGACACATCCACAACAAACTGGATGGCTGTAACTAACAATCTAGCAAGAACAAAAATTAAGGCAGGCAGACTTAAGACTGGCTCTGAATATCAGTTTAGGATTGTGGCTGAAAACAGATATGGAAAAGGCCCAGCTCTTTCTTCAGAATGTATTGTTGCTCAGTACCCATACAAGCTCCCAGGACCACCAGGAACACCAAACATTGCAGCCTGTTCTAAGGACAACATGGTTGTAGCCTGGAATGAGCCTGTGAATGATGGTGGAACTGCTATCTTAGGCTATCATCTTGAACGTAAAGAGAGAAATAGCATCTTATGGGTCAAACTAAACAAATCTCTCATTACTGACCAAACATTTAAAACGACAGGTCTAGAACCAGGAATGGAGTATGAATACAGAGTTTATGCAGAAAACATTGTAGGAATAGGCAAAGCAAGCAAAGTGTCTGAAGGGCATATTGCAAGAGATCCTTGTGATCCTCCTGGCACTCCAGAAGCAACAAAGATCACCAAAGACTCGATTACAATTATTTGGACCAAGCCTGAATATGATGGTGGTGCAAAGGTAACTGGTTATGTTGTTGAAAAGAAGGAACTTCCTGAGGGTCGTTGGTTGAAGGCCAATTTCACAAATGTGATTGAGACAGAATATGTTGCAACTGGACTTGTGCAAGATAACCAATATGAGTTTCGGGTTATTGCTAGAAATGCTGCTGGTGTTTTCAGTTTACCCTCATACAGCACTGGCCCTATAACCGCCAGGGATGAGATTGAACCACCACGCATCAGCATTGACCCTGAATATACACAGACTCTTGTGGTTAATGCTGGAGACAACTTCAAAATTGATGCTGATGTTCATGGCAAACCATTGCCCTCCATTCACTGGCTGAAGGGAGAACAAGAGCTTGGCAATACAATTCATAGAGAAATTAAGAACACACCCACTAAAGCTTACATATCTGTAAAGGAATCTAAACTTTCAGATGGAGGACAATACACACTGTTGCTGAAAAATCCTGGAGGAGAAAAGGCTACACAAATCAACGTTGTTGTCCTTGATAAACCTGGGGAACCACAAGGACCTCTTATTATTACAGGCATCGCCAAAGATCATTGCTCTCTTGCTTGGAAACCACCACTTCAGGATGGTGGCAGCAAAATATCTCACTATATTGTTGAGAGAAGAGAGACAAGTCGGCTTGTCTGGACTGTTGTTGATTCAAAAGTAAAGAATGTTTGTCTCAAAGTAAATAAACTTCTTGAAGGAGATGAGTATATCTTCAGAGTTCATGCAGTCAACCAGTTTGGAGTTGGTGCACCACTTGAGTCTGCTCCTGTTCTAATGAAAGATCCATTTGTCCTACCTGGAACACCAAAGACTGTAGAAGTTTCCAATGTTAAAAAGGATTCCATGGTGCTCAGTTGGGAGGCTCCTTCTGAAGATGGTGGTAGTCCCATTACTGGATACATAATTGAGAAACATGACAAGGAAGGAGTGAGATGGACAAGATGCAATAGACAAACAGTTATAGATCTGACCTTTAAAGTAACTGGATTACTGGAAAGCCATATTTATGAATTTAGAGTTGCTGCTGAAAATGCTGTGGGTGTTGGTGAGCCAAGCACCTCAACTGTTTTCTACAAAGCTCTTGATCCCATCTTCCGACCAGGCCCACCACAAAATCCCAAGGTCACTGACACAACAAAATCATCAGTACTTTTGTCATGGGGAAAGCCTGTATGTGATGGAGGTTGTGAGATTCAGGCATATATCGTTGAGTGTTGCATTACCACAGAACCAGTGGTGCAACCTGAAGCACCAGATGCATCAGCCTCTGCCACAGATGTACCTGCTGAGAACTGGATAATATGCACAGCCCCGACAGGTGTAAAGACAACTAAATTTGAAGTTGGAAATCTGAAGGAAAACCAAACGTACAAGTTTAGAGTGTGTGCTATCAACAAGGTAGGAGTTGGTGAGCATGCTGATCTCTCTGGAGCTGTTGTTGTGCAGGACAGGACAGAAGAGCCAGACCTTGACATTGACCCAGAACTTAGAAAGATTGTGTCTATCAAAGCTGGTGCTTCCCTTAGATTGTTTATTCCCATTAAAGGAAGACCCATTCCTACCATTAAGTGGGACAAAGATGAAGAGACTCTCAAAGAAACTGCTCAGGTTGAAATAACCAGCAGTTATACATCCCTTGTAATTGATAAAATGAGCAGAAGTGACAGTGGAAAATATATAGTTACTGCTCAGAACTCCAGTGGTACCAAGTCTGCCTTTGTTGTTGTCCGTGTTCTAGATACACCCAGCGCCCCGGTTGCTCTCAAAGTGAAAGAAATTACAAATCAGTCAGTGACACTGGTGTGGGAGCCACCTCTTTTAGATGGTGGATCCAAGATTAAGAACTACATTATTGAAAAGAGAGAAAGCACACGTAAAACCTATGCTGCTGTTGTGACAAACTGTCATACTCTTTCATGCAAGATTGAACCCCTTCAAGAAGGCTGTAGCTACTATTTCAGAGTCCTAGCTGAAAATACTTATGGTGTTGGCTTGCCTGCAGCAACAGTAGACCCTCTTAAGGTTTCAGAAGTGCCTCAGTCTCCAAAAAGTTTGATTGTTACAGATCAGACAAAAACGAGCATCTCTCTGGCATGGGAGAGGCCAGAATATGATGGTGGAAGCAGAGTTCAACAATATCTGCTTGAGGTACAGTTGAAGGGCCAGGACAAATGGTCTGGTGTAAATACATTTAAGACTATGGAAACTACAGTGTCCAATCTGAATCCAGGACAGGAATATCTGTTTAGAGTTACTGCAATCAATGACAAAGGAAAGAGTGACCCAAAAGCCCTTGCTGGTCCAGTGATGACCAAGGATCTGGTCTTTGAGCCAGATATCCGGCCTGCATTCAGCAGCTACAGTGTTCATGTTGGCAAAGACATGAATGTTGATATTCCCATCTTTGGTCGCCCTAAGCCAACAATTGCATGGACAAAGGATGGAGCCCCATTGAAATTTACCACCAGAGTAAATATTCACAATACAACTACACATACAACTCTAAGCATTAAGGAGGCGGCAAGTGACGATATTGGTATGTATACTATAACTGCCACTAACTCAGCAGGAAAGAAGGAAAGTGCAATCGAAATAATTGTTCTGGACAAACCTGGACCTCCATCTGGTCCAGTGAGGTTTGATGAAATCACAACACAGAGTGTCACAATTTCATGGAACCCACCAAAACTTATTGGTGGGTGCCAAATCTCAAACTACATTGTGCAAAAAAGAGATACTACCACAACAACATGGGAGAATGTGACCACCAACTGTGCTAGAACAAGCATGAAGGTTACTAGACTAAAGACGGGAGCTGAGTACCAGTTTAGGATCATTGCCCAGAATCGCTATGGAAAAAGTCAAGGTCTAGAGTCATCAGCTGTAGTGGCTCAATATCCTTACAGAGAGCCAGGCCCACCAGGGACTCCCTTTATTACTTCTCTCTCCAGAGACCACCAAATTGTTGAGTGGCATGAACCTATAATAGATGGAGGAAGTACTGTTCTTGGATACCATCTTGAAAGAAAGGAGAGGAATAGTATTCTCTGGGTCAAGATCAATAAGACACTTATTCATGGGACTACTTTCAAGAGTCATCCATTGGAGGAGGGTATAGAATATGAATATAGGGTCTATGCTGAAAATATTGTTGGCATTGGAAGAAGCAGTAAGATTTCAGAGGGTTGTGTTGCCCGTGACCCATGTGATCCCCCTGGCACACCAGAAGCTGTCCATGTGACCAAGGATACAATTGTCATTCAGTGGACTAAACCAGAATATGATGGAGGCAGCAATATTACTGGCTACATTATAGAGAAACGTGATCTGCCAGAAGGCAGGTGGGTAAGGGCAAACTTCACGAATGTGATTGAGACTCAGTTTACCGTTTCTGGTCTCACAGAAAATGCACAGTATGACTTTAGAGTCGTTGCTAAAAATTCAGTTGGAACAGTCAGCAAGCCATCATACAACAGTGGACCTATAACAGCAAGTGACAAGGTCGAGTCTCCTAAATACTCAATTGACCCTGCTTTTACAAAGACTGTTATCGTAAATGCTGGAGAGACATTCCGGTTGGATGCAGATGTCTATGGCAAGCCACTGCCTTCAATCCAGTGGTTCAAGGATGAAAAGCCCGTTGAGAATACAATCAGACTAGAGATCAAAAACACAGAAAATCATGGAATGATCATTGTTAAGGACTGTGTTAGAGTTGATGGTGGAATTTACACACTTCTGCTGACAAATGAGGCTGGCAGTGAAACTGTTCCATTTAAGGTTTTGGTGATGGATAGACCTAGTTCATGTGAAGGGCCTCTCCATATCACTGGAGTAGCTGAGGATAGATGCACACTGGCATGGCGGGCCCCACTACATGATGGAGGTAGTCCTATTACACATTACATAATTGAGAGGAGAGAGACAAGTCGCCTAGCTTGGACTGTTGTTTCTACTACCTGTAACACCACATGCTACAAAGTTACTAAATTACTGGAGGGCAATGAGTATATATTTCGTGTAATGGCAGTTAACAGCCATGGAGTCAGTGAGGCACTGGAGTCTGCTGCAGTTACTATGAAGAATCCTTTTGTTCCACCTGGTTCACCTCACATTGAAGACATATTCAACATTACCCATGATGGCCTGACAATAACTTGGTCTGCCCCTGAGACTGATGGTGGCACTGAGATTATAGGTTATATAATTGAAAAGAAGGACAGGGCTGGAGTCAAGTGGACCAGATGTAACAGACAAAAAATAACTGATTTATCATACAGAGTTACAGGCCTAACCAAAGGTCATGAGTATGAGTTCAGAGTATCCGCTGAGAATATTGTTGGTCCAGGAGAACCAAGCCTTCCTAGTTCATACTACAAGGCATCTGACCCCAAGTACAAACCGGGTGCCCCAGCATATGTCAATGTAATTGACTCTACAAAAACCTCCATCACAGTTTCTTGGGGAAAACCTCTGTCTGATGGTGGTAGTACAATCCAAGGATACATTGTTGAAGTATGCAAAGCTGAAGAGGAAGAATGGAAGATGGTTACACCCCCTACTGGTCTCCGTGTCAACAAATATGAAATTCCCAAACTTAATGAGGGCCAGGAATACAAAATTCAAGTGTGTGCTTTGAACAAAATGGGAGTTGGTGAACCAGTTGTTCTTTCTGGAACGGCGAAGCCAGAGGAAAGGATGGATCCACCACAAATTCATCTTGACTCCAAGCTGAGAAAAGGCATCACTGTAAAAGCTGGTGGATCTGTTAGAATCTATATTCCTTTCAAGGGCAGGCCAACACCTGAGATTAAATGGACAAAGGATGATGGAGACCTTTCTGAAAAAGCTGTGGTTGAGAAAGCTGTGAACTTCACACAGCTCTCAATTGACAGTTCTGACAGACATGACTCAGGGAAATACACCCTAAGCCTGACAAATAGTAGTGGCTCAGTCTCTGAGTTTGTCTCAGTAAAAGTCCTGGACACACCTGGGGCTCCACAGAACCTTGTGGTTAAAGACATCAAAAAGGATTCTGTTACACTTGTATGGGATGCACCAGCAATTGATGGAGGTTCAAAAATCAAGAACTATGTCATTGATAAGCGTGAATCAACAAGGAAGGCATACGCAAATGTGTCCACAAAATGCACCAAGACCACATTTAAAGTTGACAATTTAGTTGAAGGAGCTATGTACTACTTCAGAGTCATGGCTGAGAATGATTATGGAATTGGTCTGTGTGTAGAGACAAAAACTGCTTCAAAAGCCTCTGAAGTGCCACTGCCTGTTGGAAAAGTGTTTCTTACAGATGTCACAAAAAACAGTGCCACACTGGCCTGGGAGAAACCTGAACATGACGGTGGCAGTAGGATTGGTGGTTACCTGATTGAGATGCAGCCTAAGGGCACAGATAAGTGGGGAGTTGCAGGAAACCCAAAGACTTGTGAAGGAACTGTTACAGGCCTAACAGCAGGCACAGAATACTTATTCCGGATCATTGCTTACAATGAGAAAGGAAAGAGTGAGCCAAAGGCACTTGCTGCACCGGTGATTGCAAATGACATGACCATAGAACCAAGCATCAAGATGCAATTTAATACCTACAATGTGTTAGCTGGAAAAGATCTTAAACTGGAATTCCCTGTACTTGGAAGGCCCAAACCTAAAATCACCTGGGCAAAGGACGGTCAGGCTTTAAAGGTGACCTCTAGAGTTAATGTTTTTAACACTCCATTAACTACTGGAATTCAGATTACTGAGGCATGTAAGGAAGATTTTGGCAAATATTCAATTACTGCAACAAGCACTGTCAGCACCACCACAGAAGATGTGACTATTATTATCCTTGACAAGCCTGGCCCACCGAAAGGTCCAATTAAAGTGGTGGAAGTAAGCAACACTTTTGTCCATCTATCTTGGGAGCCCCCAGCATACACTGGTGGTTGTCAAGTGAAGAACTACATAGTAGAAAAGAGAGATACCACAACCACAACATGGCAACCAGTTGTTACACAGCTGGCTAGAACAGCTCTTAAGGTGACAAACCTGAAAACTGGAGCAGAATATCAGTTTAGAATTATAGCAGAAAACAGATATGGAAAGAGTGCACCTCTGGACTCCAAGACCATTGTAGTGCAGTATCCTTACAAGCCACCTGGGCCTCCTGGTACACCATATGTTAAATCTGCAACTAAGGACATGATGATCATTGAATGGAATGAGCCAGTTAGTGATGGTGGGAGTGCAGTTATTGGTTACCACCTTGAAAGTAAAGAGAGAAGCAGCATCCTCTGGAACAAACTAAACAAAACTCGAATTACAGATACTCAATTCAAGATCTGTAATCTTGAAGAAGGCATTGGTTATGAATTCAGAGTTTTTGCTGAAAATATTGTTGGCATTGGACGATGCAGTAAAGTATCTGAGTCCTTTGTTGCTCGTGACCCATGTGATCCTCCTGGTGCTCCAGAAGCTATTTATATTTCTAAAAATCTAATTAAAATTCAGTGGCTCAAACCTCAGTATGATGGTGGTAGTAAAATAAATGGATACATTGTAGAAAGAAAAGACCTCTCTTCCCCTGATTGTCGCTGGGTAAGATCCAACTTTACTAATATAATTGAGACAGAGTACACAGTGACTTCTCTGACAGAGAGTGAGCAGTATGAATTTAGAGTTATTGCAAGAAATGCTGCTGGAGTCTTCAGTGGGCCATCAGATAGCTCTGGACCTATCACTGCCACAGATGACATTGAAGCACCAAGGGCCTCAATGGACCCCAAATACAAGGATATAATTGTTGTTTGTGCTGGGGAGAGTTTGCGTTTCGAAGCAGACATTTATGGAAGTCCACAACCTGAGGTTGTGTGGCTTAAAGAGGGCAAAGAAATGGAGAAAGCCTTGCGCATTGAAGTTAAAACTACACACAAATGTGCAGCTATGACCATAAAGGATGTTACCAAACTAGATAGTGGCCACTATGACCTTGTTCTCAAAAATATTGGTGGTACAAAAACCTTCCCCATCACTGTTAAAGTCCTTGACAAACCAGGTCCACCAATTGGTCCCATTAAAGTGTCTGAAATCATGGCTGATAGGTGCATCCTTGCCTGGTCTGAACCATCTCTAGATGGTGGAGCTAGCATCAGTCACTATGTTTTAGAAAAGAGAGAGACCAGCAGGTTGTCTTGGACTGTAGTTGCACCAGATGTAAAAACCCTGCACCATAAAGTAAAAAATTTGCTTTCAGGAAATGAGTACATTTTCAGAGTCAGAGCAGTGAACAAATATGGGGCTGGTGATTACCTTCAGAGTGAACCTATTATTGCTCGCAATCCTTACAAGCCACCAAGTGCTCCTGGAACTCCTGAAGCAAGTCAAATCACAAGGGACTCCATGGTTCTGTCTTGGACAGCTCCAGAAAATACAGGTGGAGTTGACATCCAAGCTTACCATCTTGAAAAGCATGACAAAGATAGTGTGAGGTGGACAAAATGCAACAGGCAAAAGTTGACAGAAACAAACTTCAAGGTCACAGGTCTTATGCCAGACCACTTTTATGAGTTCCGTGTTGCTGCTGAAAATGAGACTGGAATAGGAGACCTCAGTGAATTATCCCTTTTCTATAGAGCATGTGATGCTACAACACCACCTGGACCTCCACGCCACCCTAAGGTGACAGACTACACAAAGTCTTCTGTGTCCCTCTCGTGGGGTAAGCCTGACTTTGATGGTGGAGCCTACATCAAGGGATACATTGTTGAAATGAGGGAGTATACACCACAACCAGAATTAACTGAGGAAGCAGAAGTAGCGCCAGCAGTACAAGCACCAGTTGAAAAAGAATGGACCATGTGTACGCCACCAACAGGTATTCAGGTGACTAAACTCACTATCACAGACCTGAAGGATGGTGGAGAGTATCAGTTCCGTGTTTGTGCCATTAACTCAGAAGGAGTTGGGGAAGCAGCTAATTTCCATGGCACAGTACTAACCTCTGACAGAGCAGATCCACCAGAGATGGAGTTGGATGCAGACCTCAAAAAGGTGGTGTCTGTACGGGCTGGTGGAACTCTGCGCTTGTTTGTCCCTATTAGAGGGAGACCTGAACCATCTGTGAAATGGGAGAAACTTGAGAGCACTTTAACAGAGCACGCTGCAATTGACACTACTACTTCATACACCATGCTTGTCATTGACAATGTTAATCGCTTTGACAGTGGGAAATATTCTTTAACACTGGAGAACAGCAGTGGTACAAAATCTGCAGTTATTTCAGTAAGAATTTTGGACACACCAAGTGCACCACAAAACTTCACTGTTAAAGAGCTCAAGAAAGATTCAGTAACTCTTGCCTGGGACACACCACTCAATGATGGTGGTGCAAAAATTACAAACTATATTGTAGAGAAAAGGGAATCTGTGAGAAAGGCCTATACTACCATCGCAAGCAATTGCACTGCCAACTCATTCAAAATTGAAGACCTCCCTGAAGGTGGAATATTCTATTTTAGAGTGTGTGCTGTCAATGCATATGGTCAGGGACAGGCAGTTGAAACTAAAGAAACCAAAGTGTCTGAGGTGCCTCAACCACCAAACAAGGTAACTCTTGTGGATGTAACAAAAACCAGTGCATCACTGGCCTGGGAGAAGCCTGCTCATGATGGTGGCAGTAAAGTAATGTGCTACAATGTAGAATTCAAACCTAAGAGTGGTGACAAGTGGGGCACAGCATGTACAGTTAAAGTACCAGAAGCAACTGTTCCTAATCTGAATCCCAACGAAGCATATCTCTTCAGAGTTGTTGCAATAAATGAGAAGGGAAAGAGTGAGCCAAAAGATCTTGGATTGCCAGTGGTGGCAAAAGATGTTGCAATAGAACCATCCATAAATTTACTGTTTACAACATATAGCGTCAAGGTTGGGGATGATCTCACTCTTGAAATGCCTGTGAGAGGCAGACCAAAACCTGTTGTATCATGGAAGAAGGATGGCCTTCCTTTGAAACAAACATCATCATTAACAATCATAAATACAGCAATGTCATCTAAAATTATTATTAAAGGAGCTAACAGAGAACATGTGGGCAAGTATGAGATCACTTTGGCTAACACTGCTGGAACAGTAACAGCTAGTATTGGAGTTGTTGTCCTGGACAAACCCGGTCCACCTAAAGGAATTAAGGTGGATGCTGTGACTTCAGACAGCATTACACTGTCTTGGTCCCCACCAGAATATGATGGTGGCTGTTCCATCAGCAACTATATTGTGGAGAAGAGAGATACAAACACACAGGAGTGGCAAATAGTGGCAAGTAATGTTGCCAGAACATCTTTCAAAGCTGGCCGCCTTACACATGGAGCAGAGTACCAGTTCCGCATATATGCAGTTAACCGTTATGGAAAGAGTAGTTCCCTTGATTCTCCAGGAATTACTGCTCAATATAACTTCAAACAACCTGGACCTCCATCAACGCCTATTGTCAAACTGGCTACTAAGTCATACATGTTGGTGACCTGGAATGAGCCAGTCAGTGATGGTGGTAGTCCTGTTCTGGGCTATCATTTAGAAAGGAAGGAGCGTTCTAGCATTCTTTGGACAAAGATGAACAGAGGAATGATCAAAGACACAGAATTCAAAGTCACTGGCATTGAAGAGGGAATGCTCTATGAATATCGTGCCTATGCAGAAAATATTGCTGGCATTGGTAAATGCAGCAAGGCCTGTGAACCTGTTGCAGCAAGAGATCCATGTGATCCTCCAGGCACACCTGTGGTAACTGCTATTACAAGAACATCTGTCTCATTATCTTGGGATAAACCAGAATATGATGGTGGATCCAAGGTTTCTGGCTACATTATTGAACGGAGAGACCTTCCTGAGGGTAGATGGACCAGGTGCAACTTCACCAATGTGCCAGAGACCTACTATGATGCTACAGGCCTTACAGAGAACAGTCAGTATGATTTTCGTGTCATTGCAAAGAATGCTGCCGGACAGTTCAGTATCCCATCATTCAATACAGGCCCAATTACTGTCAAGGATGATGTTGATCCACCACGCATTATGATGGATGTCAAGTTTAGAGAGACTGTGTTTGTGAAAGCAGGAGAAATACTGAAGATTAATGCTGACCTTGCTGGGCGTCCTGCCCCTGTCATCTGCTGGACAAAGGATGGCAATGAGATTGAGCTCAGAGCCAGAATTCAGATTATTTCAACAGATACAAGCACTTGTGTTGTCATAAAGGACTGTGTCAAAAGAGATTCTGGACAGTATGTGCTAACTCTCCAGAATATTGGGGGAACAGTTACTATGCCAATTAATTGTGTGATAATCGATAAACCAGGGCCCCCCGCAGGCCCTCTCCAGATCACTGGTCTTACAGCTGAGGACTGCACTCTGTCATGGGGTCCTTCTCAGGAAACTGGTGGTGCTAAAATCACACATTATGTTGTTGAGAAGCGTGAGACCAGTCGTTTGGCCTGGACATTGGTAAAGGGCGATGTCACAAAGACCTACTTTAAAGTGACAGGTCTGCTTAAGGGTAATGAATATATCTTTAGAGTTCTAGCTGTTAACAAGCATGGCGTCGGGGAGGCTCTGGAGAGTGAAGTTATAAAAATTACAGATCCATACACAATTCCAACTGCTCCCGCAGGTGTTGATGTCACTGACATAACTGGAGATTCTATGACCCTTACGTGGTGTAAGCCAGCCAATGATGGAGGTAGTCCCATTGCTGGATATGTAATTGAACGTCGTGAGAAGACAGGCATGCGCTGGGTCCGTGTGAACAGAGATCTAGTTAAAGAGGTTACTACAGTGGTGACAAAACTTCGCAGGGGTTGTGAGTATGACTTCAGAGTCTATGCTGAAAATGCAGCTGGCCTGAGTCCTGCCAGTGAGCCATCTGCAACATTCAGAGCA
Source organism: Gambusia affinis (assembly GCF_019740435.1). Taxonomy (NCBI): domain Eukaryota; kingdom Metazoa; phylum Chordata; class Actinopteri; order Cyprinodontiformes; family Poeciliidae; genus Gambusia; species Gambusia affinis. The sequence continues at coordinate 25,247,602 of NC_057878.1, forward strand.
CTAGATCCCCTGATTGCTCCTTGTCGTCCAACCAAGCCAAAAATTATCAACTCCACTAAAGACACTGTGTCTATCCTCTGGAGGCCACCAACAAATGATGGTGGTGCTCCCATCTTAGGATATAGTGTAGAATACAGAGAATTTATTCGCAAACCAGAGCCAGACATTGACGATGAAGAGGAATATGAGGAGGAAGAAGTACCTGAGTCACCTGAAGAACTAGCCAGATGGATTGAGGCAATACCTCTTACCAAAAGCTTGGAGTTCACAGTCACTGGATTAAAGACAGATGTAGAGTATGAATTCTGTGTAAAGGCAATAAATAAAGTGGGCAGCAGTGTGCGTAGCCCATACTCAGATCCAGGTGCAGCAGCGGACAGAACATCAGAGCCATCATTTGATGCTGATATTGAGATGCGCAAGGTTCTCATTGTAAAACATGGTATGTCATTCACTCTTTGTGCACCATTCAAAGGAAAACCAGCACCAACAGTTCAATGGAGCAAAGAAGGTGTTGATCTAACAGTAAGAGGAACCATTGAAGCAACAGAATCCAGCACATCGCTGACTATTGAGAAGTCAACTAGGAATGACTCTGGAGAGTACTGTGTCACAATTGAATCACCATTGGGTAAAGCAACTTTGCCCATGGTAGTAAAAGTCCTTGACTCTCCTGGACCTCCAATCAATGTCAAAGTTTCATCTGTGACTAGAGATTCTGCAACACTGACGTGGGAGGCTCCAGAAAATGATGGTGGAGATGCAGTAAAAGCCTACCATGTTGAGAAACGTGAAGCAAGTAAGAAGGCCTGGGTGTCTGTGACGAGCAATTGTCATACTTTGACCTATAAAGTGGAAGACTTGCAGGAGGGTGCTGTCTATTACTTCAGAATTATAGCAGAAAATGAGAATGGAGTGGGTACACCTCAAGAGGCGAAGGGAGGAACAAAGATTACAGGTATACTAGGACTGAATAATCAATAATCGATACAATTTACAATAGTACAATTTTTTGATACAGATCCTAACATAATTAAACACAAATGTCTCATTGTTTTTTGCAGAGGTACCAAGTGCACCACTGAAACTTGGAGTTGCAAATGTCACTAAAGATAGTGTTACACTTGCCTGGACAAGACCAGAATATGATGGTGGAAGCAGGGTCACTGGTTACCTCATTGATGCTGTAGAGAAGGGTCAGACCAAGTGGGTGAAATGTGCAACTGTGAGGACCTTGACGCATACCATTAAGAGCCTGAGAGAAGGGGCTGAGTACTTCTTCAGAGTTCGTGCTGAAAACCATGCTGGACTCAGTGAACCTAAGGAGATGATTGTTCCAGTTATTGTCAAGGAGATACAGGGTAAATTTTCTTTCTTTATTTTAAAATTTCACAAAAACCTAATTTGTTTTTTAGTTTTAGTAAATTTCACTATTTTAGACATATTAAAAGTTTGGTGTTTAGTCAGTTAAGTGTTTATTAATTTTAAGGTATATTTTATCATTCTTGATAATCTTGTACTGTTTTTTTAACAGAAGCTCCAGAGTTTGACTTAAAGAACTACCCCAAGAATACAGTATATGTAAAAGCAGGATCTGACCTGACATTTGAGATTCCTCTTACTGGCAAACCCATGCCAAAGGTGACAGTATCCAAAAACAATGTTGTCATCAAAGGGTCCAAGAGACTTCTGACAGAAGTGACTCCTGACAGCCTACTTATTACTCTAAATGAAAGCATGTCTAGTGATGCTGGAAAATATGAAGTCACTGCCTCAAATGCAGGGGGAACAACCAAGATCTCTCTTATTTTCATTGTGCTGGATAAACCTGGACCTCCAGTTGGTCCAGTTCAGATTGGAGAGGTTGGAGAGACCACAGTATGTCTAAAGTGGGATCCTCCAGAATATGATGGTGGAAGTCCTGTTACCAACTATGTTGTTCTGAAACGTGAAACAAGTACTCCCGCTTGGGTAGAGGTGTCATCTAACGTCGCCAGGAGTGCTATCAAGGTGAACAAACTAACCAAGGGGGAGGAGTATCAATTCAGAATCAAGGCTGAGAATCGCTATGGTCTAAGCAACCACATTGACAGTAAATCAGTCATGATTCAACTACCTTACAGTAAGTCATTGAGACAATTTGATAAAGATTTTTCATCTGGTTTTATGACTTATTATTCTTTCTTAACTGCTTTAACAAAATGTTGGTGTCTTTCAGTAATCCCGGGTCCTCCATCCACCCCATGGGTTAGCTTTGTTTCCAGAGAGAGTTTGACAGTGTGCTGGAATGAGCCAGTCAGTGATGGCGGAAGTCCTGTAATTGGATATCACCTTCAAATGAAAGAGAGAAGCAGCAGCATCTGGCAGAAGGTTAATAAAACATCAATACCTGGAAACCAGTGGCGAGTTACAAATATCTGTCCAGGCCTCATCTATGAATTCAAGGTAGCAGCTGAAAATGCTGCTGGTATCGGAAAGCTGAGCAAGACTTCTGAAGAGGTGCTTGCGATTGATGCCTGTGGTAAGTCTTTAATTCCATAGTTCAATTTTACCCTTATTAGACATGTTCAATGTATACATAATTTTATATGTAATGTTGGCAGATTTTTAATGCACATAGTATACAAAGCTACTTTTAACGTATCCCTTTTTTTCCTTTGACTTGGATGTTTTCCACATTGATGTTGTAGAGCCCCCAGCAAATGTTCGTGTCACAGAAGTCACAAAGAACTCTGTCAGCCTGACTTGGCAGAGACCACCATTTGATGGAGGCAGCAAGATAACTGGCTATAGTGTGGAGAGAAGGGAAGCTCCTAATGGTAGATGGGTGAAGGCCAACTTTACAAACATCATTGAATTGGGCTTCACTGCTTATGGACTCACTCAAGATGAATCTTATGAGTTCAGAGTTTATGCTAAGAATGCTTTTGGATCTGTCAGCAACCCTTCTCTTATTGCTGGCCCCATCACCTGTGTTGATGCATGTGGTAGGCTATGGATTCATTTTTGCATATTTATGTATTGTTGATAACTGTGATCGGTATTTACAATTTTTTTTTTTCTTATAGGTGCCCCAGCTATTGATCTTCCTCCTGAGTATCTGGATGTGGTCCAGTATAAAGCTGGGGCTTCAGTAAAACTGAGAGTAGGAATTATTGCCAAGCCTCTGCCAACTATTGTGTGGCTCAAGGAAGGAAAGGAGCTGGTAACCTCTTCTACTGTGTCTGTTGAAAGCACAACAGACTCCTCCGCTGTTCTGATTAAGGATGCAACTCGCTTTGACACAGGCTCATATGAGATTAAGATCAAAAATGTTTTGGGATCTGCTTCTGCTACAATCAGGATTGAAATCCTTGGTACGTTAAGCACTGAAATTTCTGCTGAGATCTCCTTATTTTATGAATCATCCAATTTGTCAGTGGTTGATTCAGAGATATAAAGTTGATGATCATGTGTCTTTTGACTCTCTTTTTAGACAAACCTGGACCCCCCTCTGGCCTTATCAATTTCAACTCCATAACAGCAGACCGGATAATCTTCAGCTGGGAACCAGTTCCAGAGTCTGACCAGGGAGGTTCCAAAGTTACCCACTATGTTGTTGAGAAGCGTGAAACCAGCAGAGTGGTCTGGTCAACTGTTTCAGATAGACATGAGAATACACACATCACAGTCGGAAAATTGGTGCGTGGAAATGAGTATGTTTTCAGAGTGATGGGAGTTAACAAATTTGGAGTTGGAGAGCCACTCGAGTCTGAACCTGTCATCGCTAAGAATGCCTTTGGTGAGTTTTTTTGTTCTATTAAAATAAAGTTAATCCTTTCCTCATCAGTCATCAATAAAAATCCTATTTTTTATCTGCTTATTCTCACATTTATTTCATTATTGGCTGTCATTTTCATTTGCCTTAATATTTAATTGTGTCTTTTTCTAAAGTAACTCCTGGCCAACCTCATACTCCGGAAGTAAACACGACTACCAAGACCACGATGCTAGTAGAATGGGACAAACCCGGAGTGGATGGTGGTAGCCCTGTGGTTGGCTACTATCTAGAGAGACGGGATAAGAAGAGCTTGCGCTGGATCAGAGTGTATAAAGATCCCATTACTGACATCAAACAGATGGTGTACCACCTGACAGAAGGAAATGAGTATCAATATCGTGTCTGTGCCATTAACAAAGCTGGGGAGGGACCATTCTCTGATGTATCAGACTATTATAAAGCTGCTGACCCAGTTGGTATGTGAAAAATAACTTTTAAAAACAAATCATCACACTTAAGCTACTCTCCCGTCTAATGATTTTAATTTCACAGATCCACCAGATGAGCCTTGCAAGCTAAAGGTGGTGGACTCAACAAAGACATCCATCACCCTGGGTTGGTCTAAGCCTGAATGGGATGGAGGTAGCGAGGTTACCAGCTATATGGTGGAGAAGCTTGTTGAAGGAGAGAAAGACTGGGCCATGGTTACTTCTAAGGGTGAAGTTAAGACTACAGAGTACACAGTTCACAATCTGAAACCAGATACAAACTACTTCTTCAGAGTCTCTGCTGTGAACTGTGCTGGCCGTGGAGAACCTTTAGAGATGACTGAGCCTGTGCAGGCCAAAGATATCCTGGGTAATGTAAAAAGAATATTTAAAATTGCTTACATGTCTTGTTTGTTTTTTGTCAAACTGTGTAACACTGTAAATATGTATGCCTTTCACAGAGGAAGCACAGATTGACTCAGATGTTGCCATGAGAACTCACTATATTGTCAAGGCTGGTAAAGATGTGGAGTTGTCTGTTCCATTGAAGGGCAGACCTGCTCCCACTGCTTCCTGGAGCAAAGGAGAAGAATGCATAGATCGCAATCCCAAATATGAGTTCCATCACTCAGACACAACAACTGTGCTTATCATGCGTGATGTGACCAGACTTGACACTGGAAAGTACACAGTCAAGATAGAGAATGGTGTCGGAGAACCAAAAACACTATCTCTGTCTGTGAAGGTACAGGATACCCCAGCTCAGTGCAGAAACTTGGTTATGAAGGATGTTACCCGTGGAAAAGTCACCCTCTGCTGGGACCCGCCACTCCTTGATGGTGGTGCTGAGATCACAAACTACATTGTTGAGAAGAGGGACTCCTCTAAGAGATCATACTCTGCTGTGACAAACAAATGCACAAATACTACATACACTATTGAAGATCTCTCAGAAAAGACAACTTTCTTCTTCCGTGTCTTAGCAGAAAATGAGAATGGTATTGGTGATCCATGTGAAACACAGGAACCTGTAAAGGCTACAGAAACTCCAGGACCAGTCAAAGAAATTTCTATGAAAGATTCATCTAAGACCTCTGTGACACTACAGTGGCTAAAGCCTGATTATGATGGAGGCAGCATCATCTCTGACTATGTCATTGAGAAAAAGCTGAAGGATGAGGAGTGGTCAATGGGCGGAGTCAGCAGACAATGTGAATTTGAAGTCAAGAAACTCAAGGAGCACTCTGAGGTAATCTTCAGAGTTGCAGCCAGAAATGAGAAGGGACAGGGTGATTTTGTTGAGCATGGCCCTATCAAGGTCATTGACTACATCATCACTCCTGAGGCAGACCTCAGAGAATACCCAGGAGGCAGCCTCAGTGTCCGTTTGGGTCATAATGTGCATATTGAGTTGCCATACAGAGGCAAGCCTAGACCTGCTGTGCAGTGGTTAAAGGACAGCCTGCCTCTGAAGGAAAGTGACCAAGTTCGATTTAAGACAACGGAAAACAAAGCCACTCTAATGATTAAGAATGTAAAGAAGGAGAATGAAGGTAAATACACCCTGAGTCTTGACAACAAGGTCAACAGAAAATCCTTCCACGTCTTTGTCATTACTCTTGGTCCACCATCAAAGCCAGTTGGACCCATTCGCCTGGATGAAGTCAGAGCTGACAATATCATGATCTCCTGGGATGAGCCTAATGATGATGGTGGTGGAAACATTACTTGTTACACAGTGGAGAAACGTGACACCTCCCAATCTAACTGGAAGATGGCTTCCTCCCATGTTGAGAGTACTCAGTTTAGAGTCCCCAATTTGATCAAGGGTGTCCAATACCAGTTCAGAGTGTGTGCTGAAAACCAATATGGTGTGAGTGAGCCTCTAATCTCACAAATGGTTATTGCCAAGCACCAATTCAGACCTCCAGGACCACCAGGAAAACCAGTTGTTTATAATGTTACTAATGATGGCATGACAATCCAGTGGGAAAAACCAATCTATGATGGTGGAATTCCCATCCAGGGATACCATGTGGAGAAAAAAGAAAAGAATAGCCTCATGTGGCAAAAAGTGAACACTGTCCTTATAAAAGAAATGGATTACAGGATTTTGGAACTCATAGAAGGTCTTGAGTACTCTTTTAGAGTCTATGCTCAAAATGATGCTGGCTTTAGCCGAATGAGTGACGAAAGCAAGACAACAATGGCTGTGAGTCCTGTTGGTAAGTCTTTGTGGAAATAATACAAAATTATACATCCCTTTTGTGGGAATTATGTGTTTAGCATGATAGTGTATTAAATCTAATATAAATGCAATGTCTTTTAGACCCACCTGGCCAACCAGATTACATCGATGTAACCAGTGACTCAGTAACACTAAAATGGGATGCCCCTAAACGTGATGGTGGTAGCAAGATAACAAGCTACAGCATTGAGAAACGTCAAGGACACGGTCGCTGGTTCAAGGCCAATCTGACTGAAGTACATGACTGTCAGTACACTGTCACAGGATTGACAACAAATGAGCGCTACGAGTTCAGAGTCATTGCTAGAAATGCTATAGGCATTGTCAGTCCCCCATCCAACTCCTCTGGTTTTATTGCTGTACGAAGTGAAAATGGTGAGTTGCAAAAAATTGAAATATATTACACTAAAACTAATAGGTCTTATGTATGCACACCAGTTTTTACATTAATGTAATATTCAAAAAACAACTTACTATTTTTTACTGCTGCACATTAAAAACTAACATTAATTTTCTTCAATCAGCTCCTCCCAATATAGAGTTTGGCCCAGAGTACTTTGAGGGTTTGACAGTAAAGGCAGGAGATAACATCCGGGTGAAAGTGACCATCATTGGACGCCCAGTTCCAAAAGTTGTCTGGTTCAAAGATGATGTGGAGATTACCAAAAAGATGATGGACATTATTACCGTTCCTGGATCCAGCACTCTGTTTGTCAGAGATGCTGACCGCACACATCGTGGCCTATACAGTGTAGAAGCTACCAATGGATCTGGAACCAAAAAGGAGACTATTCTAATTCAAGTACAAGGTAATACCAATATTTAGTCTGGTGATTAAATGCTTTTTTTTGCCAGTGTGCTTTTTATTTATCCTTCTATTCTGTTTTATTTTAATTACCTACATGTGACTCTGTAATACAGACACACCAGGGGAGCCAGTAGGACCAATCACCTTCACAAATATTTCAGAGGGCAAGTGCACTCTGTCTTGGAACCCACCAGAAAATGATGGCTGCTCTGAGATTACACATTACATTATTGAAAAACGTGAAACTGCCAAAATTTCCTGGGCCTTAGTGTCTGATGAATGTAAGGAGTGTACTTTTAATGCAACCAAGCTCATCAAGACCAATGAGTACCAGTTCAGGGTGTGTGCAGTTAACAAGTTTGGTGTTGGTAGACCCCTGGAATCCAGTCCTATCATTGCACAACTGCAATACAGTAAGTGGAAAATTCCTAAAGCCTTGAAAATATACAGAATATTTTCTAAATTTTCTAGATTCTACTTAAATTGTTCATCTTAATTTAATCATTGATCTCCAAAATGTTTTCTTCCAGCTACTCCTGATGCCCCAGGAACTCCTGATGCCACTGAGGTGTCAGGAGAGAGCATAACACTGTCGTGGACTTCTCCGACATCTGATGGAGGCAACCCTATTCAGCACTATATTCTAGAGAAAAGAGAAAAGAAAACTGTTCAGTTCTACAAGGTGATTACCAAAAAACCTATCATTGAATGCGCTCACAAGGTGCTTAACCTATCAGAAGATATGGAATATGAGTTCCGAGTCATGGCTGTCAATGATGCTGGAGTTGGGCCTCCTAGCAACATCTCTTTGCCAATCAAGGCTGCTGAACCTAAAGACATTCCTTGTGCTCCATCTGTGGTTTGTGTGTCAGACTCCACAAATACTTCCATTAGTTTGGAATGGACTAAACCAGTTGATGATGGAGGCATGGAGATCATTGGCTACATCATTGAAATGGTGAAGGGAGAAGGCACTGAATGGAAGAGAGCAAATGAGGAACTTGTGTCAGAAACTAATTATGTGGTGACAGGTCTACAGACAGGAGCTGAGTACAAATTCCGTGTAGCAGCAGTTAATCATGTAGGCAGAGGTGAAGACAAGGAGATTCCAGAACCTGCTCAGGCTGTTGATAGGTTAACACCACCACAGGTGGACATTGATGCCACATTTAAACAGACACACATAGTCAAGGCTGGAGGTTCTATATGTTTGGGCATTCACTTCAGAGGAAAGCCCATTCCTTCTGCTACATGGGTGAAGGAGGAAGGAGACCTAAGCGGAATGTCAGAGATCACAACTGTTGATGGTTACAGCTCTTTAAGCATCGAAAACTGCTCTAGATATGACACGGGCAAATACACTGTCAACCTGGAGAACTCCAGTGGTAGTAAGGCTGTTACCTTTGTGGTAAAAGTAATGGATACACCTGGACCGCCACAGGCTGTAGCTTTCAAGGAAGTCTCCAGAGGATCAGTCACACTTGTCTGGGAGCCACCTGTCAATGACGGTGGAGCTCGTATTCATCACTATATTGTGGAGAGGCGTGAGGCTAGTCGACGGACATGGCAGCAATCTGGTGGCAAATGCACACAGAGTATTCTCAAGATCCAGGACTTGCTGGAGGGAGTTCCTTATTTCTTCAGAGTCTCAGCTGAAAACCACCATGGTCTGGGTGAGGCCTTTGAGCTAACTGAACCAGTCATTGCCACAGCAGAGCCATCCTCTCCAAAGAGACTGGATATCCTCGATACCACAGATAATTCTGTGTTACTAGGCTGGTTGAAGCCAGAACATGATGGTGGCAGTCGCATTCAGGGTTATGTTATTGAGGCTAGACCAAAGGATGGAGACAAATGGGTAGTGGTTGGAAATACCAAGAATCTTACCTTTGCTGTTGAAAAGCTCAATAAGGGTGATGAGTATGACTTCCGTGTGAAAGCTAAAAATGAAGCTGGTTATAGTATACCAAAGAAAACTCTGGCGCCTGTGCTGGTAAAGGAGCCTCACATTGAGCCTGCTGCTGACCTTAGTGAGATACCCAACCAGCTTATCACATGCAGGTCTGGCAGCACATTCACCATCGACGTTCCTATCAGTGGTAGGCCTGCTCCTAAGGTCTCATGGAAGTTGGAAGAAATGAGACTAAAGAACTCTGACAGAGTCACCATCAAAGTAACTAAAGACAGAGCTAGTATCTCAGTCAAAGAAGCCATGAGAGGAGATGGAGGAAAATATTATCTTACGCTGGAAAATGTAACAGGAACCAAGACATTTACGGTTGAAGTTAACGTTACAGGTAGACCAAGTCCTCCGTCTGGACCAATTGAAATTTCTTCCATCACCTCTGAGTCTTGCGTTTTGAATTGGCAACCACCTGAGGATGATGGTGGCACAGACATCACCAACTACATTGTGGAGAAGCGTGAATCTGGCTCCACAGCTTGGCAGTTGATCAACTCTAGTGTGAAGCGCACATCTCTTCAAGTTAGTCACCTGACCAAATATATGCAGTACACATTCAGAATCTCAGCTGAGAACCGATTTGGGGTCAGCAAGCCTACTGAGTCCGAGACGATCGTTGCAGAACATCCCTTCTGTAAGTGTTATCATCAACTTTATTCTTTCTTTGAAATTATGTGGTTTTATACTACATTAATAAATATCTCAAATGTGTGATCTTTGTTGAACTACACTGTAATAACTAAACGCTTATTTTAAATACAGCACCTCCAGGACCCCCAACAAAACCTTCAGTCTTTAATGTCACAGCAAACACAATGACCCTAAGATGGGAGGAACCCTACCATGATGGTGGAAGCAAGGTGACCGGCTACTGGATTGAAAAGAAGGAGAGGAACAATATATTATGGTTTAGGGAAAATAAGATTCCATGCTTTGAATGCTACTACAAGGTGGAAGGCCTAGTTGAAGGCCTGGAATACCAGTTCAGGGTCTATGCCATGAACAGTGGAGGACTCAGCAAAGCCAGTGAGGCCTCTAAGGGAGTAGTTGCTCAAAATCCAGTTGGTACGTTTTGCCAGTAGTATAATGTTACACATAGCATGATGTTTTTCTGCTAAGAAATGTGTTGTTCTATCCTATCTGACAATAATCTTTTGACTGGCATTTAGATCCACCTAGTAAACCTGAAGTCACCAAGGTTACAAGAACCACTGTCTCCTTGAAATGGTCAGCTCCATTGAATGATGGTGGTAGTCCAATTGTTGGCTACATCATCGAACGAAAGCCCTACACTTTGACAGGCGAGGGCCGCTGGCTCAAGTGTAACTACACCAATGTAACAGATAATTTCTTCACCGTTACTGCCCTGGGAGAGGGAGAGGCCTATGAATTTAGGGTGATTGCAAAAAATGCCAACCAAGTCTTCAGCACACCATCTGAATCCACAGGTTCTGTGCAGTGCAAGACTGATTTTGGTAAGAGTTTATTCCATGAAAATCTTCAATACTCTATTAAGCATAATTTCAGACATGATAGTTAGATAGAACTGCATTGATTTTATTTTGTACAACGTTAATTTGAACATAGTAACAGCCAGACCATGACCAAGATACATCTGAATATAAGAACAGTAAAACTGAAGTGACAGTTGATAATTGTAAAATTTATGTCCACTTAACAGAACCACCAAAGGCCAATTTGGACAGCAAACTTCTCTCTGAAACTGTAATGGTCAGAGCCGGTTCAGACCTGGTTCTGGATGCTGCAGTGGGAGGTAGACCTGATCCAAAGGCTTTCTGGTCCAAGGGCAACAGGGAATTGGAGATGTGTGAAAAATATCACCTGCAGTACAGCCCTACCAGAGCTATGGCCATTATAAAATTTTGTGACAGAGATGATACTGGAAAATACATCCTAACAGCCAGAAACGTGAGTGGAACCAAGACTGCAGAGGTCAATGTCAAAGTGCTTGGTAAGTTTTTTGTTTATTTGTTTACCATCTGAATTATCTGTAATTTAATAACTCTTGGCACATTTTTGCAAAGTGACTTACTCTAAATATGTCTGTTTTTGGCTAGACACACCTGGAGTGTGTGAAGGCAAAATTGAAATCAGCAAGATAACAGAAGAGTCATGCACTCTAAGCTGGAAGCCTCCTCTTGAGGATGGCGGAGATGACATTACACACTACATTGTAGAGAGGCGTGATACCAACAGGCTGAACTGGGTGATCATGAATGCTGAGTGCAAGGAGCTGACATGCAACATTACTGGTCTGTTCAAGAACACAGAGTACTTGTTCAGAGTTCGTGGAGTCAACAAGTATGGTTCCGGCATTTACCTCCAGTCACAGCCAATGGTGGCCAAAAACACATTCAGTAAGTACAAGTGAAACTATTGAAAACAAATCCCTAAATTTGGGGATTTGTTATAAATGCCAGTTTAATTTACCCAGGACTCTGTTGTCTATTCTACTGTCTCAAGGTATTTAAACTACAATCAAAATGACTAATCTTACCAAAGAGGAATGCATGAAACAAATCAGCTCATTACCACTAAAGTCTCTTTTTGTTATCTATTCCTTAGCTGTGCCCACTCCTCCTGGAGCCCCAGAGATCCTAGTTTCAGGAAAGGATTTTGCCACTATAGAGTGGCTAAAGCCAGAAAATGATGGTGGTAGCCCAATAACTCATTACCTGGTTGAAAGACATGAGAGAAAGAGTGCCCGCTGGGTAAAGGTGAACAGGGATGGTGCTCAACTGGATACCACTCTAAAGGTGGCCGGTTTGACTGAAGGCAACGTCTATCAGTTCAGAGTAACAGCCATTAACAAGGCCGGCGAGAGTGAACCCAGTGAGGTTTCTCTGTATGTTGTCTGCAGAGTGCCAACAAGTAAGTTTCATCATTGCCTTGAATAACATGTTACTGAAGATGTCAGAAATGACCTTCATATTAACTTTAATCTAGAAGTGTCATGATATTTTTCGAAGACAGTAGTAAAGAGTAAAACCATATGTTATTAGTAAATAATTTAGAAGAGCTCATATAAACTGACCTACCTTTTCGTAGGCACTCCTGCACCTCCTTCTATTCCTCGAATCATCGACACACATGCTGACAGCATTAGCCTTGCTTGGTCTCGACCTGTGGAAGATGGAGGTGCTGATGTCATTGGCTACATTCTGGAAATGCAGGAAGCTGGGGCAGAGGAATGGAAGAAGGCCCATGAAAAGACCTTGCGTGCTGCAGAGTATGTGGTGACTGGACTTTCTGCAGGCAAGAAGTATTATTTTAGAGTAGCTGGTATTAACGTCAATGGAACAGGAGACTTTAGTGAACCATGTGCTGAGACTGAGCCAGTGGAAAGAATTGGTAAGTGTTTTAACAGGCCTTAGAAAATAAGTATAAATATCAGCTGATTTCGATGATTTTCTTGCATTTGTCCCACAAAAGAAAATTTTGTGTACACAAAAAACATTCCTTAGTTCTGAATTTTGCAACACATCATTTATCTCTTACAGAACCTCCTGACTTTGAGCTCCACGATGACCTCAAAAAGACAATCTGTTTGCGTGCTGGTGGCTCCCTCCGCCTTTTTGTCAGAGTCACAGGCCGTCCTGCCCCTACCATAACATGGAGCAAACCTGGTGTTGATATCCATAACAGAGGCTTCATTGAGGTCACAAACAAATCCACCACTCTCATAATTGACAAGGTTCATCGCTATGATGCTGGCAAGTACACGCTGTTGGCTGAGAACACTGCTGGGAAGCAGGAAGTCGGTATTCTTGTCAAGGTTTATGGTATGTTAATATTACTATCTACAAATTATATTATATAATTGTTTGATTTCCACTATATATTTTATATTAGTTTTATAAAGTTAACCCGATTTTTGAAAGTTTGTATTTTGACTAGAGACGCATTTATATTCTTAGACACACCTGGACCAACTGGGCCAATCAAGATGAAAGAGCTCACTAAGGACTCTGCCACCATTTCCTGGGAAGCCCCAGCTGTGGATGGTGGTGCTCCTGTCAATAACTACATCATTGAAAGACGAGAGGCCTCAATGAGAGCCTACAAGACAGTAACTTCCAAGTGCAGTAAAACTTCCTATAAGATTGATAATCTAATGGAGGGAATGCTATATTACTTCCGTGTCCTCCCTGAAAACATTTATGGAATTGGAGAGCCCTGCGAGACTCCAGATGTCATCCTGGTTTGTGACGTTCCTCTTCCACCACATAAGTTTGAGGTGTCAGATGTCACCAAGAGCACAGTCACTCTGTCTTGGGAAAAGCCAGAGCATGATGGTGGCAGTAGGTTGACAGGTTACATCATTGAAGCTTGCAAGTTTGGTACTGACAAGTGGATGAAGGTGGCAACACTGAAGCTCACAGACTTTGAGCACACCATAGAGAAACTGAATGAGAAAGAACAATATTTGTTCAGAATTAAAGCTGTCAACAGCAGAGGAGCCAGTGAGCCAAAGGAACTTGTTGCTGCTGTCACTGTCCAGGAACAGAGAGGTAACAAAGGAGCAAAGCTCTTCTACACTTATTTTCATTTAACTCCTTTCATAATTAAGATTTAGTGCAACATCTTGGCTGTTAATACTTCCCACTGAGGCAAAAAAATGTGTTGTTTTTTTTTTCTTTTAGTGATGCCTGCAGTAGATTTGTCCAACATTCCCCAGAAGGTTGTTAATGTTTTGGCTGGTAAGACACTGGAGCTGGACTTGCCAATCATTGGCAGGCCTCCCCCTGTTTCATCCTGGTATTTTGCGGACAACAAGATAAAGATAACAGATCGGGTGAAGGTCAAAAGCACTGGCAAGTTCTCCAAGCTATCTGTGTCTGACACAACCATTAATGACAGTGGTGACTACACACTTGAAGTCAAGAATGCTGTTGGAGTCATCACTGAGGTCATCAAGGTCATCATTCTCTGTAAGAGATTTTTCCAGCTATCATTTATTTATTTTTTCATTCATTCATTACTGTATTAATAGCCAAGTCAACACCAACCACATAACTGACGTTTAATATTTAGTTAACGATTCTAGTTCACTTGAAATTTGTGTGCCGTGAAAATATTGTCATAACCTGTAGGACACTTGTAAACTGACCATCATTTCTCTTTCTTCACTTTTTCAGCTAAACCAGATGAACCAAAAGGGCCCATACGATTTGATGAGATTGATGCCACTACAGTCACCTGCAGCTGGGATCCCCCTGTCAGAGATGGTGGAGCTCCCATTAGTGGTTATTTAGTAGAACAGCGTGATGCTCACAGACCTGGCTGGGTGACGGTTTCTGACTCTGTGAGCAGACCGTTGTTCAGGTTTCAGAATCTTATTGAGGGAGATGAATATGTCTTCCGTGCAGCTGCTGTGAATCGCTATGGCACCGGAGAGTTTCTCCAGTCTGAGATTGTCACTTGTAGGAGCTTGAAAAGTAAGACTCTTAACTTTAGCTATACATTATACTCTTGCTGTATAATGCAGACCAGTATTATATGACAGCAGCAAAATGGTAACACTATCTTCCTCCACAGATGTGCCTGGACCTCCTGGTCGTCCAATTACTTTTGATGTGTCTCGTGATGGAATGACTGTGGCTTGGGAGCCACCAGATGAAGACGGTGGTCTTGAGGTTTCTGGATACATCATTGAGCGCAAAGAAGTAAGGGCTGACCGATGGGTGCGTGCAAACAAGAACCCTGTCACTATGACCAGGTACAGGTCAACTGGGTTGATTGAAGGTCTGGAATATGAACATAGAATCACAGCCATTAACGCAAGAGGCCTGAGCAAGCCAAGTTTGCCATCCAAACCAGCAGTAGCAACAGATCCCATTGGTAAGCAAAAATTAACAAGACTTTAATATATAATTGGTTAAAGTTAAAAAAAAATTCCCATCATTTAAAGTGTTGCCAAAATGAGAAGTAATGTTAAGCAAAACTTAAGAAAGTCACAACATCTGGCATATGTTTTTTTCCCATTTAGATCCACCTGGCTGTCCTCAAAACCCAAGAATCACAGATACTACCAAGTCATCTGTGTCGCTTGCTTGGAGTCCACCTGATGATGAGGGAGATGCTAGAGTAGATGGTTATTTGATTGAAATGCAGAAGGTGGGCTCCGTGGCCTGGATCAAGTGCAACACCACACCATCTCTCATATGCGAGTACACACTGACCAACATGCCACAAGGAGAGGAGTTCAAATTCCGTGTAATGGCTTGTAATGCTGGTGGTTCTGGAGAACCTGCAGAAGTACCAGGAACGGTCAAAGTAACAGAAATGCTCGGTAGGAAACCACATTTACAACTGTGCAATCAGGTTTATGACATAAAACAAGTGCTCAGATCAAAACTAAGTTTTTGCAAAATTATTGTTTTTCAGAACCTCCTGATTATGAACTGGAGTTGAAATACAAAGATGTGTATGTTGTCCGTCATGGAGGAGTGGTTAGACTCTCTGTACCCATTAAAGGCAAACCCCTTCCATCTTGTAAATGGTCAAAGGATACAGGAGCTATCGCTGTGAAGGCAATGATTGCCTCCACCGAGGACTCCAGTGAGTTGGTGATAAAGGGAGCAGAGAGGAGTGACTCTGGTCTGTATGAGCTCCTGCTGGAAAATAAGGTTGGAAAGAAGAAAGCCCAGATTAAGGTCAGAGTCATCGGCCGCCCAAGTGCTCCAGAGGGACCGATGGTCTTTGAGGAAATCCAAGCCAACTCTGTAAAGGTCTCTTGGAAGCCACCCAAGGATGATGGTGGCTCAGAGATTCTTGGCTACATTGTAGAAAGGCGTGAAGCAGCCAGAAATGCCTGGTACACCGTGGACTCTAGAGTAACTGAGACCCAGCTTGTTGTTAAGGGCTTAAAAGAAGGAACAGAATACCACTTCAAAGTTACTGCTGAAAACTCATTTGGCATCAGTGCATCTCTAAAATCTGAACAACCACTGGTACCAAAGACTCCTCTCTGTAAGTTTTGTTTCCTGCCAACCAACTGTCTTTGAAAAGGTTTAAATGATGTATTTTCCTTACAAAACTTTATCTGCTTTAACAATTAGGTCCTCCTGAGCCTTCAACTGCCCCCCCTGAGATAATGGATGTTACCAAAAGCTCAGTGGCACTTGCCTGGTCCAGACCAAAGGACGATGGAGGATCTGCCATCAATGGTTATTTTGTTGAGTACAAGGAGGTTTCCGCTGAGACATGGATCCGCCATGAGACCAAGATCACCTCTACTATGTTTACTTTACATGGACTTACTCCTGATACAGACTACCAATTCCACATTATTGCTGTCAACAATATAGGTGAAAGTGAGGCTGGTCCAGCATCTGATCCTGTCACATGCAAAGATCCATTTGGTGAGTATTGTGTGCTGATAAAGTTTCACATACAGTACTGTCCAAACGTTTGGTCTGTACTGTAGGATTTATGTAGTCATTACTATTTAGCAATTACAATCATTAAAAAAATTACTTAATTAATCTAGTATTAAGTATTAAGTCCAAATAATGTTTAGGACTATAAATGTTTTCTTTCAGGAGATTAAAAACAATGGTTAATAGATATAATAATTAGTACTGGGAGACATTAGCATAGTTTCTCCTTTAGTTTTTTTGTTAGAGAATTCAAAAGAATATAGACAAAATAAAGAAAAATTTTACTTAATGTTTTTTCACAGACAAGCCCAGTCAACCAGGAGAGATTGACACAGTGAATGTAAGTAACAACTTTATTACTATTTCCTGGCAACCTCCTGAGTGTGATGGCGGAAAGGAAGTCCTGGGCTACTGGGTTGAGTACAGAAAGTCTATTGAGAGCACCTGGAAGAAGTGCAATAAACAGAGGGTTAAGGAAAAGGAATTCACCATGGTAGGCCTGGCTGAGGCCACCGAATATGAATTCAGAGTCTTTGCTGAGAATGAAACAGGAATGAGTAGACCCCGTAGGACTGCCACATGCATCAAGACAAAACTAATAGGTGAGTGCAGCTGAATACAGTTTAACATTATTAAACACAGGATGTTTCATTGTTTCATTAAGTTGTTTTTACCAACAGCTGAAAGTAAACCAAGCCTAAGGAAAGAAATGGATGAAGCCACTGCCAAGCTTGGCCAGCCTGCTATCATGAAATGCCAGATTGTTGGCCGACCTGTTCCAGAAATTAAGTGGTATCACGCTGGCAAGGAAATTGTTGAGTCCCGCAAGTATGAGATGAGCTCTGATGGCCGCAACCACTCCCTGTCTATCATGACAGACCAGCAAGAAGATGAAGGAGAATATACCTGCAAGGCAGTGAATGAAGCAGGAGAAGTTGAGACCACTGGCATCCTAGTGTTGGAGGCTGCTCCATCCTTCCACCCCGATTACCCACTTAAGGAAACATATTATGCTGGACTGGGAACAACTCTACGCATCCATGCCGTTTATATTGGTCGTCCTCAGCCAAAGATCATGTGGCTGCATGGAGCTAAGACACTGGAAAACACAGAGGAAATTAGCATTGAGACCACTGAGCACTACACACACCTAGTAGTAAAGAACGCCCAGCGCAGAGTGAATGGAGGAAAATATAGGATCAGACTGCATAACCACTTTGGCAGGGCTGACACTGCATTCAATGTTGAAATTTATGGTATGTGAATTAAATTGTTTTTAGTACTGCACAACGATCTGCAGTGATAATAGGAATACTATCAGATTTCTGTACAATAACATCCTGTACCTTTGTCCACAGACAAACCTGATATACCTCAGGGACCCATTGTCCTGGAAGCCCTCCTTAAGAATTCTGTCGTTATCAGCTGGAAACCTCCTAAGGATGATGGAGGCTGTATGATCACCAACTATATTGTAGAAAAAAGAGAAGACAAAGAGGGCATGGAGTGGGAACTTGTGTCTTCCTCCATTAACAGCACATCTTGTCGTGTGCCCAACCTCATTGACAGTGCTGGATACTTTTTCCGTGTTTATGCCCAGA
Organism: Gambusia affinis; assembly: GCF_019740435.1. Lineage (NCBI taxonomy): Eukaryota > Metazoa > Chordata > Actinopteri > Cyprinodontiformes > Poeciliidae > Gambusia > Gambusia affinis. Next base: position 25,265,873 of record NC_057878.1, read on the forward strand.
ATAGATATGGCAACAGTGAGCCACTGGAGCTCATCTCCCCCATTCTGATCAAGAGCCAACTGGGTAAGACAATGTCACATTTTATTTCACAAGGAACAAATAAATTGTTTTACAACCTAAACTTTATTGCAAAAAAGTTGACAAGTGTTTCTTTAATATGTCCACAGAGAGACCATCACCACCTTTGGCCCCAGTTGTTTCTGGTATCACTAAGGATTCTTGCGTGGTTTCCTGGAAGCCCCCTCTAAGTGATGGGGGATCTAAAATCAAGAGCTATTGCCTTGAAAAGAAACATAAAAAAGATAAGAAGGAATGGACCGAATGGACTCCAGTTACCACAGATGAGATCAAGCAAACTGTGTTCTCTGTCAAACGCCTAACTGAGGGCATTGAATACATCTTCCGTGTCAAGTGTGAAAACCTTGGAGGAGAAAGTGATTACAGTGAGGAGACCCCTGCCATCATACCTGCAACTGCCATAGACATCCGCGCTCCTGCCTTCAAGGAGGAGCTGAGGAACATGAGTGTCAAATACAAGAGCAATGCTACCCTTGTGTGCAAGATTACAGGACAACCTAAGCCTGTGATTAAATGGTTTAGACGAGGAAAGGAGATCCACTCAGATGGAAAGAAGATCAAGATCCAGGAGTTTAAGGGAGGATACCACCAGCTGGTCATCACTGAGGCTGAAGAGGAAGACTCCACTGTTTATCAGATCAGAGCCACCAACCAAGGGGGCTCAATATGTGCTACAGTCTCTCTAGATGTTGAAAGTAAGCTTAAAACACTTAATTTAATCAATGAAGTCAATTACATATTTAACGTTAAAGTGTTGTTAATATATCTAACTCATTGTAAAATCTTATTTTTCTTCTTTTTAGTCCCTGCCAAGATCCATTTGCCAAAGAACCTGAAAGACAAGGAAGCCATCCCAGCTTTACGTGGGGAGGTGGTCAATATCAAGATTCCCTTCAGTGGTAAACCAGATCCTGTTATTACATGGCAGAAGGGACAAGATCTTATTGACAGTAATGGTCACTACCAGGTGATCGTCACTAGATCATTCACTTCCCTGGTGTTTGCCAATGGAGTGGAAAAGAAGGATGCCGGTTTCTACATTGTCTGTGCCAAGAACAGATTTGGTATTGATCAACAAACTGTTGAATTGGATGTTGCTGATGTTCCTGATCCACCTCGTGGCGTCAAAGCCAGTGATGTGTCCAGAGACTCAGTCACACTGAACTGGGTGGCTCCAGCAAATGATGGTGGCAGCAAGGTTGTAAGCTACATCATTGAAAAATGTCCGACCACTGCTGAGAGGTGGGAACGTGTTGTACAGTCCCGTGACACCCACTACACCGTAATTAATTTGTTTGGAGGTACAAGCTATCAGTTCAGAGTTATTGCTGAAAACAAATTTGGACAGAGTGCTCCATCTGAAAGCAGTGGACCTGTCATGACTAAAGAAGACAAGTCCAGAGTTTTGCTTTATGACAGGGAGGTTGGTGATACTGAACGAGTCCCCAAGGGCAAAGCTCAACACTCCGACACCAAGAATCTGCACAACAAATATTCCATTGCAGAAGAACTGGGCAGAGGCCAATTTGGCATTGTTCACCGCTGTGTTGATATTAGCTCTGAAAACACCTATATGGCCAAATTTGTCAAAGTGAGAGGTGCTGATCAGGCAATAATTAAAAAGGAAATTGCAACACTCAATTTGGCCAAGCACGCTAACTTCCTGCTTCTTCATGAGTCCTTTGAAAGCCCTGAGGAATTGGTCCTGATCTATGACTTCATTTCTGGCCTTGACATCTTTGAGCGCCTTAATACAGCAGAGTTTGAGCTCAATGAACGGGAGATTGTTAATTATATCAGGCAGATCTGTTCAGCTCTGGAGTATCTTCATTCTCAGAGGTATGGGCACTTTGATATCAGACCTGAAAACATTGTATATACAACTAGAAGCAGCTCAACTGTGAAGATTATTGAACTGGGGCAGTCCAGGCATCTGACACCTGGAGAACAAATTAAGATTCAGTACACTACTGCAGAGTATGCTGCCCCTGAGATCCACCACTGTGACATGGTTAGTACAGTTACTGACATGTGGTCTGTGGGTGTCCTTACCTACGTGCTTCTCAGTGGTCTTAATCCATTCACAGCTGAAACCAACCAACAAATGATTGATAACATTTCAAATGCAGCCTATGGCTATGATGATGAGTCATTTAAGCAAGTCAGTGTAGAAGCCTTAGACTTTACAGATCGTTTAATGACGAAAGAACGCAAGCACCGTATGACTGCAGCTGAGGCTCTGCTGCATCCTTGGCTAACAAAACCTGCAGAAGAAATAAGTGCCAGGGCAATCCCAGTAGGTAGACACAAGAGATACTACCAGGCAATGGTCAAGAAAGAATGGAGTGCTGTAATTTCTGCTGCCCGTGTGGCCAGCGGTGGTTCAATCAGGTCTCAGCGTGGTGTCTTTGTCTCTAAAGTAAAGATTGCTCCATTTGAACATGGTCCTCTTGCAGGCCAAGTTAGCCATGCAGTGGTCAATGAAGGAGATAATGTGAAGTTTATCTGCAACATTGAAAATTATGACAGCACCACTGAAGTTACATGGTACTGTGGTGTCAGGCAACTTGAAGCTGGAGACAAGTATGAAATTGAATATGAAGATGGTCTGGCTGTAATTACCATCAACAAGATCACTAGAGCAGATGATGGCACTTACAGATGCAAGGTTGTGAATGAGTATGGTGAAGATAGTGCTTATGCAGAGCTTTTTGTCAGTGGGGTTAGATCCTACCGTGACTTCTTCACTACTCGTGTGGTTAGAAGAACAAAGCGAAGAGTTGACACTGCTAGAATGCTTCAGAAGCCACCAGAATTTACTCTTCCTCTAGTCAACCGCACAGCCTATCTTGGTGAGGATGTGCGCTTTGGAGTAACCATCACTGTTCATCCTGAGCCTCGTGTTATCTGGCATAAATCTGGACAAAAGCTTATCCCTGGACATGATGACAGGAAATACACCTTCACTACTGACAAAGGCTTGTACCAGCTTATAATCCACAATTTGGAAAAGGGGGATGATGCTGAGTACAGTGTTGTAGCCCGTAACAGGTATGGCGATGACAGCTGCAAGGCCCGCCTCACTGTTGTTCCTCGCCCTAAACCAGCAGACCTCACTTTGAGGCCCATGTTCAAACGGTTGCTTGCAAACATTGAGTGCAAGGAGGGTCAGAATGTTCGGTTTGAGATTAGAGTTTCTGGCCACCCAACACTGAAGTGGGAGAAAGATGGCACACCTTTAGCCTTTGGACCATCCATAGAGGTTGTTCATGAAGGCTTGGACTACTACATCCTTCATGTAAAAGACACTCTCCCTGAGGACTCTGGTGTATACAGGGTTACAGCAACCAACTCTGCTGGATCTGCCAGCTGCCAAGCAACTCTTAAAGTGGAGAGAGTAACTCATGTAAAGAAGGAATATGAGCCCAGTGAAAAGGAGAGGCAAAGGATAGCTGGACAAGAGGAACTGGATAAAAAGGTTAGACTGGCTCAGATTTTGGCAGGCACTGTTGTTACACCTCTTCCACCTGCAGCAGTAGAAGCTGTCAGGGAGGCAGCCACTATGTTTAAACCTGCTGTCACAACTAAGAAAGGTGAGAAAACTGAGGCTGAGATTAAGAAAGAACAAGAGGAGAGAAAGAAGAGAGCAGATGAGAAAAGACTTCGTATGCCATATGTTGTTCCTGCACCTCGTGTCATTAATCCAGCTGTTCTCGAGGAAGATGTGGAAATTAAACACTTCCAGCCACTGTCTGACATGAAATGGTACAAGAAGCTGCGGGATCAATATGAATTCCCTGAGCCAATGGAAAAAATCAGGCAAAAGAGAATGAAACGTATCCGTCTGTCACGGTGGGAACAGTTTTATGAGGTGCCCATCAGGATCAAGGAACAGTATAAACCTAAGTGGCGCATCTCTGCTATGACTCAGGACGACTTGGAGACTGTGAGACCTGCAAGGCATCGTACTCCTTCTCCTGAAATGGAGGCCTACCACAGGCTCAGGAGGCGTTCTCTGGGAGACCTCTCAGATGAGGAGCTACTGCTACCTGTAGGTGAATATCTCTCTATGAAGAGAACAGAAGAAGAAAGACTTCGCCTGGAGGAAGAGTTGGAGCTTGGTTACTCTGCTTCTCCGCCTAGTCTAAGTCCAGTTCGCTTTGAGCTGTCTACTTTGCGCCGAACATCTCCAAGGAGAGTCTACAGTGATGAGGAAGAAGGGGAAGAGATTAAAAGATATGATTCATACAGAATTCCTTCTAAATATGAGGCTGGCCCAAGTTTTGTTGATCTCCGCCAACGTCATGACAAGACAACATACAGGCCTCCGAGACAGAAACAACGGGTCTATGAAGAAAAAGAAGATTTAGAGCTCCTACGTCCACATGCAACCACTGAGAGAATCTCTTCTTACAAGAGTCAACTCAAGCACATGGAATTTGAGGAGAAGACACGTACCTCTAAAAAGGAAGCCGTTACAGTTTCAACCTACTCCGAGAGCACTGAATCTGAGCATCTAACAACTTTTGCTACAGAATATATTCCTAAACCTATAAAAAAGATTCCATTACCTGAACCACAGGTAGAAAAATCATATGAAGCAGAAAAGGCTTTAAAGACAGATGTCACACTTCCAAAAGTGGACTTTTTGTCCAGGTATGAGGAGAGAAAACAGGCACTCAGATCAGAGAGAAGATCTGTTGAGAAGAAAGTTGAGGTTGTAACCCAGACTCCCTTCAGCCTGGACCACGGCCCACGTATTACCATCAGGATGCGATCTCATCGTGTACCCTACGGTTCCAACACAAAATTTACCCTGAATATCCAAGCCAAACCTGAGCCTGAGATCAAATGGTTCCACAATGGGAAGGAGATTCATCAGAGCACAAAATACTACATGACCAACATCAGTGGAGTTTTAACTCTCCAGATCAACAATTGTGTGACAGAAGATTCAGGTACCTACCGTGTAGTCTGCAAGAATGCTAAAGGAGAAACTTCTGATTATGCTACATTAGATGTGGCAGGGGAAGAGTATGTTGCTTTTTCATCACTCCGCAAAGATGAGGAACCACCATCAGCTCATCTGCCAGAGATGACTCGAACAGAGGTGTATCATGTTTCTTCATCCAAAACAACTGTAGAGGAAACAGTCACTGAAATTGTAAAAGAGACAACTACTGTTGTTGAGGAGCCAAGGGAGAAACCAGGAGTCCCTGCCACAATCCTGACTAAACCACAGTCCTTGACTGTGGAGGAAGGAGACAATGCCCGATTTGAGTGTGACGTTGATGGGGAACCAGCACCTTCTATGTCCTGGCTTCATGAAGGAACCACCGTTGCTCCTTCTGCTCGTCACCACATTGTATCCACTCAGTACAATTCCACCTTTGAGATTTCTGCAGTTGAGGTGTCAGATGAAGGGAGTTACACCTTGCTTGTAGAAAATGCGAGTGGAAAGCAGGAAACCCATTTCACTTTAAAAATAAAAAAGTCTGAGTCAAAGGAGAAAGTAGTTGCTACTCCCAGAGTTACTTCTCCTGAGGCTAAATCACCATTACCCAAGTCCCCAGAACCAGTCAAATCCCCTCAGAGAGTCAAGTCACCTGATCCAGTCAAATCACCCCAAAGAGTAAAGTCTCCAGTTTCCCCAAAATCCCCGACACCAAAGTCCCCAACTCCGAAGTCTCCTACTCCAAAGTCCCCAACTCCCAAATCCCCAACTCCATCTGAAAGGGAGCAAATGATCCCACCAATCAAGTCACCCAAGAGGGTGATGTCACCAACTATTGAAAAGAAGCCCTTTTTTTCAACAGGACTCAATGATGTCACTGCATCCTGTGACTCTATTGTCAAACTGTCTGTGAAGATGACAGGAGAGCCCAAACCTACTGTCTCTTGGTCAAAGGATGGAAAGGTAAAACATATAAATGTTCAAACTATTCAAAACATTTCATAGGATTTAACAACCATAACTATCTTGTTTTATGGGTTTTCAGGCATTATCTCAAGGTGGAAAGTATGAATTATTTGAGGACCAATGTTCAGCTCATCTAGAGATCTATGAATCAGAGGTATCCGATAGTGGTGTCTACAAGTGCACGGCCATAAACTCCTCTGGTGCAGTATCAACAACCTGCACAGTCACTGTGACAGGTAAGAAAATCCGCTGTCATGAAAGGATCTATAGCTGCAAATGTTCTAATGTTATAAATAAACTAATGAATGTTTTTCATTTCAGAATTAAAGAGCCCTGTTCCAATCTCTGAGGAAATTCTAAGAAAGAAAATGGTGCATGAGGAAATATTGTCTTGCGTGAAGGATATGAAGTCCTCTGAAATCCAGAAATCAATCAAAGAAGGTCAATCTGTGACTCTTAGGGCCAACATTCATGGGGCTTCTGACATCAGATGGATTCTAAACGGGCAGGAACTGGACAACTCAGAGCAGTACAAATATGGAGTATCTGGAAATGACCAGACTCTGACCATCAAGTGTGTCAGTCAGCGAGAGCAAGGGATTATCACCTGTCAAGCTCAAACAGAGCAAGGCCTGATTCGGTGTCAGTTTAACATCAATGTCACACTCAAAAGCTCTGATGCACCCTACTTTCTGGTGCAACCAAGGTCTCAAAATGTGAACGAGGGACAAAATGTTATGTTTACCTGTGAAATTGGTGGAGACCTTTCCCCTGAACTGGAGTGGTTGAAAGACAACACGCTTGTGAGTAGTTTTTGGTTTACATAAATGTTTTGTTTTTTTTCTTTTTGCCTTGACAATTTGTGCTAAGATGTTGTCAGTCAGTATTCCAATAAAAGGAAATATGTTTTCCAGATATGTGTCACTCCAAACATCAAACTGAGCCGTTCTAAGAACTTATACACTCTGGAGATTTGTGAAGCCACAATTGCAGATAGTGGGAAATATACAGTAAAAGCCAGGAATAAGTTCGGACAGTGCTCTGCAACATCATCACTCAACGTCCTTCGTAAGTTACATCTGTATTTCAGCTTAATTCAGTTAACTGCACTTTGTCAAAGGGCTTTAAATGGCTTGCATACAAAACTTTCTAATAGTTTAGTCCTGGAATGCTTAAAAATGTTTTAATGTTAAAGTTTGCATTAGATGTTTTCCCTTCTGTATGTATTTATTGATGAAGCTGTTAAAATTTTTATCACTTCTTTAAGATATTAGTCAATGTATTCTTTCTGAATTTGTTTATCTGTTTTTTATTATGTTGGCATCTCTTTGTGCTTTAATTTCAATGAAAAAAGTTAAATGAATTTAAATCAATTGAATTGTCACTCAGAAATACAAGGCATGACAGGAACTTCGGCTTACATTCAGTCTCTGCTCTTGACACCTCATTGTTTGTGATCTTAGCCACCTGCTTGTCATTTGCATTTTCACAGCTCTTGTTGAGGAACCAATACAAATGGCTATTGTGGAGCAAAGAGCTTCTACTGAGGCTGCTATGAGCATGCAGAAAAGTTTCTTAGCCTCGTCAGTTCATGTGGAAGCTTCCTCAATGCAGGCCAGCAGTTACAGCAGCAGTTCCCACTCTGCTGTTGGCCAGTATTCATTTGACAGCATGTCTGCAGCAAGCATGTCTGCCATGATGGCTGAGTCAGTGGTTTCTATGAGTTCCAGCAGCAAAACAATTGGAATGTCTGCCTGCTCGCATGTAAAGGCGCTCTCTACCGGGGCTAAAACAGGTGAGACTTGTGCATCTTTCTGGTAAACCAAGGACGTGAATTCAAACACCTAACTATTGTTTTGCAATCTGAAAATAACATTTAAAATGTTTGGTGTGATGTGATGTTCTTTCTCTGTAGTTGCAACCAGTAAATAAGATTTAATGTATTGGATGTGGTGTCATGTGGTGTGGTGTCTAATAATCAGCTAACAGAGAAAATCCTGGTAACATTTTTCTGTGTGGCATGAACGCTGAAACAGTGAAAAGAGATTAGTTAACTAATATTTTTTCCATTTTCAACCTAAGCACTAAACTGTAATTTGCACACATAGTAATATAATTTCAGTTGTTTAGACAGCAATAAAATCTAAAACAGTTTTTAAATTCAGATTTTATGGGCCAGAAATCTAAAATATCAAAACTCTGAGACATGTTCGCTGACTTTCTCTCGCCGTCCACAGGCACTCCACCAAAGATCGAAGCTCTTCCACGGGATGTTAGTGCAGAGCCGGGGAAGTTTCTGACAGTGGCAGGCATGTTCTCTGGAGATCCTGCCCCCTCAGTTCAGTGGGTCCGCTCAGGCCGGACCCTTCCCAATGGAGATGAGCGGTTCCACGTGGATAACACAGCAGATCTCTCCACACTAATGATCTCTCGGGTGAAGGAAGACGATGCCGGAGCATACACACTCCGACTGTCCAACGATCTTGGCTCTGACTCTGCAACTGTCAACGTGCACATCCGGTCCATGTAAAAAATGAGAAAAACAATCATATCCCCTATTCCCTTAGTTCGCAACTTTTTATTTACAATAATCTTACTTGATAAAGATCTGGAATATTCTTGTAAATAGGAACTATTTTTGTACCAAACTTGACGTTAATTTATGCCAAACTAGACTAAAGTCTAAAGTTGTAAAATGTACCATATTGGATAACTATGACTCAATTTTTCTGTGACATGTACATAATGTATATAGCCGAGTTTACCGGTTATGGGAAATGTATGCATTGTTATTTATGACAATAATATTAACTGAAACTTAAAGAAAGTAAAAGTAGCTAACAGGAGAAAGTTTCCGCTGGAACGAATACCCTGTTAAACTAAGAAACTAAACTCTGTGCCTCAACGATAAGTTGAAGTCTCAAGATTGCCTCAACAGGTAGAGAGGCTCCCTGTTGATGTTACAAAGCAGAAGCAAAAAGACAAAGTTCTTGTTTGGACACGCGTCTATGCGTGTGATATTACAGTTTAATATGAGTTGTACCATGAACATAAGACCCTGAGTGCTGTTTGCATCACCCTCATGTAAGCAGCATAAACTGGTCTTGTGCTCAGACTGACTGTGTCATACCACCACGATTTGATGACCAGCAAAGAGGGCGAGCGGCCTGCTCTCTTTGGGCTTAGATTAATTTTGATAAAGAGCGCTGTTTCTGGCACAGGATGGCTGGATTGGCTTCACTAAAGCAACATCTCCTGGCCATAAAAAACACAGGGAGTCAAAGCCAGTTCTGCTGTGCAGAAGCAGCGCTATCTCTTGGAGGATTGTAGCTGATGTGTTATTGTTTTTGAGTGTGAGTGTCTGTAGTTTGTAGATGTTTCACCTTGTCATTAGTCAGGGTTTTTTTTTTTTTTCTTTATTCACATCACTGAGCCCATCTGTGGTGAGAAGAGAAGCAGTTATGGTTTTACCCTGCACTTTGACTTTATTGATATGCTGATGTAGAACTTATATATCATCCTCCTTGAGTTTTACTGATTTAATAAAGCATGATTTCAGCACTACTAAAGATCTGTGCTTCTGACTCTTCTGTATCTTTGGTTTGTTTTCCTGTGATCAGATTGACAACAGAGGCATCACTGAAGTTGCCTCTGTTGTCAAGATATACGTTTTACATATCAGGATATATAATATTGCCTTTGCTGGATTATACTTTCAATCTTATCATGGGTGCATTAAACCCAAATGAAATGTAACCATAGTCATATTTCTCAGAATGGGTGAAATACCTGCTGAAAATTTTTGTTTCCTCCCAGAACTTCCAAATGAACAAGGCAGAATTATCTCATAAAAAAAATGTCCTAACATTGTTGATTTTTAATACAAAGATTTAAAGTGTTTGTTTCATTTGATCAGCTGCCTCAGTCCATCATGTCCTTACGAACTGTAATTTTAAACATGGAATCGTAGGCTGGAAGCAACCAGGTTCAAAAACTGCATGGTTGCTGGGATTCTATATCCCACATTTAGTTGTGTGTTGCCTTAAATTATTGTTAACAGCAGGAGGCATTGCTGAGCTTTCAAAAACATCATTGGCTTCATCAGCTTGTACCCCCCCCCAAAAATTCCTAGGTTTATATCACATATAGAGCTTTTCAGAGTGGAGTTTGCATGTGTTACCTGTGCATGTGCAAGTTCTCTCTGAACACTCTCGTAGGTTAAGCAGCCACCATAATTGCAGATAAAATAAAGTTTAAAAACCAGACACCTAAAAACTTCTCAAATTAGAGCCTTATTCAAATCTTCCAGATCAGCTAAATGAGTCTTTTGTCCAGCTTCTGGATTACAGAGGCAGGACCAGTTCAATTGCCAGTCAACTTTTATCAATGCGTTTTTGACCAACAGTCAAATGTATTTTGACCAATAAAATATATGAGAATTTGGTAGATAGATTTTGTGTACTGCCAGAGTATTTATCTTGCTAATTGTGAGGCAAATGATAAAGTGAGTGATCATCCTGGCAGTCATTTTGCTTGATGAAAGAAATAGATGTTGTTTTTGGGGCAGTGTGTCACCTTGAGATGATAAACACACATATAGGCCTGTTACAGTAATCAGTACATTAATTAACTGCATGATACTGATCTTTCAAATTGTGTTCTTGCATTATTATTTTGTCATTACCATTATATTACTTAAAAATGGTCTCAAAACAGCAATAATATCATTAATCACAATAACTTATGGAACAATTTATCGTCCATCAAAATTTGTCATTATATCAGGCCTACACACATATGATATATAGTGTAGTTAATTTATTGCCAGGAATGGCATAGTTACTTTGAAAAAGTAATTTGATTACACAATGAAAAATCCGTCCATCAGCTGGAAAATGTGCATCTCTTTTCCCTCCATTGTTTATGTTTGTGTCGCTGGTGTTACACATGAAACGTAACTCCCCAAGGACAAGGAAGAAATACAAATTGAAAACATACAGTAACTTGGATACATAACATTAATCTGATTATTGGATTGTAAATAGTAACGCGTTAGATTACGCATTACAAGGGGTCAGATTAGAGTAAAGCGCTGATGACAACATTGCTTCACTTTTCTCCTCAAGCTACATTCGGATCTGTCAGGTTTTCGATATGTGTCTGCCCACATGATAAACTTTCTTACGCTCTTGCTTTTCACTGCATGTTTGTCAGCTACAGTGTCTATATTTCACCACATGATGGCAGTATTGCTATTGGAACGGAACTGTCACTCAGACCAGTTTATGATTTTGCTAACTGATATTATTTAAAACATAAACATCATACAGGACTTGCCCTTTGCTTAATTTGAACTCTTTTATCCTTTTCCCTAGGTAATAAAATAAAAACAGAATAAAGGAAACTAAAATAAAATAAAATCGGTTAAAGTCAGCGAAATATATTTCCCTCCAAAATACCAAACAATACTAAACTGTTTGACCTGCATTTAATTAAATAATGCAGTCTGACAAGTATAACAGTGAATAATATCCTCTTATTTGAGTTTGAGTCTAAAATCTAATTTTGTATCTAGAAACTAATCAGTCTCAAACGTTAAATATTCAGTTAGTCCGTTTATTTTAGCAGACTTTTACATTTAAACATTTTAAAAGCAAAAGTTTTATTAGCGATATAAGTTTGTACTCCCTGAAGTAAAACAGGGAGTTTGTAAAATGACAAACATCTCCTAAGTATGTACATTGTGTGCTCAATTTTGTAGGTATGTGATAATTTTGAAGATCATTTGATGAATAATTGCAAATCTGCAAACATGCAAGTGTAGCATCTTGAGATTCTCTTGGAAAAAGATAACCTAGATAGCAAAAATAGCAGAGAGCACCTGAATTTTATCAATGTTTTAAAGATAAAAATGTAGGGAATACATTTACAGTTGCTCAACAGTTGCTGTTGATTGCTTTGCCATCCTATCATATTTTAACTGATTCTTGCATGCTAAACCAAGAGTTTGGGTCACAGGACTCTTAATTTTCTATTTTGTGGATTAAAAGACGGAAAGTTTGGGAATCATTGGATAATATTTTGCTGGATACTCTCAAATACTCTGAACGTCTTCTGAATACCTAAATTCTTCATCTTTTCCCCACATGAAGGAAAAACAACCTGAGATGAAGAAACACTCTGAAACCTTTTGTTTTAATTTCATGATGAACTCAAAGCTCCAGTATTTTTATTTCAGTCTCTACATGAAGATATGAGATGCTGGGATGAACCTTGGGAAAGAATGGAGTGCAGGACTGGGCAGCATGCAGTGAAGGAGTTACAACATGTTATAACTGTGAGCAGCTCAGAACACATCACTAACCGCATACAGCTGAGCTACTTGGCCCCTATGGAAGCTTACAGTGAGTATTTACACTGAAGGAAACATGTTGGACAGAAAAACACAAAAACGCACAAGTTCAACAACTCAAACATCCCTGAACCATCAGAGGACACACAGTAGGTACATATCAGATTATATCTAGATCATTACACTGATGGTCACAGTCCTCAATCATACAGCAAGCAGGACATGATCACAGGTAGCCTTAAAGAGGCCCCTTCTGTTCGCTGTTTTACCTAGCTGATGGCAGCAAACACCGAGAAGAGGGCTATTTAAAGATGCTGCAACTGAAAGGGTTTGTTTTGATGAAGAACCAGCAGGTGATGCAGTCCAGGAGCAGAACTGAACCAGAATCAGCCCCCATTAAACCCACTGCGTTAACAACAGAAAACATTTTACTGAGCTGATGCATCATGCACGAGGCTACATTGGTGAATATATTAACTCTGAATGTATTTCTACAGATGCAGATAAGGATTATTAAATACAAATATGAGAGCTACAGTAAAGACTTTAAAGGGAAATTCAGCAGCAAACTGTGATTTCAGTTCAGTAGATAACAGCTAATAAAGAAACTTCTGGAAAACCTCATTTTTACTTTTTTTTAACGTTTTCTAATAATAAAACTTAAAGCACACACTGCTTGGCTGCTATATATTTAAAATGTTTTTTTTCCCTCTTCCATACAGAATTAACTAGCACCACAGTGTGGCAGTTACAGTCACATCTCAATATTGTAGAATATCATTGAAAAGTTACTTGATTTCACAAATTTAAAAAAGTGAGACTATACATTCATCTATACACATGGATATATTTCAAGCATTTATTTTTGTTCATTTTGAACACTATGATTATTATTACAGTTAATGAAAACCTAAAATTTGGTGCATCAGAAAAGTATATTTGCATTTTTCTATCAGGACTGACCAGCAGACAGTCACTGCACAAGAGTAAGCCAAAAAGCTCAACTGATTAAGAAGCAGTCTGTTCAGAGTGCTGTATCCAGGAACGATAATGCAAAGTGTAGTGGAAGAAAGAAATCTACTAAAAGGTGGAAAAGCAACAATGATAATCACAGCATTGAAAGGATATAAAACGAAGCTTATTAAAGATGTCAGATGTGATTTTTATGGTCATGAGTGAAAACTTTGTGTTAAACCACTCCTGAACCAACGTCAGGAGAAAAGGACTGAATTTTGGCTCGGCCCTTTTTTCAGATTAAAGAAAATTCTACATTGAATTTTGAAATCAAGGTCCCAGTTTTCAGAGGAAGAGTGCAGAGGAAGACAAGTGACAGAGCCAACAATGCAGATAAGCTGGCGGCCTCAGGCATTAACTCCTGAGCAGAACCACAGGCCCGTTGTCTCCATGCCACACCCCACTGAGGCAGCACTTAAGGCAAAAAGAGCCCAAACCAAGAATTTGAATAATTTACTGTATCTCAAATAGGCTTGGTTTTCAGTAAGTTAACATTACTGTGTACAAAATCCTTTATGCTATGTTTAATTGAACAGAATTTTGGCTTTTCATTAGCTGTATGTCATAATCATCAAAATGAACAGAAACAAACACTTTATACACACATAACTGTGTATGAAACAAATATATGGGTTTCACTTTTTTATAGAAATAAGCAAACTTCCCAGTGAGATTCTAATTTACTGAGATGAAGATGCAACTTTCTTTCCAAGATCCAGCAAATGAAAGATCAGTTTATAATGTGCAGTCATCCATCAGCAGAAAGAACTGTACAGAGGGAGGTTACAAAATTAGTTTCAGAGTCTTTTAGTTGGGAGGGACATGATGACTGACGACTGCAGCAGCTGAACTGGTGGAAACATCCTGGAGCTAAAACCAGTAAACCCAGAGCTGCTTAACCATCGCTCCCATAAAAAGTCTTCTTTCATTAAGTCCTGTTCCTCCTGGATGAAGGAAGAGCTTCAGTTCTCCAAGAACCAATCTGGCTCTGAAGTTCAGCTCAGTCTACTAGCAGACCCACCGATGCATACATAATGAAGTACGACAGGAACAGTTTCTCAGAATACACACACATTCACTCACACCAGCATCTAAAAACAGTACAAAGTGTATAAAATACAAAAATAACCAAACAGAACTAAGAAGGCATCTTCAGATCTTAAATAACAGTTTGACACCATTATTAAATGCTAAATGCTGCTAATTTACTAAAAGTGCACATTTATGATATAAATATCATAAATGTTGATATAGATGAAATGTAAATAAATCTAACATATCGCTGCAGGGATTTCTATAAAAAACAGCCACAGTCTGCAGAAAAAGTCTCCTGCACCTGCAGAGCTTCTGTTATAAAAAGCTCAACGGAAACATGAAACGGGATGAAATCTGTTTCATGTTCTGCTGTTTTTGTATATATATATATATTTTAAAAAAGATCGAACTCCTGCTTTAGAAAAATGGACATTAAAAACTTCCTGTTGGAAACCGGTTTGTTTTTTGACACGATAGAAAATGAGATCTGCTAGAATCTGAAGGATTCACAATTTTAACAGACTAAAACTATTTAAAATCACAATAGGCCTAAACTCTAAAGGTTTTTGAATTGATCATCAATGAAAAGACAATGTTGACGGGGCAAGACAAGACTGTTTAAAGGTCCAGTTTACCAAAAAGATTGAATTTGTTCTTCTGTCTTCCGACAACTCTGATGTTTTAATTTTCATTCAGTCCTGCTGTCATCCTAGCTGAAACCTGAACCTGTCTGTCGTTTTTTTTCCTCTGTCTTCAGACTTCAGTCCTGCTTCTCGATGGTTCTCTCTAGCCAGTTTTTAAGTGTAAAGAAAATAGATTTTCCAGAGTCTGTTGACCATTTGATCCAAACAGGTTAAGAAAGCAGCTGCATTTACTGTTTCAGTGAGAATTTCTTAAATAAGTTGCTCTTTGTGCTAAAACTGAACCACATACACAATATATTACTCTAACTCTGTGCTTAAAGTGCTTAAAGAAATAAAACATGATTGGATGAAAGCCTCTCTCTTACCTCTAACTTCATCAACAGGGAGGTTTTGATCCTTTCTGTGATATGATCATCTATATGATAATCTAATGGTATTTATGTGTTTGTTGGTTAATTTGTTTAAATCTGATCCAGTTTTATGTCTGAAAATCTTTCCAGTGTCAACTTGTCTGCAGGGTCTTTTTGATGTAATATCACAAATAATTTTATGTTTATATCCTGGGTAGAAAACTCAAATACAAATGTAAAGACCTGTATTTGGGCACTTCAGAATATCTTCACTAACACCTGGAAGATAAACCGGTGATCAAGGATCTGATTTACATCAGAAGTCAAAATTTGGATCAGGAAATGACATCACACCCAAATTAACCAGTCCCTCTTTCCGTACAGAAATCCTGAGGGATTTGTTATTGTGCTTATTGATTTGGGCCTGGTAAGACACTGAAGATGAGAAAAATGTGCAAATTAAGACACTTACCAAAGTGGCAGCCAAACATTTAAAGTGTGAATGTGACTAATATTTTTTTATGCTGCTCTTGGACATCAGAGAAAGTGAATCTCCTTATTATCCAACTGTTTTAAATCATCTTTCTGAACACAATTCAGTCCATAATGGTGGAGATAATGAAATATGTCTGACCGGCTGTGTGTTCTCCATCTGAAGAGTTTCACAAATAATACCCTCTAAATGTACAGCATCTGTTCCATCACGTTTGTTCCACCTCAGATGTTTTTTCTTTTTTTTTAAAATCAGAGTAGCTAGCTGCGGTTTCCAACAACCAAAGTTAAATTATTTAAAACAAAAACAACAAAAAAACAAAGAAAGATCTCTACTGGGTGCAGCAGGCTTCTCAAAACTGGGTCATCCGATCCGGCTCTGAGGTTGTGGTCGCCGTGGTTCCTCCTCCGACCAGAAACACGGCCATGCTGGACTTGGACTGGTTGATTCTAGGCACACCTGCACCTCCTGCTCTGAGTGGACCAGACGACACCTGGACCTGACCGCTGCCGAACTCAAACTCCAGGTCCAGATCCTTATCTGAGGAGACCACCCAGGAGGCTGGACGCCACTTCTTCAGGGTGTATGGAGTCTTCACGCGGCGCTTGATTTTCTCACCTGTGGCGCTCAGACTGCCGTGATCCATCACAGAAACTTCATCTGAGGAGAAGAGAGCAGGGAATAAGGAAACAGGAGGAGAAACATGGACTGATCATAATAACTGAAATTATTATCTTTGGGCCAACAGAGGAATAATCTAGAGTCGACACGCAGCTTCAGTTATTACAGCTAGAAACTAATAAAATCTGGACTCAGATCAGAACCTTTGGAGCCACATAAAGACATTTCCAAAGTCAGCCTGCAAAGTCGCAAATTCTTCCAGAAAACTGTAAAACAGCCGAAACACTGCGTTCCTTTAAATAGAGACAAAAATCCACCTGTTTAGAGTTGCTGTTGATTCATAGTAACTAAAACATTAATATATGTGTATTTGCTTGATGATTTTGATGATGGACAAAAATGTAATGTTTATTGTTTATGTTTTCTAGTGTAAAGCACTTTGAACTACCTTCCTGCTGAAATGTGCTGTAAATTAACTTCACTTGTTCCTGCATATCTAGAACAAGAACCACAAACTCTGAGAAGTGGCTTTAGTTGGATCTTTGCATTGTTTTATCTCAGAATGTTCTGCACAGAAAGCATGCTGACCCACCTGAGGAGATGCAGGACGAGGACAGGTCTAGGGAACATGGACGCTCCGGTCTCCTGGTTTTAGTCTGCCTGAGCAACAGACCTGCTGTCTGAACTTCTGAAGGTTGATTCTGCAGCTCTGCAGGTTCTGATGCCAGACTTTCTGCAGGAGCGGGATCCAAATCTTTAGCTTCCAGGTTGGAGACATCCGGAGGTGGAGCTCCTGTAGCTATAATGTCTACCAGTGATGGGTTCAGAGGAGGTATTGATGCTTCTGAAGCTGAGTTCTGTTCCTGTAGGCCTCCTTCTGTTGGAGGTTTAATTTCTTTCGGACATATTTCAGTATCTGCGGCTTCACTTCTGTCCTCAGGATGGACTGACACCATTTCTAATCCAGAAAGAATAACTGAGCCTGCAGGAGGAGGTTCACTGTTCCTGGTTTCTGGTTTAGGAACACAGACCTCTGCAGGAACATGGAGCTCTGAGCCCAACGGGAGGCGGTTGTTGTTGTTGTTGGAGTTGGATCCTCGTCCTCCCGCTCTGCTCGATGAACCATGATGAGGAGGAGGGTCGCTCTCAGCAGGAAGCTGTTCTCTCTTCAGCAGAGGTTCATGTTCATCAGGACTGAAGTTCAGATTCAGGTTCAGTCGGCTGTCCCCGTCTCCTCCTCCTCCTCTTCGTCCTTCATCCCCCTCATCCTCCTGCGGCCCTGCAGGGTTGATTCTCCCTCCTCCTCTCGTCTTATTGGTCACCAGGACGGGAACGCCGGAGCTGTAGCTGCTGGAGGCACAGAGGACCTCAGTCCCATTTGCGGCGCTGCTCCTCATGTTGGTAACCGTGGTGACCAGGTGTGCCTCCACAGATGGGATAACTTGGTTCATCTTAGCCACACCTGTCTCCACCTGGAACAAAGGAGATCCAGGCTTACTGGAGGAGAATAAATCATACAAACCTGGAGAAAAGGTTCACCTGATGTAGAACTACATCTAAAAATGATCTTAAATATTTGGAAATATTTATTTTGCAGATCTGCATCTTACTTATTTATGGTGTTAATCATCAGATTTGCAAATTTGATGAGGTTCTCCTCAGGATTCCTGCAGAGATTCAGCCCCACCATCTCTCTCTCTGCTGTCTGGATACTGATAAACCTGATTGGTCCAATCAATTCTCTCTGACCAATGAGATCACAGAGCGTCGTACCTGTTGGTGAGTGGACCTGAGCCTTCCCAGCTTCAGTCGGGACTCGCTGGGTTTGGGGAGCAGGTGGAGGCTGGTGGGCCTCTGGCAGACGTTCTGCTGCTTGGGGAGGGGCTGGATGCGGAAGGAAAGTCCTGCTTCTTCCTGATTGGTCACCTGCAGGACGAACAGGAACAGGTGTGACAGAGTTCAGTATCAATTCCTCCGGTAGAGAGAAACTGAGAAGTTTTACCTCCACGCTGTGATGCAGGTTGGAGGTTTGTGGTGCTGATCCAAACTGCTTCTGAGAATGTTCCATCAAGTTTTCCTGGGAAGTTTCTCTCAGGTTTTTCTGAAACTACAAACACAGATGTTTACAGATGCTGGCTGTGTGAGAATGAAGAAGATAAGCTCAAGACTAAATAAACATATAACCTGTTTAGGGTCCAGTTTGGAGGCCTCTAGGTCTTCCTCTGTGAGCTGTAGACAAACAGGAATACTGGGTGCAGCGCCCCCTGCAGGACAGGAGTTCTAGTTAACATTTATCTGGATTAGAGTTTTCTAATTTGAGCGTCAGGGTTCAGTGAGTTACCATTTAGCTCAGAGAAGCTGCAAAGGAGAGAGTCTGTCCTCAGGCTGCTGGTGGTGATCACGCTGCAGTCTGAGGAGGCCGAACGAGCTTTATTCTGCAAGAAGAGAGAGAGAGAGAGTCAGAATTGTTTTCTATATGGGTTCATATTTAATGTGTCTACCTGTTGCCGCTGCTGGTTGATGCAGTTCCTGTTCTTCTCTCCGACTTCTGCACCACTCATGGCCGTCCTGACAACCGACGCCGAGTGCCCGTCTCCCTGGAGATTTTTAACCACGCCCACTTGGAGATCCTCGATGTAGCAGGAGGCGGAGCCAACTTGAGGAGTCCAGCGGCTGTGAGTCAGATTCCTGAGGAACAGAAAGCAGAAACTCCAGATTGTTTCACGAGTTTATTGCTGTGGTGGGATTGGAGCTATAAATCAGTTTGTTAGAGAAGAAAAATTCTGTAATGATGTGATATAACTAGCTAGCTACTGTTGTATAAATCATGATAAGTGAAAGGTTCGACTTTTAACTGCAATATGTGGGTGTAAGTCAGTACACAAGAGGTTCCTGAATCCAATCCTGAAAAGCTTCCACCCTACAACTTTTCAATGCCTACCTGTTCCAACACACCTGAATCAAATGAATGGATCACCAGTAGAGGCAACAGCAGTGGGAACAAGAAACCAGGGGAAGACAAGTTTTTGAATTGGAGAACACAATTTGCCAATTAAAGGTAAAGGTATTGTGACGTTAATAACAGGGACAAATCCATATTAGCCAGCTTAATATGGTGATATTCTGACTTCTGTCAGAGTATAGAAACTGTGAACCATGTTATCTTGGACTGTTGTAAATACTCAGATGAAAGAAAACATCTGCTGGACTAAACAGCAACTCCAGTATCAAGCAATGTCTGTTTGAAGAGCTTATTGGACTGGAGATCCAGTTCATGTTGATCCAAACACTTTATGTCATTCTTGTTGGTAATGGAAGATTCAAAAACTCATAGGTGGCAGTGTTACATCTTTATGGATGTAAGCTGTCATAAAACTCCACAGAAGAAGAAGAAGGCGTCTACAGAGCTCAATGACTGAATAGTGATTTCTAGGGAGAGCTAAATATCTTCCTGTTCCTGTACCTCCTCTGTTCCAGGTGTGATCTTGGTCTCTACCTGTGGTTGTGCAGCGCTGTATGAGGACTCAGCAGGATGAGGTCCGCCAGGCGTTCCTCAGCACACTGAGCTGTAAGTCGAGCCTCAGCGTCCTGGTCCCAGCAGTCCTCCATGGTCTCCTTCAGAGCCCGCAGAGCCTATAAACACATAACACTGTGAGTCTGTGACAAACAGCAGCTGCAGGCCAGATACAACCAGACAGTTCCAAAACCTTCTCATGTATCTGATCTGTTTTTGTAATTTTAAACAGAAATAAATTGGATATGATGATGGGCCTTTCAATCCTGAATCCATTCTGTAAGGCAGTGGCATCAAACTGATTTTAATTTTGGTCCAGATCAATATCTTGAATGTTCTTAAAGGGCAGGTAACAGCAAAATCTACTGATAAAACGACCTGTGAAGCTGTTAAAGTATTATAGCTTCCTCTGCATTAGATGAGTACTTCATCAAATGAAATATTTAACATCTTTTCACATTGCAGTTTGACAATATGCAAAAAACTGTTGTTTTTTATGAATATGAGTCTTGAACTCATATTTTGTCTTGAAATATGAGTTCAAGACAAAAAGGTTGTCTTGAACTCATATTTTTGTGGACCAGATGTTGTTGGCTGGATTTTGGCCTGCAGGGCTCCAGTCTGATAAAAGTTTTGTAAGAGAGACAGAGTTTGGAAAACTGACCAGGCTGTTCTCCTTCCAGGCTTCTGGGAATCTGGGTCTGTGTTTCTCTCGGACCACCAGGATCTGCATGTCCTCGAAGCTCGGATGATTCCCGACTTCAACCTGGAACGCCAGCTGGTACTCTGGAACGGCTTCCCCTAAACACACACCAACCTCTCACAGTGAGGCAGTCTGAGCACCTGGTGGTCAGAAAGTGCAGGCGGGGTCATGATTTACCTGGGAACAGGTCACAGCACCTCCTGAAGCTCTCCCAGTACAGCAGACCCAGAGCGTAAACGTCCACCTGCTTCAGAGCCGATTCACAGTCTCTGAGGTTCAGTGCTCCTCCCAGAACCTCTGGGGACATGTACCGAACTGTCCCCACCTGAAAACACAGCCCGTTAGCTCCGCCCAGTTCACTGATTACACCTTAATCACCTCTCAGGAAAAATCAACAGTCCAGACCTCAGATATGGCCATGGTTTCATCTTCTCCGGGCCGACAGGTTCTGGTTCCAGTCAGCTTCATTGACAAGCCAAAGTCGGCGAGGACACAGGACAGATCGGATCGGACCAAAACGTTCCTGCTGGTCAGGTCTCTGTGGGCCACAGGGGGCTTGTACTGGTCTGAGTGGGAACAGACTCAACATGTGAGTTCAGGTCTGAGAATAAAATGATTTATTTTCTAAAGCAAGACTTTTCTGATAAAATCCCCCACGACAGATGAGGGATTTCATTTAATTTATCAAAATATATACAAAATATTCTGTTAGTTTTAGAGAAACTCGTTTCATACGGCAATTTAAAAAGTTTCTGCTGCAATTTAAGGGTTAAACTTTCCTATCCTGACCGAAAAACAGGTTTTGCTTTTACAGACAGTCAACCAGATAAAAAACTGATACGATGATAAAAGCTAAACTAGAGCTGAAACCACAGCAGCTCCAGTGGCAAATATCATGTAAAAATACAGGAAACCCTCATTTTGAGCATGTATAAAATGCATAAAATAATACTGTAAAACATTTATTCTCCCCTTTTTTGACCACTT
The DNA here is from genome assembly GCF_019740435.1 of Gambusia affinis. Classification (NCBI taxonomy): domain Eukaryota; kingdom Metazoa; phylum Chordata; class Actinopteri; order Cyprinodontiformes; family Poeciliidae; genus Gambusia; species Gambusia affinis. Next base: position 25,287,584 of record NC_057878.1, read on the forward strand.
AATCACCTGCTGTTTGTGTAAATGTAGACATAAAAACAGCTGCAAATTTCTGTGTTGCTGGACTCAAATCTGCATGTGCTTAGTGCAATCTGCTTTGTAGATCTAGAGTAGATATACACCAACAGAGACAGCAAAGCAGATGGAGGAGATGGTGCTACTCTGAAATCTCCCTCCTGAATGTTGTGTGTGAGAATGAATCTTTTCTCCATCTGACACTGAGCTCCGATTCATCCAAACCGTCAGAAACACTCTGACACTGACTGATGTCTGTCTCCATCACTACGAAAACACAGATTGTTTTTCTTCTGACTCCCACACAAACTATCCTGTTATCCCTGATGCTCCTCACAGAGATGCATCCGCCAGAGAAAGTAGTTCCCAAACCGTCTGTCAGCTCAGTGGAAGCTTTCAGGTGAATCACTGACACATTCCTCCATGATTTCCTGTGATAACAGCTTCATACCTCCTCTGTAGAGTTCAGTGTGCAGGAAGGCGAGTCCTCTGGTGATGCCGTGGGCCATCCTGCAGCAGGTCAGCCAGTCCACAGTGTGGACAGACAGGTACTGAGACAGACAGCCCTGAAACAGTTCCACACATTACAAACGTTACAGGAGAATTTCATTTAGTTTGAGCCTGAAATTCAATTAAAACAGTTTCTCTGCAGCTTGCAGGTCTCCAAACTGACTAAAGCAATCTGCATAGTGCCTTTCCAACAATTTTTTCTAATTATATAAATGATTCTCTCTCAATCTGATATTTTAAAATAATATGTTTCTTTTAGTTCAGTCCTATGTTGTTAATTCAGCATTTCTCAAGTTGTTTCCAAACAAAAACCTTGTCCCAAACATATTAACTTAAAAAGGTGGAAGCAAAAATTAGAAAACAGATTTCATGTCAAATATTGGAGACAAACAGTCTATGGACAGTAACTTCTGATATATATTCAGTCCATAACTTTTTTGGCACTTTTTAAGGCATCAAAAAAAAAAAGTTTTAAAATCTGAGGTATAGAGTCGTCCAAGAACCTAATCACTGGTTTTAGTAACACTGGTCCCTCCAGTGTTACTGGGCAGATTGGATCACTGTGAGGAAAGGAAAAACTGCCAACTGTCTCTGAACTGTGGCAAAGATTTTCTTTACTGGATTTGTTCCCAGAAAACAATATTTCTGATCTCCCTACAAGAAAAACTTGCATATTTTTACCAATGAAGTTATCTTGTTTTTTTAATTTTAGTATTATTTTTAGAGAAATAAATGTTAGAACTTAGCTGTCTCTTGCTAAGTCCAGTAGTATTTTTAAAAGAACAATTTAAGGTGTTCGGTTATCCAGTTGTGAAAACAACAACAACAAAAAAAAACATGTAAGTGTTCCTGTGTTTGTTTTTTACAGTCTGGGTTACAGTTTGTGAACAGAGTTGTTAATGAACGCCTGCCAGTTGTAAAGGAATGCAGAAAAACACCACAGACACGTCACACCGCCTCAGAGTGCAACCAGCACAAAGAGCTGCCATCCTGTTTATATCCAGACCTCTATGTTCTGTTAGTGCTTAAGACCAAACATACTGATAACAGTCTGAGAGGGATTTAATGTTCCTAAAAGATCAAACCACGAAGAATGATTTGCAAATATATTGGTTCAATAAATGACATAAATCAAAGTTTGGCCCCATTAAAGTAAAAAAAAAATTAAAACAACACTTCATTCTAATTGCTTTTAAGTGATTAACATAAATAAAATTTACTTTACAGTTAAGCCTCTTCAGGTTTGATGATTTAAACATTTTTTAAAATAAAGGTTGTTTTTATCCACTCTCTCATAACGTGATTTGTGATACTCCTGATAAAGCTGGCTTTAGACAGATTTGTTTTTAAAACAATTTGTAAGCTGGTTTATGTTGGGGTTTTGCTTCTCGTCCTGGAAATGTGACATTTAAAGAACTGCCCCTACACTCACATAAAGACACGTATGAGTGAGTGAGAGTGAGTGTTTGGATGGCGGCTCCAGACAGGAAACAGACAGGACGGCACCATCTCCCTGCACAAAGACTGGAGGAATGGTGGACCACAGATATGTTGCCAGGGGTGGGAACAGAGTATCTGAACCACAGCACCCCTAGAGGCTGCAGTGGTTATTGCGTGCCAATAGGATTCATGGGATACAAAATGAAAAAGATATAAGATCAGAGCAGTAATGGTTGGCACCAAACTTTCCACTATTTTCAAACAGGAAAATGTGCCAGCAAGAGACAGGAAGCAGCTTAAAACACTAAATTTCTCTGGTTCTAATCTATAGAGTCAATTTAAATGTTTTGTTTCTTATTCCTTTTTTTTTATTGTAACTTCATAAATGACCAGGATTTTGTTAGAAGTACAAACTATAAACAAACCCCCTTTTATCCAGTTTTAATTATAGATTTTTATGTGTCTTAGGATGAAAATCTCCTATTTCAACAATAAAATCAGGTTGAATTCTGTGGAGATTTAACAGTTTTTATTGATGTCAATATGAGAACTTAATTTAAATCTAAAGTTTAGACTTTCTGCTATAACTGTTTAATGTTCCTCCATATTATGTTTGCTTTTTCAAATTTTCTTGACATTTGTTTTTTATGTGTCCTTTCATTTGTCTCTAACTTACATGTGGGTAGTACTCCATGAGGATCAGAAACTCTGGTCGTCCATCGGCTGTCGTCTTCTCGTCGGCGGCCAGGAAGCGGGCGATGTTGTCATGCTGCTGCAGCAGCGGCAGTCGGTAGATGGAGCGCTCGTTGGAGAAGTTTGGGCGGTTAGCAGAGCTGAAAACTTTAACAGCAACGCATCGCTCATTCAGAGAGCCACGAAACACCGCTCCATAACGACCTCGACCAATCAGCTGCCAGAGAGGAGGAAGAAGAGGATCAGTTAAAATACATATATTTTCTCCAGGGCTGTTAAGGAGGCAATCTTTACTGTTTTGTGGAAAAGCAATAGAGAAGGACAAAGATTTAATTGATACCATGAGTAAAATACTGGAGCAATGTTTCAGTTGTTAATGTAGTTTTAAAAATCTAAAAGAACATCTTGACAGAGAGTTTGGATATTAATCACTATCTGCACATAACATAATATTTTATACGTGGAAAATGTATTGTGTTCTTAAAAACACAATAATTGAAAAAAAAAAATACCTCCAGCAGTTTCAGGTTATCAAGGTCCACAGCTGAGTCAGAGTTTGCTGCTTCCATTGCATTCACAGCAGACAGACCATGCTTGTGCTTCCCTGCATCCACACAACAGAAGAAGATCAACAATATGTTATTATTCACCATATGTATCTTCTAAATGTATATGCTAAAATTTTCCAAAACCAATTTGGGGGATTTATTACAGGAATCACGTCGGGACATATTTTAGAACTTGAAATCATGCACTCTGAAATATTTTTCTTGCCTGTTTATATTCTTGATATGTTTTTTTTAAAGTAGTAATACACAGGATATTTTTTGCTCCTTGGTGCTTCTGCTTCTTAATTCTTTTTTTATCACAAAAGCATTTTTGTCAAACACTGAAGGATCTGTAATCTGTAATCTCTACACATTGTTTTCTTTTTTCTGTTTATCATAAAAGATGTTTTAGTGTGTTTACTTTTCATCATCCGGTATCCCAGGAACAGCGCCATGATGAAGAGGGCTGCCATAGCCACAGTTGCCAGGGCAACGAGAGCTGCCTCCTTTGCTGTCATCTGACGATCTGTGGAAAGGTGTTCATGTAAGTTCATATAAGACAAGTTTGTCTAACATCTGTCACTTTCTGTGATCTTAGGTTTAGAAGACCCTGAATAAACCAGAGGTCAGAAAACATAAATATGAACAGCAGTCTGTGTTTTCAGAGCTGGAGGTAAAATCCATCCAGAATGAGCAGTGGGTAGAAAAATATATTTTTAATTTTGGGGTTGTGAAACTTCATATTCAAAGGTTCAAATGTGATCCAAACACAAACAAGGTCAAAGATTCAGACCTCTAATAACAAGTAAACCCTTTTCATTAAATTTGCTTCCAACTTACCAAAAGAAACAAATAAATAAAAATGAGGCTCTTCATGTTTGCAACTGTGAAACTAAGTCACTCCAATGTTTGACAACATAATCACAAGGAGCCCTCTAATTTACTAGGATTTCTTACTTCAACTGAAAGTGTCTTAAACTTGATAAATTTACTGTTTTTCATGTTTCAATAAATAAACAGCCTCTTTATACCCACATGAATTTTAATAGAAAATTTGGCATTGAAAGAAAACAGTAGATGCCTGTTATTAGAACTGGGTCAGAAAAGGACTTTTACAGAAGAACGTTGTTTAGAACATTTATTCAGACAAATGCAGTGAAATGTTTCTTTTTAGATCAGAACATGTGTCAGTCAGTAATGATGAACACTGTAACTTGTCTGAATGGAGCTCACCTGTGGGACTGAGGTTAAGGTCGTCCCTCCTCATCGACCTCAGGGTGGGCGTGTCGGCAGTGGGCGGAGCTTCAGTATAATTACTGTTGCAGAGGTCGTGGCTGCAGCAGCAGAAATGGTAGCTGGCTTTCTGCATCTGAGATGGAGCCATAGTCACCAGGAGGCAGCGGTCACCATAACACTCCTGGTGGTGGCCCACATACATCCAACAACCTGGAGGGAAACACACCGGTTTATTCAGCTGGACTGTTAAACATGACTCATCTGTTCTCTTTCTATCGGTCACATGTTGAGAGTTTCAGCGGCTGCAGAGTTTCGGTTTTACAGGAAGATGTGCTGCTGAATAAAAGTTAAACAAATGCAGAGTAACAAAACAACTCCAAAAAAAATTAAATCTGACATTAAAGTTTCATGTTTTATACCAGATAAAGTCCAGCAGGAAAAGCGGGTCTTTAATAAAACATTTCTGACAACAGGAGCTGGTTAAATGATGGATTACCTCTGCATTACTGTTCAGATCCTGAAACAGCTGCAACGGCATCTACAGTGGTATGTAAAAGTAATTAACTGCAGTTTATGAAACAATATGATAATAAACCTTTTGAGTGATAGAAATATTATCTGACATAGAGGTCAACACAAAGATGTGCAGAATTGTGAAATGAAACAACAGTGATGCATTCCTTAAAATATTTATGTTTGGAAATAATAGTTCATAGTCCTTAATCTTAGATAAAACTAAGTGCAACAAATTGTCTTCACAGATCACCATGGCAACAGACATCCACAGGCAAGACCACTGTTTGTTGGCGGGACAGATATTACTCATGCCTTTATCAAAGATCGACAAGATGAAAGGCAACACTGAGAAAATTATGAGAAGTTCAGTTTGTAAATTGGCAAGTAATTTATGAGAAACATTAAATATGAGGAAGAATATCCTCTGGTAAGAAGGGACAATAATTTTATGTTTTTTTTGACAGGCAAAATGCCATAACTGCACATTACCCTAAACACATCGTCTCTGTCCTGTATAGAGGCTAAATAGAGGCTGTAAAAGAAACTGGGGCGGAGGATTATTTCTAGCAGAACAACAACCCAACAGATGCTCCACCCAGTCTGACTGAGCTTGATTTGCTAAATTAAATTAACAAATGTCTGTTTCTAGTTATGCCAATCTGGTTGGGATCGACCTCAAAAGTCTTACTGCAATCATTTCTGTGAAACTGTCTTGGTATACCTTTTTCAGAACTTAATTGAAGCCCATATATGTTTCTTTCTCTTCAGTGTAAAGCAATACTTTGTTTTAGTGGTGGAACGTAAGTAAAATATTTAATCAAGTTAATTCCAGGGTCTTTACATTAATCATTTTAATCAAAAACTACAAGCAACATCTTCTATCCAAAAACCCTTTTTGCTGCTAAAGTGTTGAATAAGTAGACAAGCAGCTCCACAATAAAGATATTTATTATTTTTAATCAGGTGTTAAGGATATTTTCTCATCAGAGTGGTGCAAAGTGCTGTTATACTCAATAGAAGCAGCTTTGTTGCCCATCACTATTTTTTGCGGATGTGGTTTTCAGAATCGAACAAACACAAAGATTCTGGCTGCCAACTTTGTATGTTAAAATAAATTAAATTAACTAAATAAAAATTTTTGATGCATTAAAATCTATGTAATTAATTAATTGAAATGAATCCATTAAACTCATGGCCTTTCTTTGTTTCTGTAATGTACAATCCAAATAAAATACTTTTGATGTTTGTGGTAAATGTGAAAAGGTTTCATAGATATGAATGTTTGCTGTGAGTCAACAGAAACTGAGTGAAATGACCTGGAAGTTCCTAAACGCCAACAGAGATTTTATGCTGAAATGAAAGCAGCTACAGTCGTTCTCTCATTATCTCCTTTGTTTCCTCCACAGGAACACTGGAGCTTCCTGAATGAGAGGAAATCAGATTACTCCATCCCATAATTCCTTTTAATGTGAGTAAACCTGAGGTCAAGACTCCGAGCAGCAGCCAGAAAGACCGTTGAGGTTTGATAGCTTTTTCTTTACTGTCCAGTTAATTTCCACCACTTCTAATACGGTTATATTTTACATGATATCTTATTTTTGTGATAATAATAACAAACTCTACTCCTGATATGAATAGAGGAGTTGAATCACATTAGGATCGTACAGGAGTTAGATCGCCTGTAGCTTCAGAGCAGCAGATTACTTAATTAAGAGTTAGAGGCTTTTCCTCCTGATAAAATTCACCTCTAACTTTTTAAAGTGTGAGAAAAAGATGTATATATAAAACTATGCCTAAAGTATCAGATTAAAATCAGACAAATCATAAAAAATAATTTTCTTCTTTCCTTCTCCCATTCACAACACACAGATGCATCAGGAAACACTAAACAAGATGCTTCAAATCATAAAAACTCAGAACAATAAATGACTGTAAATCTAATATTCAGAGGAAATGAGAGTTCTGTAAATTGTTCGTTTGTTTTCCAAACTCTGTTTTCTGTTACTGAAAGACAACAACCTGCTGGGTCAACCAGAACACAGTTTGGACCAGAGCTTTTGGTTCAAACTCTGAATGGAAAAGCGTTCCTGACCTTGATTCAGCAGCTGCATCTCTCCGTCCGCAAGTCTTTCCCACAATCCATAGCAGCGGGAGCCGCGACTGCAGCGTATCGTGCCGTTCTCCTGAACCTCTCCTCGTAGCTCATTGGTGGAGACAGGCTCCGCCCCCTTCAGGCTGCTGGCAAACGCACAGATTCTCTCCTCTTGGTCCTCCGACTGTAAACCTGCACACACAGAATGCTGCCAGTCAGCCATAACATTATGACCATTAAAAACAGCTAAGACTAGTTGTTGCTGGTCTCCAGACAAAGAAGATAATGCAAAAATGTTTGCGAACACAGTACATCATAGATTGTTTCATATGGCTCTTAAAACCAGTCAGGATACCCATTCTGACCATTGTTCCCAACTTAACACCCCAACAATAAAATGAACACTGGTGTGCTGAATCACTTAAGTTGGAAGAAATGAGTTATGCCAATTTATGCAGATGTGGCTTTAAGAAGCACCACATACTTAACACATCTACTCTTTTTCATAAAAACTGTATTTTCCATGGCAGTGTGCTCTTTCATCAGGATTATGCATCCTACTTACTACAACCAACATAAATTTGAACCACAGGAACAAATCTGAGACTTACGAAGTTGCAATTGTAAGATGATTTATTTAGGCAATTAAATTTATTAATGTGGTTTCATACAGGGTCAGTTATTTACTGATGTTGATCTATGGTTAAGAAATCATGCTGTGCCTCTAAGAGAAGTTGTTTTGTTTCTTCTTCAGTGGTTTTTGTATGGGCTGAAAACTGTTGTTCTATTGGATGAAGGCTAAATAAAAAGTCTGGATAGACACGCTCTTCTCTTTTGTTGTGCTGCTCTTTCTCCGCTCACAATCTCCTATTTTGTGGTAACGCGTATTTAACCAACATAGCAGTGTTACAATATTAAGGACCAACAGGAACTTTGACAAACGCCAAACACTCTGAGGTCTCAACGACTATAAACAGTGACAGAGTTTGAAGAGCGAGCAGGAACATCGGAGGCCTGAGGCTGCTTTACATCAACATTGTTAATCTGATGATCCAACTACACGTCTCACTGGACACTTTATACGGCGCAACAATTCATACCAAATTTATACAGAGTCTGAAACTGTCAACTTCATAACCTACTTCTCTGTTCCTGAAGTTATTCCATCAACAAAAGCGTGGTAAAGTTTTGCAACTGTGAGCAAAGTAAACTTACAAAACAAACAAGAATGAGAAGGCTGGGAGAGCAGTGCAGATTTGTAAAAAAAATCTTGTTACTAGATGAGTTTATTACAGTAAAATGACATAATTCAATGAGAGACGTACCTTAGAGAACAATGTGTTGTGTTTTACTGCCATCCTGTGGCTAAAACTACAAACTACAACAAATTAAATAAGCTTCTGTTAAGGTTCCTGGAAGAACATAATCAAGGGTGTGTGTATCAGCTCTCAGTAATTCATCAGAGCAAGCAGAGTCTCAGTGTTTAGTCTGCTGGCAGTCACAATGAGCCAAGGGTGGAGGCTTCCTATCAGCACCATCTGCTCAACAACAGTACCGGCCCAGACCGCCCGACGTCTTTCTGAACGTCAGGAATCAGGAACAGACAGGAAGTGAGGCGAAGCATGTTCATCAGGAGCTGCAGGAACTGAACAAACACTTCAGGAATGTGGGCCTGAAGAAAAAAACGCTCCTGCAGCTTCAGATGCCAAACATCAGGGTCTGTTACAGACCGATGGTGAAGTTTGCTACAAAATAAACGTGTCAGAGAGGAAAAACAGCAAAAATCTCACAGGGTCACAACATGTCAGGGCATGATGGAAACTCATCATCTGATCTGTTTCCACAGGTTTTTATTCAGCAAGAAACAACAAAATCAGTTTAAAAAGAAAAAAATCTGATATTGTTATTATCTAATCTGAGACTCAGTACTGGAACAAACAACAACTGAGATCAGGAAATTTAAGAAAGTTATTTTTTAGAAAATCCTCTACTTCTCTGGACATTAGGACAGATTATCAGGGTCAGGTTGGAAAAAAATATATATTTTTTTTAATTAGAAGAATAAAATCATAATAAAGACAACGAAGGAGTAATTTTGTGAGAATTTCTACATGAAAAATAAAAAATTTAAATGAGAAATGTTGAGCAACTTGTGATGTTTGATATCGGTTTTACAATTAAAGAAATACTTAATCTTTTAACACATCTGCATCAAATTATTATCAGCACCAGGACTTGGAAATGGTTCTGTTAACGAGTGTGTGCATTTTGAAGAAAGAACGACACGGATTTGGCCATGTCAGATCCTAATAACTTTATTAAATCCTTTTTTCCTCATTAAAACCACTTTCACGTAATTTGGCAAATTGGATTCTGGTAATGTAGCGTCTTTATTCTGATAAGTTTATTACTTTATTCTCGTGATTTTAAAAATATAGATCTTAGACTGGATGTGAGGTTCATAGAGCTGTTAGTAGCTGATACAGACTAAACAGTCATATCAGATTTATAAATGCAGCATGCAGTGAGTTCAGCTCCCAGTTGTTCTGGCTGCTGATGATGAAGATGATGATGGTGTGTTGTGCTTCTTACTGACCTCTGATCTCGGCCAGCAGCAGGATAAACACACACACTGTCAGCGCTGAGGCAGCCATGTTGGATCGCTGCAGAAACTGAGCCCACATCACTGATCCTGGATCAGTTTAATCAAGGGGAACCAACAGGATGTTCTCATCTCTGCTGACTCTGAAAAATAAGCATTTACTTTATGTACAGACAGGAAACACACTGCTGACAGAACGTCATTTCATTATTTCTACCTTTAAATCTCCACATTATGTTAAACAGAAAACAGATTAAAATACTTTATATTTAGATTTAAATGAGAAGCAACAGTCCAAGAAATCACTCAAGTAGGAGTGATACTTCATAACAACATTACTCAAATAAAATTAAAAAGTAGAACATAATCAAAAAAATTCTAAAAGTAAATTTTTCCAAAATGTTACTCAAGTAAATTCAATTCAATTCCCTAAAAGTCTGGCTTTAAAACAAAACTGGACACATTTATGTCCAATCCTTTACATGTATTTTTCTTTAAATATATTTCTATTTTTATTCATTTAGTTTCATACACTTCCTTTATCCTTGATTTTACGATCTACATTTGTTTTCACTAAATATTTCTTTTAACCAAAATAAATATTTATATTGAAAAAGTTATGGGTCACATGTTTTATTAATTTGACCCATAAATAAAGAAATATGAAAAATATATAAACAGAAATATAATCCTCTTTTTATCCACGATATTATCGCTGATTGCTCAGGAAAGTGGCCCTTCTGCTGTATTAGATCACAACAAATGCATAACGTGCTTATTGGAAATATATACAGTTTTTTTTCTCTATATTTGGCTACTTAGGCCCCATGTTGCCACATGAGGCTGATTATTGATCATCATTCACACAGGCTTTGACTAACAGCTGATTTTCACGGATCTATTCTGCAGATTTTTTTTTTTTTATTACACACACACATACATTTACACGCGCATATGACCTCACCCCGCGTGCTTAGGACACACGTGTGTTTCCGGTCAGATGAAGGATGCTCTGATCACCTGATCAGTGAGTCTGCAGGTAGAGCTGATGAAAGGGAGTGGCCCACACGCGCACACAGACTCACAGACACGCGCAGATAGGTCAAACCACCAGAATCGGTTCTTACCGGTGAGGAAGACTCCGCTCAGTCTGCAGAAGGAGATGAAGCCGCCTGTCTGTCTCTGTCTTTATTCTGGCCTGGCTCAGCCCGGCTCGGTTCGGATCAGCTTGCTGGGGTTCGGTTCGGTTCGGCCTGGTCCGGTATCTCCTTTGCGGCGTTGATCCGGGTCCAGCAGCTGGTTTCTAGGACAGAATCAGAAATTGCGCAGGGATGAAGCTGAGCTCCGTTTCTCTGCAGCTGAATCACTCTGTCAAGCTGAGGAAATCACTTCCGGAAGACTTTATCAAAATATAAGCATCATAGTTACCTCAAAATATTCAGCAGACGCGTCTCGAACGACTTTTAAGATAGTATTTTATTATATGTCCATTATTTTGACAAAAATACAAAATTATTTTTCAGAATTTTATCCTACTATAAAACTAGGAGAAAAAAAACCTTGAAGGTGTTGAACACAGTAATTTTGTTAATGTAAAACAACAAAACCTGGTGAAATCTTGGAAGAAACTTTCACTGAAATCTATAAAATATTATTGAAAAAAGTCACAACCTTTTTCTTCATTAGTAATCATTTTAAGCATGATCACCCCACTGTGTGATGCACAACATCAGGGTGCTGCTTTATTATTTAGTTGATGGAAAAATAACATTTTCTGTTTTGAACCCACAAAAAAGCATCTTAAACAGCACCATTTTTCGCCCGATCACTGTTAATATGCTCATAACCTGAATAAAACATGCGTAAAACAACAATAAAATGCTTCATTGTATTAGGATCCTGGGATGTTTTCAGGTTTGTTTATTTTTTTGTATTTGTTGGTCTCTTTCTTTCTTCAGTCTTGTTTCTGGTTTTTGTCTCTAATTATTACTTTTTACTCTATTTATATTTACTCATATAGCAATGATCCTCTATAGAAGTAATAAGATATAAAAAGTAAGGTAAAAAGGTAAGAATGCAATTTTGTACTGAATTTTATTTTGAAAGTATCAATAATTTCCTTCCTATGATGTGATAACCGTGTCGGCAGTAGAAACATGTCTCCGGTTATTAAAGCCTCTGAACCAGATTTCTGCTGCTCAGATGTTAAAGCAGGTCGCTGCTTGACCTTTAGATGCTGCGGACTCGCATTATCTAAAGGTCACGGACCTGACAAGGGACTGAATCTTTGTGTGACAGTGACCTCTGGTGGCAACAAGCTGTGACTGTAGCTTCCTCAGAATTGCTTGCCTACTAAAGGCAAAGAAACGTGTGAAATATTTGAATGGAAGCTCATCCACATCTTTTGTTCATTCAGAATCAGGGATAACCTACATTTTTATAAAGTTCTATATGTAGGACTTCTGAGGAGGGACTAAACTTCAAATCCAGATATTGATTCTTTTTTATTCATCCATAGAAATTATGTTTTTGGACCTGGACAGAACTTCAATAAGGAAGGTGGAATACAGGATGATCTTCCTCCAAGGCAGAAGTAGCAACCAATCCATCTCCATGCAGCTGCTTTTCATTAAAATGAAAATAAAATTTATAATGTCATATAAGTAAGAGGTGTTTATTTGGAAGACTTGGATTAGATCTCTGAAGTCAACATCTACAGACAATCTTATTGCTGATTGCAGGGACAATAACCATCCAGAGGGATTTTGTTTGCTGGTTTGTTGGTTTCCAGTATCTCTCTGATCATGGATTGGTATCTTGACTTGAACAAAATTCAACTCACTTTCACAAACATTTCAGATTACAAAACTATCTGCAGAAGATGCATTTGAAGGCTAATATATATATTAACATGATGTGTTTTCTAAGAATCCTCAGAGTGCAGAAAAAATAAAGATATGGAAAAAAACTCCAGGTATTAAAATACAGCTGCTATGTTTCCCTGTAAAAACTCCTGCTTAAAAGTTGAAAGAATTACCCTTTTTTTCAAATTTATTCCTTTATGTTATACAAATGAAACCCCACATGAACAAATACCCTTAATAAAATATTTTAAAAACAAGAAGTGATTTCAGAATTGGTTTTCCTCATTGCTGCATCTGCTTCTTCTAGATGACAGATGGTTTGATTTCTCGAGGAAAAATATCCCAGGAAGAGTCAAACCCAGGAACATGGTTCTTCCAGTCCGGTTGAAGAGGAGGATTGTTTAGAGCCATCAAACAGCTCAGCCAGTAGCATTCAGAGGTCAGAGGTCTCAGATCCACCTTCACTTCCTCTGGAAATTCACCTAAACATTCTGGGAAACCAGTCTGAGAAGGAAATGATCGATGTTACTCATTGATTGTTCCATCAGAGCTATAAATGAATCTGTTTTCTGTTTGGTTTCTGCAGCTGGATCTTCTGTGAACAAACCTTCAGAAGTTCTTCTTTGTTGGTGTGAAACAGAGTCATCTGCAGGTTCTGAACTGTGAGCTGTCTGTACTCTTTAACCTGGAACACAGGAAGCTGCTGCTTACACAACTCATACTGCTTACACACTTCTTCATGCTGCTTTAATGATCCTGTGGAGAAAGCCGTTCTACAGTCCAGTACCTTCTGAGGAGTCAGTCCACCGCTGGACTCCGACTGTGGGAACATTTCTTCTATCTGCTGCTTCCTTCTCTTCATTTCATCTGATGCATTTCCAAATGTTTTCTACAGAGATCAGTTCCATATCAATCAAATGAGACACACAGTAACATTATACACTCCTCAGTTTTTTTTTTGTCTCTTAATTCTTTGTACATTTATTATTACTCCCCCACCTGTACCCCTAGGCTGCCTTGGGGACGTGATAACCACAGTGACATTAAACCCAGCAGGTAAACATCCTGAGATCAGATCTACCTGAATCAGATCTTTGGCCTCCTTTGAGTTGATCTTCCTGGACTTCAGCTGATCTTTGACTTTAGGCCACTGCAGCAGTTTCAGGTTGTCGTACATCTCAGTCAGTCTGGTTTTACTGACCGGGTTGTTCATGCTCTCAGTGTCTCCTGTTTTTAGTGAAGAGGCAATCTGTTCTGCCAGCCTGTCAAACAGTTAGTTTAGTTATTTATGCAGCAGGTCAGTAAATATGATGTTTCATCTCTCTGTACCTGTCTTTCATGGATTTCAGTTCTTTCTGTTTTTTGGCTGTTTCAGATCTGTGGAGGGGAAAGATGAAGCTTTGAGGGACACATCATTTGAATTCAGTTATAATCAAACATTGATATAACAGTTTAATGAAGACCTGCAGATATAAATCATTAGGTTAAATATTAGGTAGGAACTTGCTCCACAAAATAACATTAAAAAATTTCTTACTGGGCCTTTATGAGCTTCTCTTTGTAAAACTTCTCCATCTGAGTCATACTGTGTTAAAATATACAAGTTATTAAAATCATCAGTTCACTGATTACTGGTTATTCATGGTATTTTATGGTTAATTTAAAAATCAAACCTTTCTTTGTGTTCACATCCTTGTGGGTTACAACGCTGGGGGCTGGATCTCACATGTGCTGATTCCTGCAGTCTTTAAGTAAATAAAATATTTGTCTCCATTTACATGAATGTGCAGGACCAAAGGCAAAAAGTAATTAAGTTAATTTATATTATGCTGAGTAGATCAAACCTCTGTTTGAGGGATTTCACTTCTTCCTCTTTTTGTTTCAGTTCAGATCTATGAGGGGAAAAAATAAAGTTTATATATATATACTGTATATATACATATAAAAGTTGAAAGCTCTTCAACCCTAATATTTTGATGATGTTGTGATGGGGAGAACAATTCTTACCTCATATGATAAAGATCATTTTCATGTAATGCCTTTGTTTTGGTAAGCCTGTAGCAAAGAATTTAAAAAATTAAATCTCCACAACACAGTTTATGCCATAAAATTACAGAAGTGTTTAAATGAGACTCTAAGAAGGATTTTCTTTTAGCTTGTTGTGTGAATATTACCTTTCATTCAACGATTTAAATTCTTCTTCTTTGTTTCTTAGAGCAGATCTACAGAAAGGGAAATTGTGTGCAAAAATGTCAGTCTATGTGACTTGCTAAAAAATATTAATACCTCTGGTAGATTTACATAAAAAATTTAAATTGAACTAAGAAGTAAGATTATGACAGTAAATGAATCAACAAATGTTAAAATAAGTATTGTTTATTCTATAGACACTACTGATACTGAGATATTCAAGGCATCTAACTGCCTGTCCTTTTAGCCTAATGATTTCATTTTCTTTTGTCTATATAATGAAATGATTATTTACATGTAAATGTGATATTTCACTATTAAGATTGTGTAGAATCTCAGTCATTCATTTATGAATTTCTCAGTTTCAAACTTGATATCTAATTAGTAAGCTAAACATTTACTCAGCTGAAAACTGTGACGTGACAACTGTGAAAGCTATACCTCTGGTAGATTTACATAAAAAAAATAAATGAATGAAAAACATGGTGAAAATATGGTTTTGAAAAACATTTTCCAACATGCGAAATAATTCAAATTATTGCTGGTAACTTTTAACAGAGTAACTTTACAAACTTTACAGTCCATGGTGTCAGGCTCATGAATTGTAATCAGAGACAATCACACTGACAGGAAACAGAGGTCACAGAGGAGACCATTATTATCACTGATAAGGGAACCAAGGTCACTATTTAAAATGATGAGCTGGAAATTTATATCCTTATCATCAATTGAAACATAATTACTAACAATAAAACAAAACTTCCATATAATCGCTAAACTAGACTTTGGTTGTTTTTTTTGGTATTTAGATGATTCAAATCTTTGAAGTTTTAACATTTTCTTCGCCATCACCCTAATTTTTAACTCATTCTCCACATTTGCATAAATTGAACATATTCATTTACATTAAATATAAGTGCTTGAAAAACAAAGGGATAATATACATGAAAGAAGTAAACTTCTCAAAATCCCTTAATCAGTGTAAATTCTAAAGAAATCTTACATTGTTTCCTCTAATTTCTGCTTGTGATGGTCATCAGTTTCTGCAGCAGGTTTGGAAACAAATAACAGTCCTTCCATTCTGAAACAGAAAATAGAAGTATGAACTTTATATTTTTCATCTACAAACATCCTAATATTTCTTAGGATACATTGCAGAAAATACATTTTATAATTGTAAACCATTTATATATTTTAAAGTACCTGTCTTTGAAGGAAGTGAGTTCTTGTTGTTTTTGTCTCAGAGAGGTTCTGTGAAACAAAATGCTTGCATGTTATTGTAACAAAATCAGGTTTTAATGTTGCCGCTGATATTATTTTGCTTATTAGATGAGAAACATCCTGAATGTAGCATCCTGGATGCTACATCC
Source organism: Gambusia affinis (assembly GCF_019740435.1). NCBI lineage: Eukaryota > Metazoa > Chordata > Actinopteri > Cyprinodontiformes > Poeciliidae > Gambusia > Gambusia affinis. The sequence continues at coordinate 25,303,657 of NC_057878.1, forward strand.
TCTCTTAACCTGATATACATTTTACATCTGTTACAGTTTTTAAACTTTGAAAAGGTAAACAAAATATTACATACTCTGTCACAATGAGATTTTTCTCAATGTCTGTCAAACTGTAAAACATAAACAGAGATCTGAATTTAATATAAGTGAACAATCCTAAAACAACCCATCTCAAAACACAGTACAATAACATTTGCAATAGAATCTCAAAGTAACATTTTTTTTTTATTTACCAGGAAACTGATAATTAATATTGAAAACTCAGTATTATCATTTAAGCTGTTCAAGTTCTCGTGAATCAATACCTTTGATTTAGTGATCTCACTTTTTCCTCATTTTGTCCTAAAATTGATCTGTAAAGAACACAAAATTATGTTATTTAATAAAGATTTAAATAAATTTATAAAACACTGAATAAGAAACAGAAGTTGTAACCATCCAGGATCAATAATTGATTGGGTTATTGTCTCCTGTAAATAAACAATGAATTGATCTCTTTTTCATGAGAAGTTTCTCTCTCAGTCAGTCTGAGTTAAAGATATAATCGATAACGTTCTTCACAACAAAAATTCAACAGGAACATCACAGAACTTGCAACACACTGAACTTCTTTGATGATCTCTAATCAATAAACTGTTAGCTGAACTTTAACATTTAGCATCCTGATACCTGGAGCTAAACATGTTCTATTAGATTGACATGTGAGTAAAACCCATCATAACATGTTGAAGAAAAATTCCAGTACTGATGAACAAATGGAGTTTCTCAGAGATATAATATCTTAAAATGTAATATTTCACATTGTAGGAACAATATCTTTTATTGATTGACTGCAGTTCTTCTACTTTTTTCCTGCATTCAACAGAAGATATTTAAAGTTTATATGACGTCCAAAGAGCTTTGAAGTGATGTAGACAAAACTAATGTTTTACAGTCTATTAGAGGTCATGAAAGTTACAGTGTTCTGTTACACTGCATGTTAACAGAACTCTGTACTTTGACCCAAACTCAACTGAAACAAGGCAGAGGAACACAAAAGCGACAAAAACTAAAAGTCCAACTCCAAGATGGTTCTGTGAAATTAAGTGTTTACCCGGGTGATTGGGTATTAAAATCTCAGTACGTACTTTACTCGCTGGAGCTCATTTTCCAGTGATGTCTTTGTTTCAGTCAGACTGTGGTAAAGATACCAGAACAAAACCATAAATTTTTACAGATTTTTAAGAAAAATCCCAGACCTGATGAATGAACTGAGATTCTCAGATTACAATATTTAAACTGTAATGTTTTATGTCAGACTGAGGGGAAAAATACCTTTGATTTGATGACTTCAATTCTTTTTCCTTTTTCCTGTTTTTGAAACAGCAGAAAGATATTTGACATTCTACTTTTCCCTTAAAAAAAGATTTATTATTGTGATGTAGACATCAGTTCAGTTTTTAGAGTCTATAATCAATAATTGACTAAATGACATTGTTCTGGTTCACTGCATGTTTACTTTCACCCAACCTCAAGTGAAACAAGACACTTAACACAACCCCCTGCAAAAAATCCTTTCCCAGACAAAATCAAACTCCAAGACGATTCTGTGAAACTAGGACTGAATCCTTGGACCTCAGGTTCATGTAGAAACTCAAACCCTCCTCCACTTTTCAGCATTTACCCAAGTGATTGGATTAAAATCTACTAGGAAAGCCTCACTACTTACTTCACTTGCTGCAGCTCATTTTCTTGTGATGTCTTTGTTTCACTCAGTCTGTCATAAAGATTCCAGAACAAAACAATTAATTTCACATATTTTAAAGTACAATCCCTGTTGAGAACTGTTGAGTGAACTGAGATTCTCAGACTGCAAAATTTTAACTGTAATGTTTTATGTCAACCTGTGGAAAAAATACCTTTTATTGTCTGACTCCAGTTCTGCTACTTTATTCCTGCGTTCAACAGAAATATGCAAAAGATAATATAAGGCGTATATGATCTTCAACAAACTTTGACATAATGTAGACATTACTGATGTACAGAATATGATCAGAAAATATAACCTAGTCACTAGCTCATGCAAAAACAAATAGACAAAATACCTCATGTCTTGGATCTCCTTTTCATGAATATTCTTTTCCACAGTCAGTCTGAGTTAAAGATATAACAGATCATTTTCTTCACAACACAGATTCAGTTGGAACATCAGAGAACTTGAAATGCATTGAACTTCTTTCATGATCACTAAACAACCAAAATGTTAGATGAACTTTTGCACTTGGCATCCTGACACGGAGCTGAAACATGTTCTGTCAGCTTGTTGTGTGAACAATACCTTTTAATCTCTAATTTTAGTTCTTTGTTTTCTCTTAAAGCAGATCTGTAGATTGGAAAGATTAAAAGTGAGAAAACCTAAAAATATGATTAAATATTTAAAAAAATATTACATAAACTCATAAGACTTTTTCAATATTTTAATAATGATCAATTGTGTTTCTACAACATGTGTTAAAGAAATATATTGTCAATCACTGTCTGAAGAGAAAACTTGAAAAATACAAACTTCATCTCATGGAGATCATTTTCATAAGCAGTTTTTGTTTCAACCAGTCTGTGTTAAAATAAAGTAGATATGTTCAGTTTGTAACACAAATTCTGAAGTCAAATAATTAAAGTTGTAAAAATTTTAACAATGTAAACAAAAAAACAGAAAACTTTAAGTAATCCTGGACATGCAGCCATAAAACCTGTCAATCTCTCAACTGCTTTTTAAATAGTTTTGTGTGAATAACAGAAAACTATGATTTTCTAAACAAGTCTTTCTTTTCTTCTGAACAAACAGAACTTCTAAAGTAATTATGTGATACTTTACAATAGAGTATTCAGCATCCATCTATAAACTGTTTTAATGTCATTTAGCACAGAGTGGAAAACTTTGTGTGTCTCATTGGTCAACAAAGTCAAATCAAATTGTCTTAACAGGTCAAAGTTAGCATTGGTTTCAATTAATGTTTAAAATAAAGATAAAATAATACCAGAATATGTCTTGTAAAGTAAAAAACAAACAAACCCCCCAAAAAAACAACACACACACACACATAAAATGTTTTCTATATTTGTCATGTCCATCTCATTAATTCATGATTAAATGAACTTGCAAACTCAGAAATGTGTTACATTGAACAATGATAAGTACCTGTCAGAAACTGATATCAGTTCTTCTTCTTTTTGTTTAAGGTCAGATCTGAAGAATAAAGAATTAAATCTGTGAAAAGATTGTTATTTTGAGACAAATAGTAAATCCATTCATCCATCCAGTATTATAGACTCGTGTCCCTAGTGCAGTTGGGAGGAGTGCTGGTGCCTATCGCCAACGGTCAACGGGCGAGAGGCGGGTAGAACCCTGGACAGATCGCCAGTCCATCGTAGGACAAATAGTAAGTAGGAAGATTTCTTTATTAGCATTTAGCAAAAATTATATATTGCTTTCATACACTAGATGTTCTTGTAACCCAAACCCAAGTGAAATACGGCAGACTAACCAATTTATTACAATGAAAAGACAATAACTTCTCTATGACAATAGTCCAAGTCTATGATGGTTCTACAGAACCAAGCCTGAATTCTTGGACCCAACCTCATGTTGGAACTCCAAGCTCTCCTGTACATTTCACCAATTATCCATGTGACTGGGTAATATTGTCACCTTCCTAAAATAAAAGGCCAAAACAAAATTTGTTTTCCTATTTCCCAAAAATTGTCATAAGTGATTTTTTTTTTTACTTTCTGTATAAAATTACTTTTGCCATTATTCTAGGAAGATAACGATAAAACAATTTAAAAGAAAACCTTACTTCACTTCTTGGAGCTCTTTTTTATGAGAAGTCTCTGTCTCAGCCAGTCTGAGTAAAAGATATAACAGATATAATTTTCTTCATAAACAGATTCAACATGAACATCAGAGGACCTGCAATGCATTGAACTTCTTCCATGATCTCTAAAAGAGCAAACAGTCAGGAGAACTTCATCATCCTGATACCTGAAGATGAAACATGTTCTGTTAGCTTGATGTTTGAACAATACCTTTTATTAATTGATTGTAGTTCATTTTCTTTTTGTTTGAGGTTAGACCTGAGGAGTGAAGAATAAAATGTGTGAAAATCTCTTATTTAGCGAAAAATAGTCAATAGGATGAATTATTTATTTTGGCTTTTGACAAAATGACATTGTTCTGGTTCACTGCATGTTTACTTTCACCCAACCTCAAGTGAAACAAGGCAGAGTAACTGACATATTAACACAACCCGCTGCAAAAAATCCTTTCCCAGACAAAATCAAACTCCAAGACGATTCTGTGAAACTAGGACTGAATCCTTGGACCTCAGGTTCATGTAGAAACTCAAACCCTCCTCCACTTTTCAGCATTTACCCAAGTGATTGGATTAAAATCTACTAGGAAAGCCTCACTACTTACTTCACTTGCTGCAGCTCATTTTCTTGTGATGTCTTTGTTTCACTCAGTCTGTCATAAAGATTCCAGAACAAAACAATTAATTTCACATATTTTAAAGTACAATCCCTGTTGAGATCTATTGTGTGAACTGAGATTCTCAGACTGAAAAATTTTAACTGTAATGTTTTATGTCAACCTGTGGAAAAAATACCTTTTATTGTCTGACTCCAGTTCTGCAACTTTATTCCTGTGTTCAACGGAAATATGCAAAAGATAATATAAGGCGTATATGATCTTCAACAAACTTTGACATAATGTAGACATTACTGATGTACAGAATATGATCAGAAAATATAACCTAGTCACTAGCTCATGCAAAAACAAAGAGACAAAATACCTCATGTCTTGGATCTCCTTTTCATGAATATTCTTTTCCACAGTCAGTCTGAGTTAAAGATATAACAGATCATGTTCTTCACAACACAGATTCAGTTGGAACATCAGAGAACTTGAAATGCATTGAACTCCTTTCATGATCACTAAACAACCAAAATGTTAGATGAACTTTTGCACTTAGCATCCTGACACGGAGCTGAAACATGTTCTGTCAGCTTGTTGTGTGAACAATACCTTTTAATCTCTAATTTTAGTTCTTTGTTTTCTTTGTTTTTTAGTTCTTTGTTTAGCACAGAGTGGAAAACTTTGTGTGTCTCATTGGTCAACAAAGTCAAATCAAATTGTCTTAACAGGTCAACGTTAGCATTGGTTTCAATTAATGTTTAAAATAAAGATAAAATAATACCAGAATATGTCTTGTAAAGTAAAAAACAAACAAACAAAAAAAAAACAACAACACACACACACATAAATGTTTTCTATATTTGTCATGTCCATCTCATTAATTCATGATTAAATGAACTTGCAAACTCAGAAATGTGTTACATTGAACAATGATAAGTACCTGTCAGAAACTGATATCAGTTCTTCTTCTTTTTGTTTAAGGTCAGATCTGAAGAATAAAGAATAAAATCTGTGAAAAGATTGTTATTTTGAGACAAATAGTAAATCCATTCATCCATCCAGTATTATAGACTCGTGTCCCTAGTGCAGTTGGGAGGAGTGCTGGTACCTATTGCCAACGGTCAACGGGCGAGAGGCGGGTAGAACCCTGGACAGATCGCCAGTCCATCGTAGGACAAATAGTAAGTAGGAAGATTTCTTTATTAGCATTTAGCAAAAATAATATATTGCTTTCATACACTAGATGTTTGTGTAACCCAAACCCAAGTGAAATATGGCAGACTAACCAATTTATTACAATGAAAAGACAATAACATCTCTATGACAATAGTCCAAGTCTATGATGGTTCTACAGAACCAAGCCTGAATTCTTGGACCCAACCTCATGTTGGAACTCCAAGCTCTCCTGTACATTTCACCAATTATCCATGTGACTGGGTAATATTGTCACCTTCCTAAAATAAAGGCCAAAACAAAATTTGTTTTCCTATTTCCCAAAAATAGTCATAAGTCATTTTTTTTTACTTTCTGTAAAAAATTACTTTTGCCATTATTCTAGGAAGATAATAAAAAAATTGAAAAGAAAAACTTACTTCAATTCATGGAGCTCTTTTTTATGAGAAGTCTCTGTCTCAGCCAGTCTGAGTAAAAGATATAACAGATATAATTTTCTTCATAAACAGATTCAACATGAACATCAGAGGACCTGCAATGCATTGAACTTCTTCCATGATCTCTAAAAGAGCAAACAGTCAGGAGAACTTCATCATCCTGATACCTGAAGATGAAACATGTTCTGTTAGCTTGATGTTTGAACAGTACCTTTTATTAATTGATTGTAGTTCATTTTCTTTTTGTTTGAGGTTAGACCTGAGGAGTGAAGAATAAAATGTGTGAAAATCTCTTATTTAGCGAAAAATAGTCAATAGGATGAATTATTTATTTTGGCTTTTGACAAAATGACATTGTTCTGGTTCACTGCATGTTTACTTTCACCCAACCTCAAGTGAAACAAGGCAGAGTAACTGACATATTAACACAACCCGCTGCAAAAAATCCTTTCCCAGACAAAATCAAACTCCAAGACGATTCTGTGAAACTAGGACTGAATCCTTGGACCTCAGGTTCATGTAGAAACTCAAACCCTCCTCCACTTTTCAGCATTTACCCAAGTGATTGGATTAAAATCTACTAGGAAAGCCTCACTACTTACTTCACTTGCTGCAGCTCATTTTCTTGTGATGTCTTTGTTTCACTCAGTCTGTCATAAAGATTCCAGAACAAAACAATTAATTTCACATATTTTAAAGTACAATCCCTGTTGAGATCTATTGTGTGAACTGAGATTCTCAGACTGCAAAATTTTAACTGTAATGTTTTATGTCAACCTGTGGAAAAAATACCTTTTATTGTCTGACTCCAGTTCTGCAACTTTATTCCTGTGTTCAACGGAAATATGCAAAAGATAATATAAGGCGTATATGATCTTCAACAAACTTTGACATAATGTAGACATTACTGATGTACAGAATATGATCAGAAAATATAACCTAGTCAATAGCTCATGCAAAAATAAATAAAACAAATAGACAAAATACCTCATGTCTTGGATCTCCTTTTCATGAATATTCTTTTCCACAGTCAGTCTGAGTTAAAGATATAACAGATCATGTTCTTCACAACACAGATTCAGTTGGAACATCAGAGAACTTGAAATGCATTGAACTTCTTTCATGATCACTAAACAACCAAAATGTTAGATGAACTTTTGCACTTAGCATCCTGACACGGAGCTGAAACATGTTCTGTCAGCTTGTTGTGTGAACAATACCTTTTAATCTCTGATTTTAGTTCTTCGTTTTCTCTTAAAGCAGATCTGTAGATTGGAAAGATTAAAAGTGAGAAAACCTAAAAATATGGTTAAATATTTCAAAAAATATTACATAAACTCATAAGACTTTTTCAATATTTTAATAATGAGCAATTGTGTTTCTACAACATGTGTTAAATAGATATATTGTCAATCACTGTCTGAAGAGAAAACTTGAAAAATACAAACTTCATCTCATGGAGATCATTTTCATAAGCAGTTCTTGTTTCATCCAGTCTGTGTTAAAATAAAGTAGATATGTTCACTTTGTAACACAAATTCTGAAGTGAAATTATTAAAGTTGTAAAAAGTTTTAACAATGTAAACAAAAAAGCAGAAAAATTTAAGTAATCCTGGACATGCAGCCATAAAACCTGTCAATCTCTCAACTGCTTTTTAAATAGTTTTGTGTGAATAACAGAAAACTATGATTTTCTAAACAATTCTTTCTTTTCTTCTGAACAAACAGAACTTCTAAAGTAATTATGTGATACTTTACAATAGAGTAATCAGCATCAATCTATAAACTGTTTTAATGTCATTTAGCACAGAGTGGAAAACTTTGTGTGTCTCATTGGTCAACAAAGTCAAATCAAATTGTCTTAACAGGTCAAAGTTAGCATTGGTTTCAATTAATGTTTAAAATAAAGGTAAAATAATACCAGAATATGTATTGTAAAGTAAAAACAAAAACAAAAACAAAACACACACACACACACACACACACACACAAGATGTTTTCTATATTTGTCATATCCATCTAATTAATTCATCATCAAATGAACTTACAAACTCAGAAATGTGTTACAATGAACAAAGATAAATACCTGTCAGAAACTGATTTCAGTTCTTCTTCTTTCTGTCTTAGGTCAGATCTATAGAGGGTAAAATTATTTTGTATAATTAATTATAATTTGTCATTTGATACTCCAGAAATGTTTTTAGTCTCTCCATTAAATTAAAAACATCTGAAAGTTTGTGCTTCATGAAAATGATCATTAAAGTATATTTTTACCTCACATCATGAAGATTTATGTCCAGAGATAAATCAACATTATTTGTTCTTAAAGTTCTTCCCAAATTAACATTATCAGCAAATTGCTCTCTAATTTCTTCTCACTGTCAATGTATCAATTTTAATAAACACTAGTAACTAAAAAAATAAATGTTCCTACTTAATATTCTAATATCTGGTGATGGAACATGTTTGGTTAGCTTTTTGTTAGTTGTTTATCTCTTTGCTTAAAGTCACATCTAAACTATAATATCAATATAATTTGTGACAAATGGTAAATAAGATATTTTATTCTCAATGGCATTTTAAAAAGTTACCAAGTGCTTTAGTACACTGCATGTTTACTTTGAACCAAACTCAACTGAAACAAGGCAGAGTAAGTTTTAGAATATTACAAAAAAATAAAAACGACAAAAAATATTTTCTAATAAACGTCCAACTCCAAGATGGTTCTGTGAAACTACAACTGAATCCTTGGATCTCAGGATCATGTAGGAACTCTAAAAACTTCTCCACAATTCATTGTTTACCCTGGTGATTAGAAAATCTATTAGGAAAAACTCTTACTTCACTTTATGGAGATCATTTTCTAGTGATGTCTTTGTTTTAGTCAATCTGTCGTAAAGATAAAATCAGTCATGATCCTCACAGCACAGATTCAACAGGAACATCAGAAAACATGAAATTCTTTGAATATTACTCCTGATCTCTAAACAAGCAAACTGTTAATTTATCTTTTCTACTTAATATTCTAATATCTGGAGCTGAAACATGTTCTTTTAGCTTTGACTTGTGAAAAATACCTTTTCTTCTCTGATTCCAGTTCTTCTTTCAGTTTAAGGTTCAACCTGAAGAGTGAAAAATAAAATGTCTGAGAATCTCCTGTTATTATTTAGTCAATAGTATGATTTATTTAGATATTATTTATTTATATTGGTTTTTGACAGAATTACAATGTTCTGGTAAACTGGATGTTTACTTTGATCCAAACTCAACTGAAACAAGTCAGAGTAACAAATTTATGAACACCAAAAAAAGACAAAAATGTCATTCTGATAAAAGTCCAACTCCAAGATTGTTCAGTGAAACTAAGACTGCATCCTGTAGGATCTCCAAACCCTCCTCCATGTTTCATTATTTACCCAGGTGATTTTATTATATGAAAATCTACAAATAAAAACTCTTACTTTACTTGTTGGAGATCATTTTCTAGTGATGTCTTTATTTCAGTCAGACTGTGGAAAAGATACCAGAACAAAACCATTAATTTCACAGATTTTGAAGTAAAATCTCAGACCTGATGAATGAACTGAGATTCTCAGATTACAATATTTAAACTGTAATGTTTTATGTCAGACTGAGGGGAAAGTTACCTTTGATTGGCCGACTTCAATTCTTTTTCCTTTTTCCTGTTTTTGAAACAGCAGAAAGATATTTTAGGTTTTAATGACCTTAAAAGAGATTTATTATTGTGATGTAAACATCAATTCAGTTTTTACAGTCTATAATCAGTGATCATATTTTAGTTAACGTCTCAACTAAACTCAAATACCTCATCATCTGGAGCTCATTGTCCTGTGATTCCAGCCTGTAATAAAGAGATAATAAATAAATATTCTTCCTAACATTTACAGTAAAATGAACTTAAACACTCAGGTTTATCTTATATTGTAATGTATTATTTTAGGCTTTTGTGAGAAGAAAATACCTTTTATTGACTGATTTCAGTTCTTCTTCTTTCTGTCTTAGATCAGATCTATAAATAGTGAAAATATTTGCATTAGACATATGTCAGTTAATGCACTAGAAATGTTATTAGTCTCTTCATCAAACTTTAAACTTACTTCATTTTACTGAGCTCCTTTTTATAAGACGTCTCTGTCTCAGTCAGTCTGGGTTAAAGATATAACAGATCATGTTTTTCATAAACAGATTCAGCAGAAACATCAGAGAACTTGAAATGCATTGAACTTCTTTCATGATCACTAAACAACCAAAATGTTAGATGAACTTTTCCACTGAATATCAGGATATGTGGAGCTAAAACATTTTGTTAACTTGATGTGTGAATAAAATCCATCATAACAGATACTGTAGTAAAATTCTAGATGTGATGATAAAACAGAGTTTCTCAGAAATATAATATTTAAACTAATATTTTATTTCAGATTGTGGGAATAATACCTTTTATTGAGTGAGTCCAGTTCTGCTACTTTATTTCTGTGTTCAATGGAAATATACAAAAGATGATATAAGGCGTATATGATCTTCAACAAACTTTGACATAATGTAGACATTACTGATGTACGGAATATGATCAGAAAATATAACCTAGTCACTAGCTCATGCAAAAACAAATAGACAAAATACCTCATGTCTTGGTTCTCCTTTTCATGAATATTCTTTTCCACAGTCAGTCTGAGTTAAAGATATAACAGATCATTTTCTACATAAAACAGATTCAACAGGAACATCAGAGAATTTTTAATGCATTAATCTTTTTTCATGATCACTAATCAAGCAAACAGTTAGGAGAAACTTTTTCACTTAATATCTTAATATCTGGAGCTGAAACATGTTCTGTTAGTTTGTGTGAACAATAACTTTTAATCTCTGATTCCAGTTCTTCTTCTTTCTGTTTAAGGTTTGACCTGAAGAGTGAAGAATAAAATGTGTAAAAAACTATCAGTTATTTAGTTCATAGGATGATTTATTTATATTGGCTTCTGACAAAATTACAGTGTTCTGGTACACTGCATGTTTACTTTGATCCAAACTCAAACTCAGAGTAAAATATTTATTTACACACAAAAAGACAAAGACTTTCTGAAAAAAGTCCAACTCCAAGATTGTTCTGTGAAACTAAGACTGCATCCTGTAGGATCTTCAAACCCTCCTCCATGTTTCATTATTTACCCAGGTGATTTTATTATATGAAAATCTACAAATAAAACTCTTACTTTACTTGTTGGAGATCATTTTCTAGTGATGTCTTTGTTTCAGTCAGACTGTGGTAAAGATACCAGAACAAAACCATTAATTTCACATTTCTGATATAAAATCACAGAACTGAGATTATAATATTTTAACTGTAATGTTTTCTGTCAAACTGTGGGGAAAATTACCTTTGATTGGACGACTTCTGTTCTTTTTCCTTTTCCCTGTTTTCAGAGGAAACAGCAGAAAAATATTTTAGAGTTTTAAAAGAGTTTTAATGTTGTGATGTAGAAATCAATTATGTTTTTACACTATAATCAGTAATCATAAATTAACTAAAGTCTCATTTACACACAAATGCAGAGAAATACCTCATAATCTGCATCTTCTTTTCATGAGAAGTCTCTGTTTCAGTCAGTCTGAGTTAAAGACAGAACAGATTATTTTCTAGTGATGTCTTTGTTTTAGTCAATCTGTCGTAAAGATAAAATCAGTCATGATCCTCACAGCACAGATTCAACAGGAACATCAGAAAACATGAAATTCTTTGAACATTACTCCTGATCTCTAAACAAGCAAACTGTTAAATGAACTTTTCTACTTAATATTCTAATATCTGGAGCTGAAACATGTTCTTTTAGCTTTGACTTGTGAAAAATACCTTTTCTTCTCTGATTCCAGTTCTTCTTCTTTTAGTTTAAGGTTCAACCTGAAGAGTGAAAAATAAAATGTCTGAGAATCTCCTGTTGTTATTTAGTCAATAGTATGATTTATTTAGATATTATTTATTTTATATTGGTTTTTGACAGAATTACAATGTTCTGGTAAACTGGATGTTTACTTTGATCCAAACTCAACTGAAACAAGTCAGAGTAACAAATTTATGAACACCAAAAAAAGACAAAAATGTCATTCTGATAAAAGTCCAACTCCAAGATTATTCTGTGAAACTAAGACTGCATCCTGTAGGATCTCCAAACCCTCCTCCATGTTTCATTATTTACCCAGGTGATTTTATTATATGAAAATATACAAATAAAAACTCTTACTTTACTTGTTGGAGATCATTTTCTAGTGATGTCTTTGTTTCAGTCAGACTGTGGTAAAGATACCAGAACAAAACCATTAATTTCACATTTCTGATATAAAATCCCAGAACTGAGATTATAATATTTTAACTGTAATGTTTTATGTCAAACTGTGGGAAAAATACCTTTGATTGGACGACTTCAATTCTTTTTCCTTTTCCCTGTTTTCAGATGAAACAGCAGAAAAATATTTTAGGTTTTTATGACTTTAAAAGAGATTTATTATTGTGATGTAAACATCAATTCAGTTTTTACAGTCTATAATCAGTGATCATATTTTAGTTAATGTCTCAACTAAACTAAAATACCTCATAATCTGGAGCTCATTGTCCTGTGATTCCAGCCTGTGATAAAGAGATAATAGATAAATATTCTTCCTAACATTTACAGTAAAATGAACTGAAACACTCAAATTTATCTTATATTGTAATGAACTGATTTCAGTTCTTCTTCTTTCTGTCTTAGATCAGATCTATAAACGATGAAATTATTTTCATTAGGCATATGTCAGTTAATTCACTAGAAATGTTTTTAGTCTCTTCATTAAATTTAAAAATCTGAAACTTTTATATATATATATATATATATATCACCAATATTTGCTATCAAAGTTCTTTCCAAATTAACATCATCAGCATCTTTGTCTCTAATTTTTTCTTACTATCAATGTATTAATTTTATTAACAATAGTAATACTGTATTTGTACATGAAAATTAATAATGTTAACTGCAATGTGTTCTTTCAGATTGTTGTGTCAAAGGCACCTTTACTGATTTAAGTTCTTGCTTATTTCTTTATTCCAAAAATCAATTTTGATGAATAAATGACAAAGGCAATTATTTTTAAGAAAGTATCAATAAAAAAGAAGTTCACTTTACTGAACTCTTTTTCATGAGAAGTCTCTGTCTCAGTAGTCTGAGTTAAAGATATGATCAATGATTTTCTTCATAAACAGATTCAGCAGGAACATCAGAGAATTTGTCAGACACAACTTATTTCACTATCTCTAAACAAACTGTTTTACAATCTACGATTAGAAAATATATTTTTGTTATCTCATGTAAAATCAAATAAAGAAAAAATACCGATACAGATCATGTTCTTCATGAACAGATTCAACAGGATCATAAGAGAATTTTCAAAGCATTAAACTTCTTTCATGATCACTAATCAAGCAAACAGTTAGGAGAAACTTTTTCTCTTAATATCTTAATATCTGGAGCTGAAACATGTTCTGTTAGTTTGTGTGAACAATACCTTTTAATCTCTGATTCCAGTTCTTCTTCTTTCTGTTTAAAGTTTGACCTGAAGAGTGAAGAATAAAATGTGTAAAAAACTATCAGTTATTTAGTTCATAGGATGATTTATTCATATTGGCTTCTGACAAAATTACAGTGTTCTGGTACACTGCATGTTTACTTTGATCCAAACTCAAACTAAGAGTAACATATTTATTTACACACAAAAAAAGACAAAGACTTTCTGAAAAAAGTCCAACTCCAAGATTGTTCTGTGAAACTAAGACTGCATCCTGTAGGATCTCCAAACCCTCCTCCATGTTTCATTATTTACCCAGGTGATTTTATTATATGAAAATCTACAAATAAAAACTCTTACTTTACTTGTTGGAGATCATTTTCTAGTGATGTCTTTGTTTCAGTCAGACTGTGTAAAAGATACCAGAACAAAATCATTAATTTCACAGATTTTGAAGTAAAATCTCAGACCTGATGAATGAACTGAGATTCTCAGATTACAATATTTAAACTGTAATGTTTTATGTCAGACTGAGGGGAAAGTTACCTTTGATTAGCCGACTTCAATTCTTTTTCCTTTTTCCTGTTTTTGAAACAGCAGAAAGATATTTTAGGTTTTAATGACCTTAAAAGAGATTTATTATTGTGATGTAAACATCAATTCAGTTTTTACAGTCTATAATCAGTAATCATATTTTAGTTAACGTCTCAACTAAACTCAAATACCTCATCATCTGGAGCTCATTGTCCTGTGATTCCAGCCTGTAATAAAGAGATAATAAATAAATATTCTTCCTAACATTTACAGTAAAATGAACTTAAACACTCAGGTTTATCTTATATTGTAATGTATTATTTTAGGCTTTTGTGAGAAGAAAATACCTTTTATTGACTGATTTCAGTTCTTCTTCTTTCTGTCTTAGATCAGATCTATAAATAGTGAAAATATTTGCATTAGACATATGTCAGTTAATGCACTAGAAATGTTATTAGTCTCTTCATCAAACTTTAAACTTACTTCATTTTACTGAGCTCCTTTTTATAAGACGTCTCTGTCTCAGTCAGTCTGAGTTAAAGATATAACAGATCATGTTTTTCATAAACAGATTCAGCAGAAACATCAGAGAACTTGAAATGCATTGAACTTCTTTCATGATCACTAAACAACCAAAATGTTAGATGAACTTTTCCACTGAATATCAGGATATGTGGAACTAAAACATTTTGTTAACTTGATGTGTGAATAAAATCCATCATAACAGATACTGTAGTAAAATTCTAGATGTGATGATAAAACAGAGTTTCTCAGAAATATAATATTTAAACTAATATTTTATTTCAGATTGTGGGAATAATACCTTTTATTGAGTGAGTCCAGTTCTGCTACTTTATTTCTGTGTTCAATGGAAATATACAAAAGATGATATAAGGCGTATATGATCTTCAACAAACTTTGACATAATGTAGACATTACTGATGTACAGAATATGATCAGAAAATATAACCTAGTCACTAGCTCATGCAAAAACAAATAGACAAAATACCTCATGTCTTGGTTCTCCTTTTCATGAATATTCTTTTCCACAGTCAGTCTGAGTTAAAGATATAACAGATCATTTTCTACACAGCACAGATTCAGTTGGAACATCAGAGAACTTGAAATGCATTGAACTTCTTTCATGATCACTAAACAATCAAAATGTTAGATGAACTTTTCCACTTAGCATCCTGACACGGAGCTGAAACATGTTCTGTCAGCTTGTTGTGTGAACAATACCTTTTAATCTCTGATTTTAGTTCTTCGTTTTCTCTTAAAGCAGATCTGTAGATTGGAAAGATTAAAAGTGAGAAAACCTAAAAATATGGTTAAATATTTCAAAAAATATTACATAAACTCATAAGACTTTTTCAATATTTTAATAATGATCAATTGTGTTTCTACAACATGTGTTAAATAAATATATTGTCAATCACTGTCTGAAGAGAAAACTTGAAAAATACAAACTTCATCTCATGGAGATCATTTTCATAAGCAGTTTTTGTTTCATCCAGTCTGTGTTAAAATAAAGTAGATATGTTCACTTTGTAACACAAATTCTGAAGTCAAATTATTAAAGTTGTAAAACTTTTTAACAATGTAAACAAAAAAACAGAAAACTTTAAGTAATCCTGGACCTGCAGCCATAAAACCTGTCAATCTCTCAACTGCTTTTTAAATAGTTTTGTGTGAATAACAGAAAACTATGATTTTCTAAACAATTCTTTCTTTTCTTCTGAACAAACAGAACTTCTAAAGTAATTATGTGATACTTTACAATAGAGTAATCAGCATCAATCTATAAACTGTTTTTAATGTCATTTAGCACAGAGTGGAAAACTTTGTGTGTCTCATTGGTCAACAAAGTCAAATCAAATTGTCTTAACAGGTCAAAGTTAGCATTGATTTCAATTAATGTTTAAAATAAAGGTAAAATAATACCAGAATATGTCTTGTAAAGTAAAAACAAAAACAAAAACAAAACACACACACACACACACACACACACAAGATGTTTTCTATATTTGTCATATCCATCTAATTAATTCATCATTAAATGAACTTACAAACTCAGAAATGTGTTACAATGAACAAAGATAAATACCTGTCAGAAACTGATTTCAGTTCTTCTTCTTTCTGTCTTAGGTCAGATCTATAGAGGGTAAAATTATTTTGTATAATTAATTATAATTTGTCATTTGATACTCCAGAAATGTTTTTAGTCTCTCCATTAAATTAAAAACATCTGAAAGTTTGTGCTTCATGAAAATGATCATTAAAGTATATTTTTACCTCACATCATGAAGATTTATGTCCAGAGATAAATCAACATTATTTGTTCTTGAAGTTCTTCCCAAATTAACATTATCAGCAAATTGCTCTCTAATTTCTTCTCACTGTCAATGTATCAATTTTAATAAACACTAGTAACTATAAAAGTAAATGTTCCTACTCAATATTCTAATATCTGGTGATGGAACATGTTCTGTTAGCGTTTTGTGTGAACAATACCTTTAATTAGTTCTTTATCTCTTTGCTTAAAGTCACATCTAAACTATCATAATATCATTTGTGACAAATGGTAAATGAGACATTTTATTCATAATGGCATTTTAAAAAGTTACCAAGTGCTTTAGTACACTGCATGTTTACTTTAGGCAGAGTAAGTTTTAGAATATCACAAAAAAAACGACAAAAAACATTTTCTAATAAACGTCCAACTCCAAGATGGTTCTGTGAAACTACAACTGAATCCTTGGATCTCAGGATCATGTAGGAACTCTAAAAACTTCTCCACAATTCATTGTTTACCCTGGTGATTAGAAAATCTATTAGGAAAAACTCTTACTTCACTTTATGGAGATCAATTTCTAGTGATGTCGTTGTTTTAGTCAATCTGTCGTAAAAAGATAAAATCAGTCATGATCCTCACAGCACAGATTCAACAGAAACATCAGAAAACATGAAATTCTTTGAACATTACTCCTGATCTCTAAACAAGCAAACTGTTAAATGAACTTTTCTAATTAATATTCTAATATCTGGAGCTGAAACATGTTCTTTTAGCTTGATGTGTGAACAATACCTTTTCTTGACTGATTCATGCTCCTTTTCTTTTTGTTCGAGAGCATCTCTAAAGAGTGAAGAATAAAATGTGTGAACAATCCTAACGTTCTAAGATAATTAGCAAATATATTGAATTACTGATATTACACTAAAAACTTAAATTTATAAATATATTCTAGTCAATTAATGTCCAATCACATTGTTATGAAATTATGGATTGATTGAACAACTTACTTCATCTGCTGAAGTTCAACAGCAGAAAGACTGTCAAAAAGATCACAGAATGAAAAGTTACATGAAAATTTACACCATTATAAAAGTGTTATTACAGTGGCAATAGATTTTAATCTCACCAATTTTAATTATTGCAAGTATGAAACATGTATGAAAATGTAGTAAAGTTTTAATTTCTCCAATGATGATGAACCATGAATGAATAACGACATATTTTGTGTCCTCATCCAGTCCTACATGTACTTTATCCCTGATATTCTCTTCACTTCCACAACTCTAAATTATAGTCCTATCTATAATATAGATAGATATAGATAGATAGTCCTATCTATAACATAGATAGACATAAATAGATAGGAATACAGACCCACAGGGAGCCACATTAACCTCTTAACCCTCCATTCCTTCTTTCCCTTTAATATTTTAAGCATTTTTTATTTTTTTTGTGGAGCTCCACTTGTTTGTTTCACTGTATTTTACAAGTTGCCTTTTTGTTGCATTCTTTTACCAGGATTTAGATCAGAACTATGAGTTTCTAATACATCCTGGAGATTAAAATTCAATGCAATGAAAAATGCAGTTGTTTGCCTCCTGAAATGGTTTTCTACTGATTATATTTTTTATGTGATTTGTAACTTTTTCAGAGTTACAAATCATACTGAGATCTTCAGTATGACATGAGAAACTGACCTAAGCTTTCTGAAAAATATGTTTAATCATGTAGTTTATAGTTTTATTGGGGGACCAGGTTGGAATTCATCTTTTTCGCTTAATGAATTAAATAGTCATTTGCCATTTGCGTTTTATATTTACTCAGGTCTTTGTTCAATAACAGTAACATTAGTTTAATGATCTGAAACATTTCAGTGTAACATAAAAGAAAAAAAAAGATGAAACATCTACATGGGCAAACACTTTTTCATTGCACAGTATATTATGTCATTTTCAAAATGTTTTTACACAACTTAATCAATTAAAGTTACCACACAACATCTGGAGTTTTCATCTTACCTTATTCTCTCTTCCACAACTTGTTCAGTTTGTTTCAATTTTTTCGACTTTTTCGACTTTTTCTTACAACACCTAGAGAAGAACTCACAGCAACTATAGAGGAAAAAATGAACAGATTTAGTATGAAATATAATGCTAAAACAGACATACAAGTGTATAAATCTGTGTTCTTTTCAAGTGTTAATTTGATCAACCTAGTGCATTAAAAAATCTTTTACTATAGACTTTGCATACATCACTTGCAAAAATGATGATTTTCTATTTTCTGTGAATCAGCAGGTCACCCTGGCTGTGAAGAAACACTGCGGTCCCAAGCGCTCACAGCTTCACCATTATGTTTTATTGTTGGTACGACGTTGTTTTGGAATCAGAGTCCATATTCATAATGATAATCATGTAGAACACCAAAACAATCTAATCTCATTTCTCAGTATGAGTTTGTTAGTTCCTCTACAATAATGTTGTAGCTGAATTGAGTTATGACAACTAATAATGTCACATTTCCTGGTAGTGCAGGAAAAACGAAAGTCCCCAACATAAACTGAACATTATTATTCATCTGCAGCCTTTCATCCACCTGAACAACAGAGGTCGCTGTTGTGCATCTCTGTCATGAAACACTGAATGATTTTCTCTCATTATATACAGATTTGATTCAGCTCGCATCTTCATAAATATTTATGAAACTAATAATTTGGCATCAGATTCATATTTCTACAGAGAAATATGAATCAAGTCATCCTCTGTTGATGTTACAATTAACATTTTTAAATACAATTTATCTTTTGGGTGTTATGATCCTACACTCACACTGAGGTAGAATGAATTGGCTCTTTTCTTGTCTGATTACATATTAGCTTTTCAGTTTTAAATCAACACATTTAAAAACACTAAAATGCTACTATAAATATATTTCTCTTACCCGTTCCCCATTGTGACTTCTGTGTTCTGAACTGTCCGTCTACTTCAGTCTGTCTGTACAGTCGACATGTAGAAAACACAAGTGCATTCTGATGAAGGTTTACTATCTCTTTTACTTTTTACTTGACATCAGGACTTACTGGTTTCTGGAATGTGTGACTCATCCATCATAGTGGCAGACTTTAGCACTGCACTGAGAAGATGTTTACTGAGTTATAAAAAAGAATTCAACAGCTAGAGTTTTGAAATAGTGGAAGAAAACAACATCCAATTTTTTAATAAATACAAAAAGAATATCTCAGTTTTGGAACAGGTTCTAAACCATATAACAATTTACACAAAACAACCAATAAAACTTTTATTCTAGATATGGTTAATCTTTTTGCTCATGCAGAATCTGTTTTGGTTTTATCTGAAAAAGGAGAACTTTTGTGCATTCGACCCACTGTTCAAAGGTCCACAAGATGTCACACTTTCTTCATTTTAAAAAGCTAAAAAAGTCATCCTGCCCTCTCTGGAATGTTCATGGCTAAAACATTCACTGATGAACATTTGTATTTAATGAGAAACTCATAAAAATCTTGCTTCCTTAAATCCATCTCTGTATTTTTAAGGCCAACTGAATATTTACAATGTTAGTGTGTAGACTAGCCTTATTGGAGGACTATAAAAAATTAATTCAAATCATATTTTTCTGACATGCTTTAGTTCCAACAGTAAAAACAGCTTAGAAAGCAAAAAAGAAACTTCATTCAAAGAGGAACCAATGAAGGGATAATTTTTCACACCATGACTGACATGAAGATCTTTCATTTTATGGAAGCAGCTATCATCTCTATTGTTTCAGTCTGAAGCCTTTGTAGCTCCAAATTGTTGAAGATTTGTTCAGAATATCTACTTATTTTTATGTAACTGTGTATTGTTTAAATTAAATTGTGAAAAGTTATTTTAAAAAATTTAAGTACCTTAATCTGTCCTGTAAAAAGCAGAATTTAATATTTTAAAAATATTTTTGCTATGAAAAAGTAAAGACAATTTATTGGCAGACGACATATTTACATGCATGTTTTCAGAAAGTAATGTTGTTACTGGTTTTTTTCCAGTGGTTTGCAGGACAAAATGCAGTTTGTTCCACCAATGAAACTGATCCAAAGCTCCAGGCTGCAGCAGGTCCATTCCTGCTGGGTTTGAGTTGGTTCCTCATTCAGATGCTTTTTGCAGAAACGTTAGACTTTATGTGAGTCAAAATCATTTAGCTCATTCTCATTTAACTAAAGAGGAGCACAAATACAAATATAATTTTATTAAGTTCTGCAAAAAAGATTGACATTGACTATGACACAACAAGCAACATCTTTCGTTTTTGTTTCTTGCCTCCTGGAAAATATGCGTGTGGGTTTTTTAACTAAAGCTTAAGGAAGTAAGGGAGTGACCATTTTCTGAGGAAGGAACTATAAACAACATATCTTCTGTTATGTACGTATCTATTTCCTTATGCTTATGCATAAAACATCACAAACATTTAGAGGGAATGTATCTGTCATCACGCTGAACAGAAGGCACACTTTGCATTGTAATGGATAATTATTGTGTTATTATTGTGCAAATGTTAATTTAATGTTAAACATGCAGTCAAAGAGAATCATTTCAAAATGCTGATGTAGATTTTTAGTCATCTAATCCTGATTGTTTGATTAGAAATCAACTGAACTTCTTTTGTAGTTGCCTTGTATTTACACATTCAGGATAAGCTGTTAAAAATTGCTCTGGTGGAGAATGAGTGAACATTATCAACTAAAACGTACATATTTTTATGAAAATGAATAATAAAGAGCATTATTTTGACTGCTTGTAAATTTCAGTGATCAGAATAATAGTGAGCAGAATCCTTCCTTTAAGGACTGAAAAAGAGTTAATTTTATTTATCAAAGATTTAACCAACTTACTCTTCAAAAGCAACAAGATGAAAAAATCTGACTACAGATCTTGATTATGAGTTTAATTCTCTCTCTTTGATCAATAATCATCTAACCAGGAAGGTATTTTATGCAGTGAATAATGTAACTGGAACTGGAGCCAAAAGTGTTTTTCCTGAAGCTGTGAAACCTGTTCTGTAAGATGTCTGAGAACCAACAGCTGCTTTTACATTTTAGTTACTTCTTAAGCAAAGTCAAAGTGACAGCGACTGAGAAGAGGCCAGGGAAACCAAACAGACAGCGTGTGGACACGTAGAAGTCAAAATCATAAGGTAGGAAAATTTTATCATTCCTAAAATGGAATGAAAATTGGTAAGAAAAAACAGCAATGAAATATATCTTACAGATTTCTTGCATTATTACTTAAAAAAATATTTTCTGAAAATATGAAGAGACAATAGTTATTTTCTTGGCAAAAAGTTGTTAGATTACAACGCAAACCTCTTCTGTGAGACAGATAGGAATAGTGTTAAATCATAGATTATTGTGGTTATGGTGCCTTATTGCAAATGAACTGAAACCAGTTCATTTTTTACAAATAAAAGACCTCCTGATGTCTTCATTTGTACATAGATCTGTATCTTCCAGAACTGCTGTCTTCTGTATGAGCATAAAAGTCATCGTTGCTGCTGAATCTGAGATTTACCTGAGATAAATTAATCAATTCTAAAACTGTTTGTGATGAAACAACTCAGTTAGTATTGGACTTATGTCATTTTATACAGAACTCAAATTTTTTTATTCTGCAACATCTGTAAAGAAATTATTTCATATGATTGATATTACATAAATAAATACAAAAGAAATAGATATGTCTTATGAAGCATTACTGCTGATACTTTTTTGTGTTAGCCTCTATAACATTATTTAGTATTATACATTTTCCCTCAAACAAATTTTCCAAAGATTTGAACGAATTCTGTGATCGGAAGCAGTTTGTAGCTAGTATCATTTTCAATCTACACAAATCTCAAAGTAGTAAAGAACGATGTAGCAAAAAAACAGTGAACACAAATGTATTACAAAACAGAATTTGGTGGAAGTTTTCAATCATTTCAGAAAACTGAAAATTAGTGGCGATTTCAGATATGGGAAAAAGGAGGAACTCCCCAGAGAGGAATTTTGTGGGGGGCGACAGGAGTGCATCCTCTGGAAACGGGTAAATTATATGAACTGTTTGAAAATAGTTTTACTTTATACAGAAAGAAATCTATTAAAGTTCAAAAAAATTTTTACTATAGGAAATAATCCATGCTTGATAATAATTTTTGAATTTCTCAACAGGGAAAGTGACATGGAAGAAGAAACCAACAAACAGCAAGTCGATCAGTAAGAAATATTCAAATTATGATGGAACATGTCTCAATATTTCCTCTGTTTATTCATTATTGTTTATAATAACAATAATGAATTTGAACCAATATCATTTTTACTCTGTAGAAATCTCTCACATGAAAATAAAGAAAATACACCTGAAAACAAGTAAGCATTTGAACAATTTTAAGAAATATTTTAGATTGAATGAATAATAGCCCATAAACAATTTGGAAAATTTCAGAAAAATCTGCTTTAAATTAATGCAACATGTTGTGAACAGGCCTGTTGAGACAAAGGAAGCACAAAATGAAAATCAGGAAGAGAAGTATGTATTTATATAAATATGATTTCATAAGACATAAAAAAAATATATATATATCTAATGGCTAAAATAAAGTTTTGCTCTGTTGATGATTTGGGAATTTCTTAGTGTAATTTATTTTTTTGATCCACAGTAATCATCAAAACCAAAAAAGTGACAATAATCCAATTCAAAGCAGGTATGAAATCTTAAATAATGTGGAAAATGATTATATTTCCTTGCTAAGATTAAAACTTTTGAGGATGTTGATACATTTTTGAACAAAAGGTAATTAATAAATATCTTTAACAGTTCTGAAGACATGAAGGAAGAAACCAACAAACAGCAAAGCGATCAGTAAGAAATATTCATATTATGATGGAACATGTCTCAATATTTCCTCTGTTGATTCATTATTGTTTCTAATAACAATAATGAATTTGAACCAATATCATTTTTACTCTGTAGAAATCTTTCACATGAAGATGAAGAAAATACACCTGAAAACAAGTAAGCATTTGAACAATTTTAAGAAATATTTTAGATTGAATGAATAATAGCCCATAAACAATTTGGAAAATTTCAGAAAAATCTGCTTTAAATTAATGCAACATGTTGTGAACAGGCCTGTTGAGACAAAGGAAGCAGAAAATGAAGATCAGGGAGAGAAGTATGTATTTATATATATATGATTTTATGAGATGTACCACAATGTAAAATATCTAACGGCCTAATTAAAGTTTTGCTTTGTTGATGATTTGAGACTTTCTTAATGTTATTTTTTGATCCACAGTAATCATGAAAACCAAAAAAGTGACAATAATCCAATTCAAAGCAGGTATGAAATCTTAAATAATGTAGAAAATGATTATATTTACTTGCTAAGATTAAAACTTTTGAGTATGTTGATAAATTTTTGAACAAAAGCTAATTAATAAATATCTTTAACAGTTCTGAAGACATGAAGGAAGAAACCAACAAACAGCAAGTCGATCAGTAAGAAATATTCATATTATGATGGAACATGTCTCAATATTTCCTCTGTTGATTCATTATTGTTTAAAAAAATAAACAATTTTAACCAATATAATTTTTACTCTGTAGAAATCTTTCAAATGAAAATAAAGAAAATACACCTGAAAACAAGTAAGCATTTGAACAATTTTAAGAAATATTTTAGATTGAATGAATAATAGCCCATAAACAATTTGGAATATTTCAGAAAAATCTGCTTTAAATTAATATAACATGTTGTGAACAGGCCTGTTGAGACACAGGAAGCAGAAAATGAAAAACAGGAAGAGAAGTTTTTCATTTTCATAAATATTTTTTATGAAATTTTTATAAATATGATTTCATAAGACATAAAAAAAATTATATCTAATGGCTAAAATAAAGTTTTGCTCTGTTGATGATTTGGGAATTTCTTAGTGTAATTTATTTTTTTGATCCACAGTAATCATCAAAACCAAAAAAGTGACAATAATCCAATTCAAAGCAGGTATGAAATCTTTTAAATAATGTAGAAAATGATTATATTTCCTTGCTAAGATTAAAACTTTTGAGGATGTTGATAAATTTTTGAACAAAAGCTAACTAATAAATATCTTTAACAGTTCTGAAGACATGAAGGAAGAAACCAACAAACAGCAAATCGATCAGTAAGAAATATTCATATTATGATGGAACATGTCTCAATATTTCCTCTGTTGATTCATTATTGTTTATAATAACAATAATGAATTTGAACCAATATCATTTTTACTCGGTAGAAATCTTGCAAATGAAAATAAAGAAAATACACCTGAAAACAAGTAAGCATTTGAACAATTTTAAGAAATATTTTAGATTGAATGAATAATAGCCCATAAACAATTTGGAAAATTTCAGAAAAATCTGCTTTAAATTAATGCAACATGTTGTGAAAAGGCCTGTTGAGACAAAGGAAGCAGAAAATGAACATCAGGAAGAGAAGTATGTATTTATATAAATATGATTTCATAAGACATAAAAAAATTTATATCTAATGGCTAAAATAAAGTTTTGCTCTGTTGATGATTTGGGAATTTCTTAGTGTAATTAATTTTTTTGATCCACAGTAATCATCAAAACCAAAAAAGTGACAATAATCCAATTCAAAGCAGGTATGAAATCTTTTAAATAATGTGAAAAATGATTATATTTACTTGCTAAGATTAAAACTTTTGAGGATGTTGATACATTTTTGAACAAAAAGTAACTAATAAATATCTTTAACAGTTCTGAAGACATGAAGGAAGAAACCAACAAACAGCAAGTCGATCAGTAAGAAATATTCATATTATGATGGAATATGTCTCAATATTTCCTCTGTTGATTCATTATTGTTTATAATAACAATAATGAATTTGAACCAATATAATTTTTACTCGGTAGAAATCTTTCACAAGAAGATGAAGAAAATACACCTGAAAACAAGTAAGCATTTGAACAATTTTAAGAAATATTTTAGATTGAATGAATAATAGCCCATAAACAATTTGGAATATTTCAGAAAAATCTGCTTTAAATTAATGTAACATGTTGTGAACAGGCCTGTTGAGACAAAGGAAGCAGAAAATGAACATCAGGAAGAGAAGTATGTATTTATATAAATATGATTTCATAAGACATAAAAAAAAATTTATATCTAATGGCTAAAATAAAGTTTTGCTCTGTTGATGATTTGGGAATTTCTTAGTATAATTGTTTTTATTTTAATCCACAGTAATCATCAAAACCAAAAAAGTGACAATAATCCAATTCAAAGCAGGTATGAAATCTTTTAAATAATGTAGAAAATGATTATATTTACTTGCTAAGATTAAAACTTTTGAGAATGTTGATAAATTTTTGAACAAAAGCTAACTAATAAATATCTTTAACAGTTCTGAAGACATGAAGGAAGAAACCAACAAACAGCAAAGCGATCAGTAAGAAATATTCATATTATGATGGAATATGTCTCAATATTTCCTCTGTTTATTCATTATTGTTTATAATAACAATAATGAATTTGAACCAATATCATTTTTACTTTGTAGAAATATTTCACAAGAAGATGAAGAAAATACACCTGAAAACAAGTAAGCATTTGAACAATTTTAAGAAATATTTTAGATTGAATGAATAATAGCCCATAAACAATTTGGAAAATTTCAGAAAAATCTGCTTTAAATTAATGTAACATGTTGTGAACAGGCCTGTTGAGACAAAGGAAGCAGAAAATGAACATCAGGAAGAGAAGTATGTATTTATATAAATATGATTTTATGAGATGTACCACAATGTAAAATATCTAACGGCCTAATTAAAGTTTTGCTTTGTTGATGATTTGAGACTTTCTTAATGTTATTTTTTTGATCCACAGTAATCATGAAAACCAAAAAAGTGACAATAATCCAATTCAAAGCAGGTATGAAATCTTTTAAATAATGTGGAAAATGATTATATTTACTTGCTAAGATTAAAACTTTTGAGGATGTTGATAAATTTTTGAACAAAAGGTAATTAATAAATATCTTTAACAGTTCTGAAGACATGAAGGAAGAAACCAACAATCAGCAAGTCGATCAGTAAGAAATATTCATATTATGATGGAACATGTCTCAATATTTCCTCTGTTGATTCATTATTGTTTATAATAACAATAATGAATTTGAACCAATATCATTTTTACTCTGTAGAAATCTCTCACATGAAAATAAAGAAAATACACCTGAAAACAAGTAAGCATTTGAACAATTTTAAGAAATATTTTAGATTGAATGAATAATAGCCCATAAACAATTTGGAAAATTTCAGAAAAATCTGCTTTAAATTAATGCAACATGTTGTGAACAGGCCTGTTGAGACAAAGGAAGCAGAAAATGAACATCAGGAAGAGAAGTATGTATTTATATAAAAATAACTTGATGGAACATGAAAGACCCAATCCAAGATTTCCTCTCAGGAATTTTCCTTTGAAGAATTTATTTTGTATAATTAGACTCAGTTTTAAACAGAGTATT
This sequence comes from Gambusia affinis, assembly GCF_019740435.1. Lineage (NCBI taxonomy): Eukaryota > Metazoa > Chordata > Actinopteri > Cyprinodontiformes > Poeciliidae > Gambusia > Gambusia affinis. The sequence goes on from NC_057878.1 coordinate 25,330,671, forward strand.
TTTAATCCACAGAAATGTTCAGGAAGACAAGAGTAAAGAAGAAACTGGAAGCAGGTCAATTATATAAACTGTCTTAAACTAGCTTTACTTTACACAGAGAAAAAGTTTATTAAATTTCAAGCCAAATATGGACATTAGGAGAGAATAAATGTTTTCAATAATTTCATATATTTTTAACAGCATAATTGACAAGAAGGAAGAAACCAACAAACAGCAAATCGATCAGTAAGAAATATTCAAATTATGATGGAACATGTCTCAATATTTCCTCTGTTGATTCATTATTGTTTATAATAACAATAATGAATTTGAACCAATATCATTTTTACTTTGTAGAAATATTTCACAAGAAGATGAAGAAAATACACCTGAAAACAAGTAAGCATTTGAACAATTTTAAGAAATATTTTAGATTGAATGAATAATAGCCCATAAACAATTTGGAAAATTTCAGAAAAATCTGCTTTAAATTAATGCAACATGTTGTGAACAGGCCTGTTGAGACAAAGGAAGCAGAAAATGAAGATCAGGGAGAGAAGTATGTATTTATATAAATATGATTTCATAAGACATAAAAAAATTTATATCTAATGGCTAAAATAAAGTTTTGCTCTGTTGATGATTTGGGAATTTCTTAGTGTAATTAATTTTTTTAATCCACAGTAATCATCAAAACCAAAAAAGTGACAATAATCCAATTCAAAGCAGGTATGAAATCTTTTAAATAATGTGAAAAATGATTATATTTACTTGCTAAGATTAAAACTTTTGAGGATGTTGATACATTTTTGAACAAAAAGTAACTAATAAATATCTTTAACAGTTCTGAAGACATGAAGGAAGAAACCAACAAACAGCAAGTCGATCAGTAAGAAATATTCATATTATGATGGAATATGTCTCAATATTTCCTCTGTTGATTCATTATTGTTTATAATAACAATAATGAATTTGAACCAATATAATTTTTACTCGGTAGAAATCTTTCACAAGAAGATGAAGAAAATACACCTGAAAACAAGTAAGCATTTGAACAATTTTAAGAAATATTTTAGATTGAATGAATAATAGCCCATAAACAATTTGGAATATTTCAGAAAAATCTGCTTTAAATTAATGTAACATGTTGTGAACAGGCCTGTTGAGACACAGGAAGCAGAAAATGAACATCAGGAAGAGAAGTATGTATTTATATAAATATGATTTTATGAGATGTACCACAATGTAAAATATCTAACGGCCTAATTAAAGTTTTGCTTTGTTGATGATTTGAGACTTTCTTAATGTTATTTTTTTGATCCACAGTAATCATGAAAACCAAAAAAGTGACAATAATCCAATTCAACGCAGGTATGAAATCTTAAATAATGTGGAAAATGATTATATTTACTTGCTAAGATTAAAACTTTTGAGGATGTTGACACATTTTTGAACTAAAGGTAATTAATAAATATTTTTAACAGTTCTGAAGACATGAAGGAAGAAACCAACAAACAGCAAAGCGATCAGTAAGAAATATTCATATTATGATGGAACATGTCTCAATATTTCCTCTGTTGATTCATTATTGTTTAAAAAAAATAAACAATTTTAACCAATATAATTTTTACTCTGTAGAAATCTTTCACATGAAAATAAAGAAAATACACCTGAAAACAAGTAAGCATTTGAACAATTTTAAGAAATATTTTAGATTGAATGAATAATAGCCCATAAACAATTTGGAAAATTTCAGAAAAATCTGCTTTAAATTAATGCAACATGTTGTGAACAGGCCTGTTGAGACAAAGGAAGCAGAAAATGAAAATCAGGAAGAGAAGTATGTATTTTTATAAATATGATTTCATAAGACATAAAAAAAAATTTATATCTAATGGCTAAAATAAAGTTTTGCTCTGTTGATGATTTGGGAATTTCTTAGTATAATTGTTTTTATTTTAATCCACAGTAATCATCAAAACCAAAAAAGTGACAATAATCCAATTCAAAGCAGGTATGAAATCTTTTAAATAATGTGGAAAATGATTATATTTCCTTGCTAAGATTAAAACTTTTGAGGATGTTGATACATTTTTGAACAAAAAGTAACTAATAAATATCTTTAACAGTTCTGAAGACATGAAGGAAGAAACCAACAAACAGCAAGTCGATCAGTAAGAAATATTCAAATTATGATGGAACATGTCTCAATATTTCCTCTGTTTATTCATTATTGTTTATAATAACAATAATGAATTTGAACCAATATCATTTTTACTTGGTAGAAATCTTGCAAATGAAAATAAAGAAAATACACCTGAAAACAAGTAAGCATTTGAACAATTTTAAGAAATATTTTAGATTGAATGAATAATAGCCCATAAACAATTTGGCAAATTTCAGAAAAATCTGCTTTAAATTAATATAACATGTTGTGAACAGGCCTGTTGAGACAAAGGAAGCAGAAAATGAAAATCAGGAAGAGAAGTATGTATTTATATAAATATGATTTCATAAGACATAAAAAAATTTATATCTAATGGCTAAAATAAAGTTTTGCTCTGTTGATGATTTGGGAATTTCTTAGTGTAATTTATTTTTTTGATCCACAGTAATCATCAAAACCAAAAAAGTGACAATAATCCAATTCAAAGCAGGTATGAAATCTTAAATAATGTGGAAAATGATTATATTTACTTGCTAAGATTAAAACTTTTGAGGATGTTGATAAATTTTTGAACAAAAGCTAACTAATAAATATCTTTAACAGTTCTGAAGACATGAAGGAAGAAACCAACAAACAGCAAGTCGATCAGTAAGAAATATTCATATTATGATGGAATATGTCTCAATATTTCCTCTGTTGATTCATTATTGTTTATAATAACAATAATGAATTTGAACCAATATCATTTTTACTCTGTAGAAATATTTCACAAGAATATGAAGAAAATACACCTGAAAACAAGTAAGCATTTGAACATTTTTAAGAAATATTTTAGATTGAATGAATAATAGCCCATAAACAATTTGGAAATTTTCAGAAAAATCTGCTTTAAATTAATGTAACATGTTGTGAACAGGCCTGTTGAGACACAGGAAGCAGAAAATGAACATCAGGAAGAGAAGTATGTATTTATATATATATATGATTTTATGAGATGTACCACAATGTAAAATATCTAATGGCCTAATTAAAGTTTTGCTTTGTTGATGATTTGAGACTTTCTTAATGTTACTTTTTTGATCCACAGTAATCATGAAAACCAAAAAAGTGACAATAATCCAATTCAAAGCAGGTATGAAATCTTAAATAATGTAGAAAATGATTATATTTACTTGCTAAGATTAAAACTTTGAGGATGTTGATAAATTTTTGAACAAAAGGTAATTAATAAATATCTTTAACAGTTCTGAAGACATGAAGGAAGAAACCAACAAACAGCAAAGCGATCAGTAAGAAATATTCAAATTATGATGGAATATGTCTCAATATTTCCTCTGTTGATTCATTATTGTTTCTAATAACAATAATGAATTTGAACCAATATCATTTTTACTCGGTAGAAATCTTGCAAATGAAAATAAAGAAAATACACCTGAAAACAAGTAAGCATTTGAACAATTTTAAGAAATATTTTAGATTGAATGAATAATAGCCCATAAACAATTTGGAAAATTTCAGAAAAATCTGCTTTAAATTAATATAACATGTTGTGAACAGGCCTGTTGAGACAAAGGAAGCAGAAAATGAACATCAGGAAGAGAAGTATGTATTTTTATAAATATGATTTCATAAGACATAAAAAAATTTATATCTAATGGCTAAAATAAAGTTTTGCTCTGTTGATGATTTGGGAATTTCTTAGTGTAATTAATTTTTTTGATCCACAGTAATCATCAAAACCAAAAAAGTGACAATAATCCAATTCAAAGCAGGTATGAAATCTTTTAAATAATGTGGAAAATGATTATATTTCCTTGCTAAGATTAAAACTTTTGAGGATGTTGATAAATTTTTGAACAAAAGGTAAATAATAAATATCTTTAACAGTTCTGAAGACATGAAGGAAGAAACCAACAAACAGCAAGTCGATCAGTAAGAAATATTCATTTTTGATTTAACATGTCTCAATGTTTCCTCTGTTGATTCATTGCCTTCTTTAACAGATATAAAGCAGGTAATGAGCTCTTCCTCCTTTCCTGTCAGCCTACTTTGAAAAAGGGACCCTAGAGCCCACTAAAAGACCCCTAGTGGGGCGATAAAAATAAAAAAAATGCTGCATTGACTGTTCACTGATAATATTCACAATGTTTATTTTCTAAATGTATTTCTTGACTCTTCTGTAAACAAAGTTTTTGTCTTTAATCCAGTCTGACTCAGATGGAAGCATATTACAAAGGAGAACTTAGAAAGAAAGAGTGAGTATTGTGCATTATATATCAACAAAATCCACAAACGACATTATTACCGTATTTTTCAGACTATAAGCCGCTACTTTTTTCCCACGCTTTGAACCAGGCGGCTTATATTATTTCTGTGGATTTTTCTTCAACCACCAGGGGGCTCTTTAGCAGGAAGTGAATCATCGGAAGTCAAAATTGGAAATCAAAGAAGAAAGTGCTGATTTTCATTTAGAACAAGCACATGCTAGCAGCAGGCACAATGGAGAAATTTCTACAAACTCGTGCAGCTTCAAAGTTTGAGGGCTATCGACCTGACAGCACAGGGGGGAAATGGGCTCTTTGCACCTGCCGCGCTGACCTCACAACCGCTGTCTTTTTTCCACTTTTAGTTACCATGACAGCTAGAAAAGACAAAGTCGTATTTCAGACGCAAATAAAACAATACTATACACTTTGTTGTCTTCCTAATATAATGAATGGGCTTTTAAGTTTTTGTGGATTTCCAAGCGGTCCTGAATTAAGAAGAAGGTGGCTTGTAAATATTCCGTGCTACCAGTTAAAGCGAAGGCCCCACAGCAAAGTTTACAGCCTTCATTTCACTCCAGATCAGTTTCTTCAGCCTAAAGAAGAAGGTAAAGGAGCCGTCCTTTGTTATTTCCATGGAATCACTTCTGTATTCAGCCTGAAAGAGCGAATGTATGGGAACGAGAGCAGACCAGAGCCAAGACACCCGAGAAACTGATCTGCCTGTACACACCGCTGTAAAACACCGTCCTGCTTCACAAGAAGCATGCAAAACTAATAAAGCAAAATAACACGGAGACCTTAAGGAACACGGACATATTTTTCTAAAAGCAACAACTTTGAAGCTGAACCGTCAGCTGAACTAGAACTCTGACACCAGAGCTGCTCTACTGTTAAGCTATGGGCTTGTTGTACTTCATGCTGTGGAAGCAAAAAGCCTGAACCTAAAGTCCCCCATTACTTGGTCTCTGACACTAACAACAATAAAGTCACGTAATATACTTGAACATAAGGTAAAAACATTGTCTGTTAAAATGGATGAAAAATGTTTAGATACTTAAACAGCACATTTTTACAAAAAAAATGTCAGAGAATATTGCCCTAGCATAAGCTAATGTTAGCCACAAAGTTTAAAGAAAGTAAAACTTGCGTTCCTATCTGTGAATGTATAAGGAGGCGTACATCTTAAAACCTTTCTCCAGCTTACTTATTGGGGCTTCGATGTACATCATCAACTGTTACCTTGGACAAGCCCTGCAAACACTCACTGTAAAGTGCCATTTTCAATAGATCGGAAACGATTGAGCCGCTTTTCCCCGAACTCGGAAGCTGATGTGCAAAGAGCCCATAGAACCGCTGCATGAGACATTCATATCAAAATCTGCTCTAATTCAACACAGTTTGGAAGAGATCTAACTCCTCTTTCAGTTAGATCTGTTCATGCATGTCTTTATGAAGATATGCAATTATGTCCGAAAATGAAAGAGCAAAATCCACAGAATTGTGCATATTAAAATCTCCGAAATATATGGGTTTATTTATCTGTTTGCAAAACAGATATATAAGCCCACACATATAAGTAATACAACAGAATGGACATAATATCTGACAGACATTGTACATGCACAAAATATTTATTTATTTGAAAAAAAATCTAATATTAAATAGAGTATAAGACAAGTAGGTAATATTATTTGACATTTGTTTTTCATGATCAGGTTGGGTGAGAGGAGGTTGAACATTTTCAACAATTTGGTGCTTAGTTATCTACATAAAAGCATTTCAACTTCTTTCCATAAGAAATATTGACATTGAAAAATGTACACAAAGTTTGAAAAGCAGTAATTTTTAGTTCTTTAATTTGTATTTTCTGCAGATATACTATTACAAAGATAAGGAAGGAATTGGAATCACTGAAAGACAGGTACTGTACATGGAAGCCATTCACAAAGAATTGTTCATGTCTCATTAAATCCAGGGAGGAAATGGTTTTTACTATATGCATATTTTATTTTGACAGACTGGCACAAGACATGGCTGTTTCAATAAAGACAGGAGACACTGAGAGCATGAATGACCCAGTCAGTAAAACCAGACTGACAGAAATGTATGACAGTCTAAAGCTGGAGAAGTGGACTGGAATCAAAGATCTTCTGAAATCCAATAAAACCAGTCCAGAGTTTACAAGGGCTTTGGTTCAGGTAAACTGAGATTGTTGTTTTTTACATGGATATCTTTTGATTTAACTTTGTTTTTTATTTGTTTAACACTCCAACACACTGTTGCAGAAAACCTTTAAAGAAGCAGCAGAAGAAATGATAAGAAAAAAGCATCAAATAGAGGAGACTTTTGGATCAACTGAGTGCAGCGGTGGACAGGAACATCAAAAGGTATCCAACCTGAGGACCATTTTCTCCACCGCAAAACAAAAACTGTTTTGAAAAGAAGAATCCATCTTACAAGAAGGTCATGCTTGAAATTAGTTACAAAAATGTAATTGGTTAAAATACAAGAAACTGGAGACAATCAGAATCAGAAAATAACCCTAACGGTTAAGGTGGTTTTCATTGAAAGTGTCACATTGAAAAGAGATCAGATCAAATAAAAAGAATTTAGAAAATAAAATTATTCTTCTGAGTGCAAAAAGCAGACCTGAAGTGATGTGATACGCTTTACCTTCCTGGTTCATATGTTCCAGGTTGAAGGTTACAGAAAGCTGGCAGTTCACAATCTGCAGTTGGCTCTGTACCACAGCAACAAAGATCTTCTGAAGGTAAATCAGGACCAAAAAAATTAAAGAGTTTGATTTAAAAGGCTTATAATGTAAGTTTAACAAATTTCTCCTTGGCAGAGTCCCTTTCCTAAATATGAAGGTGAAAAAGCTGAAGATGTGATGGTAAACCTGAGACGTCTGACCTCGGAGTGCTACTGGTTGGGATGTTTGATCGCTTTAAACAATCCGCCTCTTCAGCCAGACTGGGAGAGTCAACATTATATGAAAAACTCCTGGAACATTTTCCCTCAAAGGCTCAAAGATTCTGATAAATAGAAAAAGAACAACATGCATGCATTTCTTTCATGCAGTTTTAGTTTCCTGAAAGCACAAATTAGGCTTCATTGAAAAAAAGATAAATATTGATCAAATGTTATTCATTTGAAAGAAAATGCATGCAATGTAAATTATTATTCTCATTGTAGGTTTTTTTGTGCTTTCATGTTTTTTTCTCAGTATTGTTCTATCAAATGCAATTGTTGTAGGTGTTGGTAATAAAATAAAAGCTTTATGAGTGAAAGAATTTACTTTAGAATTACAATTAATTTCTGTCTGTGACAGATCAAGTTTTGTCTAGCCAAATAAAATGTCTTCAGTCTCTTTATCTTGCTTCCTTTCTGCCTAAACTCATCCTAATATTAAATAAAATTGTGACTTTTTCAGAAAAAAAATATTTTTTTCTGAAAAAAAAATACATTTTTTCTGGACTTTCTGGTGCCTAAACAGGAAAACAATAATTTTTTATAGGAATGAGTGATCTTGGCTTTTGTACATCCCACTGTTGAATTTATGCTAATACTATAACAAAGATCAACATTTAAAGAACTGCTGCTCAGCAAGAAAAGGAAGACAGAAGAATAGTATTCAATTTGATTTTTATTGAAATTCAATTTCACTTCAAAGCTTTCCCAAATGGAGTAGTGCCTGGCATTTATGTGAATGCTGAAATTAAAACAAGTATGGAGACATTAATCATACAATTTTTTATGATCTGTATATATGTTGGCTTAAATGATTTTATTGATTACACCAGTGACGTGCGGTGAGGTTCATAGCTGGTGAGGCACTGACGTCATCAGAATCAGATTTGCAAATAGATGCATAGATTGACAGCAGTTTACAGGTTATGTTTCACTTCTGCATCCTTACACATACAAACTGTAGCTCACAAAACACACATTTCCTTAAAAAACAAAACAAAAAATCACTATCTCTATTATAATCTATCGCTGCACTTGACTTGCTTCCCGAATCGTTTAGCCTAGCTCGCTGTCACTTACTCGGCAGTTGAGGAGTGAACAAGACGAACGTCTGGGATCTTGAGCGCCCCCTGCCATGAGGCAAGAGAACTGCCTGCCTCACCTCGAACCTGTTCTCTGCCGTTTATAATCGCTCATTACACGAAACACGTTACACAAACACAGTTGGTGACAAAAAGCACTGTACATTATATACATAAGCTAAATTATTGGAAATAAGTTCACATATTAAATTTGTTTAAACCATTTTATTGACGCCGTACAGCAACATGCTCTCTCCGCTTAGCAGCCAGCGCAGAGCCAGGGGTTGCGCAATCCAAGGTGAGGCAGAGCTCGCTGCTGCCTCACCGGCATCGCTTCCAAGCATTTGAATGGGAAAATAAGAAAATTCAGCCATTTTGAACAAATAAAAATCGAAATTGGTGAAGCTACATGAAAAATAAATATTTTTTAGTACAAACCACCGGATGAATATAACAATTTTAATTACTTTATGATTATATATTTTCTTTCTTTCCATGATGGCTGGTGAGGCACTGCCTCACCTGCCTCCCCTGACCGCACGTCACTGGATTACACCATTGTTATAATACACTTAAAGAAACCTCCACCACATGGACAATAGAAACTAAAACGATACTATTACCAAGGCATTCTAACTTCTACTAATTTAGGGCAGGAGTTAAGATATGAGTAAATTATGAGCAGGATTTGTCAGAAAGAAGTGTTTCTCAAAACAGCAACAACTTATTTCCATCATTCATGCACTGATTACATAAACTTTTATTCAAGGTCTTGTAAAATTTTAGGTGAAAACTTAGCCCACGAGGCTGGGTGGTCTCAAAGCACTGGTGCAAAAAATGTTTTACACAATATTTCATCATGATTGTTTAGTGTTTAGCAACTGTGTGCTAAAATAAAGGGTAGGAACAGCAGCCAGTTTCGATGTTTAATATAAATAAGTGAAGAGGTCACTTATGTGCCCAGTGACTTCTTCTCAACTGTTCTTTCAAATCCCAAATTCCACTAACATGTCTTAAAGTCATCTAAATATTTTAGTGTTTTTGAACCAACACTGACAGCATCTTCTGCATCACCATCAATGACACATTCTCTGTCTGTGGTCATGAAGTCAATGTTGACTATTTGTTTCTCCCCACTAATCAGGTTTGTCCCAGTAGCTGTTATCTCTGTGGAGCCAAAGTCAATTTCCAGTTTGAATTTACTGCCTCCAGTCACGTCTACAATGAATGAACCAACTTCTTCCACTCCCCACTCATCTACATACACTGCATCTTTTCTTAATGAGCAGAAGAATCTCAGTTTCATTTCCTGATGGAGCAACTTCTGATCACCCTGATGGAAGTTTTGAACCTTTTGATAGTGAGAGGCATCAGGATGCATTGTTTGCTTGTTCCCCTTCATTGTGTTTATGTGAAAAGATAATTAGTTTCTGGCGTTTTCCTAATTGCTATTTGCCAATGTTATGACTCAGTGGGCAAGAGTCAGAGGTTGACTTCTCTTAACCACCACTTGCCTCAGTTACAGCTGAAGGTGGTGCTCTGCTTGCTAAAGGAAATGATGTCAGAAATGAGAAGATCCATTCTGCTGAGACATCATTGCCTGTGACTTGTGAAGCACTCAATAACCCCTTAACCCTCACCCCGTCAATCACCAATCAAAATGGGGGGCTCTAGGCTCCCTAATGAAAGTGTCATAATGGACGCTGGCAGAAACTCAAAGCATCTCTAGCAAAATATTTTGAGTTAGACACTGTAAGGTTTAGGAAACAACCCTTGTTCTCCTATGACAGTGGTGCCCTGATGCCCAACCAGGCAGTTGATCGATAATTTTTGTTGGTTTAGTTAACAGGGAGTGGGTTGGATTTTGCTGCTTACTTCTCTGGCCCTTATTTGGTTCAGAGTAAAGTGTCAAATACAAACCATGTCATTTCTACACCTGACCACAGAAAGACATGGTTATACCACATGAACATGTTGAAATGCTATCATCTAAGGGAGACCGGATCATGAGAGAATTTGGAGAGAATCCAAGAAACTGCTATCCCTGTGGTTTCCTCTGTGGTTTGTGCTATGCCTTGGCTGGATGAGTTAGCTTGGTTTCCAAAAGAAAACTCCAGTAAGCTGGCAAACTCTGAGTTTCTTGCCAATGTAACAACTCATTTTTCACTTCTGGCTACATCACAGCAGGATGACCTATGTGCCTTGTGACATGGTCATAATCTTACTTTATTTACCTTATTTTCCAGACTATAGAGTGCACATCACTATAAGCCACACCCACAAAGTTTGTTTTTTTTAAAAACTGGAAACATACAGTACAGACCATGTACTACTGTACATATATAAGCCGCTGGTATCTCCGCCGCTCTTGGTTTTTCACAAGGACGTAGCAGAGGGCTGGCTCCTAATAAATCTGTCAGTAAGGATGCAGCCCGCCGTCTCCAAGGCTGAACCATGGATTCATTCACACTGAGCTTACTACGTGCAGCTCCTCTATTTCGGAGATCGATAGCCCTCAACTTAAAAGCTGCACCATATGAACTTATTCATATTATTTCTTTGATGAGGGGTTATGAGTTTGAAGGCATTTCTCTATCGTGCCTACTGCTAGCATGTGCTTATTCTTAATAAAAAGCAGCGCTTTCTTCTTTGATTTCCAATTTTGGCTTCCAATGATTCACTTCCGCATGGTTCATTATTAGCAGATTGGTAAGAATTATACTTTCAAGTTGTATTTATATTCACCATCATGCACTGTCCATCTGCACAGCTAAAGAGTCACCATACTGAAATAAAGATGCTAAAGAATTAAACTAAATATCTTTTTTAAGAATACCTCTTCTTCTGGACCCAGAAATTAGGATTTTTTTTTTTCTGAACAAATATGGTGTTGTCCCAAGAATACAACAAAAAATATGTAATGCAAGTGTCACATTTTTTAAAGAAAATGGTCACTGAGGTTTTGTACGTCCGAGAAAGAAAAGCAAGAACAAAAGAGAAAGATTTAATTTATTTTTTATTGAAATTCAACATCACCTTTACAACCTTTTCCAACTAATATTTCTGTAACATTTATGTGAGTATTACAGTAAAAGTATAAACTAATCAAAAATCACCTTTTATTTTTGTATTTGTTCTCAGTAGTTAATTTTAAATTTTAAATGATTTCATTGACACAATACAGTTGAAATACACTCAGAGAAATCCCCACCAGCAGGAAGTAATGTAGAAAAACCCAATAAAAATTACATCTGTCCCATAATTTCTAATTTTGACAAATTTATAGCAGAGGTTATATGAGTGCATCAGCTACAACATATTTTAAAAAGAGACATTTTTAAAGACTCACTGCTAATCTCCATTATTCATTTATGGAATTCATAAACCATAATTGTAGATCATGAACATTTTTATGTGAAGCTTTAGCCCATTATGTTAAGTGGTCTCATAGTATTGGTGAAAAAACTATGTTTTTTACAAAATTACACATTAATCATATGTTTAATTTAGCCAGTAAGTGCTTAAAACTGTCTTAGTGATGATAGAATTTTTGACTTTTAAGAGTCCATTCATGCACAAGATGATTTTTCTTCTTAATTTCTGACAACCCCATATTCAACATCTATGTCTTGAAGATCTGTCACATACTGAATTATTGTGTGGACAACGTAAGTGTCAGAGCATCTATTATGCTTTAGCATGTTTTAATCAGAGTAATCTGGAGGACCTGACTGCTCTGTTCCAACACCGACATCATCTTCTGCATCACCATCAATGACACATTCTCTGTCTGTGGTCATAAAGTCAATGTTGACTATTTGTTTCTCTCCAGTAATCAGGTTTGTCCCAGTAGCTGTTATCTCTGTGGAGCCAAAGTCAATTTCCAGTTTGACTTTACCGCCTCCAGTCATGTCTACAATGAATGAACCAAGTTCTTCCACTCCCCACTCATCTACATACACTGCATCTTTTCTTAATGAGCGGAAGAATTTCAGTTTCATCTCTGCCTGGTCTGCTCTTGCTGGAGAACAAAGGAACTCTTTAGTATCCTCTGAACCAAGATCTTCACCTTCTTCCACCAGTTTCCTGAAAATATCTCGACTCAGTTCCACACCTTTGGCTCTAAATTTCTTTCCTTCCTTATGTTTGCTCTCATCAAACTTTTCACAAACAGCAAATCCATAAGTATAGGAACTTTTCCGAGAAGTCACAACATCTGGGTTTCTACCAAACTCTACAGCTCCCCTCATAATCGCCTCCTGAGCTCTGAAAGGACACAGAATTTGACACTGTTGTCCAAACTGGTCAGTAATTTCCTGCTGCAGTATTTTACTCTGAGCGTACCCACCCACTAGCAGAATGTACTTGATGTTGACATTACAGTCAAAGATTTCGTTGAGATTCTCAGTGATGCCCTCCAGACTTTCATCAAAGAAAGATCTCATTTTGTCTCTTGAGATTTTGATGAATTCACCATCCCAGGAAACACCAAGTTCTGACTGAACAAAGTTTTCTGTGTCTGATTTTTCTTTAGCTAATGATCCCAGTGCGAATGGGCAGGTGATCTGAATATCTTTATCAACCTGTTTAAGGTAGGTAAAATCATGCATAATTCTCTGAGCTGCACTGGGAGAGTTTTGTTCAAATTCATCCCAGACTCCTTCAGGAAATATCTCTCTGAGAAACTGTTTAAATTTTCTGTCTACAGTTTGTCCTCCCAGATCATTTCCAGAGACCTTGTGCAGCTCCTTCAGGGCTCCTCCACCCAGGACTTCATGAACAGTGATGTCAATAGTTCCTCCTTAAATAGACAGAGGGAATAATACAGAAGAATAGTTTAATAATCCAAAGAATCACATTTACAATATTCAAGTTTCAGTAATTTTAGTTCACAACCGATATCAAAAAATTCCTCTCATATCTGATAATATTCCTCTCTGTAAAGACGGTAAAAATGCTTTGTGAATTAATCAATAACACATTGCATCAGAATCACAGAGACATTACCTCCACAGTCAACAACGATGTACTGAGTCCCTGGACACTGATCCAGTGACTCTTCATCGTGCTTCTCAGAGATGAAACCATCTGATGGAAGCTTCTTACACCAGATTGAAGCAGCTTCTGGTTCCAGTGCCATCACCAGTTTGTCCTCATCACCTTCTGTTACAATACCTGCCTACAAAAAGACAAACTTTCATCCATCTGAACATTTAGAACTTAATTGGTCTCTATAAATCCTGATGTTACCTGAATTGCAGCTTTTCTCATGAACTGTTTAGATGAAAGATCCCAGATGGCAGGAACCGTCAGCACCCAGGTGAAGTCAGAGGCCAACAAGATTTTCCCTTTTGTGTTTCGGCTGATTGTTCTGAGTGCATCTTCTTTAAGAAATCTCAGGGATTCTGAGAAAACCTTCAATGCTTTCATAGACTTTCCAGTGGCATCTTTAATCTCCAGATTACTGCTGAGTTTCTGGAGATTAAAGTATTATTTAGATGTTAGATACAAAATGTAGTGCAGACACTGTACTCTTAACATTCATCTTCCATTTTGTCAAGCAACACGTTTAACCAGAAATAGTTATGTAATTTACTCATTTACGTGAATGTTCCTTTAATGTTTTCCAGATCTCCATTCTGTCTCCTTTTGATGTTCAGATGTTTTATCACACAATTTACTAGAGATTGTTTGCTGTGAGTTTAAGTGAACTCTTAGCTGAAGATCAACCTAATTGCCTCCAATTTAATGTGTGGACATCATTGTACATTTATACAATGCATATGCAACATTTGTAAGTATAAAAGTTATTGTTCATACTTACTTTGCTGTAGAGGGCCATCTTGAAGTCTTCAAAGAAGTAATGCTTCTTTGCTTCTTCTCCGGTCATTTCCTTGTATGCCATTTTGGCTTCATAGCCAAAACTCAGACATTTTTCATCTTCATTAAACAAAATGCAGGTTGGAGTCTTTGGGGTGTCAAATCCATACTCCTTCCCCCACCTTGGCAAGTATGGATCACTTTTTTCCTGTCCTTTCGTGATATTAAAGGCATACCCACTAAATGCAGTGCCAAAGTCAATTGCTATAACAAATGAGTCACCCATTGCAGAAAGAAACGACAACCAGTCAAGATAAGGGAAAATGTCACTCTACCAGTAAGCAGCAGTCAGGCTGCATTTATTTATCTCTCTGTAAACCACACCTCTTTCTTCTGCTCTACGTCACATCCATTTACAGAGATGTTCATTTTTAATATTTCATTCTCTGAACAATAAATTTATACAGAATGACGTGTACAATTAAATAGTTTCAAGGCATATTTCATTTTTAGACATGTTGAATAAATAGATTGGAAAGGACAAACTTACATGTTTACAGAAATAACTATGATGTTGAAATCCTGTAGACTCCTTGATTTGGTCCATATAAAGTGTTCAAACTTAGAATCCCATTGAACAAAGAAGTGGCTTGTTGTAATTTTAAGTCTTATGATGGAATTAAGTTATACATGTTACATCCAGTATTTTACATTCAAAAACAAAGTGTATGGATACCAATAACTTATATAAACTTTTCTGTATATTGTCTAAAATCAAACCAAAAATATGTAATTAGTTTTACAATTAAAGAAAGATTGTTCCGTGAAATGATACGAGGATTCCCGGAGCAATTAACTGACTCTGGTTTCCTAATTAAAATATTGTTTTAAACTGAAAATTAAAAAAACTGAAACAGAAAAACATGTTTTTAAGAGGTGGGTGTCGTAGGAATTTTGTTAGCTTTCAGTTTCTCTTTCTTTCATCTTTCCTGTTTAACAACTCTTAATTTAGAGGAAAACTGAATCATTGGTTTGTTTCCAGTTTGTTCAGGTGTTTTTTCATGTGCCTTTAGTGGTTAATTTCCTACTTTTTTCATCCAAATACCAAGAACATTATTCTCAAAAGGCCTTTGAGTTTATGTGTACAAAATTTATTGCAAATATAGAGTAATAAAATGTTTGCTAAAAGTTGTTTTCATTTTTATGTTTTAATTCAATGATTTCAAGCCCTTTTGATGTTTTCTTGACAGCTTTTGTTCAGATGCTAGAACTGCACAATCAGATGTACAATGTGATTATCATTATCATATTGCACCAGCAATATATGCCATTATACAGTAATATGTTTCTAATTTTTAAGCAGAGCAGCAGGATGTTTCCACAGCAAATGCTCTGTGCTGATTTGAACACAAAGCATGTGCAAACAAATCTGAAATGCTATTTTTATTCTGATGTAATATTTTACCAGCCCATGCTTTGAATTGATCATAAACTGAGCAGAACATTTTATAAAATAGCCTGAACACCACTGGCCAATAGATATGCTTAACATACTATAGAGTGAATTTAAAATGGAAGTACAATTTGAAATTGTAACATTTTTAAATGATTAGGATATCATATTCAGCCACAGGTGGTGTGACAAGAAGGCTCAACCTGCCGTTTTATTCATTTAAATATAATGAATACTCACTTGGAAGCTTTGAGGATCAACAACTTTTAACTTTAAAACTGGCTTAACAATCACTGCTTCCTCATTGTTTCATGACGATGTTCTCCGTTCAAAGGAAAACTCTGTTCAAAGTGAAATTTAAAGTGTCAGCTGCATATCAGCTGTTTCCAGTAGGTAAGAACCAGTTCTGTGACAAGCAATGACTGACAGGAAGATGAGTTTGTTTGCTTGCTGTTATTTTATTTTATTTTTTGCTTGTTTGTTTGTTTGTTTTTTTACAAACATCATTTTTGGTTTCAAAATGTCAGGATCAATATCAGTCCTCACTTAGACTCAATGGGGTTAAAGACCACAGAGCATCTTAGAGATGTTGGGTGTATTTCTGGACCCAGATCTACATTTTGAAGATCAGAAAAACTGATTTAATGGGTTAATTATTCCAAAACCATCTGTAAAGGTATCCAAATCGGGCAGCTGCAGCTCATCCAAAAGGCTGCTACCAAATTCCTGACCAACACTAGAAGAAAATTATATCACTTTTTTATTTGTCAGGGCAGCAGAGAGAACCATAGGCTGCCCACCATGGGACAGATTTACACTTCCAGGCTCTGCAGGAAAGTTATGGACATTATAAATGACTCTTCACACCCTGGCCATGGTCTCTTCCAGCTGCTGAGATACAGAGCAATAAAAATCAGGACAAATCGCCTAAAAAACAGTTTCTATCCGATGGCAATCATGGCACTAAATTCAAAGGTATAAGAACTTCTGCTCTTGACACCACTCTGTTAAAAAAGTAAATTCTGTTCACTCTGCGACACCTCCAGGTGCTGCAACCATCTTCTGATGTCTATTTATTTCTCATTTTGTGTTTTGCTTCTTAATCTTTTTATGTATGTATATGAATATTGTGTGTTGTTTTATGTGTATATAACCTGCAATTTAACTTAAGTCAAGCACCGGCTCAATCTCGTTGTAATCTGTTGATGACAATGACAAATAAATCTTATCTTATCTTATTTTTATGTCACTGCAGTGATGATTGTCTATAAAGCACTAAATGTATGAACCATGTTGACCACTGCTACTACTCAGTGTTTCCAGAACCAGAATGAAACTAGCCAGGCTAACATTTAGTGTCCATGTTCCTCAGCTCTGGAACAAACTCCTGTTGGTTGTTATAGATCAGGACTGAAAACATTATTCAGCTTTTGATCAAAAATCAGGCTAACAAATTGTTTAGTATCGGCTTCTTTTATGTTTTAATATCTGTATTTAACATTTGTTTTCTTTTATGCAACACCTACTGTATGTGTTTATGTGTGTGCTTCTGATTCTTGCCTTGCCTCATTACTGTTTTCTGTTTCCCTTTTTGATGTGGCTATTTGATTAGTCACAAACAGGTTTGAAAAATAATTTTGATTCAGAGGAAATACTTTACCAGCATTTGCTTTGAAATGACAATGAAAGTTTTTGTAATCTTGAATCTTTTTTGGTTTCAAAATTTTGTGAATGAATTGAAGACAAATCCTGTGGTTTCTGACAGACAAATCTATCAGACAAATCCAAAAAAACATGAAAACTAAAAAACCCAAAAGGTTGATCATAAAGACTGATAAGTTTGAAGTTCAGCAGTACGTAACCCGACCATGCTGTTTCCTTTACAGCTTCAATAATTTTCCTCCAAATGTCTCGTTACTTGGTGTTTTATTACATGAACCATATTCTGTCCCTCTGATTAGCTCTAAATAAACTGGTGAAGCATACTGAAAACAAGCATGGAACAGCTTCATGGTTTTTTAATACCACTGAAATTAAATTTAAAAAAAAGAGGAATTACCAGCATAGCCAAACTACACCAATCATGTTGTCCTGCAAAATTACATCTTTTTCTACATAACAGAAGCAGATATAATGTTTCGAGGGAAGATGTCCCAAGGATCCATCGAAGGAACGAGGTTCCTCCAGTCCGGCTGAAGAGGAGGATTGTTTAGAGCCATCAAGCAGCTCAGCCAGTAGCATTCAGATATCAGAGGTCTCAGATCCTCCTTCACTTCCTCTGAGTACGGACCTCCAAGTTCAGGAAAACCAGTCTGTAGAGAAAATATTCAATGTTACCTGTTTATTGTTCACGTTTATCTCCAAATGATCTGTTCTGTTTGGGTTCCAACGCTCTAACATCTATCCCACATACAGTACCTTCAGAAGTTCTTCTTTGTTGGTGTGGAACAGAGCCATCTGCAGGTTCTGAACTGTTAGCTGTCTGTACTCTTTAACCTGGAACACAGGAACCACACTGATGCTGTAAAACTCTGTTTCCAGAGAGAAGCAGATTACTGCAGGGAAGATTACTGTCCTACAGTCCAATACCTTCTGTGGAGCCTGTCCACTGCTATATTCATTGAGTCCAAATGCCTCTTCAATCTGCTGCTTCTTTTTGTTTGCTTCACCTGCTGCAGTCCTAAAGGTTTCCTGAAGTTCAAATTTAAGACATTAAAACTGGATCATAGCCTAGCAAAGGAAAATTAATACTTGGGTTTTAGGTTAATGGTCTTTTTTTCAGCAAACTGTATTCATTGGATGTCAAACGCAATCAATGTACACATGCAAAGAGGCTGGCCAGGTTGAAGTGTTCTTGAGTCAATGAGGGGAAACTAGGAACTAATCCCTTCTTTCTTCATTAGCTGCAGTTTGCATGATTTTAGTTTGGCCTCTTATCACAGATGAACAGATCATGTACAACACATCACTTTAACTCAGCAAGGAGCTAAGCAACGGTGATTTGAAAACAAACAGCAATTTCAGTTTCTGGAAAAACACCTGTATTTGCAAAATCAAAATATACATAGATGTTAATATACAAAAAATAATAAAGTCTTCTCAACAAATACATTGTTCTTCATCTTATTAAGTAGGCTATTTTCAGTTCAAGTATGTTACATATTAAACAAAGCACATAAACTACTTATTGAAACCTTGGCAGCAGTTTACTGTACCTGAATCAAACCTTGAACAACCTTTGTTTGGATGCTTCTGGACTTCAGCTGATCTTTGACTTTAGGCCACTGCAGCAGTTTCAGGTTGTCGTACATCTCAATCAGTCTGGTTTTACTGACCGGGTTGTTCATGCTCTCAGTGTCTCCAGATTTAAATAAATATGACATGGCTGCCAATCTGAATAAAAACACTCTGTGATTAGTTAGGAGAATAGTTTATAACCAGGAAAAAATGTTTTAGTTGACAGGAGGTTCAGTACCTGTCTTTAAACGACTTTAGCTCTTTGTCTTTTTGTTTCTGAGCAACTCTGCAGAAAGAAAAACAAGCAAAGAGGAAGTACTTTG
Organism: Gambusia affinis; assembly: GCF_019740435.1. Taxonomy (NCBI): domain Eukaryota; kingdom Metazoa; phylum Chordata; class Actinopteri; order Cyprinodontiformes; family Poeciliidae; genus Gambusia; species Gambusia affinis. Next base: position 25,349,969 of record NC_057878.1, read on the forward strand.
TTTTACTTTGAAAATAGTTAAGTCAATAAAAATGAAAGCATGCAACAGCGATGGAAATGAACTGTCAAATAAATAATTGATTGTGCAGATATTGACCAACATGTAGTGAAGCATCAGTAAATTGATGCTTGTGTTATTTTTTCATATTATAGGAAAGAAACCTAACATGGTCTTATGAAGCTGCTCTTTAAGCGATGTTTCCATCGTGTAGGATGTTGTGTTTTCTCTTGAAACAGCAAGCTGGGCTGCCAATCTGTTTCAAGAAGAAATCAGATTCAGTCGTTCTACTAAAACTGGAAGAGGCTGCAAACATTAAAAGTTAAAGGACCCAGTAGAAACTTTTACTGGTGAGCAAAAATTCTGCAAGGGCAAATTATTCAAATTAAAATTCAAGTGAAATTTAACGGTCAGGAAGGAAAATCCAACGACATTATTTACAGAAGAAATTTAATCCATAAACAAACTGAAGGAATTAGCTGATGTGAGTTAGGGAAAAATATCATGAAATAAATCAGTAATCAGCATTTAACTGAATGATTAGCTGTAATAACCTTAATATACTTTTCACCTGTCTTTAAATGATTTAAATTCTTTATCTTTTCTTTTTAGAGCAGCACTGTTGGAAAATGAATAATCCAAAGTGATTATTGGAAAAGAAATACAATGTTTTCTGAAATAAACATTAATGAGCTATGAAAGTGATTAACAAATAAAAATACTGTTTATACAAGTAATAAAATATATAAAATTAACATCAAACAAATACAAACCTCACTTCATCCAATTTCTGTTTGTAAAATGTCTCAATCTCAGCCACACTGTAAATAGAAACATCAGAGGATTATGTTTTAACCTTTATGAAACGTAAGCAAAGCTGAGTAAAAAGTTAGTCTGACCCTCAGAACTTCTTATTTTTGAACTTGGTGAAGTTGGTGCAGGCAAATTTATTATATGTTGTCTATTACATTTGCCCATTTCATTTCCTTATAGAAACAAACTTCGATTTTAAATGTAAATCTTTTTGGGGCATGAAGAAGGCAATGGTTTGCTCAAAAATCTGCCTATCTGCATGTGAGATTTTTGCTACTCTTTTGTGACACATTGTGCATAGAAATATTTGTACCATTGCAAACCTGCAACCTTTGCAAAACTAAAACAATTACACAATGTAAGTTGGTGGTGTTGTGACAACTCCAGACTTTGCCTACCTCATTATATTACATTTTGTTATCAGGTGAAATGGGGTTGGGGTAAATTTAACTAGGAACAACTTGGACCCAGTGTTTCCAGTCTTATTTAAAGCTGGCTGGTCCTCATTATCCTGTTTGTTTTACACCATACTCCAATTTTACATTTGCTCTTCTCCAAACATCCACACCACACTGCTGTGTCAAGGTTTATGTTGTGTCCAACTGCCTGGAAACATTTAATCTCACCTGTTAAAAGTTTTTACATTTTAATTTCAAAGCTGCAAATGCAGCACAACTGGAAGAAACACACAAGGTTTGAGTAGAGGATTTAAAAAAAGGTACTACCAAGACAAGAACAGTGTAACAATCATTTAATAAAACAAAAAAAGTGACAGATATTTTAGGAGACTAACAAAATGAATCATCATGTAAATATTGGCAGCTTTCAGATGCAAACTTAAAGAATTAAACAGCTGAAGGATTAAAGTGGAACAGACTCTTTCTCCAACCAGTTCTCTATAAAAACAGAAAGTGGCTTTAAAAACCTTAAACATAGAAACATTGAGAGGAAAACACCAATAATTTCTCCCTAAAAATATCAACATGAATATAAATTTGGATAACCTAAATAAACTACTGAAATACCCACCAACTTTACTCAAGAGGTCAAACTGGAATTATGTTTTGTATTGTATATTGTGTATAATATACACACTCATGGAAGTTCATAAAATAATAGATGTATGTTTCAAAGAGAAACCAACATAATAAGTTATCTTGTATCATAAAGTTTAAATCTGTACAATGTTTCAGTCCCAGCAGCTCCTTTGTTTACTGATTGGACTGTCATTATTTTGTCCTCAGTCCAACTGGAAACAGTGAGTCTGTTGGTCATCCTGAAAAACAAACCCATGAACACAGAAAAGTATCATGAGAAATAATGTTCTACTATTCCTAATAAACTGTAGTCAATGCTCCTCTTCATTTGTGTTTCAGCATCTAAAGAAAGACAACAATCCAATGTTTTCACAGCTGTTATTGTGCATTTTATACCCCCAGTTTTTACCCAACGCTCAGGAGGGGTGCAGCAAATGTCAAGGTCAGGAGAGGGGTCGTCTTTTTGGTTCAGGTTACGTTTATGTGGTCAGTTCGACCCTGCTGAACCGCACACAGAGTCAAAAAACCCTCAGTGTTTTCCCTGTCTCTCAAAACCACAGGAGGATTCATTACCAATAGAAACCTGTGAACAATGAAAAGAGTCCTGACTCTGTGGAGGTTTTCAGAAAGAAACTGTTATTTGTTAACCCTTTTCTGTCATGATTTTACTTTTTATGCTTGTTTTATTGTTGTATAATTTAATGTTGATGTTTATCGTACAGCACTTTGTGATTATATGTCTGTGAAAAGAGCTTATATACTTACTTTTTTTCCATTCCAGTCAATCTGTGTGAAATCAGAAATTAACAGAAACATGTAAAGACAAAAAGAAAACAAAGGAACCATGTGAGACAGACAGAAATAGAAACATGGTTGTTCATATTTCTGCATCATATTATGTTTACTACCTCTGTTTGACTGAGTTCAGCTCATTATCCTTTTGTTTCAGATCAGCTCTGTGAAACAGAAATCATTGTTTCCCATGAGTTATAACACAATATGAAAACAAAACATCAATTAATGTGTAATTCGTTGGTTGAGTTACAGTGAGTCTCATGAAGAACTGTTTTGAACAGTTTAGTGTCATAAAGCTGTTGGTGAAAATAAGATTTGCAGACACCAGATGAAATACTTACTCTGCCTCACCAAGCCTCCCTTTGTACCATGTATCCATCTCAGTGAAACTGCATGAAAATAGAAAATGTGCAGTAAGTTTAGTGTCAGGTGGATTGTAGAGAGAGCTGAAAACTGGAAAAGGAAATATTCCAAATGTTCCCTACCTGACTTTGACTGAGCTCAGTTCATCTTCCTTTTGTTTCAAAGTGAGTCTGTGGGAAAATATTTATTAATGTTTTCCAATTGTAATAAAAATAGGAAAACAAAGTGAGAACTACTGTTCGTAGAAACAGATTTATTATGACTTGTCTTGCAGGAGACCGGCTCATTTTAGTTACTCACTCGGTTCTGTAATAGTTATAGTACTCACCTTGCCTCTTCCAGTCTTTCCTTGTAAAATGAATCCATTTGGGTGAAACTGTGTCAAAGGTAAACAAAATGTCAATTGAAATGTAGAACACAACTGCAAAACAACTTTATTAAGACTTCAAATGTTGAGTTGGTTACAATAACATCAGTCGTAATTTACAATGAATACAGGAAACCTCAGGAATGACAAAACTGAATTGCTAAAACATTTGTTGTGAAAGAAACTGGCCAAGTAATGTAGGACAAACTCACTGAACGTTATTTAATACCATTCGCATGATGCGAGAGTCACAAAATCAAAAACTCATTTAACAGGTCAGATTTAAACTCCATGAAAGATTCATGGTAGAGTTTAAATTAACACTGCATGGACTCAGAGTGGCTCTGAGTCGAACTCTGACAGCAGGCAAACGACAACACAGTTTTATGCCAAGGATAAAAAATGATAAACAACTGATACTGTCTGGCTCCCATAGAGATGCAAGAGAATAACATTCAAAATTGTGTGTGCAACCCAAACTGATCATTTTGTGAGCGTTCTTAAGAACTTAGAATAAAGAGACAACACAACAAGGCTTGCAAATGTTACCTAATACAATTTTCCATCACACATTGTCACTTAACAAAACCTAATTGAGTGAACAATAAGAAGCCAACTATTTGGAACCAGCAGTTTTGTACAGAAGCACGTAGTAATGGGAATACCTGCTTCTTGTTGAGTTGAGTTCATCTTCCTTTTGCTTCAGAGCAGCTCTAAAGGGAAAATACACAGTGAGAAGTATTTTATCTTTGGACCTGAGCACATTATACTACAGACTTAATAGTTGAGTTGCAGTGAGTCTAATGAAGAACTGTTTTGAACAGTTTAGTGTCATAAAGCTGTTGGTGAAAATACGATTTACAGACATCAGATAAAATACTTACTCTGCCTCACCAAGCCTCCCTTTGTACCATGTATCCATCTCAGTGAAACTGCATGAAAGTAGAAAATGTGCAGTAAGTTTAGTGTCAGGTGGATTGTAGAGACAGAGCTGAAAACTGGAAAAGGAAATATTCTAAATGTTCCCTACCTGACTTTGACTGAGCTCAGTTCATCTTCCTTTTGTTTCAAAGTGAGTCTGTGGGAAAATATTTATTAATGTTTTCCAATTGTAATAAAATAGGAAAACAAAGTAAGAACTACTTTTCGTAGAAACGGATTTATCATGACTTGTCTTGCAGGAGACCGGCTCATTTTAGTTACTCACTCGGTTCTGTAATAGTTATAGTACTCACCTTGCCTCTTCCAGTCTTTCCTTGTAAAATGATTCCATTTGGGTGAAACTGTGTCAAAGGTAAACAAAGTGTCAATTGAAATGTAGAATACAACTGCAAAACAACTTTATTAGACTTCAAATGTTGAGTTGGTTACAATAACATCAGTCGTAATTTACAATGAATACAGGAAACCTCAGGAATGACAAAACTGAATTGCTAAAACATTTGTTGTGAAAGAAACTGGCCAAGTAATGTAGGACAAACTCCCTGAACGTTATTTAATACCATTCGCATGATGCGAGAGTCACAAAATAAAAAACTCATTGAACAGGTCAGATTTAAACTCCATGAAAGATTCATGGTAGAGTTTAAATTAACACTGCATGGACTCAGAGTGGCTCTGAGTCGAACTCTGACAGCAGGCAAACGACAACACAGTTTTATGCCAAGGATAAAAAATGATAAACAACTGATACTGTCTGGCTCCCATAGAGATGCAAGAGAATAACATTCAAAATTGTGTGTGCAACCCAAACTGATCATTTTGTGAGCGTTCTTAAGAACTTAGAATAAAGAGACAACTCAACAAGGCTTGAAAATGTTACCTAATACAATTTTCCATCACACGTTGTCACTTAACAAAACCTAATTGAGTGAACAATAATAAGCCAACTATTTGGAACCAGCAGTTTTGTACAGAAGCACGTAGTAATGGGAATACCTGCTTCTTGTTGAGTTGAGTTCATCTTCCTTTTGCTTCAGAGCAGCTCTAAAGGGAAAATACACAGTGAGAAGTATTTTATCTTTGGACCTGAGCACATTATACTACAGACTTAATAGTTGAGTTGCAGTGAGTCTAATGAAGAACTGTTTTGAACAGTTTAGTGTCATAAAGCTGTTGGTGAAAATACGATTTACAGACATCAGATGAAATACTTACTCTGCCTCACCAAGCCTCCCTTTGTACCATGTATCCATCTCAGGCAAACTGCATGAAAGTAGAAAATGTGCAGTAAGTTTAGTGTCAGGTGGATTGTAGAGACAGAGCTGAAAACTGGAAAAGGAAATATTCTAAATGTTCCCTACCTGACTTTGACTGAGCTCAGTTCATCTTCCTTTTGTTTAAAAGCGAGTTTGTGCAGAAAATGCTTGTTAATGTTTTCCATTGGTAATAAAATTAGAAAGCTAAATATGGATTAATTTTTGTATAAATTCACAGAGATCAGGTTGCCATGGCAATCTCATCATCCCTATATGAGAAGGGAACGTTCCTCTTTTTTCCAACTCAGAGTACCAGAGGTTCTTTCTAGAACCTCTGGTACTTATATCTGTTTCCTAAAATCCTTACATCTGTTTCCTAAAAGGAATGTCTTTTACCCTTTTCTGTCAATTTTGGGGTTTTTGGTCATTCCTTTGACCCAACTGAAAGACGGTTCCTTTATCTGGGCTGAATTAGGTGTTGAAAATGAGGCTGTTAGTAATTACTTTTCTGTTACATGCTTGCTTAATGTTTTGCTTGTTATATGTTGTGATATTCTTATGTTATTGCAGTGTTAATGTTAGTCTGCCATGTGTTACAGATTGTTTGGTTTTGGAAAAATTTAATTCAACGCTGCTGGAATTTATTGGCTCCTAAATCCTTCAATCATTTCTTTCCTCCTCCTGATCCCTGCTTCTTCTTCTCACCTTCTGCACCTTTATCTCTTTATTGTTTTATTAATGAATGCATATACACTTTGTGCTCAGAGAAGGTCTATGTTTCCATGTTTCCTTTTTCTAGCTTGAGTTTTGCCAGAAACATGATTGAGCTGAGTTTTATGACAAATAAGAGCTTCAGTGATCATTTCTTGTGTGCAGAGTTTTTTCTGCCAGTTGTCTGAATTCCTTCCTGAGAATCTGAGTTTGACTTATGATTCTCCAGATACTGGAATTGGTGGTGCTGTTAAACCAAAGGTTTTTTATTTTATTGACAATTTCATTAATAAATTATTGATATTAATTTTTATTAACTCATAATAAAAACTCATTGAACAGATCAATGAGTTTTTATTGTTCAATAAAACAGGTCAATAAATGTATTTTGTTATCCAGATTGTTCCTATACCTGACTATAAACATCTTAGAAAATTTGTGGCTGTTTAGTGTATAAACTAAGTTAATTGCGGAGTTTACTACTAGATTTCATCAAGATATTCTTTAAGGCACTGGCATTAAATATAAAACTGTATTTTATTCATCCTGTTTACAGTTTTCTTTGCTGCATTTAAATGAGGTCAAGCAGTAAACTGTAAATGTTAATACGTGCCTCCCATTGTTTATGCATTTTTTAAACTGAAGCCATAGAGGTCACTGTTGCATCTTAAACCAAATATATCTATTGTATTCAGAATGTATCTGTTGGCCATTATAACTTACAAGATGTACAATTGAGTTCTGTGTAACATATGTAATATTTGTGTAAAGACTGACCAAAAATATATTATTAGCATTATTATTATTGTACACATTTATACATAGCTACATAAAGGATTAAAAAGGCTCATAAAAGATTGAGAAAAGTTACCAGTGATGGTACTCAATAAAACAAAAGTGCAGATGTTCAGACTGAGGTGTTATATCTTATAGCAGAGGGAACAAAAGATTTCTTAAATCTCTTCATTCTCCAGTGACAGGAGAGGAGCCTGTTGGTGCATCTGCTCCTTTGAGCAGACAGATGTTCTGCTGACGGTTCCTGATTTTACGTTCGATGAGAATTTAATTTTCTCCAGCATTTCATTAATACATAGCTATGGTTCCCAATTTAACATTCCTTATTTCTAAGATTTTCTGAAGCTTGTTTCCTCTTACCTCGATGTGGGCTTCTTAATTTTACCTTTATTCTTCTTTTTAGGCATATTGACTTTTAATCCTGTTGACAACAGAAAGAGCCACTCAGGAAACAAAAAACAGATGCGTTCTGACTACCACTCACTGACTCTGTGGTTTCTTAGAGCAACTCAGACCAACTAGACCTGTTTCAACAACCAGTGACTCATGTGACAATCCCCAGTCAGTTATCTAATGCCTTATAATGGGTCTTGGGGTAAAGGCTGCAGTAGTCCACTTTAGCAAAGATTAATAATATAGTAGTAGAAAAAAAAATTTCAAAAAAATAACAGCGTTCTTCAGATACTTTTGGTAGAGAGCAGAGTGTAGCAATTTTTCAAAAGTTGCTATTTTTAGAGCTGAATTGAGAAAATTATTAAGTCCATATGATCTTAATTTAAAGAAAAAAAAATTCCTTATTTTCTTTTTAATTAAACCTGATAAAATCCCTCTGACCACTTTCAGAAGGATGACCTGACCAAGAAAAATTCTAAATATATAAAGTTCAAACAATTTACCAATAATGTGCAGTAGTTCCTGCAGTAGCAATCTAAAATTTAAAAACAGTGATATTAAAGCTTTAAAACACAGGTATAGTTGTAAGGACTTCTGTCGGTTTATTTCTTAAAAAGAAGTGGAAATGTTCACTGACTGGTTCAGAGTGAAAGACATTCCAAGCAGAAGGGGAAGAGGAACTGAAAGCTTTCACGACAGTTTCTGTTGGCAAAGGAGGAATGTAGAGATGCCGGATGTAAGAAAAGCTTAAAGCTTAAAGGTAAAAGGATAAAGCTTAAAGTTTCCTGGTTTTCTGGAGGAAGGTCCATAAATAAATTGGAAACAGTCCAATAACACCAGAGTCATGCAGAGAGTATTTCGATGTACATTCAGAGGAGGCATGCCAGCTTTTGTGTTCATTTCAAAAAGATGAATTGACTACGACCAGTGATGAACCTCAAAACACACAGTCTTTGATTCAGATACAACAGAGTCAAAGAGCGTAGACAACTGGTTAAAGCACACACATAACATATTATGCATGCATATTTAATAAAACACTCACTGACATTGTCAAGTATAGGCAAAAAAGTAGAAGAAAAAGAATCTTTTGAACTCTGAGGGAGAAACGTGACTTGATCTTTGTGTTTTCTTTGTGTTGGCTGGCAATTTCAGCTCATGAACCTTTAGAGTATAATGATTTATTTTCATTAAGAAAACAAATCCACAACTTTATTCAATTCAAATTAAGACATACTTTATTTATCCCATGAAGATATTAAATATTGTTGTAAATCAAATCATACAAGTATCTTCAAAGACTTGTTGATGGTGATGCTGTGAGCAGGAAGGCTCTCCAGTAGCTGCAACAAAGCTGAAGGGGCCTCTGACTGAAGACGCTCAGGACTGTCATGACATGCTAAGAGCTCAATATCCAGGAAGTTGAGATCCGTATTTCACAGTATCATGTCCTGGACAACACCAGCAGTTGTTAGCTAGCATTACTAATCCACCTTAAAAGATAAGAGCACAAGTCTTTCCAGTTGCACAGCATCTAAAGTGCCAACCAAAAAAGAAATTATGGACATAAGTTCACAAAAAGAACAAATCAGAACTAATCTGACAGCTCCAACTTACTGCCACCATGAGCAACACTTTAAAAAAAATATTTATCGTCTGATGTGTTTTAAATTAGAATTTACCAGGAAGTTTTGCCATAATAATGCACTCAATCATTGTTTTGATTTAGTGTTGGGGCTCTATGACAAAGAACAAAAACATGTTGCTGGGAGATAAAACTTAAGAAAATGAAAATGCAGGGTGGCTGTCAGTCACACCTTTTGATGTGATGATTCATTCACTCTGCTTTCTTTTTCAGGCCACACAGTAAGAATTTACTGATCTATTACCTCGTTCCAGACATTTTCATTTAACTACTGGAAAAGCAGTAAGGCTGCATAATGGCACAAAACAAATGAACTTTTAGGTTGATTCTCATTAGGTGTGAGTGTGTGCATGATTATTTTTTTATTTTTTTTTTGGCTGTGTCTGTGTTGCTCTGGTTGTCCAGGGTGACCCAGCCTCTTGCCCATTGACTGCTGGTGATGGGCACCAGCACCCTGGCAACCCTACAATGACAAGCATGTTATAATGGGAAGATAATTTTATTGATATAACACATTTTTAGCAACAAGGCAATTAAAAGTGCTTTACATGAATTAAAAGGAAATACAAACAAAATAACAAAATGAAAGGAAAGAGCAAAATAAGAAAACAAATCTAATAACTTTGATCTAAAGTATATAAGCTAGATGTTTATTTATTATTGACTACCTTAGCAACTCCTGTTCTGAGTTGCTAACGTAGTTTTTCTGGACTCTAAGTTTTGGAGTACTTGGGTTACTAAAGTATAACTAAGTATCCTCTCGACTTTCTAAATTTGCAAAAGTAATGAGTACTCCACAATTTCTAAATAAAAATAAAAACTAAATGTTTCTGTCCTGGAAGACTGTAGTCTGAGTTCGTTCTAATTTCTTTTCTCAGTTGCAAGAATAGGAGTCTGTCTGCATAATAATCTAAGAAGTATAATATTGGTCTGACTAGCGAGTACTCCACAATTTCTAAAAATAAGCTATAATCTAAAGTAATGAGTACTCCACAATCTAACGTTGTTTCTCTGGATTCTAAATTTGTTTTAATTCCTTTCATGGGTTAATAGTAAGTGCCCCACAGTTTCTAAAAGGTAATGAAATAAATCAAAAACTTTAGGGAAGTATGCACATAGCAACAATCAGACCAAACAAAGACATGAGTGAGAGGCGGTGACATCACAGGGCCATGAACTGGGTAGCTCACTCTGATCTATTATTTAGATATTTATTTAGCTTAATCCCTCCTCCTTGTTAATCCGCCCCCTGCTGTGATTAAGAAGCAAAAGCAGCTGTTGTGGTTGATCTGATTGCTTGGTGAAGGAGTGAGATATAAAACAATTTTTCTATCACAAAAGTAACGTTAGACTTAAATTTTTGTATGAAGTCAACTCAGAGAATGTTTGGTATCTTTATAAGTTAAAAAAAACACACTTTTGTGAAACCAGAAAAGTTTCAGCGAGTGCTTTTTATTTTGAATGAGTCAAAAAGCTCCTCTGAGAGACTCCTCTGGCATTTTTGTTTTTTGGATCTTATTATGATGAAGAATTGCCACAACACATTCAGATCAAGAAAACAATATATTTAGGTGGTTGTTTGAGACAGTGTTTATTGACATTAACTTCAATAAGTACTTGTCAAAGTAGAAATCAATCAATCAAGTTTATTTGCATAGAACATTTCAGCAGAAAGGCAGTTCAATTATTTATATCATAAAACACAAATGCAAAGTTATAAATATAAAACAGTCAACAATTGAGCAAATGTTACATCTTGATTAATGTCATCACTAAAATCATGCACATCAAATACGTACATTGATGTAATTATTGTTTTCTTCTGGTTTGTAGCCCTAACATCTCTATGTGATGTACTGCAGGATAGCTGAGGTACAACAAAATAAAAAGCACAAACTGCAAAAAACTTCATTCATTTCCAAAGGTAAAACTGCTACTTTAAACATCAACACACTTATCACCTGAAACAAATTCAAAGCATATAATATAGCATCAATTAACTCATTTAAACTCAATTTTCTGTTTCTTTATGTGAATCCCCAATTGCTAAAGACATGGTGCATGTTATATGTGATTAAGGTGATTTTTGATCATTCTTATGAAGGTCTGCAAAGTTTCTTCATTTGCAGGTTGCAGATCATGATAAACTTGTTTAAGAAATTCAGAGACTTTAAAAGTCTTTAAGCAAAAGTTGATATTTTAACTCTTTCTTATTGACAACAAAGTCTCATACTAAGAAAATAATGACAAAAAAATTCATCAGCACAGTTTAAAAATCTGTGATGACTCTCATTCTTCTGCATTAATCTCATTCTGGTGGTGTTTTTCCATCTGGAGAGTAATATAAAGAAGGCTCAACACACCTTGGATCATCTGTCCTAATAAAGTCAAACTTGATTAACCCTTTTGAACCAGAAGTCATGTCTGTGGCTGTAGCTGTTATCTCTGTGGAACCAAACCTGATTTCCAACTTCACCAGACGCTCTCTACCTCCACTAATGTTAGGCATTTCAACATCAAATGAACCAGCTTCCTCAACTCCCAAGTCATCAACATACTTAGGAAAGTTCCTTTCTGTGCGATAAAATCTCATCTCCATCCTTGTCTGATACTTGTCTACTGGACGAAGGATGTGTTCTCTAATCTCATCCCACCAGACATCTTCACGTACACGCACCAAGGTTATGAACCTATCACAGCACCATTTCTCCCTGCCAATCATGAATTTCTTTTCTGGCTTATGTTTGAGCTCATCAAAGGGCTCACAGAGGGCCACTCCATATGTGTAGGGGCTTTTTCGAGATGCAACCCAGGATGGGTCTCTTCCAAACTCAACAGCTCCTCTCATGATTGCTTCCTGAGCTCTGAAAGGACACAGAATCCTACAGGTATCACTAAACTGATCAATAATGTACTGATGCAGAATCTGGCTATTAGCTAAACCCCCAACTAACAAAATGTACTCAATTTTGAAATTTTTATCAAGGATTATTCTAAGATTCCTGGTGATGCCCTGCAGACTCTCCTCAAAGAAATATTTCATTTTTTCTTTGGAAATTTTTATTGATCCCTCGTTCCACGACGCACCTTTCACAGACTCAAAGAACTTCTCTAAGTCTTTCTTTTTCTGAGCTACTTGTCCCAGATTGAATGGACAGATGAACTGAACATCTTCATCTACCTGTTTGAGACGGGTAAAATCATACATCAACTTCTGAACCTCACTGGGATATTTTTCTTCATATTCATCCCAGACTCCGTCACAGAATATTTCTCTGAGGAACTCTTTAAACTTTCTGTCCACAGTTTGTCCTCCCAAATCGTTTCCAGAGGCTTTGTGCAGCTCCTTTAAGGCTCCTCCATGTAGGACTTCATGAACAGTGATGTCAATGGTTCCTCCTGAAAAATAAAGAATCAAAGATTATTTTCATACCATGATTCTTCAGGTAATGCATTCTGAAGGGTATAAAGAAGAATTAATTGTTTTCTTGAGTTTTTTTCTACCATGTCAAACTGGATCAGAATTTTACAAAGTACCTCCACAGTCAACAACAATGTACTGAGAGCCTTGACGTTGATCCAAAGGAGTGCCGTTGTGTTTTTCTGAGATGAATCCATCTGATGGAAGCTTCTTACACCAGATGGAAGCAGCTTCTGGTTCCAGTGCCATCACCAGGTTTTCCTCAGATCCCTCTTCCACAATACCTGCCTAAAGTGGGAAAGAAAGTAATCTAACATCTGAATGTTTGTGAGGAAAAATAAAGCTCTGAAAATCTGCTGTCACCTGCATTGCAGCTTCTCTCATGAACTGTTTTGCTGACTGATCCCAGATGGCAGGAACAGTCAGGACCCAGATGAAGTCAGAGGCCAAGAGTACCATCCCTGCTGCATTGGCACTAATGGTTTTTAAAGCGTCGTCCTTCAGAAATTTCAAAGCCTCTGTAAAAACCTTCAGGGCCGTCATTTCCTTCCCATTGGCTGCTTTGATCTTCATATCCCTTCTAAGTTCCTGTTAAAAATGAAAGCAGACTTAACAACACATTGCAATTTAAATTAAAATTTAAAAATGTGTCAAATCTGGAGAATAACAGGGAGATATTAAACAGTTCTCTATGGAGTTACTGAAATATTCTGCAACTAAAACATGTTAACAACTTTAATTATGTATTTGTCTACATGAAATGAAGCACTTGTTGAAAACAATGTATGAAATGAAGACATTACTTCAACATGTCATTTAATGGTTAAGAAGTTTACTTACCTCGCTGTAGAGAGCCATCTTAAAATTTTGAAAGAAATAGTGTTTCTTTCCATCTTCCCCTCCCATGCGGTTGTATGTTTCTGTGGCTTGATAACCAAAAGCCACAAATTTTTCAGATTCATCAAACAAGATGCAGGTTGGAGTCTTTGGAGTGTCCAGTCCAATTTCTTTTCCCCACATCTTTATCTTGGGGTCTGGCTCTAGATAACTAGGTGTGATATTGAAGACATACCCGCTGTATGCAGTTCCAAAGTCTATTGCTATTATGTATGAGTTTTCCATTGCCTGAACTGGTCTGGCTTGTTGCTGTAAAGAAAGCAGATAAAATGCCAGTAGGAGGAAGTTGCTGCGGTATTTTCATAGTTCATATCTCTGTAAGCCCCATCCTATTTCTTCTCTACGTCAGTAAACTGGGAAAGTTTAAGTTTAATCCTTTCTTTCTATCTAGAATAAGTGAATTATGATTTATTATTTACATTTCTTTACATGTAAGTAACACCAGGACCCAGCCTGGGGCCAGGTTGGGTCAGGTTGGGTCAGGTTGGGTCCCCTCTCACATTTGGAGACTCTGGTGTTCATCCCATCTCACACCAAGAGGTTTTTGTGACGACTCTGTCGGCCAACTGACTACTGTACACTGACAAGGACTTCCTGTGACCTGGAATCAGGAGTAGAATCAGAAAAAAATCAAGAATAAAATCATGCATGCTCACATCACACTGGCTTTAAACTCATTGCAGTGGCTCCCTCAAGGTTGATTTTAAAATTCTTTGTGATTTTTAAATGTCTCAGTGATGTTGCACCATCTTATTTTGCAGAGCTGCCGTTACCTGACGAACCCTGGAGAACCTTGAGGTCCTCTGGCACCAGATTATAAACAGTACCAAGAATCAGAACACCAACTTATGGTGAGGCTTCTTTCCAGTATTATGGCCCCGTTTGTGGGACGTTCTGCCAGAGAACCTGAGGGCCAAAGAAATTGTTATTGTTGTTTTTAAGAGCAGGCTCAAGATTAATCTTTTTAACTGCATTTCCTGAACTGGGGCATTTGGGCTCTGTTTATGAATTTTCCATAAAATTCATAACAAAATTACAAGATCCAAAAGAAGATTGAGTTCAGGTAAAACTACTTTGTAGAAGAATCTTTAGTTTCTAAATACTAACTCTTAGCTATTAACAGCACACAACATTCTTTAAAAGAAAAACAAGTCCCTAATAACCATTAATAGTATTAATGTCTCAGAACATTGATCAGACACGTCATAAACAGATATTTGTATTTAAGTTAAAGGAGATAGTTTGTAATGAAAGAGAAAGAGTTTGTCACACATATCCTCATGTTTTAGTGACATCTGAGTCGCTCCCAGGTAACTGAAGTGGTTGAAGGTAGAAAAATTCCCAACTAAATTCCAGTTAACAGCTCTTTTAGTTTCTATTAAGTAATGTTTTGTTCTTGTGAATTAAACAGCAGGTGCAAACTTTGTTGGATTTGACTGAATAAATATGAAAGAATAAATTGTTAAGAACTAAATTTTAACTGTAAATCTTTGCTGTCATTACCAAAACTGTATCTGTGTTGCTCTGGTTGTCCAGGGTGACCCAGCCTCTCGCCTATTGACTTTTGACAATGTATACAACATTTTTAACCAACGTTGTACACATTGGTTAAAAATAGCGGAGACATTCATTTCTATAAAACCTCGTCCACATTTGACCAGTTTAAGAAAAGTGTTCATCCACGCAAACCAGCTAAATACTAAGCATTGTTGTATTAACAAGAAATAGGTGAAAATGTTTATTACAGAAGACACATTCTCCACAATAAAGTAGGTTGCTATACATCAGTGTGTGGTGGTGTTGCTATATTGTAGTGGAAAATAAGCAGTTTCAGACATAGTTCAGCTTCAGCTCTCTTTACTCTGTCGCTTTATCTTCTTCTTCTCCACATGCGTATTTTCTAATTGCTCTCCCTTCTGTCCTTTTCATGGAATAACAGAACATAAACGTTTGTACATATTTGTTTTGTTTCAGCCGTTGTTTCACCTGAGAATTAAAAACTGTAAAATCTGTTAACATTTTTATTGCTGATTGTAAACAGTTTCAGTTCTGAATGATGTTTTGTATTTTGCAGGTCTACAGTCTCCATTCCCTACATCTCAAGTGACAACACCTGGGCTGCTGGCTTTTAAAGTAATTCTGTTAGTCTGGGACAAAACAGTTGATATTTTTTAAAAGTCAATTTCAAAAAAGAAAAATGTATAAAATTGTCCAAGCTTAAAAGATTTTATTTCTGCAAAGTTTTGCAGTGATGTCATGTCATTGGTTTTTGTTCTTTTTGTACAACAGCATCATAGGTTTTAAAGCAGTTTGAGTTGCTTGACTTCAAAGATAAATAAATTATATGTTACAAAAGAGTAACATACACATTTTTAATATATATTTGGGTTGGAATGTTCTTTAGTTTATCTTGTTCATCAGATGTTTGTTTGATCCTACTCCATGAATTTAGTACTTAAAAGGATTCATTTTGGCTCTAGTGGCCTTTGTTTGACAGTGAATTGACAGGAAAGTGGGTTGTGAGAGAGGAGGAAGACATGCGGAAAAGGTAGCAGGAACTCGAACCCGTGACGGCTGTGTGGAAAACTGGAGCTTCCGTACATGGGACTGATGTTTTATTTCTGTGCCACCTCTGTGCCCAATACTTTTCTCATTACCTCACCTGCCTCCCTCAGTGATCACCACTTCCTGGACTTATTCTTCCTGGTTACTTCAGAAAGTTCTTTCTGAAACATTTTGACTATTTGGTCTTTGATCTGTTCATTAGGGAATATTCTATCTCCACACCTACAACTTTACTGCAAAAGAAGCACTGTTGGGAATAAACTTCAGTTTTTTCCCTGTCTCTAAATTTTATTCAAACACTTTATCTTTTCAGAGAATTGTTGTGGCTTAAAGTATGGAAAAAATCAAAGCGTCATCAACATTAAGAAAAAATGTATCCGTTTCATTTTTAGAAAGTAATTACTTCCTTCCAGTTTGATCATGAGCAGCTTTAAGTTCACCATCAGTCTGAACTCTGATCAATTCATTGATCAGAGTTCACTGTAAGGATTGAGACAGATGCAGTTGTTTCTTACTCATTCTGCTGCATAACTGACAGCATCCGGTTTAGGATTGTCAAAATAAAAGCTCCTCCAGACTCAATACATAGAATGGACATATTTAATTGGGGCCTGCCCATAGCAATGCATAAGGAGAGCAGTGACTGACTTGTGAAGCAAGTCAGTCACTGCCTCCATGCATTGCATGGCAGGCACCTATTGTTCTACACCCAATAGAATGTCTCTTTATTTATTTATTTTTCTTCCGTCAACCGGAATGCGGCTCGTACCGCTGCGAGCCCACCCACAAAAGTGGTATCAAAACGTGCGGCTCGATCCCGGGAGGGGAGCTATTACTTTTGGTGGGATTTGGAGTTACCATGGCGACGTAAAAAGCAAAAAACGACCCCAAAATCACTAACGAGCTCACCAGGTGCAAGTCTCGTCGTCAAGGTAAATCCTGAAAATACCCTATTTTTGAGGATTTTCTGTGTCGTCATAACTTTATGTAGAAACGCCATTCAAACTTCATTTTGTAGATACGTCCGTGATCTCTTTTAAAGTGAAGACAACACGTCAATATGTATTATGGTTTGTCCACAACTTCTTTCTAAGCAACCCAAAGTTTTTGATTTTTGGAAAAATCAGAGTGTGAAGGCCGCTCCGCTAGAGTGAGAGTCAGAGCGACATTTTGACCCCAAATCATTTTTTAACTCGCCCTCACGCTCACAAATATTGCATGATTGGTATCAAACTTGGTCATGACATTGATACGCGTGCCTGCTCCGGTCAAATGTTTTCAAAAATTATCTAGCGCTTACAGTTTTCTCTCCAGGTGCTTCAGAGCAAAGTCATGCGCCAGGGTAGCAGACAGATCTCACTGATTCACTTCCATGTATTTCTGAAAAATTTCAGACCTTGGCACACACTTTTTTTATCTCATCGCTGTTAATACTGTGAGTGAGGTAGAGATATGAATGGCGGGACTATGTGAGACGACAAATAGCCCTCTCATATGCATCAAAGCGGTTTTTGAATATGTATTACGGTTCCCGAGCAGGAAACAGTTTTTGCAATGCTTTTTTAGTCAAACTGGCTGGCTCAAACAGAGAATTGTCTCCCCCTGGATGTCTCACTCACAGCTGGCAGAGAGGATTATTTACCATGGCAACGGAACCCAGAGCAGGGAGCGCTGCTGAGGACTACAAATACGCATCACTGTAGTTCGAACTACTAGTTCAGTTAAAACAGAGGAGGACTGAGCTGGCCTTTAGAAAAACTTGCTGCTATGGGCTGTATATAACTAATTTAACCCTGTCACTGTTACACATGGGATGAGCCTAGCCCTTTGAAATGAAGCTTACTGAAAATTTCAAAATAAAAGCCCTTGAAAATTTTTACATCAGGTCATTGCTTTTTTGAGCGTTATATGACTGATTTAATCCAATGACTGTTACACATGGGATGACTTTGACCCTTTCAAATGAAGCTTAACAAAAATTTCAAAATAAAAGCCTTGGGAATTTTTACATCATGTAATTGCTCTTTTTGGCTTTATGTGACTGGTTTATCCAAAGCACTCTTACACATTGGATTAGTGTGGGCATTTAATATGAAGCTTACTGCAAATTTCAAAATAAAAGCCTCAAAATGCCCCTCTGGACAGTGCACACGCCGTGATACAGTGATATCATTCTGCATTATCTGTTTATCCGAGGTTAGGGAACTGCCTTGCGCAGCAAGGCAGTTCATTAGCATTAGCCTTTTAGCTTAAATAAGCTATTTTTCAGACTTATTAGCCATGTTTAGTATACTTAATGGAGTAAGTAAATGACAGTAAACATTCTAATGATACCCCACATGCTACTGAAAGTATTTATGCTTATATTAGCATATTTGCTCATTTTAGCTAATACACTTACTTTATCATACTGAATGTTGCATGTCCAGCTTACTTAACATTCTTGTGATTCTCCACATGCTATTGATTACATTGCAGCTTTCTTTAGCATTGATGCAAATTGTTAGCATCACAACGCTGGGTCCAAACCGACGGGCACACTTTGGCAGGCCCCAGTTAAATTTCTTCAGGAATTTTCTAGTTATTTCTTGCTGTCCGGTACCAATTGGTCCGCAGACCGGTACCGGTCCGTGGACCCGGTGGTTGGGGCCCACTGGTATAGAGGATAGAAACGGAGATTAAAAATCCAAATTTTCACATACAAAGCCGAATCCTTATATGTACACTAAATTCTAACGAGAAACACTGCAAGATTATTGGGATGGATTATATTTATTAGAAATAGTTTATACACTTTCATTTGTTTTTATTGCCTTTTCAAAACTCTTAACTACTGATTCTTGGATTTGTTTATTGAAATGTTATTCTGTAAATGTAAATGTATTTCAATGGTAATGGACCTTACCAGAGGGGCCGCTTTTCATTGGCTGATGCTCATTCTACGTGGTCACGTGGGTGGCCGTCTCACAAACACGAGCTTTTCGTTAGCTAAGTACAGCATAATGGCAGTTCTGATACAACTTCTACACCTTGAAGCCTGTCTGCTACACAGTCTTACGTTAGCTAAACAGATCAATATGCAATGTGTACTGTATCTGACACACACTAAAGATTTTATTTTAGCAGAAAAGGCTTTGGACTAAATTGTTACTCGTGTTAGCCACTCTAGCACAAAGTACAGCTGGTCAATCAACCATCGCTGTGTTCAGGGAAGCGCTGATTAATAATCCAGAAATAAATATCAAGCCTGGAAACTTGATGTCATAACGGACTGAATGTTTTGTTTTTAACTTAATCTTTGCTCGTCTTGCGGAGCGCAGGCGGTTGATACGGTAACAAGTGTGCTTAAACTACAGAGAGAGAGAGAGAGAGTAAAAAGGTACGAATGGTTTTGAGTTGATCACCTGTTCGGGTTATTTTACCTTTGTTTACATTTGCTGTGGCTCATTACAGCCGCTGTAGTTTCTAAACGTTGGACCAATTACCCTGTTTGTTTGTGATTATACGTCATTCATAACAAACATCAAAAAGAACAAATAGATTTCATAAAATTTTAACAAACAAATGGCTTCTTTACCGTAACAGAGCTCTTTGGTTCCTCTTATCAGTCTGTAGCTTCTCATATTGAGGTCATCAAACCAAATTTCAGATCTACCATAACTGACCGACTGACACCTGCTGGCCTCAGGTTTGCAACCAGCTTGTGAGTGAGAAACCAGTAACCTCCTCCCAGATGATGACATGAACTTGTTATTTCCTCTGTCCATTGTAGTAGCTGATATATTGTGAAAATCAGGTAGAAATTATGCACTAATGGAGTCATGTTTACATAGAAACAATGCGCTACGAGGCTTTGCTTGTGAGACTTGCGGTCACGTGGGTCGGTTGTGGGCGGAGCTTGGTAAGGTCCATGTGGAGCTGTTCACTCTTCCAGTAACGAACATGAGTCTTTACTTATTTCTAAATATATTTATTCTCCATGTTTCCCTGCCTTCAGAGCGCCCTCTGCAGCTTCAGTCTACCTTTACAGGTAGACTGAAGCTCCTGTTGGTACAAGACACTGCAATGTCTCAGGTTTAGTGTTAATTTGACAATAGATATTTTTGCTTTTGCTTAGTCACCTATATAAAACGTTTTAGAAACTTTACAGATGAATTTAAATGAATAATTTCATGATTTCACTTAAAACTCGAAGTTAAAATAGCATTTTAGTAACTTGATCTGCTCTGTCTGCTTCCTCTAATGTTCCTGAGGGTTGTTTCACAAAACCAGGAGATTGGATTAAGCCAAGATTTCGTCCTATCTTCCTGTTTGTCAACAGATTAAAACGTTCACATGACTGTTTATAAAGTCCTGGAAGGAAGAGCCATGAAGACACTGTACAAGGCTGCAAAAGACAATCTGGGGGGAAAATATGTGAATGGAATATTGTTGTGAAGACTTTTACTCTCATAGATAAAATGAAGATGTCTTGCTTCACGTGTTTTTGCTTAATTTGCAGAATTTTTAATCAGAAATTTCCTAGTCAAAGCTTCAGCCTAAACTACTTTTAAACTAGAGGTTTTATTTGGTCATTCGAACAAAAAAATTTGCTTTGAGTAAAATCAATTTAAACAAAGCTGCCCAACCTTTATGGATTAGATCAGGGGTCTACAATTAACTGAGACTGAACATTAAAAGATGGTCTCTGTGTATGAGTGATGAATTATGTGTTCAGAATATAAACTGTTCATCAGTTTTCATTGCAGACATTTTTAATTGCTTTTCTTGCAGACAGTGCATTTTAATGCACAGTCATACAAACGTTATGCCAGATTTAGCTACAAGAATTATTTGTCATCTGTTCCATGGCAGGTTGATGGTGAAACAAATTAAATAAAAGAGAAAAAAAACATTTGTTTTCATAAATAGTGTTGAGCTACCTATGGTAAAAGTTTTATCTTTTGAAGAATAAGTTGCACAACAAAATTACATAAATTATTTTCCCATTAGTTTATGCCCTCCTTCACTTTTATTAATATCTGTTCAGAAAGATGTGTCCCAGGAGCTAAAAGCAGGTCAACTATTGTTCTGTAATCTTAGATACCATCTTTCACCACTAGAGGACACTGTCATAAAGGAAATGGACCATTCAACCAGCTTGTCAAGATGGTAAACAGGTGAACATTACATGGTACACAACATGGTAAACATTAATGAAACCTTTTGCTGTATTTACTGACTCACTAAAAATTTTTACTTACTAAAAATACTTCTAAATACAATATCTACATGAACTAGTCTGTGGGTATGTGTGGAGCTTGTATATTATAGAAAAAGTGTCATCCTGTTAAAAGTTTTCCTATTTACTTGAATTTTTAAAACAATGCTAAATTGTCCTATCACATGTAGGTCTTTTAAAGTGGCTTACAATGAATAGTTGTATTTTTTTCTCTCTCAGACAAACTTACTAAACACACTTGCTTTCTATTAGATGTATCAACCATGTGGATTTGACCCAGACATTTTCTCCAAGCCTAAACAAGACGGTCCACTGTATTAGGACCGGAGTTAGGTCCCCATGAAACGACAGAGTGCAACCAGGAAGGATGTTAATCATTAAAAGGACATTTTAAGGGTAAAGGAGGATCAGAAAACATTTTGGCTTCTATACAGACTGAGGCACGGGGGTGAAACAAAACCAGTTAAGACACATTTTCCACACTAGATTGAGGTTCAGTGGAAAGTAACAACAAGCAGATCTGGAATGTGTAGGTATGACTGAACTGTGTGAAAAACCTGGTTGGATCACTGTTTGTGCCAGAATGAAGCAAGAGCTTGTCCTGTTTTGACTTGTTCTCTCCAGCTGTCAACAAATAAAACCACAGCTTAAAGATTTGTTCCAGGGTCTTCATTTAATTACATGCTGAAGTCCAACTTTCCAAAACAGAAAATAAAATCAAGACATCGGTTGACGTGTTCTTCTGTTCAGCTTTCACCTCCTTCCTGACAATCTGAGAGTTCAGACATATTAAAATCAAACTTAAGATTCATCTCTTCAGTTCATTTAGTTGAAGTTTAGTTTTAGTATTATTATGTATTATACTTGTTATTTCAGTTCTTTCAACTAAATAGGAAAAATATAGTTTAGACTCCTTGATTTTTGCTCTTCTATGTTTGTCTCCTGCAATACATAAGATTAATCTCTCTCCTTCTCTGAACCAGAATCAGAATAGCTTTATTTTCCCAGATTGTGAACACAAACAAGGAATCCAACTTTGATTTTTAAGGATTACAGTGTAGAGACACAGATATCTTAGATTAATTAAAATAAGGTGTTACGACTGGCTCAAGGTCATAACAAAAACGGGAGACCATGCAGTGGTTAAAGTGCTTAATAAAGAATATTTATTAACAAAAACAACAATGGATTGTGAATGTCGGTATCAGTGGTGTAATGCAAATGCTTGGATGTGGTGTGTGAGTGTATATGGAAGTGTTGAAGTGCAAAAACAAAGACAAACTCAAATGTGCAGAAGGAGAGGAGCTGAGGCCTGGCACCAAAACACAACAAGCGTCAAGCGGCAGAGGGGACGCCGAAGGCGACCCAGAAGGTGGAGACGGCCAGGTTTAAATGCTCTGTGCCCCAAATGAACAAATCAGCAGCACCTGTAAAGGGGAGGAGCACAAAGACCGACAACAAGGTACCTGCAACTCAGCCCATAAGGCCCAGGGCCATAACATAAGGATAAATGCACAAAATGTATTTGTTGGAGTTTTTTCTCTTTTCCATAATTAAAAATCCTTTCACTTCTTGTATGACTCCCAAACTCTCCTCTGAACTGTTTTCCAAAGGACCCCTCCCTAATGGCTGCTACCCTGAAGAGTTTAGAGGGCAAAGAGGTTCTTGGTAGGAGGCAGAAAAAAACACAAAAACCAGACTTTAGATCAGGGGCTTCAAACTCCTTTTCATTTTGGGCCAAATCAAAAATCAAAATGTTCTTAAAGGGCTGGTTGTACCAGAATATACTGATAAAACCAATTAAACTGTGAAAATATCAATAAATAGCTGTTACTCTCGGATTTTTTGATCATTTTAGGGTTTTTTGCAATCAAAATTTGTGGTGAACATTTAGAAATGTTTGTAAGGAATTTTTACAATATTTGTGGTAATGTGTGATATTTAATGTTATTCCTTATCACCTGTCGTATCAGTTACAGATTCAATGGTTTTGACCAAATTTGAGAAAATTTGCAGTAAAATCGGAAAAAGTTTGGAAATTTGTTAATTTTGTGTGAATTTTGCAGATTTGTGAAAAACTAGAAGGACTTTTTGATGTAATTTAAAGTCTAGAGGGCCACATATAAAGCTGCGGCGGGCCATATTTGGCTCAGGTTATAACAGGAAATAATATTAGATAACATAATTGTGCAGATGACACACAGCTCTACATTACGATGTCACCAGGTGACCTTTGACCCCATCCAATCACTGAACAGATGCTTAGAACAGATAAATGTATGGATGTGCCAAAACTTTCTCCAGCTGAACAGAAACAAAACTGAAGTTATTATTTTTGGACCTAAAGAGGAACGATCTAGAGTTATAGATCTAGAGTTACAGATCTAGAGTCAGTGCACAGCTTCAGTTATTACAACTAAAAACCAGTGATCAGCCCGAAACCTGGGAGTAGTGATGGACTCTGACCTGAACCTTCAGAGCCACATAAAGACAGTTACAAAGTCGACCTTCTATCACCTGAAGAACATTTCCAGGATTAAAGGACTAATGTCTCAGCCAGATCTAGAGAAACTCATCCATGCATTTATCTTCAGTCGCATTGATTATTGCAACGGCGTCTTCACAGGTCTGTCCAACAAATCAATCAAACAGCTGCAGCTGATCCAGAATGCTGCTGCTCGCTTTCTCACTAAAACCAGGAAGATAGAGCACATAACACCAGTTTTAAAGTCTCTCCACTGGCTCCCTGTAGCTCAAAGAATAGACTTTAAAATACTGTTGTTAGTTTATAAATCACTGAATGGTTTAGCACCACAATACATTAAGATTTGCTGTTGTTGTATCAACCTTCCAGACCTCTCAGGTCTTCTGGTTCTGGTTCTGCTCTGCATCCCCAGAACCAGAACCAAACGAGAAGCAGCATTCAGCTTCTATGCCCCACAAATCTGGAACAAACTGCCAGAAAACTGTAAAACAGCTGAAACATTGACTTCCTATAAATCTCAACTAAAAACCCACTTGTTTAGAGTTGTATTTGAAACGTAATCAATTGCAAATTTATTGACGGAATCTGACTTGATGTTCTGTTTTGATTGTTGATTCTGTGTTGTATTGTGTTTCTGTGTCTGATATGGTGTAAAGCACTTTGAAATGCCTTGCTGCTGAAATCTGCTATATAAATAAAATTTGATTGATTGATTGATTGATGTTTCCCTGTAAGAACTCCTGCATAAATTTTGAAAGAATCCCCCATTTATTCTTCATTCATATTGTGATACAAAGGAAGACAAATGAAACCCCACATGAACAAATACCCTCAATATAATAATGAAACAGGAAGAATTGGTTTTCCTCATTGCTGCATCTGCTTCTTCTACATGACAGATGGTTTGATTTCTCGAGGTAAAATATCCCAGGAATCAAACCCAGGAACATGGTTCTTCCAGTCTGGTTGAAGAGGAGGATTGTTTAGAGCCATCAAGCAGCTCAGCCAGTAGCATTCAGAGGTCAGAGGTCTCAGATCCACCTTCACTTCCTCTGGAAATTCACCTAAACATTCTGGGAAACCAGTCTGAGAAGGAAATGATCAATGTTACTCATTGATTGTTCCATCAGAGCTATAAATGAATCTGTTTTCTGTTTGGTTTCTGCAGCTGGATCTTCTGTGAACAAACCTTCAGAAGTTCTTCTTTGTTGGTGTGAAACAGAACCATCTGCAGGTTCTGAACTGTGAGCTGTCTGTACTCCTTAACCTGGAACACAGGAAGCTGCTGCTTACACAACTCATACTGCTTACACACTTCTTCATGCTGCTTTAATGATCCTGTGGAGAAAGCCGTTCTACAGTCCAGTACCTTCTGAGGAGTCAGTCCACCGCTGGACTCCGACTGTGGGAACATTTCTTCTATCTGCTGCTTCCTTCTCTTCATTTCATCTGATGCATTTCCAAATGTTTTCTACAGAGATCAGTTCCATATCAATCAAATGAGACACACAGTAACATTATACACTCCTCAGTTTTTTTTGTCTCTTAATTCTTTGTACATTTATTATTACTCCCCCACCTGTACCCCTAGGCTGCCTTGGGGACGTGACAACCACAGTGACATTAAACCCAGCAGGTAAACATCCTGAGATCAGATCTACCTGAATCAGATCTTTGGCCTCCTTTGGGTTGATCTTCCTGGACTTCAGCTGATTTTTGACTTTAGGCCACTGCAGCAGTTTCAGGTTGTCGTACATCTCAGTCAGTCTGGGTTTACTGACCGGGTTGTTCATGCTCTCAGTGTCTCCTGTTTTTAGTGAAGAGGCCATCTGTTCTACCAGCCTGTCAAACAATTAGTTTGGTTATTTATGCAGCAGGTCAGTAAATATGATGTTTCATCTCTCTGTACCTGTCTTTCATTGATTTCAGTTCTTTCTGTTTTTTGGCTGTTTCAGATCTGTGGAGGGGAAAGATGAAGCTTTGAGGGACACATCATTTGAGTTCAGTTATAATCAAACATTGATATAACAGTTTAATGAAGACCTGCAGATATAAATCATTAGGTTAAATATTAGGTGGGAACTAGTTAAAGAAAATATTAGAAATTTCTTACTGGGCCTTTATGAGCTTCTCTTTGTAAAACTTCTCCATCTGAGTCATACTGTGTTAAAAGATACAAGTTATTAAAATCATCAGTTCTCTGATTACTGGTTATTCATGGTATTTTATGGTTAATTTAAAAATCAAACCTTTCTTTGTGTTCACATCCTTGTGGGTTACAACGCTGGGGGTTGGATCTCACATGTGCTGATTCCTGCAGTCTTTAAGTAAATAAAATATTTGTCTCCATTTACATGAATGTGCAGGACCAAAGGCAAAAGGTAATTAAGTTAATTTATATTATGCTGATTCAAAACAAGGGATGTTTTAAGATACATCTTTGTATCTTATTCCTTTGCAGGTGAGTTTAGCTGAAGTAATCAAAACCAAATTAATTTGGGTTGCAGATTGCTGCTTGGAATTTTTTTTTTCTTGAATTAATAAACTCATTCTCTGCTAAAAGCTTCTTCTTGCAGTCAGTAGTTTGTGCTCTAGATCACAAGTCTAATTTAAACAATCATGACTCATTCCTCACTGTTTAGCCTGCAGTATTAAATGACATAATGCAGATTTGACAGAACTGAAGGTAAATATGATAGCTGAGCTTGTTACATGACTTATACCTCTGTTTGAGGGATTTCACTTCTTCCTCTTTTTGTTTCAGTTCAGATCTATGAGGGGAAAAAATTAAATTTTAAAATTATTTATATATATATATATATATATATATATATATATATATATATATATATATATATATATATATATATATATATATATATAAGTTGAAATCTCTTCAACCCTAATATTTTGATGATGTGATGGGGAGAACAATTCTTACCTCATATGATAAAGATCATTTTCATGTAATGCCTTTATTTTGGTAAGCCTGTAGCAAAGAATTGACAAATTAAATCTCCACAACAGTTTATGCCATAAAATTACAGAAGTGTTTAAATGAGACACTAAGAAGGATTTTCTTTTAGCTTGTTTTGTGAATATTACCTTTCATTCAATGATTTCAATTCTTCTTCTTTGTTTCTTAGAGCAGATCTACAGAAAGGGAAATTGTGTGCAAAAATGTCAGTTATGTGACTTGCTAAAAAATATTAATACCTCTGGTAGATTTACATAAAAAATTTAAATTGAACTAAGAATTAAGATTATGACAGTAAATGAATCAACAAATGTTAAAATAATGTAACAGTAGTAGAGCTCAACCAGTATTGTTTATTCTATAGACACTACTGATACTGAGATATTCAAGGCATCTAACTGCCTGTCCTTTTAGCCTAATGATTTCATTTTCTTTTGTCTATATAATGAAATGATTATTTACATGTAAATATGATATTTCAAGATTGTGTAGAATCTCAGTCATTCATTTATGAATTTCTCAGTTTCAAACTTGATATCTAATTAGTAAGCTAAATATTTACTCAGCTGAAAACTGTGACGTGACAACAGTGAAAGCTATAACAGTTATAAATGAATGAAAAACATGGTGAAAATATGGTTTTGAAAAACATTTTCCAACATGCAAAATAATTCAAATTATTGCTGGTAACTTTTAACAGAGTAACTTTACAAACTTTACAGTCCATGGTACCAGGATCATGAATTGTAATCAGAGACAATCACACTGACAGGAAACAGAGGTCACAGAGGAGACCATTATTATCACTAGTAAGGGAACCAAGGTCACTATTTAAATTCCTGTAAAACTGATGAGCTGGAAATTTATATCCTTATCATCAATTGAAACATAATTACTAACAATAAAACAAATCTTCCGTATAATCGCTAAACTAGACTTTGGTTGTTTTTTTGGTATTTAGATGATTCAAATCTTTGAAGTTTTAACATTTTCTTTGCCATCACCCTAATTTTTAACTCATTCTCCACATTTGCATAAATTGAACATATTCATTTACATTAAATACAAGTGCTTGAAAAACAAAGGGATAATATACATGAAAGAAGTAAACTTCTCAAAATCCCTTAATCAGTGTAATTTCTGAAGAAATCTTACATTGTTTCCTCTAATTTCTGCTTGTGATGGTCATCAGTTTCTGCAGCAGGTTTGGAAACAAATAACCGTCCTGCCATTCTGTAACAGAAAATAGAAGTATGAACTTTATATTTTTCATCTACAAACATCCTAATATTTCTTAGGATACATTGCAGAAAATACATTTTATAATTGTAAACCATTTATATATTTTAAAGTACCTGTCTTTGAAGGAAGTGAGTTCTTGTTGTTTTTGTCTCAGAGAGGTTCTGTGAAACAAAATGCTTGCATGTTATTGTAACAAAATCAGGTTTTAATGTTGCCACTGATATTATTTTGCTTAATAGATGAGAAACATCCTGAATGTAGCATCCTGGATGCTACATCCTCTCTTAAACTGATATACATTTTACATCTGTTACAGTTTTTAAACTTTGAAAAGGTAAACAAAATATTACGTACTCTGTCACAATGAGATTTTTCTCAATGTCTGTCAAACTGTAAAACATAAACAGAGATCTGAATTTAATATAAGTGAACAATCCTAAAACAACCCATCTCAAAACACAGTACAATAACATTTGCAATAGAATCTCAAAGTAACATTTTTTTTTTTATTTACCAGGAAACTGATAATTAATATTGAAAACTCAGTATTATCATTTAAGCTGTTCAAGTTCTCGTGAATCAATACCTTTGATTTAGTGATCTCACTTCTTCCTCATTTTGTCCTAAAATTGATCTGTAAAGAACACAAAATTATGTTATTTAATAAAGATTTAAATAAATTTATAAAACACTGAATAAAAAACAGAAGTTGAAAACCATCCAGGATCAATAATTGATTGGGTTATTGTCTCCTGTAAATAAACAATGAATTGATCTCTTTTCATGAGAAGTTTCTCTCTCAGTCAGTCTGAGTTAAAGATATAATCGATCACGTTCTTCACAACAAAGATTCAACAGGAACATCACAGAACTTGCAACACACTGAACTTCTTTGATGATCTCTAATCAATAAACTGTTAGATGAACTTTAACATTTAGCATCCTGATAACTGTTCTATTAGATTGACATGTGAATAAAACCCATCATAACATGTTGAAGGAAAATTCCAGTACTAATGAACAAATGGAGTTTCTCAGAGATATAATATTGTCAAGAAAATCCGAGATCATCCCACTTCCCCATGCTGGAGATTTTAGTTTAACAGTAAAAATAAATAAAGTTATCTTTAAAATTAATTACTCAAGTAAAATCTAGACCCAACATTAGACTTAAATGTCAATAAAATCAATTTGGTTGTGTGTGTTGTTTCTGTCTCCTGCAAACTTTGCTTTAATTCTACTTTTTTCTATCTAATCATAAGAAATCATAGTCAAGACAGAGAGTCATGAAACAGGAAAAGCAGTTTCCTGGAAAGAGGAAGTAAGTTTCCAGCCTGCAGATTTATAAAAATAGTTCAGACTATTACTTATCATTTTCAGTGATAAGCATGAAAGTTTTAAAGAAATGAATTCTAAACATTGTGAGTAATTGGATAAGATTCAAAGTAAAATACTTATATTAATATTGGTTTGCTTGTAATAATACTTACACTTACACTTGCATTAGGAACTCTTAAGTAAAACAAGTAACTTTAACTTTGATATCAAATAATAAGATGGATTATTCTTGGTTTCTTTACAGAAAACATTTGTAATAACTCACATTAAGATTATAATAAGAGTAACTGATAAATTATGGTTATCATAACATTATAAATGAATGATAAATCAGAGAAGTAAAAGAAGTTATAAATGTGATTTTTACTCTGAACTTGAAATGGTGTAAAAGGTGTAACTGCAATTAAAGATCACTGATGTGTTGGAGGTAGATGGTAGGTGAAAGGTTAAGGGGAAAAGGGGAACTAACAGGAGAGCAGAGATGGTCAACACCTTATTTGGAAACAGGAGAGCAGAGATGGTCAACGCCTTATTTGGAAACAGGTTGTTAAGCAACCTGAGACATTAGCACAGACATCAGGACACAATGTCTCTAAGACAGTGATGGAGATGAGATCATCTGTCCAAGCAGGTAGCCAATGAAATAAGCACAGCAACAGTGCTAGCCAATGCAAATGAACCAAAAGGGTGGATGAACCCTATAAAAGGTGGGTGCAAAAGAGGAAACTTTGGTTGGATCCTCCAGGCAGCTTCGAGTCAAGATCGAGATGGACAACGAACTCTGCAGCTGAAGAAGAGCCGGGGCCACAGAGCCGAAGACTGTCCTGATCATGGGGACCAACCCGTCTGCCCCGCAACATGTGGCTTCAAATCGCACTTCTCTCATCAGCTGGGTTCAGACCCCAAAGACGAAGATGAAGACAAAGGCAAAGACAAAGACAAAGACAAAGACAAAGACAAAGAACAAAGACAAAGAAGAAGAACTGATGCCTTCCTTCCTGCCAGCACCCAAGTCCTGTGTGACTTCACCATCCATGAGGAGAAGAAAGCTCATCAGACCTACAGAGATCCCTGCCTTCGTCGACCAACATCCTCCTACTGCTGCAACACCTCCTTCATCATCAGGCCAGGTCTGGGGTTCAAAAAGCCAAACTGTCCGTCTCTCTCAAAGGTTCCCTTTTTAGTTCTCAGTGTCAGCATTAGGGAAAGATAGACTAGATGATTGATTTTTCTTATTTGATTATTTCTGCTACTGAATTAAGCTGTACTGACCCTTGCAAAATTGCCTTACTAATAAAATATTTAGCATAAAGAAAATCCAAAAGATGTTGTGGACATTCAATTAATGAGTCACCTTAAAGTTCTTTGATGGTTGTAAAATAGCTATGATGTTCGATTCTGGAGAGGAAGAGGTGGAAAATGTTTATTGGTTCCTGATAGCCCAAATTTAAAAACATCATCCTTGGGACTCGCCCGAGTCACTAAAACCAACCTGGTTCAGTAACAAGAGCAAATTGTAATAAAAGAGAACGAGCGACCGTTAACAGGTGTGCTCTGTGAAACTAGTTGGCTGCAGGCTGCTCAGTCTGGCTAATTCACAGGGGGAAGAAGGTTGGGACACCTGGATGGAGGTCGTCAGAAACCAGGCGAATCGTTTCTCGATGCCAGCTTAAACAGAGTTTACTTCAGTTCTGGACAGGGTAAATCTCAGCAGATTTAGGAAACTCGATTAACCCGTTAGATGGAGAGCTGGTACCACATCTCCCCTCTCAGAAGAGGAAGTAGAGAGTGAGTGAGTAGAGAGAGAAGGAAGGAAGGGGGGGGGGGGATGTGGCGCAATAACAGGTGGCGCCCGAACAGGGACCTGAAAAGGGACAGGGACCTGAGGGACAACATGGGGCCAGTCCAACGGCGTAGGAGTGCCCTATGTTCTAAGTGTGTAAAAACAGAAGTTGGTTCTGAATAGCGCACTTAGTGTTGTAATCCTAAATGAGTAGGATTATGGGTGACTGTCCGAGAGACGACCGCAGTCACCACCCTCGCAGTAACTGTATGGCGTACAGGTGAGGGAGAGCTTTACTGAGGATAAGTGACCAGATCCAGACAGTGAAGCTAGTAGCCAAGTGGTTTGTTTTGCATCCCCACCTGAGGCGCTAAAGGGGGCTTTGCAGACAAACAACTCGAACCGACAGAGAGACGGAGTAGGAATGATCACTTCGAGGAGGAAAATCTGGGGAAGAAACCGGAGGAAGCCGGCCGCCCAGATCCCTTGGAAATGAGGAGACCTCAACGAAATTGCATCAGCTTTCTACACAGCTACTGTGACTCAGACTTGAAGCAAGTGGGGAAGTTGGTTCACAAAATGAGGAACTGCCACATCAATGCTGACAAACAAAGAAAAGTCATCAGCTGACGATGGATGAGGGAGTACACCGCATCCTCCTCTGCAGCCATCGAGAAGACATCCGACAACAGAGGAACAAACACCAGCAGCTGACATCAACGCAGCCGGTGTAAGTCATCACACCGACCCGAGAGAAGCACTTTGAAAGCGCAAGAGGGAAACAAGTAGCTCATCACAACTTATGGACGAAGAAAGCAGAACTGAGGCTGCCGAAACTTCGAGTGCAGCGACAGGACAACACCTGAGAAGAAGCCCTATGGAGGGGCAAAGATGAAGATCTTTCAAGCCACCAAGAAAGATTGTCTCTGCCGGGGTCGAGGTGGGACAGAACACCTAAGGACAGGTGGTCCTAGAGAGGTAGTACGGTGCGTGCATATGGTACTCGGATATGCAGGCGTGCTACAAACCCGTGAAGAACTGAGCAAGCAGAACTTCTGGATGACCCTTCAGCCCATCCGATGCAGCTGTGGGACTGCGAGTATGTGGTCGATACGCAGGGACCCAGGGCAGCGGATGGAAGGTTTGTTCATCAAGAGCACAGTCCCATGGGGTTCAGTCTGCATGGATGTAGCAGAGCCAATGGGGATAACAGGAAGAGAGGTGAGAAGTACCTCTTGGTTCTGATGGACTCACAGTAACAGTGACAGCTGCTAGAAGAGCAGGTCTTCCCCTGCAGAGGAACTCCGTTCACGTCACAGAAAGCAGGGAGGCGAAGACACTTCCCCTTTTTGCCCGGAGAAGGAAAAAGGGAAGTTGCAGCTCAAAGTGTCATTGGAAACAGGGCAGAGAGTCAAGATCGGCCTACAGCCACGGTGATGAAGCTGAGGTTCAACGCCCAAGATTTTGTAAAGTAAGTACTGAACTGCAACACAGTACTACAGATGAAGAAAGGGATCCAAGGAGTCGAACAGCTCACTCCAGTTCCTAACTAAAGAGAAACAGAAGCCGGTGAAATGGCCAGTGAATCATGTAATACTCCACCCTATCTCGGACTGGCCACCGTGGGGGGGGTGGTTGTAATTAGAAGAACAACTTCAAGGCTTTGGACTGGGAGGGCCGTGAAGAAATTGGACTATGCTAAAGAAGAACTCCTGTCACAAACTGATGGATTAAACTGGAAAAGGGGCTGAAGTCGTGAGGAAGAAGTGGCGTCATAGGAAATCACTAAGATCAACCCTGTAACAAAGCATTGAAGTCAGACCCAACACCTAGAAGGATCTGGCAACTGTTTCGTCCTGATATCTAGAGCACCTGTCCTGGATATTCAGCACTGTAAGTTTGCAGTTTTGTTTTTTTAAATTGGACAATTCCTGATGCCTCCGACAACTCCAGTACTTAAAGACCACAGCTACGGAAAAGGATCACGATTACGAGAAGCGTCATGCTGCTTATTTTTTTGCTTTGCTCTGCTGAATGTTCGAGATTTTTTTTTGAGGCCTTCTTCCTTCCCACATCCTGAAGAAACGACAGTTCATCCAGCGAAGGTTCCTGTGAAGAATCGAGCGATCCAAGTTCTCTTCACATTCATCACCTAATGGGGAAATTAAAACTCAAGGAGGGGTGTCAAGAAAGGTGGAGTTTTGATGACTACACTGAGCCTTTTGTGACAACTGAGGATGAAGAATCTGCAACTTCACATCCCAGAAGAACCTCTTCTCTTTCCAGGCGATGGCAGAACTGCAGGAGGGTGATGGATTCCCAGCATGGGAAAGGTCTGACCTCGTGGAGGGGGTGTCAAGAAAATCCGAGATCATCCCACTTCCCCATGCTGGAGATTTTAGTTTAACAGTAAAAATAAATAAAGTTATCTTTAAAATTAATTACTCAAGTAAAATCTAGACCCAACATTAGACTTAAATGTCAATAAAATCAATTTGGTTGTGTGTGTTGTTTCTGTCTCCTGCAAACTTTGCTTTAATTCTACTTTTTTCTATCTAATCATAAGAAATCATAGTCAAGACAGAGAGAGTCATGAAACAGGAAAAGCAGTTTCCTGGAAAAAGAGGAAGTAAGTTTCCAGCCTGCAGATTTATAAAAATAGTTCAGACTATTACTTATCTCAAAGCATGAAAGTTTTAAAGAATGAATTCTAAACATTGTGAGTAATTGGATAAGATTCAAAGTAAAATACTTATATTAATATTGGTTTGCTTGTAATAATACTTACACTTACACTTGCATTAGTGGGAACTCTTAGAAGTAAAACAAGTAACTTTAACTTTGATATCAAATAATAAGAATCATGGATTATTCTTGGTTTCTTTACAGAAAACATTTGTAATAACTCACATTAAGATTATAATAAGAGTAACTGATAAATTATGGTTATCATAACATTATAAATGAATGATAAATCAGAGAAGTAAAAGAAGTTATAAATGTGATTTTTACTCTGAACTTGAAATGGTGTAAAAGGTGTAACTGCAATTAAAGATCACTGATGTGTTGGAGGTAGATGGTAGGTGAAAGGTTAAGGGGAAAAGGGGAACTAACAGGAGAGCAGAGATGGTCAACACCTTATTTGGAAACAGGAGAGCAGAGATGGTCAACGCCTTATTTGGAAACAGGTTGTTAAGCAACCTGAGACATTAGCACAGACATCAGGACACAATGTCTCTAAGACAGTGATGGAGATGAGATCATCTGTCCAAGCAGGTAGCCAATGAAATAAGCACAGCAACAGTGCTAGCCAATGCAAATGAACCAAAAGGGTGGATGAACCCTATAAAAGGTGGGTGCAAAAGAGGAAACTTTGGTTGGATCCTCCAGGCAGCTTCGAGTCAAGATCGAGATGGACAACGAACTCTGCAGCTGAAGAAGAGCCGGGGCCACAGAGCCGAAGACTGTCCTGATCATGGGGACCAACCCGTCTGCCCCGCAACATGTGGCTTCAAATCGCACTTCTCTCATCAGCTGGGTTCAGACCCCAAAGACGAAGATGAAGACAAAGGCAAAGACAAAGACAAAGACAAAGACAAAGAACAAAGACAAAGAAGAAGAACTGATGCCTTCCTTCCTGCCAGCACCCAAGTCCTGTGTGACTTCACCATCCATGAGGAGAAGAAAGCTCATCAGACCTACAGAGATCCCTGCCTTCGTCGACCAACATCCTCCTACTGCTGCAACACCTCCTTCATCATCAGGCCAGGTCTGGGGTTCAAAAAGCCAAACTGTCCGTCTCTCTCAAAGGTTCCCTTTTTAGTTCTCAGTGTCAGCATTAGGGAAAGATAGACTAGATGATTGATTTTTCTTATTTGATTATTTCTGCTACTGAATTAAGCTGTACTGACCCTTGCAAAATTGCCTTACTAATAAAATATTTAGCATAAAGAAAATCCAAAAGATGTTGTGGACATTCAATTAATGAGTCACCTTAAAGTTCTTTGATGGTTGTAAAATAGCTATGATGTTCGATTCTGGAGAGGAAGAGGTGGAAAATGTTTATTGGTTCCTGATAGCCCAAATTTAAAAACATCATCCTTGGGACTCGCCCGAGTCACTAAAACCAACCTGGTTCAGTAACAAGAGCAAATTGTAATAAAAGAGAACGAGCGACCGTTAACAGGTGTGCTCTGTGAAACTAGTTGGCTGCAGGCTGCTCAGTCTGGCTAATTCACAGGGGGAAGAAGGTTGGGACACCTGGATGGAGGTCGTCAGAAACCAGGCGAATCGTTTCTCGATGCCAGCTTAAACAGAGTTTACTTCAGTTCTGGACAGGGTAAATCTCAGCAGATTTAGGAAACTCGATTAACCCGTTAGATGGAGAGCTGGTACCACATCTCCCCTCTCAGAAGAGGAAGTAGAGAGTGAGTGAGTAGAGAGAGAAGGAAGGAAGGGGGGGGGGGGATGTGGCGCAATAACAATATCTTAAAATGTAATATTTCAGATTGTAGGAACAATATCTTTTATTGATTGACTGCAGTTCTTCTACTTTTTTCCTGCATTCAACAGAAGATATTTAAAGTTTATATGACGTCCAAAGAGCTTGGAAGTGATGTAGACAAAACTAATGTTTTACAGTCTATTAGATTTCATGAAAGTTACAGTGTTCTGTTACACTGCATGTTAACAGAACTCTGTACTTTGACCCAAACTCAACTGAAACAAGGCAGAGGAACACAAAAGCGACAAAAACTAAAAGTCCAACTCCAAGATGGTTCTGTGAAATTAAGTATTTACCCAGGTGATTGGGTATTAAAATCTCAGTACGTACTTTACTCGCTGGAGCTCATTTTCCAGTGATGTCTTTGTTTCAGTCAGACTGTGGTAAAGATACCAGAACAAAACCATTAATTTTTACAGATTTTTAAGAAAAATCCCAGACCTGATGAATGAACTGAGATTCTCAGATTACAATATTTAAACTGTAATGTTTTATGTCAGACTGAGGGAAAAATACCTTTGATTTGACGACTTCAATTCTTTTTCCTTTTTCCTGTTTTTGAAACAGCAGAAAGATATTTGACATTCTACTTTTCCCTTAAAAAAAGATTTATTATTGTGATGTAGACATCAGTTCAGTTTTTAGAGTCTATAATCAATAATTGACAAAATGACATTGTTCTGGTTCACTGCATGTTTACTTTCACCCAACCTCAAGTGAAACAAGACACTTAACACAACCCCCTGCAAAAAATCCTTTCCCAGACAAAATCAAACTCCAAGACGATTCTGTGAAACTAGGACTGAATCCTTGGACCTCAGGTTCATGTGGAAACTCAAACCCTCCTCCACTTTTCAGTATTTACCCAAGTGATTGGATTACAATCTACTAGGAAAGCCTCACTACTTACTTCACTTGCTGCAGCTCATTTTCTTGTGATGTCTTTGTTTCACTCAGTCTGTCATAAAGATTCCAGAACAAAACAATTAATTTCACATATTTTAAAGTACAATCCCTGTTGAGAACTGTTGAGTGAACTGAGATTCTCAGACTGAAAAATTTTAACTGTAATGTTTTATGTCAACCTGTGGAAAAAATACCTTTTATTGTCTGACTCCAGTTCTGCTACTTTATTCCTGTGTTCAACGGAAATATGCAAAAGATGATATAAGGCGTATATGATCTTCAACAAACTTTGACATAATGTAGACATTACTGATGTACAGAATATGATCAGAAAATATAACCTAGTCACTAGCTCATGCAAAAACAAAGAGACAAAATACCTCATGTCTTGGATCTCCTTTTCATGAATATTCTTTTCCACAGTCAGTCTGAGTTAAAGATATAACAGATCATGTTCTTCACAACACAGATTCAGTTGGAACATCAGAGAACTTGAAATGCATTGAACTTCTTTCATGATCACTAAACAACCAAAATGTTAGATGAACTTTTCCACTCAGCATCCTGACACAGAGCTGAAACATGTTCTGTCAGCTTGTTGTGTGAACAATACCTTTTAATCTCTGATTTTAGTTCTTCGTTTTCTCTTAAAGCAGATCTGTAGATTGGAAAGATTAAAAGTGAGAAAACCTTCAAATATGGTTAAATATTTCAAAAAATATTACATAAACTCATAAGACTTTTTCAACATTTTAATAATGAGCAATTGTGTTTCTACAACATGTAAATATAAATAAATATATTGTCAATCACTGTCTCAAGAGAAAACGTGAAAAATACAAACTTCATCTCATGGAGATCATTTTCATAAGCAGTTTTTGTTTCATCCAGTCTGTGTTAAAATAAAGTAGATATGTTCACTTTGTAACACAAATTCTGAAGTGAAATTATTAAAGTTGTAAAAAGTTTTAACAATGTAAACAAAAACAACAGAAAACTTCAAGTAATCCTGGACATGCAGCCATAAAACCTGTCAATCTCTCAACTGCTTTTTATATAGTTTTGCGTGAATAACAGAAAACTATGATTTTCTAAACAAGTCTTTCTTTTCTTCTGAACAAACAGAACTTCTAAAGTAATTATGTGAAACTTTACAATAGAGTATTCAGCATCAATCTATAAACTGTTTTTAATGTCATTTAGCACAGAGTGGAAAACTTTGTGTGTCTCATTGGTCAACAAAGTCAAATCAAATTGTCTTAACAGGTCAAAGTTAGCATTGATTTCAATTAATGTTTAAAATAAAGATAAAATAATACCAGAATATGTCTTGTAAAGTAAAAAAAACAAAAACACACACATAAGATGTTTTCTATATTTGTCATGTCCATCTAATTAATTCATCATCAAATGAACTTGCAAACTCAGAAATGTGTTACATTGAACAAAGATAAATACCTGTCAGAAACTGATTTCAGTTCTTCTTCTTTCTGTCTTAGGTCAAATCTATAGAGGGCAAAATTATTTTGTATAATTAATTATAATTTGTCATTTAATACTCCAGAAATGTTTTTAGTCTCTCCATTAAATTAAAAACATCTGAAAGTTTGTGTTTCATGAAAAAGATGATTAAAGTATATTTTTACCTCACATCATGAAGATTTATGTCCAGAGATAAATCAACATTATTTGTTCTTGAAGTTCTTCCCAAATTAACATTATCAGCAAATTGCTCTCTAATTTCTTCTCACTGTCAATGTATCAATTTTAATAAACACTAGTAACTAAAAAAATAAATGTTCCTACTTAATATCCTAATATCTGGTGATGGAACATGTTCTGTTAGCTTTTTGTTAGTTGTTTATCTCTTTGCTAAAAGTCCCATCTAAACTATCATAATATCATTTGTGACAAATTGTAAATAAGATATTTTATTCACAATGGCATTTTAAAAAGTTACCAAGTGCTTTAGTACACTGCATGTTTACTTTGAACCAAACTCAACTGAAACAAGGCAGAGTAAGTTTTAGAATATTACAAAAAAATAAACACAACAAAAAACATTTTCTAATAAACGTTCAACTCCAAGATGGTTCTGTGAAACTACAACTGAATCCTTGGATCTCAGGATCATGTAGGAACTCTAAAAACTCCTCCACAATTCATTGTTTACCCTGGTGATTAGAAAATCTATTAGGAAAAACTCTTACTTCACTTTATGGAGATCATTTTCTAGTGATGTCTTTGTTTTAGTCAATCTGTCGTAAAGATAAAATCAGTCATGATCCTTACAGCACAAATTCAACAGGAACATCAGAAAACATGAAATTCTTTGAACATTACTCCTGATCTCTAAACAAGCAAACTGTTAAATGAACTTTTCTAATTAATATTCTAATATCTGGAGCTGAAACATGTTCTTTTAGCTTCGACTTGTGAAAAATACCTTTTCTTCTCTGATTCCAGTTCTTCTTCTTTTAGTTTAAGGTTCAACCTGAAGAGTGAAAAATAAAATGTCTGAAAATCTCCTGTTGTTATTTAGTCAATAGTATGATTTATTTAGATATTATTTATTTTATATTGGCTTTTGACAGAATTACAATGTTCTGGTAAACTGGATGTTTACTTTTATCCAAACTCAATTGAAACAAGTCAGAGTAACAAATGTATGAACACCAAAAAAAGACAAAAATGTCACTCTGATAAAAGTAAAACTTCAAGATTGTTCTGTTAAACTAAGACTGCATCCTGTAGGATCTCCAAACCCTCCTCCATGTTTCATTATTTACCCAGTTGATTGGATTTGAATAAAAATATACAAAGAAAAACACTTACTTCACTTGATGCAGCTCATTTCCAAGTGATGTCTTTGTTTCAATCAGACTGTGATGAACATAACAATTAATCCTTTAATTACTCCCACTTTGGAGAAAATTCCCAGAACTTATGATTGAACTAAGACTCTTAGATTGTAATTTTATAATGTAATGTCTTCTTTACGATTGTGTAAACAATACCTTTGACTGGCTGACTTCAGTTCATTTTCCCTTTTCCTGTTTTCAAAGTAAATGTGAAAAACATATTAAAAGTTTATATGACCTCACAAGAGTTTTGATGTAATGTAGACATCACTAATGTTTCTACTGTTTACGATCAGTAATTGTATTTCAGGTAATATCTCATGTAAAAATAAACAGAAAAATACCTCATCTCTTGTAGCTGCTTTTCATGAGAAGTCTCTCTCTCAGTCAGTCTGAGTTAAAGATATAACAGATAATATTCTACATAAAACAGATTCAACAGGAACATCAGAGAACTTCCAAAGCATTAAACTTCTTTCATGATCACAAATCAAGCAAGCAGTTAGGAGAAACTTTATTTCTTAATATCTGGAGCTGAAACATGTTCTGTTAGTTTGTGTGAACAATACCTTTTAATCTCTGATTCCAGTTCTTCTTCTTTTTGTTTAAAGTTTGACCTGAAGAGTGAAGAATAAAATGTGTAAAAAAAAAATTATAAGTTATTTAGTCCAAAGGATGATTTATTTATTTTGGCTTCTGACAAAATTACAGTGTTCTGGTACACTGCATGTTTACTTTGATCCAAACTCAAACTCAGAGTAAAATATTTATTTACACACAAAAAAAGACAAAGACTTTCTGAAAAAAGTCCAACTCCTAGATTATTCTGTGAAACTAAGACTGCATCCTGTAGGATCTCCAAACCCTCCTCCATGTTTCATTATTTACCCAGGTGATTTTATTATATGAAAATATACAAATAAAAACTCTTACTTTACTTGTTGGAGATCATTTTCTAGTGATGTCTTTGTTTCAGTCAGACTGTGGTAAAGATACCAGAACAAAACCATTAATTTCACATTTCTGACATAAAATCCCAGAATTTAGATTATAATATTTTAACTCTAATGTTTTATGTCAAACTGTAGAAAATTACCTTTGATTGGCTGAATTCAATTCTTTTTCCTTTTCCCTGTTTTCAGATGAAACAACAAAAAGATATTTTAGGTTTTTATGACTTTAAAAGAGATTTATTATTGTGATGTAGACATCAATTCAGTTTTTACAGTCTATAATCAGTAATCATATTTTAGTTAATGTCTCAACTAAACTCAAATGCAGAAAAATACCTCATCATCTGGAGCTCATTGTCTTGTGATTCCAGGCTGTAATAAAGAGATAATAGATAAATATTCTTCCTAACATTTACAGTAAAATGAACTGAAACACTCAGATTTATCTTATATTGTAATTATTATTTTAGGATTTTGTGAGATGAAATTACCTTTCACTGACTGATTTCAGTTTTTCTCCTTTCTGTCTTAGGTCAGATCTATAAATGATGAAATTATTTTCATTAGGCATATGTCAGTTAATTCACTAGAAATGGTTTTAGTCTCTTCTGAAACTTTTATATATATATATATATATATTTATTTTGGCTTCTGACAAAATTACAGTGTTCTGGTACACTGCATGTTTACTTTGATCCAAACTCAAACTCAGAGTAAAATATTTATTTACACACAAAATAAAGTCCAACTCCAAGATTGTTCTGTGAAACTAAGACTGCATCCTGTAGGATTTCCAAACCCTCCTCCATGTTTCATTATTTACCCAGGTGATTTTATTATATGAAAATATACAAATAAAAACTCTTACTTTACTTTCTGGAGCTCATTTTCTAGTGATGTCTTTGTTTCAGTCAGACTGTGGAAAAGATACCAGAACAAAACCATTAATTTCACATTTCTGATATAAAATCCCAGAACTGAGATTAAAATATTTTAACTATAATGTTTTATGTCAAACTGTGGGAAAAATACCTTTGATTGGCTGAATTCAATTCTTTTTCCTTTTCCCTGTTTTGAGAGGAAACAGCAGAAAAATATTTTAGAGTTTTAAAAGAGTTTTAATGTTGTGATGTAGAAATCAATTATGTTTTTACACTATAATCAGTAATCATAATTTAACTAAAGTCTCATTTACACACAAATGCAGAGAAATACCTCATAATCTGCATCTTCTTTTCATGAGAAGTCTCTGTTTCAGTCAGTCTGAGTTAAAGACAGAACAGATCATTTTCTAGTGATGTCTTTGTTTTAGTCAATCTGTCGTAAAGATAAAATCAGTCATGATCCTCACAGCACAAATTCAACAGGAACATCAGAAAACATGAAATTCTTTGAACATTACTCCTGATCTCTAAACAAGCAAACTGTTAAATGAACTTTTCTACTTAATATTCTAATATCTGGAGCTGAAACATGTTCTTTTAGCTTCCACTTGTGAAAAATACCTTTTCTTCTCTGATTCCAGTTCTTCTTCTTTTAGTTTAAGGTTCAACCTGAAGAGTGAAAAATAAAATGTCTGAGAATCTCCTCTTGTTATTTCGTCAATAGTATGATTTATTTAGATTTTATTTATTTTATATTGGTTTTTGACAGAATTACAATGTTCTGGTAAACTGCATGTTTACTTTGATCCAAACTCAACTGAAACAAGTCAGAGTAACAAATTTATGAACACCAAAAAAAGACAAAAATGTCACTCAGATAAAAGTCCAACTCCAAGATTATTCTGTGAAACTAAGACTGCATCCTGTAGGATCTCCAAACCCTCCTCTATGTTTCATTATTTACCCAGGTGATTTTATTATATGAAAATCTACAAATAAAAACTCTTACTTTACTTGTTGGAGATCATTTTCTAGTGATGTCTTTGTTTCAGTCAGACTGTGGAAAAGATACCAGAACAAAACCATTAATTTCTCAGATTTTGAAGTAAAATCTCAGACCTGATGAGTGAACTGAGATTCTCAGATTACAATATTTAAACTGTAATGTTTTATGTCAGATTGTGGGAAAAATACCTTTGATTGGCCGACTTCAATTCTTTTTCCTTTTCCCTGTATTCAGATGAAACAGCAGAAAGATATTTTAGGTTTTTATGACTTTAAAAGAGATTTATTATTGTGATGTAAACATCAATTCAGTTTTTACAGTCTATAATCAGTAATCATATTTTAGTTAATGTCTCAACTAAACTAAAATACCTCATCATCTGGAGCTCATTGTCTTGTGATTCCAGGCTGTGATAAAGAGATAATAGATAAATATTCTTCCTAACATTTACGGTAAAATGAACTGAAACACTCAGATTTATTTTATATTGTAATTATTATTTTAGGCTTTTGTGAGAAGAAAATACCTTTTATTGACTGATTTCAGTTTTTCTCCTTTCTGTCTTAGGTCAGATCTATAAATAGTGAAATTATTTTCATAAGGCATATGTCAGTTAATTCATTAGAAATGTTATTAGTCTCTTCAATAAATTTCAAAATCTGAAACTTTTATATATATATATATATATATATATATATATATATATATATATATATATATATATATATATATATATATATATATATATATATATATATATATATCACCAATATTTGTTATCAAAGTTCTTTCCAAATTAACATCATCAGCATCTTAGTTTCTAATTTTTTCTTACTATCAATGTATTAATTTTATTAACAATAGTAATACTGAATTTGTACATGAAGATTAATAATGTTTACTGCAATGTGTTCTTTCAGATTGTTGTGTCAAAGGCACCTTTACTGATTTAAGTTCTTGCTTATTTCTTTATTCCCAAAATCACTTTTGATAAATAAATGACAAAGGCCATTATTTTTTAAGAAAGCATCAATAAAAAAGAAGTTCACTTTACTGAACTCTTTTTCATGAGAAGTCTCTCTCTCAGTCAGTCTGAGTTAAAGATATGATCAATAATTTTCTTCATAAACAGATTCAGGAGGAACATCAGAGAATTTGTCAGACACAACTTATTTCACTATCTCTAAACAAACAAACAAACAAACAAACAAACTGTTTTACAATCTATGATTAGAAAATATATTTTTGTTATCTCATGTAAAATCAAATAAAGAAAAAAATACCGATACAGATCATGTTCTTCATGAACAGATTCAACAGGATCATAAGAGAATTTTCAATACATTAAACTTCTTTCATGATCACTAAACAAGCAAACAGTTAGGAGAAACTTTATTTCTTAATATCTGGAGCTGAAACATGTTCTGTTAGTTTGTGTGAACAATACCTTTTAATCTCTGATTCCAGTTCTTCTTCTTTTTGTTTAAAGTTTGACCTGAAGAGTGAAGAATAAAATGTGTAAAAAACTATCAGTTATTTAGTTCATTGGATGATTTATTCATATTGGCTTCTGACAAAATTACAGTGTTCTGGTACACTGCATGTTTACTTTGATCCAAACTCAAACTCAGAGTAAAATATTTATTTACACACAAAAAGACAAAGACTTTCTGAAAAAAGTCCAACTCCTAGATTATTCTGTGGAACTAAGACTGCATCCTGTAGCATCTCCAAACCCTCCTCCATGTTTCATTATTTACCCAGGTGATTTTATTATATGAAAATATACAAATAAAAACTCTTACTTTACTTGCTGGAGATCATTTTCTAGTGATGGCCTTGTTTCAGTCAGACTGTGGTAAAGATACCAGAACAAAACCATTAATTTCACATTTCTGACATAAAATCCCAGAACTGAGATTAAAATATTTTAACTGTAATGTTTTATGCCAAACTGTGGGAAAATTACCTTTGATTGGACGACTTCAATTCTTTTTCCTTTTCCCTGTTTTCAGAGGAAACAGCAGAAAAATATTTTAGAGTTTTAAAAGAGTTTTAATGTTGTGATGTAGAAATCAATTA
The DNA here is from genome assembly GCF_019740435.1 of Gambusia affinis. Taxonomy (NCBI): domain Eukaryota; kingdom Metazoa; phylum Chordata; class Actinopteri; order Cyprinodontiformes; family Poeciliidae; genus Gambusia; species Gambusia affinis. Next base: position 25,394,208 of record NC_057878.1, read on the forward strand.
TGTTTTTACACTATAATCAGTAATCATAATTTAACTAAAGTCTCATTTACGCACAAATGCAGAGAAATACCTCATAATCTGCATCTTCTTTTCATGAGAAGTCTCTGTTTCAGTCAGTCTGAGTTAAAGACAGAACAGATCATTTTCTAGTGATGTCTTTGTTTTAGTCAATCTGTCGTAAAGATAAAATCAGTCATGATCCTCACAGCACAGATTCAACAGGAACATCAGAAAACATGAAATTCTTTGAACATTACTCCTGATCTCTAAACAAGCAAACTGTTAAATGAACTTTTCTACTTAATATTCTAATATCTGGAGCTGAAACATGTTCTTTTAGCTTTGACTTGTGAAAAATACCTTTTCTTCTCTGATTCCAGTTCTTCTTCTTTTAGTTTAAGGTTCAACCTGAAGAGTGAAAAATAAAATGTCTGAAAATCTCCTGCTGTTATTTAGTCAATAGTATGATTTATTTAGATATTATTTATTTTATATTGGCTTTTGACAGAATTACAATGTTCTGGTAAACTGGATGTTTACTTTGATCCAAACTCAACTGAAACAAGTCAGAGTAACAAATTTATGAACACCAAAAAAAGACAAAAATGTCACTCTGATAAAAGTAAAACTTCAAGATTATTCTGTGAAACTAAGACTGCATCCTGTAGGATCTCCAAACCCTCCTCCATGTTTCATTATTTACCCAGGTGATTTTATTATATGAAAATATACAAATAAAAACTCTTACTTTACTTGTTGGAGCTCATTTTCTAGTGATGTCTTTGTTTCAGTCAGACTGTGGAAAAGATACCAGAACAAAACCATTAATTTCTCAGATTTTGAAGTAAAATCTCAGACCTGATGAGTGAACTGAGATTCTCAGATTACAATATTTAAACTGTAATGTTTTATGTCAGATTGTGGGAAAGTTACCTTTGATTGGCTGAATTCAATTCTTTTTCTTTTCCCCTGTTTTCAGATGAAACAACAAAAAGATATTTTAGGTTTTAATGACCTTAAAAGAGATTTATTGTTGTGATGTAGACATCAATTCAGTTTTTACAGTCTATAATCAATAATCATGTTAATGTCTCAACTAAACTAAAATACAGAAAAATACCTCATAATCTGGAGCTCATTGTCTTGTGATTCCAGCCTGTAATAAAGAGATAATAAATAAATATTCTTCCTAACATTTACAGTAAAATGAACTTAAACACTCAGATTTATCTTATATTGTAATGTATTATTTCAGGCTTTTGTGAGAAAAATACCTTTTATTGACTGATTTCAGTTCTTCTTCTTTCTGTCTTAGGTCAGATCTATAAATAGTGAAATTATTTGCATAAGGCATATGTCAGTTAACGCAATATAAATGTTATTAGTCTTCATGAAATTTAAAAATCTGAAAGTTTTGCTTCATCTAAACCAGGTCTCTCAAACTCCAGTCCTCAAGGGCCGCAGTCCTGCAACTTTTAGATGTGCCTCTGCTGCACCACCTTAATAGAATAATTAAGGCTCTGGAGAACTGATCTACACAAGGAGGAGGTAATTAAACCATCTCATTCCAGTGTTTTGTACCTGTGGAACATCTATAAACTGCAGGACAGAGGCCCTCAAGGACTGGAGTTTGAGACCCCTGATCTAAACAATGATGAATTTTTTTTTTTTTTACCTCACATCATGAAGATTTATCTCCAGAGATATATTACAAATATTTGTTATCCCTTCTGAAGCTGCTATCCCTGCAACCCGACCCCGGATAAGCGGAAAAAGATGGATTTATCAAAGTTCTTTCCAAATTAACATCATCAGCATCTTTGTCTCTATTTTCTTCTTACTGTCAATCTATTAATTTTATTAAACAATAGTAACTCAAAAATACTGAATTTGTACATGAAGATTAATAATGTTAACTGCAATGTGTTCTTTCAGATTGTTGTGTCAAAGGCACCTTTACTGATTTAAGTTCTTGCTTATTTCTTTATTCCCAAAATCACTTTTGGTAAAAAATGACAAAGGCCATTATTTTTGGAAAGTATTGATTATTTCATTATTATTTTAAATATTATTTAATTATTTATTTAATTTAACTATTAAAGCATTGTAAAAATAATTGCATTAGATGTCATCTTAGCTAAATTTTATATGAACATTGAGCAACTCAAGTCTATGTCTTAAGTAATAATTTCTGCAGATCATTAAAGACACTGAACAGTGCTGACCTGATCTCCTGGATTTTCTTTTTATGAGTAGTCCTTTCTTCAATCAGTCTGAGTTAAATATATAAAAGATCATTCAACACAAATTCAGCAGGAACATCAGAGAACTTGTAATGCATTTAATTTTTTCCATGATGATTAAATAAGCAAAGTTAGAAGACATGTTTCACTTGGCTTCCTAATATCTGGGGCTGAAACATGTCCTGTTAGCTTGTTGTGTGAACAATACCTTTTATTGACTGATTCAAGCTCCTTTTCTTTTTGTTCGAGAGCATCTCTAAAGAGTGAAGAATAAAATGTGTGAACAATCCTAACGTTGTAAGATAATTAGCAAATATATTGAATTACTGATATTACACTAAAAACTTAAATTTATAAATATATTCTAGTCAATTAATGTCCAATCACATTGTTATGAAATTATAGATTGATTGAACAACTTACTTCATCTGCTGAAGTTCAACAGCAGAAAGACTGTCAAAAAGATCACAGAATGAAAAGTTACATGAAAATTTACACCATTATAAAAGTGTTATTACAATGGCAATAGATTTTAATCTCACCAATTTTAATTATTGCAAGTATGAAACATGTATGAAAATGTAGTAAAGTTTTAATTTCTCCAATGATGATGAACCATGAATGAATAACGACATATTTTGTGTCCTCATCCTGTCCTACATGTACTTTATCCCTGATATTCTCTTCACTTCCACAACTCTAAATTATAGTCCTATCTGTAACATAGATAGACATAAATAGATAGGACTACAGACCCACAGGGAGCCACATTAACCTCTTAACCCTACATTCCTTCTTTCCCTTTAATATTTTAAGCATTTTTTATTTTCTTTGTGGAGCTCCACTTGTTTGTTTCACTGTATTTTACAAGTTGCCTTTTTGTTGCATTCTTTTACCAGAATTTAGATCAGAACTATGAGTTTATAATACATCCTGGAGATTGAAATTCAATGCAATGAAAAATGCAGTTGTTTGCCTCCTGAAATTGTTTTCTACTGATTATATTTTTTATATGATTTGTAACTTTTTCAGAGTTACAAATCATACTGAGATCTTCAGTAGGACATGAGAAACTGACCTAAGCTTTCTGGAAAATATGTTTAATCACATATAGTTCATGGTTTTATTGGGAGAATCCAGAAGACCAGGTTGGAATTCATCTTTTTCGCTTAGTGAATTAAATAGTCATTTTCCATTTGCGTTTTATATTTACTCAGGTCTTTGTTCAATAACAATAACATTAGTTTAATGATCTGAAACATTTCAATGTGACATAAAAGAAAAAGAAAAGATGAAACATCTACATGGGCAAACACTTTTTCATTGCACAGTATATTATGTCATTTTCAAAAATGTTTTTACAAAACTTAATCAATTAAAGTTACCACACAACATCTGGAGTTTTCATCTTACCTTATTCTCTCTTCCACAACTTGTTCAGTTTGTTTCAATTTTTTCGACTTTTTCTTACAACACCTAAGGAAGAACTCACAGCAACTATAGATTTAGTATAAAATATAATGCTAAAACAGACATACAAGTGTATAAATCTGTGTTCTTTTCAAGTGTTAATTTGATCAACCTAATGCATTAAAAAATCTTTTACTATAGATTTTGCATACATCACTTGCAAAAATTATGATTTTCTATCTTCTGTGAATCAGCAGGTCACCCTGGCTGTGAAGTAACACTGTGGTCCCAAGCGCTCACAGCTTCACCATTATGTTTTATTGTTGGTACGACGTTGTTTTGGAATCAGAGTCCATATTCATAATGATAATCATGTAGAACACCAAAACAATCTAATTTAATTTCTCAGTATGAGTTTGTTGGTTCCTCTACAATAATGTTGTAGCTGAATTGAGTTATGACAACTAATAACGTCTCACTTCCTGGTAGTGCAGGAAAAACGAAAGTCCCCAACATAAACTGAACATTATTATTCATCTGCAGCCTTTCATCCACCTGAACAACAGAGGTCGCTGTTGTGCATCTCTGTCATGAAACACTGAATAATTTTCTCTCATTATATACAATTTTGATTTTGCTCGCATCTTCATAAGTATTTATAAAACTAATTATTTGGCACAGAGCCATCCTCTGTTGACTTAAAATTAACATTTTTAAATACAATTTATCTTTTGGGTGTTATGATCCTACACTCACACTAAGGTAGAATGGATTGGCTCTTTTCTTGTCTGATTATATATTAGTTTTTCAGTAACACACTTTTAAATCAACAAGTATGATATCACTAAAATGCTACTATAAATATATTTCTCTTACCAGTTCGCCATTGTGACTTCTCTGTTCTGAACTGTCCGTCTACATCAGTCTGTCTGTACAGTCGACATGTAGAAAACACAAGTGCATTCTAATGAAGGTTTACTATCTCTTTTACTTTTTACTTGACATCAGGACTTACTGGTTTCTGGAATGTGTGACTCATCCATCATGGTGGCAGACTTTAGCACTGCACCGAGAAGATGTTTACTGAGTTATAAAAAAGAATTCAACAGCTAGAGTTTTGAAATAGTGGAAGAAAACAACATCCAATTTTTTAATAAATACAAAAAACAAATCTCAGTTTTGGAACAGGTTCTAAAACATATAACAATTTATACAAAACAACCAATAAAACCTTTATTCCAGATATGGTTAATCTTTTAGCTCATGCAGAATCGGTTTTGGTTTTATTTGAAATAGGAGAACTTTTGTGCATTCGACCCACTGTTCAAAGATCCACAAGATGTCACACTTTCTTCATTTTAAAAAGCTGAAAAAGTCATCCTGCCCTCTCTGGAATGTTCATAGCTAAAACATTCACTGATGAACATTTGTATTTAATGAGAAACTCATAAAAAACTTGCTTCCTTAAATCCATCTCTGTATTTTTAAGACCAACTGAATATTTACAATGTTAGTGTGTAGACTAGCTTTATTGGAGGACTATAAAAAATTAATTCAAATCATATTTTTCTGACATGCTTTATTTCCAACAGTAAAAACAGCTTAGAAAGCAAAAAAGAAACTTCATTTAAAGAGGAACCAATGAAGGGATTATTTTTCACACCATGACTGACATGAAGATCTTTCATTTTATGGAAGCAGCTATCATCTCTATTGTTTCAGTCTGAAGCCTTTGTAGCTCCAAATTGTTGAAGATTTGTTCAGAATATCTACTTATATTCTGAACAAATATAAGTAGATATTTGTAAGTAACCAACTTACTCTTCAAAATGTTAAATTGTGAAAAGTTATTTAAAATAATAAAAAAGTACCTTAATGTGTCCTGTAAAAAGCAGAATTTAATATTTTAAAAATATTTTTGCTATGAAAGAGTAAAGACAATTTATTGGCAGACCACATATTTACATGTATGTTTTCAGAAAGTAATGTTGTTACTGTGTTTTTTTTCCAGTGGTTTGCAGGACAAAATGCAGTTTGTTCCACCAATGAATCTGATCCAAAGCTCCAGGCTGCAGCAGGTCCATTCCTGCTGGGTTTGGGTTGGTTCCTCATCCAGACGCCTTTTACAGAAACGTTAGACTTTATGTGAGTCAAAATCATTTAGCTCATTCTCATTTAACTAAAGAGGAGCACAAATACAAATATAATTTTATTAAGTTCTGCAAAAAAGATTGACATTGACTATGACACACCAAGCAACATCTTTTGTTTTTGTTTCTTGCCTCCTGGAAAATATGCGTGTGGGTTTTTTAACTAAAGCTTAAGGAAGTAAGGGAGTGACCATTTTCTGAGGAAGGAACTATAATATTCTCTGGTAGATGAAAAGACTAACCCAACAACATATCTTCTGTTATGTACGTATCTATTTCCTTATGCTTATGCATAAAACATCACAAACATTTAGAGGGAATGTATCTGTCATCACGCTGAACAGAAGGCACACTTTGCATTGTAATGGATAATTATTGTGTTATTATTGTGCAAATGTTAATTTAATGTTAAACATGCAGTCAAAGGGAATCATTTCAAAATGCTGATGTAGATTATTAGTCATCTAATCCTGATTGTTTGATTAGAAATCAAATGAACTTCTTTTGTAGTTGCCTTGTATTTACACATTCAGAATAAGCCGTTAAAAATTGCTCTGGTGGAGAATGAGTGAACGTTATCAACTAAAATGTACATATTTTTATGAAAATGAATAATAAAGAGCATTATTTTGACTGCTTGTAAATTTCAGTGATCAGAATAATAGTGAGCAGAATCCTTCCTTTAAGGACTGAAAAAGAGTTAATTTTATTTATCAAAGATTTAACCAACTTACTCTTCAAAAGCAACAAGATGAAAAAATCTGACTACAGATCTTGATTATGAGTTTCATTCTCTCTCTCTTTGATCAATAATCATCTAACCAGGAAGGTATTTTATGCAGTGAATAATGTAACTGGAACTGGAGCCAAAGGTGTTTTCCTGAAGCTGTGAAACCTGTTCTGTAAGGTGTCTGAGAACCAACAGCAGCTTTTACATTTTAGTTACTTCTTAAGCAAAGTCAAAGTGACAGCGACTGAGAAGAGGCCAGGGAAACCAAACAGACAGCGTGTGGACACGTAGAAGTCAAAATCATAAGGTAGGAAAATTTTATCATTTCTAAAATGGAATGAAAATTGGTAAGAAAAAACAGCAATGAAATATATCTTACAGATTTCTTGCATTATTACTTAGAAAAATATTTTCTGACATTATGAAGAGACAATAGTTCTTTTCTTGGCAAAAAGTTGTTAGATTACAACGCAAACCTCTTCTGTGAGACAGATAGGAATAGTGTTAAATCATAGATTATTGTGTTTATGGTGCCTTATTGCATATAGTGGGTTTGTAAAGATTTGGTAATCAGTCAGGATGCAGCAGAGATAAAATGTCAAGCCACATGTAAAATGTTTTGTTTTTATAATAAATCCTGATTTCATCATGACAATGAATTGAAACCAGTTCATTTTTTACAAATAAAAGACCTCCTGATGTCTTCATTTGTACATAGATCTGCATCTTCCAGAACTGCTGTCTTCTGCATGAGCATAAAAGTCATCGTTGCTGCTGAATCTGAGATTTACCTGAGATAAATTAATCAATTCTAAAACTGTTTGTGATGAAACAACTCAGTTAGTATTGGACTTATGTCATTTTATACAGAATTCAAATTTTTTATTCTGCACCATCTGTAAAGAAATTATTTCATATGATTGATATTACATAAATAAATACAAAAGAAATAGATATGTCTTATGAAGCATTACTGCTGATACTTTTTTGTCTTAGCCTCTATAACGTTATTTAGTATTATACATTTTCCCTCAAACAAATTTTCCAAAGATTGGAACGAATTCTGTGATCGGAAGCAGTTTGTAGCTAGTATCATTTTCAATCTACACAAATCTCAAAGTAGTAAAGAACGATGTAGCAAAAAAACAGTGAACACAAATGTATTACAAAACAGAATTTGGTGGACGTTTTCAATCATTTCAGAAAACTGAAAATTAGTGGCAATTTCAGATATGGGAAAAAGGAGGAACTCCCCAGAGAGGAATTTTGTGGGGGGTGACAGGAGTGCATCCTCTGGAAACGGGTAAATTATATGAACTGTTTGAAAACAGTTTTACTTTATACAGAAAAAATCTATTAAAGTTCAAACATTATTTTTTACAATAGGAAATAATCCATGCTTGATAATAATTTTTTTATTTCTCAACAGGGAAAGTGACATGGAAGAAGAAACCAACAAACAGCAAGTCGATCAGTAAGAAATATTCAAATTATGATGGAACATGTCTCAAAATTTCCTCTGTTGATTCATTATTGTTTAAAAAAAAAACAAAAAAACAATTCGAACCAATATCATTTTTACTCTGTAGAAATCTTTCACATGAAAATGAAGAAAATACACCTGAAAACAAGTAAGCATTTGAACAATTTTAAGAAATATTTTAGATTGAATGAATAATAGCCCATAAACAATTTGGAAAATTTCAGAAAAATCTGCTTTAAATTAATGTAACATGTTGTGAACAGGCCTGTTGAGACACAGGAAGCAGAAAATGAAGATCAGGAAGAGAAGTATGTATTTATAGATATATGATTTATTGAGATGTGCCAAAATGTAAAATATCTAACGGCCTAATTAAAGTTTTGCTCTGTTGATGATTTGAGACTTTCTTAATGTTATTGTTTTGATCCACAGTAATCATGAAAACCAAAAAAGTGACAATAATCCAATTCAAAGCAGGTATGAAATCTTTTAAATAATGTGGAAAATGATTATATTTCCTTCTAAGATTAAAACTTTTGAGAATGTTGATAAATTTTTGAACAAAAGCTAATTAATAAATAACTTTAATAGTTCTGAAGACATGAAGGAAGAAACCAACAAACAGCAAAGCGATCAGTAAGAAATATTCAAATTATAATGGAACATGTCTCAATATTTCCTCTGTTGATTCATCATTGTTTCTAATAACAATAATGAATTTGAACCAATATCATTTTTACTCTGTAGAAATCTTGCAAATGAAAATAAAGAAAATACAACTGAAAACAAGTAAGCATTTGAACAATTTTAAGAAATATTTTAGATTGAATGAATAATAGCCCATAAACAATTTGGAAAATTTCAGAAAAATCTGATCCAAATAGTAAACTCATCGCTCTCATCAGGCGTTTTCCCGCAGGCTTTGAAAACGACAGTAATCAAACCACTGATAAAAAAGAACAATCTAGACAAATCACTACTGCAGAATTACAGGCCGATCTCTGACCTCTGACCTCCCATTCATCAGTAAAGTTATTGAAAAAGTTGTGTGTAAACAGTTAAATAGCTTCCTAACGATAACCAACTGCTTTGACTCCTTCCAGTCTGGTTTCCGGTCTCACCACAGCACAGAAACTGCCCTCGTAAAAGTGTTCAATGACATCCATATAAATACGGACTGTAGGAGAACCACAGTGCTGGTTCTGTTGGACCTCAGTGCAGCTTTTGACACTGTTGACCATGACATATTACTGAATCGACTGGAGAGCTGGGTCCGTCTCTCCGGTCCAGTGCTTAACTGGTTTGAATCGTACATAAAGAACAGGGATTTCTTTGTTTCAATTGGAAACTTCTCATCAAAGAGGTCAAAGGTCACATGTGGGGTACCCCAAGGTTCAATCCTAGGACCCCTCTTATTCAATATTTATATGCTCCCACTAGCTCAGGTTATAACAGGAAATAATATCAGCTACCATAACTATGCAGATGATACACAGTTCTACATTATGATGTCACCAGGTGACCTTTGACCCCATCCAATCACTGAACAGATGCTTAGAACAGATAAATGTGTGGATGTGCCAAAACTTCCTCCAGCTGAACAAAAACAAAATTGAAGTTATTATTTTTGGACCTAAAGAGGAACGATCTAGAGTTATAGATCTATAGTTATAGATCTAGAGATATAAATCAAGAGTTATAGCTCTAGAATCAGTGCACAGCTTCAGTTATTACAACTAAAAACCAGCGATCAGGCCCGAAACCTGGGAGTAGTGATGGACTCTGACCTGAACTTTCAGAGCCACATAAAGACAGTTACAAAGTCAGCCTTCTATCACCTGAAGAACATTTCCAGGATTAAAGGACTAATGTCTCAGCCAGATCTAGAGAAACTCATCCATGCGTTTATCTTCAGTCGTATTGATTATCGTAACGGCGTCTTCACAGGTCTGTCCAAAAAATCAATCAAACAGCTGCAGCTGATCCAGAATGCTGCTGCTCGTGTTCTCACTAAAACCAGGAAGATAGAGCACATAACACCAGTTTTAAAGTCCCTCCACTGGCTCCCTGTAGCTCAAAGAATAGACTTTAAAATACTGTTGTTAGTTTATAAATCACTGAATGGTTTAGCACCACAATACATTAAAGATCTGCTGCTGTTGTATCAACCTTCCAGAACTCTCAGGTCTTCTGGTTCTGGTTCTGTTTCTGCTCTGCATCCCCAGAACCAGAACCAAACAAGGAGAAGCGGCATTCAGCATCTATGCACCACAAATCTGGAACAAACTTCCAGAAAACTGTAAAACAGCTGAAACACTGACTTCCATTAAATCTCAACTAAAAACCCACTTGTTTAGAGTTTTATTTGAAACGTAATCAATTGCAAATTTATTGATGGAATCTGACTTGATGTTGTGTTTTATTGTTGATTCTGTGTTGCATTGTGTTTTTGTGTTTGATTTGATGTAAAGCACTTTGAAATGCCTTGCTGCTGAAATGTGCTATACAAATAAAATTTGATTGATTGATATTTGTTAGTGAATAATACTGTAATTCATTACATATACGCAGCTTGATCATTCAAAGCTGTAAGGAATGAGGTTCTAATCTAATTTGTCTGTTTTTTCATAATGCAGTGGCTTGTAGCTGGGATTTAGGAAGAAGGAAGTAATAAAATATGCTGATAGGTTAATCAGAGTTTTGGTGCCAACCTTTTGCGACACCTTTTTTTTCTGTTTTTCTTTTCCTTTTTCTTTTTGTTTTTTCTTCCCTCTTTTTGAATGTGTATTTTGCGGGTCTCCTTTATCTGCATGTATTGATGCTACTCATTACATATGTACTACAGTTCATAGCTCACTGTCATTTTCATATATATCACACCTAGGGTAGTATGCCAAGTATTAATGTATGCACTAAGGGATTCTTTAAGATTTGTCAGTTGGAATGTGAAAGGGTTGAACTCTCCAATAAAGCGTTAAAAAGTATTTAATCACCTAAAACACTTAAACACAAAAATTGCTTTTTTACAGGAAACACATTTAAAACTGTCAGACCAGCTCAGGCTTCGCTGTGGTTGGGTTGGCCAGGTGCATCATTCATCATTTAATAGCAAGGCACGTGGGGTTGCTATTCTAATACATAAATCTGTTCCCTTCTCTGTGACCAAAGTCATATCAGACCCTAACGGCCGTTATGTTATTGTTCTGGGAAGAATTAGCAGCAGCAATTTGGCATTAGTAAACATATATGGTCCAAACTGGGATGATGAGGACTTCTTCAAAAAAAATTTCTTCCCACTTCTTGATCTAAATAAAAGCCAGCTCATTCTTGGGGGTGACTTTAACTGCTGCCTTGACCCTTTACTTGACCGTTCCTCAAGCAAGTCATATTCAGTCTCTAAGTCATCCAAAGTTCTACATACATTTATGCAGCAATATGCAGTCTCAGATGTTTGGCGATATTTTAACCTTAACACCAGAAAATTTTCCTTTTTTTCCCCAGTGCATTCTACTTTCTCTAGAATTGACTTCTTTCTTCTTGATAACAAACTGCTCTCCTCAGTTAAGTCATGTTGCTATAATCCCATTGTAATCTCAGACCACTCTCCTGTCATCTTGGACCTAACTCTCCCAGGCAGACCAGCTTCACGGCCACCGTGGCACTTTAAATCCATTTTACTCAATGATACTGTTTTTGTCAAAACTATGAATGACCGTTTAGACCTGTTTGTCTCCTCTAATTTTACTCCAGATGTATCTGCTGCAACAATTTGGGAGACATGTAAGGCATATTTACGGGGAGAGATAATAACTTACTCAGCATATCTTAGAAGAACAACCACACAAAAATGTCTTACCCTATCTAATGCTATATCTGACCTGCAAACAAAATGTGCAGAGTCCCCTGCTCCAGACCTTATAAAAAGTTTGTTGATAAAAAAGGGCTGAATTTGACACTCTAGCCTCTGACACAGCTGTAGCACTATTATTAAAATCCCGTTATAGTTATTATGAGTTTGGTGACAAGCCCAGCAAAATTCTTGCTCATCAGATCCGACAGAGTTTCAAACCAGCACATCGCTGAAATTAACATCTCCAATGGGACTTCTATTAATCCACAAATGATCAACAATCAGTTTAGAGACTTCTATTCTGCTTTATACACCTCAGAGTGTTCACCCGATCATGCTCAATATGAAAGTTTCTTTGATAGTTTTACTATCCCTACGATTGATCCAGAAACTGCCTCTGATTTAGACAAGCCCTTTACACTCGCTGAGGTCAAGAGTGCCATATTATCAATGCAAAGTGGAAAATGCCCTGGACCTGATGGCTTTCCATCAGAGTTCTATAAGGTCTTTTCTGACAAGCTATCTCCACTTCTGCTTCACATGCTTAAAGAAGCAGGTGAATTTGGTGTTCTCCCTCTCACAATGCGACAAGCTACTATCTCGCTTATCCTAACTATCCAACCAACATGAAAAGCATTTTGTGCAAACTACTGTAGCAGCATAAATGGTACGCTGCCACTTTAAGCCCAATTTTGACTGCTGTATATAAGCAGGTCTCCACCTGCCACAAGGCTGCTTGCATCATGACGTCATATCATTCTGCTTCCTTTGTCTGCTGAACTGTGCTGGGTAAGCGTGGCTGTTTCTTTGTTTATCAGCTGTAATTTTGGCCATTAATGCAAACTGGTCTGCTCTGTTTAGCCTCCTTTGCTGCTCCTCGAAAATCTGGACCGAACTGTTTGTTTGTTTGCTTGCTGCCGGGAAGGTAAGGGCTAGCATGGCTAGGTAACATCCACCCCATGTAAACAAAGCCTTTACGTAGCATTTTGTTACAGCTGCGCTGCATAGGCAGAATTGTGAAACCGTTTATCTGGCAGCCTGGTAGTGCAACAGGTAAGCAGCTACCATAAGTTATAGTTTTTGTCAGCAGTTGTATTGATGATTTGCTCTATTTTTTTAGCCTCCTGATGAGTCTCTGACCACCATTATATTGGGATTGACACTCGCTGCTGTTTTGCCAAAAAGAAATGCTTTAAATGACCTACCTGAACTTTCCCCTACTGCCAGGAGCATTGATGGCACTACCAACTGGATAAAGTGCAACATTGTAGGGCTATTGCACCACTGTTTTACTCATATTGTTTCATTTTTGTCTTTCTTTTAGGGACTGAGGCTTCTGTGGTGGCGGTGTCTTGTTTTGTGTGTTTTGTTGGAGCACCTTCTTTTTTTGTTTGCCGTGTTTTTGTAGTGTCCAGGGTGATCCCCTTTCTTCACTGGATGTTGCCCCTTTTTTCACCCCCCTGCCCTCACTGGTAAGCCTCAGTTTTATTATAATCAATTTAATTAAAAATGCATTCACTGTTTTAACCATTCAATTGCAGGTTATTGCTAATAGTTTAAAAAAAACAAAAAAAACAAATGAAGCATATTGAAGTTTAATAAACTTTTGTAGAACTATTTGAATTTTGTCTCATTTCCAGTAGAACTTACCTGTGTCCTTACTATTCTATTTTCCTGGAGTTATTCCAGGTGGTGTTGTCGGTTTCCCATATTAACTTTAACATCTTATATTTGGGTTTCATAAAAAAAAAAGAAAATCCACCCCAGGTTGCCACACTACCATATAAGCTGAAAGAAAAGTGGAGAAACCATGCATACAGCATTCAAGAAAGAAAAGGAACACGAGCCAAATTTCCTGATCTTGTAGAGTTCATCTACCAACAAGCAAAGATTGATAATGATCCGCTTTTTGGAGATATTCTTGATGTCACACCAGCTAATCAGAGCAGCTCGAAGAAAAAAATCTGACCAACTAAAAGGCCTTTCAAAGAGAAGCAGTTTTGCTGTGAATATATCTTGCACTGAAAAGGATACCACCAAGAGCCAGCATGATATAACAACTTCTTCAGTTAAGACCATCAGTGCTTTTCAAAGTCCATGTCTTTATTGTAAGAACAGCCATGCTTTGAGTGTTTGTAACAAAATTAAAGAAAAGCCTTTGAAAGACAGAATACAGTTTCTGAAGTCACATGGTCTTTGTTTTGGATGTCTAACGGCAGGTGATCTATATAAAGCTTGTAGAAAAAAGGCCTCATGTTCCAAGTGTTCTCTTAAGCACCCAACTATTCTACATGTGGTGAAGCAGAATTTTGTGTCAGAAGAAAACGTGGATGACAACCCACAAAACATAAGTGAAGTTACAAGTGCTCCTGTGTCCACTAGATGTAAAAAAGGTGAAGTCACTGGGGCCGGAGAAAATGAATGCATACTTCCCATTGTGCCTGTGCAGATAAGACACAAGAAAAACAGAACCATCATCAAGAAATATGCATTCCTGGATCAAGGCAGCACAGCAACTTTTTGCACAGAGGATCTAGCCAGAAAGTTGAATGTACAAGAGAAAAAGAAAGAAATTCTTCTTCGAACCATGACACAGGAACAGAAAGTCTGTAGTTATGTTATGTCCTTACAGATTAAGAGGTTTGTGGACTTGACGAACAAGACTTCATCATGTTGCTAGATGTGTACACGCAACCAGACATTCCTGCAACAAAGAGTAATATACCAAAAGAGCAAGATTTGGAGAGATGGCTTTACCTGAAACAAGTTCATCTTCCAAGATTAGAGTCAGATATTGGACTTCTCATTGGTACTAATGTGCACAAGGCTATGGAGCCGTGGCAGATCATCAACAGCCAGAATGACGGATCATATGCCATGAAAACAGCCCTAAGTTGGGTGGTAAATGGACCAGTCAGCAGATGTTAAGATAGTGAATCACGTGTCACTGAAAATCAAGATTTTCTTGTCAATCGTATATCTGTATTGAACATTAAAGACATGCTGGAGAAGCAATGTAATGTAGATTTCCCAGAGTGACAGTATTAGGACAAACAAGAACTGTCTCAGCAGGATAAGCAGTTCATGCATGCTGTAACTATATCAGCACAGTTCATTGATGGTCATTATTGCGTCAAGTTGCCTCTGAAAAATGACAGTGTGATAATGCCATGCAATTGTGGTAGTGATGAACAAAAGCTTAACTCTTTGAAGAGGAAGCTAAGTAGAAATTCAGACTTTTGTCAAGACTACAAAGCTTTCATGGACAACAACATATTGAAAAAAGATTATGCTGTAATAGTTCCTGAAGAACAGCTGAGTCGCAATGATGGTCGAGTATGGTTCATTCCACACCATGGAGTGTACCACACAAAAAAGAAAACACTGCGAGTTGTGTTTGACTGTACCGCATCTTGTCAGGGAGTTTCATTGAATGATCAATTACTGCAAGGACCTGATCTCACGAACACTCTTATTGGAGTTTTGCTCAGATTTAGACAGGAGCCTGTTGCCATGATGGCAGATATTGAATCTATGTTCTATCAAGTGTTGAGGAAAAATGATTATTTTTAGTGCTTAATACAGTTAATCTTACGGCATGTGTAAAAGGTATATTGAACATTCTTATTTGAACAAATTTCTTAATTTTGAACAGGTTTGTGGTAAATATTCAAACTACAGCAAGGAAAATGCAGATCAAAGGGGATCTCTCAATGAGGCTCCTGTTGTGTTATTAGGGGACAGGAGGCCATAAAATTAGCATCTCCTGGAAGGCAGGATCACTTGAGCCTGGAGGAGAGAAGTCTGTTTGGTTCACAGAAGATCAAAAGTCTTCCAGAACCAACATCTGGAATGGTGTAAAACTAAATACAACATAGAATGTTAAAACCACTAACATTTAATTTCTAAGACATTTTTCTAAGTACTAATAGCAGGTTTTTAATTAAAAGGGTATTATCTAATTTTAGAACTACTAGTCTAGTAAATGATGAATGAATTTGAAAATTGTACTATCTGTGACAATATCTGAATCAAATGGAAACTGTTTGAATGAAAATGTTTTGTTTAGTATTAGAAAATTGCTCAGGATTTAAGCTAAAGGAGTTTTGGAAAATGATTGTGTTAACAATGCTTAGGATTGAATGTTATGTTTCATAGGTTAGAAAAAGGAATTGTACCTCATTTTATTCTGTTGATTTTATGTGTTAATTTTTGGCTTAAGGCAAAGATTTAAATCTGTTGAGATGCTGGTTCCAGATGAGCAAAAACTGGGTTTTGTGAAGATAACCTTTCCTTGAACCAAATTACTGGATTTAAGTTTGTTCTGAGAATCTATGTAAGGAGAGATAACGGGAGAGACTCCGAATTCCACAGGTATCTGTGAAGTCTTATTTTATGCTTTTATTTGCCCAAATGGCCCTAGAACCCAGAAAACCAGGATGCAGCTGCTTGCTCCATTGTTCTACCAGAGAGCAAATGGCCTTTGATCTTTGGCGTAAATTAGGGGGAGTTCTAAGTTTTTCTGAGTGTCCAAGGTAGCTTCTGGTTGGTCAACCAGAGGTACGCCTTAATTGAATATATTAAAAAGGAAAGACACACCTTCAGTATAAGAGTTCGTGCACAGGAATAATAATTCAGATAGCTGACACTATTTTGCCTTTTTGGCACCAGCTCTCTCCAAAGACATGTCTTTGCTGTGCATATTGAAGTTGCCCAGTCTCTTGATACAGATTCATGTATTAACGCTCTGCGTCGTTTTCAAAGCAGAAGAGGACAAGTTTCCATCATTTGCTCTGACGATGGAACAAATTTTGTTGGAGCAGAGAGAGAGTTAAGGGAGGCATTGAAAGAGCTGGACCACTCTTGCATTAATGATGCCATAATGCAAAAAGGAGCACAGTGGATTTTCAATTCACCTGCTGCATCTCATCATGGAGGAGTCTGGGAACGCCAGATACGCACTGTTAGAAAAGTCATAAGTTCTGTTATTGAGCAACAGATACTGGATGATGAAGAACGATCCTAATGAGCTTGAGCCTCTTACGCCGAACCATCTGCTTCTGCTGAAGGGACAACCTACCTTTTCTAAGGAGAATGTCTATTCTCGCCCTCGATGGAGACAAGTCCAGCACATGGCACACCTGTTCTGGCGAAGATGGTCACAGGAGGACCTGGCTCTATTGCAGTAGTAACAAAAATGGCTTGGCTTCAAAAGAAATTTCAAGGTCAGAGATGTCATCCTAGTCGCTGATTCATCCTCTCTGAGAAATTCTTGGATGTTGGGTCGAATCGTCCATGTCATGCCAGAGTCCAAAGGGACAGTCCGGAGTGCAGAAGTCAAGACGAAGACAAGCATTATTCAAAGGCCGATTGCAAAATTGTGCTTATTGCAAGGAGAATGAAAGAATAGAGGATTTATTAGAAGATTGTTTTGTAACCAGGTTATGCTAATAAATAGTCAATTAGGGGGTTCCTGTTTACTTCCTTCTGTAGCAACAATGCAGGAACTGATGAACTCACAGAATAATGGAAGCTGTTGCACAACAAAACAACTTCACACAAATGTTAGGAACTGCTTGAAGGGGAGGGGCAAAACCCAGGTGCCAACACACAGTCATAAATCTTCTCTACTACAATGGAGTTTCCTATCTTGGTGCATGAAAGGTCTCAGGTGCAGTTCCCGTGTCTGGGGCATAAACTTTGACCATTAGCCTTTGGGTGTTTTTCCTGTCAGGTTGGCTCTCAGTTTTGTTGACATCACTAAAAGGTGCACATTCTAGAAATAAGCAAAGAATCTAACAGTCCTTTAAAGATAATGATGAGTATTTATATGGGTTATTATTTAATTCTATCAGCTTCACACAGCTGGAGGATCTTCAAAAAACGCAGTGGTCTAAACATGTAGTTATTACTTGGAGATGTAAGTTAATTATCAAAACAACCCAGATTTACAGCATAAAATGAACATGATCTGAGAAAGCAGAGGTGATTTTTAGGTTTAAGTTCTGCCTGAAGATAATTTGGGTTTAATGTTTACAATTGGACCTTTACAGCTCATATGTCATATGTCTACTTCTGCCTCCTTATGTCTTTCTACTATCCGTCTTAGCTGGTTTAGTAAAACCCAAGAAATGCATGTACTTGCCACTGAATGTGTAGACCAGAGTTTCTCAATTCCATTCCTCAGGTAAATTCATGTTCATAAATGTTTTGCTTTATATTAAAATTAACATTTAGAAGTTCCACATATGGTATACAGGTGATGAGGAAGGAGAAAGAGACATCAATAACCATCCTATAATCTTCACCCTCCTGTTATGAGCTGTTTTAAAGTTTCAAAAAAATTTTAAAATAGTTGGAAGTATTTTTTTTTGCATGAAACTTTTTCTAATTGTCTTAAAAGGTACACTACATATTGATTTAAAATTTATTCATTTTACACATTTGCACCACCCCCTGGGTCTATTTTTTACAGATACTGTTCGGGTCAATTTGACCCGGCAGTCAATTTAAAGTGCAGAGAGTAAAAATTTCCAATTCTATATGTTTCCTTGCAGCTATGAACCATATTTCACCACACAAACTCAACACACCACGCACATACATGCACACGCCGACACACACAAGCCCACTTTCTCACTACTCTCTGTACTTCACTTGAAAACTGCAAGATAACAGGTGTTTGTACAACTTTTGACAGGAACATTTTCTGTTCCCATGGACAAACTCCACCCACACAGAGTGGAAACTCAGCAGCAGTGGAGGAAAACATAAATACTCTCTGCATGACTCATTTATTTTCATTTTAATCAGTGGGTCAATTTGACCCTGAACAGTATGTGTGTTTCAAATCCAATTATAAAGATCACCCATTGAAAAAAAATCAAAATGTAATATACAAATATTTACCAAAGATCAATTTCAAGGAAATTATTGTTGTTGTTTTTTTTGTTTTTTTTTGTCTTTTTTGTGTTTCTTCAGTGGACATAAAATATTTCAATTCCTTTTTTTATGTCCAAATTAGTAAATGAGAAAATTGTTGTCATTGATACTTAATTTCTGAGAAATAAAAAAACCCATTATTGCACAAATATTGATTGAAATGGTTAGTGTTGGAGTTAATAATCAGATACAAAAATGTTTTAGAGGAATTTTTTGGTTTCTGATACTATTGTATGATTAAACACTCCCCGGGTCAAATTGACCCATGAACATTATTGCTGTACCCTAGAAACAAACATAACAGGAGGGTTAACACAGTCCAATGAATCATAACAGAATCATATGGCCTCTGAAGATTACCACCTCTGGAACCCATGAAATAGTCAAAATAAAAATTTTCTGTATGATAGACCGATCACATTAGGCATGTCCTCTATCATGTCCTCTTATAAAACCTCAGAAGGTATTTGAACACATGAGACTTTTACCACAAAAGTCAAAATTATGGGATAGCCTAAAATGTATTAAGTGAAAAGCGAAATTGAAATAGTATTCAACACTTCTAACTGAAACAAAGGGCTGTTTATGAGGTGAGCAGTCCCTTAGATCAAAAGCAGAGTGAAATTTTAGTTAGTGCTTGATCTGTTCTGGAAAAACTGGTTCAGTGAGTTATTCTAGTAATCATTTTGTAAGGATTTGATGTTTGTCAGTACAGCAAGATGAAGCTGTTTGCTGTTTTGGTGTTCCTTCTCTACGGTAAGATATACTTCTACTTTAGAAACTTATCAGCTAAAATGAACCAGGAGCCAGTCCAAAGATTAAGAGACGGGAGTGGTAGGTTAACATACAGCCCCTCATTGACTAACACTTGCTTATTGAGTGTTAGTCAATAAGTGAGCTGCAGTTTTGGACAACCTGTAAAAGGGAGATGGTTGACTAATTAATGCAGCTATAGAAAAAGTGTCATCCTGTTAAGAATAGTGTTCCTATTTACTTGAATTAAAACAAAGGTAAATTGTCCTATCACATATAATCTTAATTAAGGTGTTGGTTTCAGTGAGAAGCTGTTGAGTTGATTTAAGGGTTTGTATTCTTAGCTATTCTTCTAGAACCATTTCTGACATATTTACTAACCACATGAAGTCCAAAAGGCTTCATGGGGACCAAACTCTGGTCCTAATACAGTGGACCGTCTTGTTTAGGGTTGGAGAAAATATCTGGGTCAAATCCACATGGTTGGTACATCTGACAGAAAGTAAGTGTGTTTTGTAAGTTTGTCTAAGAGTGAAAAATTACAACTACTCTTTGGAAGCCACTTTAAAAGATCACTGGTTGGATGATTAACATCCAACCAGGGTGGATGTTAATCATTAAAAGGACATTTTAAGGGTAGAGAAAAATAAGATAACATTTTGGCTTCTATACAGACCGAGGCATGAGGGTGAAACAAGACCAGTTAAGACATTTTTCCACACCAGAAAGGGGTTCAGTGGAAAGTGACAACAAACCGATCTGGAATGCGTAGCTCTGGTATGACTGAACTATGAAAAATCTGGTTGGATCACAGTTTGTGTCAGACTGAAGCAAGAGCTCATCCTGTTTTGACTTGTTCTCTCCAGTTGCCAAGAAATGAAACCACACCCTGAAGATTTGTTCCAGCGACTTCACTTGCATGCTGAAGTCCAACTTTCCAAGACAGAAAATAAAATCAAGACAAAAAAATTCCTTGATTTTTGCTGTTCTGTAGAACATTAACACCGATCTAAATAAACTAAATCCAAATGCATGAAGAACAAAATACAAGAATAAACTTAGAAATCAAACTAATATGGCAACACCTTATAGAAAAGAACTGCATTAAAGAAGACCACAGAAGGACCCCTCCCTTATGGGTGCTACCCTCAAGATCTTAGAGAGAAAAGCGGTCATTGGTCGGAGACAGAAAAAAACAAAAAAACAGACTTTACATCAGGGGTGGGAACTCCTGGTCCTCAAGGGCTGGTCTCCTGCAACATTTAGATGTATCTCTACTTCAACACACCTGAGTCAAATAATGAGATCATTAGCAGGACTCTGGAGAACCTGACTGCACTTGGGAGGTGATTCAGCTATTGGATTCAGGTGTGTTGGACCAGGGAGAGAGCTAAGAGTTGCAGAACAGCAGAGGAACTGGAAGGTTTTCTCCAAACCAAATTAGGGAAGTGAATCCAGATGGTCAGTGGACAAACAAAAAAGAGGTGAACAAGGCATTGACCGATGTGGAAAGGTTTGGTATTTTCCACAAAGCCAACAAAAGTATGAGAAGTCATGTAAGCCATCACATTCTCTGTGGCAGCTGAAGGAGGAACAGCTTATCCTGCTCTCTCTTGTCTTTACTGATAATTTTGCCTGAGTTATTTTTAAAGTGACAGTTTTTATAGTTATATTTTACTTTTCGACATCATAACTGGATTACTTCAAACCTAAAGGACTGAGGGATTTTCTTACCTTTATTTTTACCTTACTTTTCTGCATCTCCAAGTTGAACCAGGACAAAACGCCTCCAGCCGACCCCAGGGACATTAGCAGTATTATACAGTGACTTCAGTCTGTAGAAATGAAGATCAAACTGCTGGAGGTGAACATTGAAATCAACGCTAACTGTGGAAACGAGACAACTCTTCCTCAAAACAACAGAGAGGTCGTACGCCTCGCATCAAGCAGCCCACCCTGGAACGCTCTGGGTGCCAAGCAGAAGCAAAAGTCTCACACTGCAGATCAGATGAGCCGACTGAAAGGGAGAACCCCTCACCTGGACAAATCGGCGTGGCTGGCTCTGAGCCAAAACCCACCTTCAACTTCAACACCTGCTCCACCAAAGAAAAACAAACAACCAGCTGCAACCAAAACAGCTCCATTGACTTCGCTCCCAAGGACAGAGCGACCAGCCCAAACCGTTGGGTTACTTGACGTAATCCCTGGTTCTTTGATAACAGAGTGAGGTGTTTCACTATGGGAATCGCCTCAGCGTGACCCAACTACGGAAGCTCCAATGACATTACGTCTGTCCGTGACAGACAGGTTGAGCCGTGACCGTGGCTCCACCCACCATCCAATATCACGGCCAATCTACCCCCCTCAACTCATTCTAAGCAGGTTTCTTTCTGTGCCCATGCAAGAAGGGATGTGTTGGTGAAACACCTCACTCTGTTATCAAAGAACCAGGGATTACGTCAAGTAACCAACTTCGTTCGGTGTTTTACTATGGGAGATATGGCCAACTCCCAAATTGCATGCTGACCCCGAAGCAATGCTAAGCAATCCAGGACTCAGGCGGAGCCTGATGAGCCAACCCCAAGCACCGTGTGTGCTAATGAGGACTGGGCCACATCCAGCCTGTAAAACCTCACAAATGTGTGCGGTGTAGTCCAACTAGCTGCAGCACAGATGTCCTGGATGGACACACCGTGGAACAAAGCCCACGAGGTGGCCATGCTCCTGGTAGAATGGGCCCTCACCCCTTCTGGTGGCTCTGACCCTGAGCATCTATATGCCAGAGAGATAGTCTCCACAATCCAGTGCGCTAACCTTTGGCGAGAGATAGGTTTGCCCTTATGAGAAGTGGCCCAAGACACGAACAGGTTATCAGCTCTTCTAAAGTCAGCTGTCCTGTCAACATAAGCCCTCAAAGTCCTCACCGGACATAAGCAATTAAGCCGTTTCTCTTCTGCTGAAGAGAAAGGAGGTGGATGGAATGCCAACAGTTCCACCATCGAGGTGTTTCCATCACCTTGGGCACAAAAGCAGGATTGGGTCTTAAGCACACTTTGGAGACCCCCGGTGCCCACTGTAGGCAAGTAGGACTGACAGTGCATGTAACTCACCCACTCTCTTAGCAGTAGTTAAGGCTAAGAGCAGTGCAGTTTTCAAAGGCTCAAAGGGATGATGGCAAAGGGCCTCCAGTACCAGAGTGAGGTCCCATAATAGCATGAAACGCCTAGAGGTGGGCAGCTTACGTCGTGCCCCCCTCATGAAACGGCACACCAAGGGGTGCTGCCCCACAGGTTTATCACCAAATCCCACATGACAAGCTGAGATTGCAGCTAAATAAACCTTAATAGTTGAAAAGGCCTTGCCCTTTTCTAACAAGCTCTGTAGAAAGCAGAGAACCTCCACCACCGAACACTGAAATGGAATGGCCTGTCTCGCCACACGCCACTCCTCAAAAACTCGCCATTTACCACTGTAAAGTGAACGAGTTGAAGGAGCCCTTGAATTCTGGATGGTGTCGATGACCTCTGGAGGGAGACCTGTTGCATTTAGGTCCCACCTTTCACGGGCCAGGCCCAGAGAGCCAGAAGATCTGGATGTGGATGATAAATCTCCCCTGAGCTTGAGACAGAAGGTCCCTGCGAATGGGAAGCAGCCATGGTTGTGCTGACAGAACTTATTTCTGCTACCCAAGGCTTCGATGGCCACCATGGGGCCACCAGAATTAGGGACAGGCCCTGTTCCCTCACTCTGATCAGAGTTGGGGATATCAGACTCAGAGGCGGGAATGCATAGAGCAACACATTCGGCCATGAGTGAGCCAGCGCGTCCACGCCCAGTGGTGCGTCTCGGTCCGACAGGGAGAAAAACAGTGGGCAATGAGCGTTTTCCCATGAGGCAAAGAGATCTACGGCAGCCCGTCCGTATCTCTGCCAGATCTGCTCCATCACTTGAGGGTGCAGCTTCCACTCTCCGTAAAGGGGGTTGCCTCTGGATAACAGATCGGCCCCCCTGTTCAAAATTCCTGGTACATGCGTTGCGCGAACCGCTAGAAATCTGGTGCTGCTCCACATGATTATTTCCCTGGCCAATCTGTGTAACTGAATGGATCGGGTCCCGCCCAGACGGTTGATATACGCCACCACTGTGGAATTGTCCGTCTTTACCAAGACATGGCGACCAACCATCAAAGGCATGAAATGCTTCAAAGCTAGGAATACGGCGGGAAGTTCCAGCATGTTGATGTAGAGCCGTGCCATTCTTCTCGACCATACACCGTTCACTGCTCTGCCCATCATAGTTGCTCCTGAGAAACTTTCTGTGTGGGGGGTAAATGGCTATGTGAAAATATGCATCGGAGAGGTCGATAGTTACAAACCAATCCTCCGGGCGAATGGAGCGACATAGCGTCTTGTGTGTCAACATTCTGAATGTGTACTTGCGTAAGTGTTTGTTTAACACACGCAGGTCCAGTATGGGCCGTAATGACACGCCATCTTTCTTTGGAATGAGAAAATAGCGTGAGTAGAAGCCTTGACGAACCTCTTCTTCCGGCACCACTCTGATTGCTTGTTTGGCTAACAGGGATGCGATTTCGACCTCCAGGACCTGCGCCGAATCCCCATTGGCGACTGAAACGAGCACTCGTTTCAGTGGTCAAATCTCGGAGGTCTCACAGCGAACTGCAGTTTGTACCCCCTGGAAATTGTGGTCAAAACCCATGGGGAAACTGCGCATCCGCGCCACTCTTCTGCCTACGCAGAGAGGCGGCCTGCCATGTTGGGTGACGTCATCCCCTCTGCACAGCTGAGCTGTGCTCTCATGCAGAGAGTGCCAGCTCCCTCTGTTGGGTACAGAGGGGGGTGACATGGATTCATTTTTGCAATTTTCTTCTTTTTTCGTGGGGGGCTTTCTGCCCTTGGCATCATGCCTGGTTGCAGAAAAGCTTCTTTTATTTCCCTTGATTTCCCCAGAACAGAAAAATGTGTGAAGGGGCACTGGTGAGTGCTTGGTGACACTGACAAAGTGCTGCGAAGTGTGACATGACAGTTTTGAAGTGCTGGAAAACACTGTGTTGTCTGTCTCAAAATTTCCTCTCTCTGAACACGAGGGGGAGAATTTAACAGGACCACTGATGAACTGGGAACCACAGGAGAATTTGAACTCCGGACAGGAGGATTTGCACTGCCTTCTGAAAACCCCCTCTTCTGATGAAGAAGTCGTGGAAAAAAGACAGGGGCTAGGTGGCCCGCTTCTTTTTCCCCTCCCCGGGGTAAGATGGACAATTTTTTGCAGCGGCAGCTGCAAAAGAATGCTTACCCCATGGCTTTGGGTTCTCAGATTTATTTTGCTGGGGAGGTTGTCTGGCAGGCCTCCTTGGAGCCCTAGGTCCACCCTGCCGTCCTCTCACTGCAGCAGCAGCAGCAAAGCCAGGTCTTGGTCTTGGTGGAGGAGTTTGGCTAGGTTTACGAGGCAAACAAAGGTTGAAAGCCTCTCCTTCCTGTTTTCTGAGGGTACTTATTTCCCTCACTTTCTCCAGGGAGGGGCCAAATAGACCTTTTGATGGGTCACGTAGGCCTGACAGGTTTAGCCATAAGGCCCTCTCCCCTGAGACTGCCAGTCCCATGACACGACCACAGCCTTGAACGGCCCCTCTAGAGGACCATAGGATAAGATCGTTCACCACACAAATCTCATCCCAAAGGGTGGGGCTTGGTGTCCCCAAGTCCAGCTGACGACCCATCTCCTCCAAGATTTCACCCTGATAGGCTGACAACAGTGTAACAGCGTTAAGCAAGCACACTGATTGTCCAGCATATTTGTACATTCGTTGGTAAATAGATGCAGTGAGGCGATCTATTTTACCTGGAAGTGAGATGCTCGAAGATGCTGACACAGATCTGCGGTTAGGGTGAAGATGGTAAGCCACTGAAGGCTCCACTGTTAGGGGTTCGGCCAGCCCCAACTGACCCATCCCCTGTATCTCCAACTTAGAGAAGCCCTTAGTGGGGAGCTTGCTCTTGAATGGACTAGACCAGAAACGGCAAATTTCTCTCATGCAGGCTGGAACAGTTGGTAAAAGCTGTTTAGTTGAAGGTAAGACTGGTGGCAGTCTCTTCCCATCATATAAGTCACGTACTGTACCGCCTGCATCCTGGGCTGCTGGCCAGGGGATGTTCAGCTTTAAAGCAGCCTGTTTGTACACATCATACAGGTCACTGTCCCCAGGGGAGGCGATGTCCGCTCTGCTGGGTGGCCTGGTCAGTTGAGCCGGGAAGACATCATCTTCCTCTTCTTCCATGTCTTCCAGGTCGAGGAGGTCAGAGTTTGCGTCACCCTCCGTTTCCTCCAAGCCTGTTTCGAGTTACCTGCTCTCCATGAGACCCTCAAACAGAGGGGGCATGGGAGAGGACTCTTCCTCCATCATGTCCGCCCAGCTCTTAGAGGCTCGCGGCTGATGGTTTTCACCTGCCGCAACAGCTGAAGGTGATGAGAGGCATGGGTCCTGGCTGTTAGCTACAGCTACTCTAAGCCGCCTTTCCAGGATTTTGTCTGGCATCGACGAGCAGTGCTGGCACCCCTGAGGGTCAGCCAGCGACGCTTGAGCGTGTTTAGCGCCCATACAAGCGATGCACATAGGGTGTGGGTCCCTGCCTGAAATAGAGGCCCCACATGACGCTGGGCACAGGCGGGATACAGCCTCTTTAACTGTCGATTCCGACCCTTTGGTGGGGGTGGGAGCCGTAGCCATGCCGAAAGCTTATTATAGCTCGTCGTAACACGTTAGCTATAAAACTGAAGATAAAGTCCGCTCGCCGCGACACGTTAGCCGAACTTTACCAACTGTTTATGCTAGCGATGTACCGCTATGCAACCACCAAGCCCGCTTTTACGCGTTAGCTTAGCCAACACAAACGTTAGTTACTCTGTAAATTAAAACAAAGTAGCTATTGTTAAAGAAAGAAATAGTAAGTTAGCTTAATTTGGAAAAAGCTTGGCTCTCTCTATTTCCTTCCTATTTCCCGGATTCTTCCAGTGAGCCTCGTGTGTGCCAATCAGGAGCAACATGCGTGATGACGTCACAGAGTTACAGCGTTTAATCTCACAACAAGAAGCGTATGAGTTAACAAGAAAACTGCAGCGTTACAGAGACATACATTCGTTACCTGAGACAAAAATTAAAAGACAAAGGGACAATGACAGAGAAAGAAAGAAAAAGCAAAGACATGTCTTTGGAGAAGGCTGTTGCCAAAACGGCAGAAATATACCAGCAATCTGATTTATTATTACTGTGCACAAACTTTTATAGTGGAGGAGTTTCCTAACTTTTAATGTATTCAATTGAGGCGTAGCTCTGTATGACCAATCAGACGCTACCTTGGACGCCAATAAAACTTAGAACTCCCCCTAATTTCACGCCAGAGATCAAAGGCCATTTGCTCTCTGGAAGAACAATGGAGCAAGCAGCTGCATCCTGGTCCTCTGGGCTCTAAGGCCATTTGGGCAAATAAAAGCATAAAATAAGACTTCACAGATACCTGTGAAATTCGGAGTGCCTCCCGGCCAAATCAAGTAATTTAGTTTAAGGAAAGATTATCTTCACAAACCTAATTCTGG
The DNA here is from genome assembly GCF_019740435.1 of Gambusia affinis. Lineage (NCBI taxonomy): Eukaryota > Metazoa > Chordata > Actinopteri > Cyprinodontiformes > Poeciliidae > Gambusia > Gambusia affinis. The sequence goes on from NC_057878.1 coordinate 25,421,383, forward strand.
TCTACTGCATTCAGCATTTTCCAAAGATTTAAGTCCTTGCTTTATCACATAAAATCCTGAACAGTTTTCTAATACTAAACAACACATTTTCATTGAAACAATTTCCATTTGGTTCAGAAATTATCATAGACAGTACAATTTTCAAATACATTCAGCATTCACCATTCTAAACTTAGATAATACACTTTGGTTAAAAACTTGCTATTAATACTTAGAAAATGTCTTAGAAATTAAATGTTAATGATCTCAACATTCTATGTTGTATTTTAGTTTAAACCATACCAGATGTGATTAAAAGACGTTTGATGTTCTGTGAACCCAACCGAGTTCTGTTTCACAGGCAATACTAATTTTATGGCCTCCTGACCTCTGATAACACAGCAGGAGGAACCTCACAGAGAGATCACAGATTTGACCTACTTCTAAATATTTCCCGATAGAATAGTTTTAGTTTCAAATCCTTTACACAAGCCTGTTTAAAATTAAGAAATTTGTTCAAAATCAGACTGTTCATTATAACCTTTACACCTGGGGTAAGAATAGCTGTATTAAGCACTACAAATAATAATTTTCCGTAACACTATAAAAGCCGCCCGCCTTTACACGATAGCTGCTTCAAACGCCTGTATAACTGAAAAAAGGCTTCTTTCGAAGCACTTACCCAGCACAGTCCAGGCCTGGTACTGCGTTCAGCGGCGTTTTCCTTTACGGAACGCCTACGAACGGTTAAGCAGAGCCAAGCTAGCCTGAATGTGCTGAGGGAGCTTTGCTGTAGTTCTTCACACGGGAAGAAAGCGAGAATGAGTTGAGAGGGGTAGGTTGGCCGTGATATTGGATGATGGGTGGAGCCACGGTCACGGCTCAACCTGTCTGTCACGGACAGACGTAATGTCATTGGAGCTTCCGTAGTTGGGTCACACTGAGGCGATTCCCATAGTGAAACACCGAAAGAAGTTAGAAAAAGAACTCAAAACATTCTGACTCTGTGGGAATCCCACTGAAAAACAGATTTTCTGCACTCCAGCCTGAGCCTCTGACTTCAAACATCTACAATGAGGCAAGACCAACACATCCACCCCCCAAAGCTCCAAAGGACAAACTGACCTCCAGGAAAACAAAAGGTATACCAAAAGTGCTTATTGTTGGAGATGAAGCAGTAAATGGAATCAGTCACGTTTGCAATCCCAAGAAAACAAGAGTGATTTCTTTTCCTGGTGACACTGTGTCTGATTTAAAAGTGTTTAGTTCTCTCTCTAACCTCTGACCAGCCAGATATTGAGACTTTAGTTGTGCATGTTGGAGCCAACGATCTGGCAAAGCAGAAATCTGAGATTCTTCTGGACACTATGGGAAAATTAAAAATGAAGTTATTTCTCAGTGGTCCAATTCCATCACCTCAATGGGGAGATGAAAAACACTCCAGGCTGGGCATGATAAATGGCTGATTAAAACCTGCTCTGCCAGCTCAGTGACCTTCATTGATAACCTCTGGATCTATTGGCAGCGCTTTCACCTTTTTGGAAGAGGCGGATGCAATCTTAATAAACATGGGATAAAGCTACTCACTGCAAACCTTTTTTATTTTATCAACAAGAACAGCAATGTCATCATCGCTTCAGAAGAACAGGCTCGAGGACGTCTGATTAGGATGGAACCCTCTGCGTATCAGGAGCCAAAACAAGCTGAAACATCGACTGGAGACGGAGCGACTGGTTCCCTTCCTCCTCCGCCCCTTCCTTGCTCATCCACTCATTCACAGGATTAACAGGATTCACAAGACACCTTTGGAGAAATGTCTTCTGGACCAGAGTTTCTTAATTTTACAGACGGAATGAATCAACAGGTTCTAATTGGAACGTCTCTCCTTAGCATTCATGTGACAGACCTCACTTCATTTAAGCCACCTGCCTCTGATTTCCCAGAGGATCCGTCACTCTGCGTTTCTGAGGTCTGAGGCCTGGGTCCAGATATTATTTTTACACCCGTCTTACTCCAGAATGTGTCTGGCCCCTCGGCACTGCAAAACAGGACATTACCTGTCCGGATCACTGCAAGAAAAGTTACAAAAGCAGAAACATAAAATACAGCGGACCTAATTCAAACCTCAAATTGTTCCCTTGCCTAAAGGAACCTCAGACTGAAGAACTTTTGGCCTCCAAGTCACTAAAACTGGCTCTTTTAAATACCAGATCTCTCTTTGCTAAAGCTCTATTAATCAATTATTTCATCACTGAGGAATTGATGTTATGTTTTTGACAGAAACATGGTTGAATGACAATAATGAACCGATCGTACTAATTGAATCTGCGCCTCCTAACTACAATTTCTTAAGTGAGAATAGAAAACATAAAAAAGGAGGAGGCGTGGCTTCAATATTTAAAAATACCATAAATAGTAGTAAAATATTTTTGGGTCAATTTACCTCTTTTGAGTATCTTGGAATTGAGATTAAAGGCCTCAAACGAACTTTAACACTAACTTTATACAAAACTCCAACATATGTGGAAAATTTCTTTACTGACTTGAATGAACTTCTATCTCTTATTAATTATGAATGCTTAATTGTTGGTGATTTTAACGTTCATGTTGACAACCCCCAAGACAGAGGGGCTAAAAAGCTCTAATATCTTAGAGACATTTGGTCTAACACAACATGTCAAACAAGCAACACACACTTAAGGACACACACTGGACCTGGTTATCAGTAAGGGTGTGAATATTTCCAATGTTTCTGTAAATGATGTCGCCCTGTCGGATCACTTCGCTGTTATCTTTGAAAGTTCTTTATCCTTTAATTGGTAAATGATTTTCAGTCTAAAGTTTCAGATATCATTGATTCCATTGCCCCAATTAAAATGAAGGTTGTGTCTGGTAAGAAGAAATCTCCATGGAGAAATGTACAAATAGTTAGATCTGCAAGACAACTCTGCCGTAGGGCAGAACGAAAATGGCGTAAAACTCAACTTCACGTTCATTATGACATCTATAAAGAAAAACTACGTTACTATCATTTAACACTCAAACATGCAAGACAGCCTTCTTTGCAGATGTCATAAATAAAAACATTAACAATGCTCGAGCTTTATTTGCAACAGTTGACAGACTCACAAACCCTCCTATCACGTTAGCACCTGAATTTCAGTCTATTGCCGCCTGCAACCAGTTTTCCAGTTTCTTTTCAGAGAAAATTCAAAAAATCTGAGGATTAATCTGCACATCCACTATAAAGTCAGTACCAACACTGAACCCAAACAAAACAAATACAGGAAAAATGACCCAATTTCAACTACTTAATTATAAAACCCTAAAGCAAATTATAAGTCAACTCGGCTCCAGTTCCTGCTGTCTGGATGTTCTACCCACACATTTCTTTAAGAAAGTTCTGCCTGTTGTTGCTACTGATCTGATCCAAATAGTAAACTCATCGCTCTCATCAGGCGTTTCCCCCCAGGCTTTGAAAACGGCAGTAATCAAACCACTGACAAAAAAGAACAATGTAGGCAAATCACTACTGCAGAATTACAGGCCGACCTCTGACCTCCCATTCATCAGCAAAGTTATTGAAAAAGTTGTGTGTAAACAGTTAAATAGCTTCCTAACGATAACCAACTGCTTTGACTCCTTCCGATCTGGTTTCCGGTCTCACCACAGCACAGAAACTGCCCTCGTAAAAGTGTTCAATGACATCCATATAAATACGGACTGTAGGAGAACCACAGTGCTGGTTCTGTTGGACCTCAGTGCAGCTTTTGACACTGTTGACCATGAAATATTACTGAATCGACTGGAGAGTTGGGTCGGACTCTCCGGTCCAGTGCTTAACTGGTTTGAATCGTACATAAAGAACAGGGATTTCTTTGTTTCAATTGGAAATGTCTCATCAAAGAGGTCAAAGGTCACATGTGGGGTACCCCAAGGTTCAATCCTAGGACCCCTCTTATTCAATATTTATATGATCCCACTAGCTCAGGTTATAACAGGAAATAATATCAGCTACCATAACTATACAGATGACACACAGCTCTACATTACGATGTCACCAGATGACCTTTGACCCCATCCAATCACTGAACAGATGCTTAGAACAAATAAATGTGTAGATGTGCCAAAACTTTCTCCAGCTGAACAGAAACAAAACTGAAGTTATTATTTTTGGACCTAAAGAGGAACGATCTAGAGTTATAGATCTAGAGTTATAAATCTAGAGTTATAGATCTAGAGTCAGTGCACAGCTTCAGTTATTACAACTAAAAACCAGCGATCAGCCCGAAACCTGGGGGTAGTGATGGACTCTGACCTGAACCTTCAGAGCCACATAAAGACAGTTGTAATGTCTGTTGGTGTTATTGACACTTGTTTGTAGCAACATGATTCAAAATTTTGACTTTTCCCTCATTTTTTTAAAAAGCTCTCTGCAACATAAAACTAGAGTGCCCTGAAGTCTGGGATCACTTGTTATGCTTGTCATGCTTTTAATCCAATGCTGAAGAGATCCTATTGATCATATTGGGATATGTCTGTATCTATGTATTTAGATAACCTACCTATTTTCCACAGTCCCATTGTGTTATGAAGTCACAATGGGCACCAAACAATCCCACCGGCACACCACTCCTTCCCTGGCTGGGTATGGGGTTTGAGGTGAATTGGAGGGATGTCAGTGGTGAAGGCATTAGGTGCTGTCATAACATTCGCATCCCAGGCAGCAGTGGAAGACCGGGATGGGCGAAGGTCTCATATTGGGGAGGACAATGTGCCCCCTGTGCCCGCAGTGTCCCCTTCTGTGCGCACAGTTGCCTGTGTCACACATAAAAAACCGACACTGTCTACAGTTATTTCTACCAGCTCCTCAGATCAACTTCAGTTACTTGCCATCCCTCACAGTGACACCAGATTTCTAGTCAGTCCTGCTAATTGTTCAGCAACTCTCCTGCATAAAGAAATATCTCCCAACTCTTGGTCAGATGCTCCTGTTAATATCATGTTCTCCTACCAGCCAGTTTCCATTGTGCTGTTTTATTTTGGATTCATCCCTTTACTTTAGTTTGTGTATGTTTTGTAAGTGTAAAATTTTTTAGTTTCACCAATGTGTGTCCTCCTACAATTCATCATTTTATGAAATATACCTTATACATTTCATCCATCGGGAGAGACCTTTTCCTGCTCTCTCCTATCCTCATCTGATAGCTCTGCTAGTTAGTTATTTAATATACGCAGTTTTTATAGTTACTCTTGTATTGTCTACCCTCATAACTGGATTGCTTCAGATTTGAGGACTGTGGGATTTTAAATTTTTACTTTTGACTTTATTTTTAACCTTTTTTTTTTCTTTTTTTTTACATCCAAGCTGAACATGAGTGAGATGCTTCAGATCATCACTGGCAACATTATTATACATAGTCTTAAATTTATTTCAACACTCTGGTTTAAAACATGCCTTTTGTTTTTCAACCCTTCCAGCATCTCGGGAGTCTTCGACTGTAAAAGTGGAGGTTTATAATGGAGAACAGTTTGTCGTTCTGCCCTGCCAGTACAGCCAAGTATTAGAAGAGATTCTCACAGTGAAATGGAGCCGCTATGATCTCAGTCCCAATACTGTCCATCAACAGCGAGAAGGAGACGACCTACATTCACAAAATCAGCTTTTCAAAGGACGAACATCAATGACACCTCATTCTCTAGATTCTGGCAACTTCAGCCTCACTTTGAAAAAACCCCAACTTTCTGACAGCGGGATCTATATCTGCAGTATCATTGATGATGAAGGAGAGAAAAAGCTATCAGACGTGCAGCTGCATGTCAAAGGTCAGTAGTCACCTGTGTGTGTACATACACACTTACATATGTATATGTGTGTGTACATATATTAAATTTATTTATTATACCTGAATATAAATTTGTCTTTTGTTTAATTTTGCTCCCAGCCTCTAAGGATGCTTTGACCGTTAAAGTGGAGGTTCAGTGGGCCCAATTTGTTGTGCTTCCCTGTCAGTACAATCAAGTATTGGAAGAGATTGTAACAGTGAAATGGAGCCGCTATGATCTTAATCCCAACATTGTCCATCAAAGACAAGAAGGAGACGACCTGCGTGAACAGAACCAGGTTTTCAATGGACGAACATCAATGAGACCCGATGCTCTGTCCTCTGGTGACTTCAGCCTCACTCTTAACGAACCCCCAGTATCCGACAGTGGGAACTACACCTGCACCATCATTAATGAAGAAGAAGAGATAAAGCTGTCAGAAGTGCAGCTGTATGTCAAAGGTCAGTTTTGTTTAAAAAAGCCTATGTCAAGATGGTATCCTGGTTGATTGCACCTTGATTGCTTGATCGACTTTATTAAATCAGATAAATCAATTACATTTATGAAATTGGAACCTGTGTTTGTATGACCTTTAATAATTTGAATTTGTGTGGGGATGTGAATGAGTGGGTGCATGGATGTTTTTCTATTTAGAGTAGTTGTGTTTGCAAATTTGTTGTTGATAGAATTGTGGGAAATGTATTAATCTTCCAACATTTATGCCAAGCAACAGCACAGGGCAGGTACCGTCAGCTCCTTTGGAATCCTGCAGCCTCATGCAAATGAACACTTTACACCCTTACAAAATAGCCATGTGCATGACACAGAAGACAGGTCGACAGTGATGCACAGGACCAGCTCCCCACAGACTGACAAAGGGACAGATGCAAAGCACAAAAATAAAATACATTAAACACAATAACATTTCTTGAAGAGGAAGGTCTTCCTTTCTTTAATAAAACTGTTTCCAGTCAGTTTCTAGTATGATTTCTCAGATGGTCTTGAAGACTATTCCACGGTGCAGCACAGGAAAAGGCATTGTCACATATGGTGAAAAGTTTTGTCCTACAGGTATTAAGAATTGAGGATTTTGTGGCGCAGAGGGATTGCATGAATGTCTGTAGAATGAGCACTTGTTTGAGGTTCAGAGCTAATCCTGGTCTGTTGGAGTAAGGATGCTTCTAAAAAGTGCAGGACGTTACCTCTCGAGGACTGGACTTCAACATCCCTGGTCTAGATGGTGGGGGTGGGGTTTAAAGGAGAGATTGATTGATTTTTAAGCTAAGTGGAAGAGAGACAGTCTGGAGGTAAGCAAATTGTGGGACTTTAATGTGGAAAGAAAATTATAAAGTTATTACAGTGCTCTTCAGTTGTTTCAGTGAGTGAACAGATTTAATGATGAAGAAGGCGGTTAACTGTGGAGAAAAGTTGTTAGGATAAGACGTTACATTAATGCACCTCCTGAAGAAGGTACATTTTAACCCCAAAATGCTTTCACAATTCACAAACTAACATCAAGAAAATGCTAATGTTCTCATTGTCATTAAGAACATTAACAAAATTAATGTTCTTAATTTATGTCATTATTTAATGACATTAATCAATTATTAATTATTCATTAATTAATTATTGTAAATGTTAATTAACATGTAAAGATTTTACATTGGTAAAAGATTTTACCAATGTAAAATCATTGGTAAAGGTTTTACCAATGTTCAAAACAATTCTAAAGGTAACTGAGATATGTTAAGCTAAGTATGCAATTAAAGCTAGAGATACTATTCAACTTTCCAGAAAATAAGAACATCAGTTCTGGCTATGCTTTTCTAAGATCTGACTTATCTTTATCTTTTCCATAGCAATTCCAACTTGGGTTATAGTTCTGCTGGTCCTGCTGGTTTTGCTGGTTCTTACAGTTTTTGTGGGCCTTTTTTTTAAGTTCCGACAATATTTAATGTCAGGTAAGTCCTTTTACAATCATTTCAATGCTAGTGTCTTACATGCTGAAGTTTTGTGATCTTACTTTGGAAAGATTAAGCTAATAGAAAAAGATGAAGGGAACCTCAGAGAAGCCATCATTTTAGATTAATGAGTTACATTTCCTAACATGAAGTTTTTAATTTTCAGATAAACTGAGTTTTTAATTTTAAACATAAAGAAATTATATCACATGAACAACAACATACTGCTGTGAGTGAATGGGGATACAAATAATGTCCAACTTTGTCACGGAAATGTAAAGTCTGTGGTATTCCATAAACCAAGACTGCATCCATGGTTCTCGTATTGGTATGTAACATTACATGTTATCATGTGTTCTCACTAATGAGATCAGAAAAACAGGTCATTTCAGATTTTAATTGATTGTCCCAACTCCTGCTTTTTTGTTAGCTTTCCTCAGGCCCATATACTGAACACTAACAGTTTTAATATAGATTGAGTGGAATCTGGGAAAGGACGTCAAGTTCAATTAATTAAGCTTAAAAGTAATCAGTGATAATTGTAATTTGCTGAGATGTATTTTTGAACAAATACGTTTGAGTTCTTAAAATGCTACTATTTGTGCAAAATGTGATGTTTTAACTATATAAATTCCAGTGTATTTACTTTTAGCCATTTAACAGTCATTTTGAGGTACTTCATGAAGGATAATTACAAAAAAATGCCAGAAAAAATGCCTTGAAATGCTTTGCTGCTGAAATGTGCTATACAAATAAAATTTGATTGATTTTGATTGAAAAACACAGAACCTCACAGAAATGTTTTCACACATTATTATTGAGAATGTTAATATTTTCATAAAGACTTTGACATATTCAAAGAAAGTTGTTCAATCTACAGCAGTAATCTGTTCAAGAAGAAATATGAGATCTGTACTTTGCATGCATATCTAAGATCTAACTGGTTTCTGTGTTTTGTTTTCCAAAGAAATTTCTCCACAGGCCAGAATTCTCTTGGTTCTACTGGTTTTGCTGGTTCTTGTTCTTGTTTCTGGGGCCCTTCTATTCTATTTCCAACATAAATTTAAGTCAAGTAAGTATCTTTTCCAACATTTTCATTGCAAATCTCTAACATGTGGAGGTTTTGTGAATTCGCCTTTGAGCAATTTCAACCATTTCACTTATGGAGCCATAAAAAATCAAATGAAGCTTCAGAGTCGCTATGGATTCGAGATCAAGAACCCTGTATTGTTCACACATTATGTAACCCTAACCCTAACTCAGCTTCATAAAAGGAATTAGACACATACATTTTGAAAATGCAAGTATTTGAACAAAGAGTGGGGTTCTAATTGTAGAAAGTCAAACCACATATTTTATTTTTTTGACATTTGAAATTAATTTTAAAGTATTTCCTAAAGCAGACAAACAGAAAACGAAACCATAAAAAAAATGTTTTTATTTACTAACATTAACAATATTAATACTGTAGATTTTCAAAATATTAAAAGGCAACTGTGTTTTAATTTTTTGAGGAAACTGATGTGCATAAAGAAAATTAAGAAATATGTTTTCTTCTGTTTTCAGAAAACATAAGAATTCTGTATTGGATATGTATTTCTAAGATCCTAACTTGTTTATATTATTTTCCATAGAAATTCCAGCTTTGGCGTTAGGCGTCCTGTTTCTGCTGTTGTTTCTCACTCTCAATGTGAGCACTTGTTTCCATTTTCGACAACGATACATATCAAGTAAGTTTGTTTTCAGCAGCATAAATGCTAATGTTAAAATGTTGTGGTTTTTCGTTTTCCTTAGATTATGACCAGTTGCTGCTCAAGGTTTCTGTAAGACCATCAGCTCTTACAGAATGGTGAAGGAAGTTTCAGAGTTGCTAAGGTCTAATTTTCAGAGTTTCTAACTAAGGATTGAACTCCCTATTATGTAAAGTTTTCAAAGTTTTTATGATCAGGAAGTGAAAGCACATTAATTTAGATTGTACAAATTCGTTATAAAAGTAGTCCAGTATTCCATAAAATCCACTTATCCATTTCTTATTGTGAAGATAACAGAATAAAAAGAAACCGTGGCATCCCTGTTACCATTTGCTTAGCAAAAGTATTCACACAATTTTTACTTTTTATATTGTGTTTCACTATCACTACAAAAATAAAGTGACAAGGTCTTTTTTTCTGTCAAATGTTATAGAAGATTGGAAAGTGGATCAGGTATACCCAGGTATCAATTATACCCAGGTACCATTGTGGATAATGGACTTTGTTTCCAGTTGCAGGCAGATTGTACTTAGAAAGAAATCAAGGCTATTCTCTTTAATGCCAGGAAATTCACATTAACCATGTTTTATAGGTCACTTAAGGCTTTCTTCAAATTCAGAAATTTATATACAGAATGATTACTGTCAGACACATTTGAGTTAATTAGATGTATTTTAAATCCACACCTGAAAGACATTTCTTTCTTGTTTGACAAAAGTCAAAAGAAATCAGCCAAGATATGAGGAAGATAATTGTGTCTGGTTAATTCACAAGGCTGGTTCATCCTGGGGGACAATTTCCATAAGCTTGAAGTTTACACTAGTATTGAAATGTGATGAGAATATCCAACCATTATACTGTTGAGAATGTGTTTTGTTTTTTATCTCTTTTAGCTAGCTGCAAAGCTACAGCTAAAGGAAATGACATGTTAGGAAACGCCCTCAAAGCTAAGATTATACAATATGACACACTAGGGAACGCCCTTCTTAGGGTGTAGCTTAGATAGAGGCTATGTAACTCTCATACAGTCTAGCCTGTGACTGGTGTAGCGCGTAGGCAGTGTGATCTTATGCAGCTATTCCAGCTCTGCTTCCCATGCATACCACTTCTGCGGCAGCTCCTCAGGGAGTTATGGGTCATCCCAGTCCCTCTGTTTCTCCCATAGGTGGTGTACAATAACTTTGGCTAGAGTGGTAAAAGGCACTATGTAGCCAAGAGGATCATACTGGCTGGCTAATACTCTATAGATGTTCCTCATCGTAGCCACTGAGCAATCGATGTGTCTGTGTTTGTAAGTGAGGGTGTCAGACTTATAGTTCCAGTGTAGCCCAAGGGCTGGCTCTTGGATGTTGAACTGACCTTGATTGAGCCACAGCTGGATGACTTGAGGTCTGGAGGAAGATGGTGGATGACATCTGGATCGTTACTGGCCGACTGCCTCAACTCAAAGCTCCCATCGGCCAGGAGGTGGCGGAGTTTGTCAACGAGTGCCTTGGCGGCTATTGGACATGTGAGACTCTGTAAGCAGTTGTCTACATAGAAAGACTTGTTAATGGCAACATGAACATCTTCTTCTGGTTGCCTGTGGTCCATGACGTGTTTCTGCAACACAAATGTTGCACAACAAGGGCTGCAAGTAGTTCCAAATGGAAGTACCTGCCACTCTTAGACATCAGGGGGCTTGTCTCGGTTCATGTCCCACCATAGAAACCGAAGCAGGGGTGGATCTGCAGGTAGGAGCCTCACTTGGTGGAACATGCCGCGAATATTGCTGCTGAAGGCCACAGCACGTTCCCTGAAATGTAGGAGCACTGCTAGCAAGGCAGGGCCAAGAGTGGGACCTAGTAAGAGGAGTTGGTTTAGGTTGTAGCCTTGATGTTGGAATGAACAGTTGTAGACCACCTGGTTCTACCTATTATGTTGAACCATGTGATGGGGTATATACCAAGCTTCACCACTGGTTTCAGACTGATGGTCTACCAACTTCACTACATAGCCAGATCTTACAAGCTTCTCTATCTCCATCTGATAAGCAGCAGCTTGTTCTGGTGACTTGGCTAGGCGCTTCTCTGTGCCTCTCAGGAGAGGCAACACTGGCATTCAGGAGAGGCATGTTCTTGATCCGAAGAAGAGATGTGGCACAATGCTCAACACCACTAACAATGACTCTCACCGTCTGTTCTTGCAGGAGCCTAACTGCCTCTTGATCTTGTCTGCTAGCTTCTCACTGCGGTAAGAGAGCACATCCATTTGCCATAACTTCTCTACACAGGAGAACTGCTCTGTGGGTGATGACATACATGTGAAGAGGCAGTGATTCACATTTGTGATGGATTCAATGGCTTGTGCTGGTCCCTGTAGCATCCATCCAAGGAAAGTCTTCACTGCTGCCGGCCCACCAGGTGGTCCTAGTCTGACTGGCTCCATAGGTGTAATGAGGTGTGTGTAATCAGCACCAATAAGCAACATGGGACAGACTCTGTTTAGAGGAGGGAGAGGCTAACACCTCTTTACTTCCTTTAAGGCCCATCTGTTTGGCAGCAGACTGAAGCAGGAATGTCCGCCCAGATCCATCTTCTAAGACTGCAATTTACTTGCAAGGTACTTTTCACCATTTCTCAGGAGTACCTTACTGATCTTCAGTAAAACCTTGGATTTGTAGACTGGCCGGTCGGCATACACAACTTTGTTGGCAGTGTTAACAAGGCAACTTTCTGCTGAAGGTGGAACTGATGCTTGTTCCTCCTCTGCTGTCTCATTCACCTCATGCAGCACTAGCAGATGTCTCCTACCACAGGTTTTGCAAGGAGCTCTAAGTGTACACTTTGCCGCTTGGTGATTACGTCCACAAAGCCAACACTTATTTGTTTTAATCCATGTCACCTTCTGTTCTTTGCTCAAAGTCTTAAAGTTAGAACAGTTGTTCAGGAAGTGCTTGTTGTTGTCACAATAGGGACAGTAGGCCGTAACCTTCTCTTTTTCCTTTGACATGTTGACAGAATGTCCAGATGCAGGTGGTGCTGCTATGCTGTTTGATCCAGAGAACTTCTCAGTGCCAGGAGGATACTAACAGTCTTACTTGAGGGCTTGGGAATGTGCTTGGTATCAGGCTTCTTGTTAAATGACTCCTCTCTCTTCGGGGGCTTCATGCCATCTTCCTGAATTTCTAGGTCATATTCTAGCCAATCAGCAAAGTCAATGAGGGAAGGAATGGCTACTCTCAGTGGATGGATAAATCTCTTAAAGCTGGCATTGAGGTCATAGGGAAGTTTACTTAAGAGCCTTGCAACATGAGAGCCGCAGACTAACTCGACTTGACCTCTTTGCCCTAGCTGTTCCAACATGCTTACTAGTGACCGCACGCTAAGGGCAAACAGACGAAAGCTCTTAACATCACCACTGCACATATTTGGACCATCCATTAACTCTGCAATCTGTTGCACTGCAAGCTTGTGGGGCTGTCCATACATCTTCATGAGAGCTAGCAATGTATCAGTGTAAGATTGTGTTGAGTTGCAGTAGGAGTCTGCTACAAGTGAAGCTTCTTCACACTGGAGATGATCAGTGAGGATCTAGTACTTGTATCTTTCAGTAGCATTGCCTGGTGATAGATTATCTAAGGCAATCTTCATGCGTGCAAACTCTCTGAGGTCTGGTGATGTAAATCTATGGATGGTGGGCTTCTGCTCCCTGTATGCAGTCTCTCTCTGTGGCTCATTAAATCTGGGAACTTGGAAAAATGTAGAATCTCTATGTGAATAGAAAGATGCCCCCTGCTGCGGTGTGTCTGCATAGTACAGGCGATGAGGCAAACCACCGGATGTTTGGGAAACTCTAGGTTTAGTGAAATCTAATTGCAGGTTTCTTCGGGAACTGTATGTTGGATATTGTAGCTGCTGGTGTGCTGGAGAATCGGTAGGGGGTTGGTAAGGTCCATAACCACCACTATAAACACTTTGAGGTTGGGGTGGTGGGAATAGAGGCTGATGGGATGCTGGCTGGGACTGTAAAGCAACCATCAGGCTCTGAAACTGTTTATGAAGCTCAGAATTTTCTTGGCGCATCTCTTCGAGAGCAGCACTAAACTCAGGAACTTGGTTGGTCTGCTGTTCCCCGATGACTTGCCCCATAGATTGACAAAGCTCTAGTTCTTGCTCCTTGTCATCTCTCAGGTTCATCATGTCAAAGCTCTGGGTGGGTATTCATGGGTGGTGACGGAGATCCGGTAGTTGTACATTCTAGTGCTCTTTGCTCCACTGATAATTCCCCTGCAGCTGCTGTCCAGAATCTACTCTGAGCTCCAGGTCCACTTAAGTCATAATCTGACAGGTAGGAAGGAACTGACATTCGTCATTTGGGTCGAGTGTCCAATGCCTTTGACTCTGGGTTCTGCATCCTTAAACAGCAATCTGCTATCCGACTCAAAGGACCATTCAAAATTAGGGATTGTAATTGCTGGTGGAAAGTTCAGATCACTGTGGTGAGTCTGGTCAGAACTCCAAAGAAACACAGAGTCGTACTCCAGGAGGTTTAACTTATACTTGCTGTGTATTTTTTAACTTGTAACTGTGTGTATGGTTTTCCAGAAAGACAAACAACAAAACAACATAAGTGACCGAATAATTCCCAACAAATGACTGAACTAGTATCACACATGCCAAACCACTGGAATATTAATAATTATTACCATCGTGTTTCTAGATAAATACACTGCACGAGAAAAGAAAACCACGCTGTGTAGTTCTTAGGTGCACACGTACAAAGCATGCCATCAATTAAGGGCAAACTGAAATACTCTGTTGAACAAACAATGTCACCAATGTCATTACTTACTTGCATTTTACGCACACACATCGAAAGAAGGTGACAACAAACTGTAAACACCAAGACGAAAGTATACAAAATGTGAACGGTAAAACTCTGCAGCTCCTTTTTTTCTTTCTCTCCCCTTCTTCGTCTACATGCTGCTCACTAGCGCTTTAAGCTCTGCCCCTTGAAGGGCTCAGGATGGCAGTTTGTTAGGCAGCCTTTTTCACAAAATGGACCAGCTGCATTTTGGTATTAATAAATGGAATTCATCAATTCAATCTTTAACCTTATACATCAAGAAACAAAAACAAAAGACTTTATGAAGATGCTACTCAAGCTGGTAATACAGTCATTAACTGTATTACCAGTATTTATCACACATGTCCTGTACTGACATGGTCTGAAGGAGGAAGCCATTACTCCATAAGAAACAAAGCATACACCAGATTAATGTTTGAAAATGCACATAGTGACAATGACCACATCTGGAGACATGTCCTCTAGTCTGATGAAACTAAAGTGAAACTATGGTGTCATGTTGGATTTGAAGTTTTTCACCCACATGCAGGTTCTACCACAAAGGCCGGAAAGTCTTGATTCAAATTATTTATTTACAATAAATGCTGAATGAAACTCAATCCGGATTGACTCTCGAATCGGCAGCGGTTCGGCGGCTCAGGTTCTGCTTGGAGAGGGGAGAGGTTAGTGAGAACCGGGTTGAGGGAATCTTGACAGGGAAATGGAGAGTATCGCTTACAGTTCGTCTGATGCAGGGTTGCTGAGGAAGGGGAAAGGATCAAAGAGGCACAGATGTTCTGAGAGAGTGACAGGGACACGATCGGCAGGCGGTAGAGTCCTGGTGACAAAGAGCAGTCGCTGCTGCGCGCTGTGATGGGCGTGGTTCCTGGCTTGATCCAGACAACTGATCAAGAACTGAGAAATGACAGAAACAAGATTAACTTGATCACTCATAGACATGACAAGAACTTGGGGTTGACTCTGACCAACAAGTGGGACCATAGAGCGATGAATAGCTGCTCCACCGCTTCTTAAGAATCCTGCAGCCGATTGCGGGAATCCGCTGCAGGTGCACCAGCCTGCCGGAAACTCTCCCACGAAGATCGTCTGTCAGAGGAGCACTCACACCAACTTGAATCCTAACATATGGAGCTTACCAGAGGGCCGTGTTTCATTGGCTGATGCACATTCTTTTTTTAACGTGGCTGCCACGTGTGTGGCCGGACGGTGCCAGACTACATTGTGGACTAGAGATCGTCAGAACGGTTTTGCATCAACAATCGAAAAAGAATGAATTCTACATCTTGAAGCCTGTCTGCTACACAGTCTTACGTTAGCTAAACAGATCAATATGCAATGTGTACTGTATCTGATATACACTAAAGATTTTATTTTAGCAGAAAAGGCTTTGGACTAAACTGTTACTTGTGTTAGCCACTCTAGCACCAAGTACCGTGTATCAGGCCTAGGCACACTCAAACATTTACCAACAAACCACAGGAATCACCAACTAATTTCAAAAGTAGCCTACAAAACGATGAATGTCAGACTTACCCAGCCTTCAAAGAACAATAGGCATCAGCGATCCTGTCCACAGCTATATTGATGTAGAGGGTGCGTGGATCTGCCGTTTTCCTCATTGAGTGAAAGCATTTTGCTGTGATGTGCACAATGTTGGAGACATCACATGGCTCAAACACCTTGATCTCATCCAAAAAATATGACATGAACTTGTTAGTTCCTGTCCATTGTAGTAACTGATATATCGTGAAAATCCGGTAGAAATAATGCACTAATCGAGTCATAAATACACTGCAGAGAATCAGTCGAAGTGGAAGATGCCATGTTTACATAGAAACAATGCGCTGCGTCGCTGTGTTTGTGAGACTTGCAGCCAAGTGGGATTTTCTAGGTCGCTTGGTAAGCTCCATTGTGGTTTTGTTTAGATGTCTGACTCATATTCACAAAGCTCCACAGAGAACAGTAAGATTTTAAAAGGTTTATTTAAAAAAAACAATTACTCATGAAACTGTCTGTGGAGATTCCTGGGCTCAGGACTATTGCTTCACTGTGAATAGTAAGAGAAAGCGATGTATAAGTGTAGGCTTGTCCACTGAAGTTACAGGGAAAAGTCAGGTTCTTACCTTCATAGTAGGAGGGGAGAGGGAGAGAAATGAGCAGCACCACATGAGAAACTTCTTTTGGAATCTCTCAGCTATGTAAAAGTAATGCAAACAATTAAGCTTTCTTTAAAAATATGTGAGGTTTATACTGGTGTACATGTGTAGCACCCCACTCCTCTGTTCACTAGTAACTGGGACAAGAACTTAAACTCAATTGTCGGATGGCTATTTGAGTTTGTTAAGTTCTGGTAGATACCACGCAGGTTTACCTATATTGAGTAAGTCCTTACTCTTATCTTCCTCCCATCATCCCATTGTCTCATTGTTTTTTTCCATGTTGAGTTCACTTGTCCCTTGTTAACCTAAACTATTTCATAGATAGGAAATTCAATACAGTCATTAAACTAATGAGATAATTGATCAATCAGAAATACACTTATACAAGTACACAAGTCTCCTCTAGAGAAGTTTTGGCTTTCTGATCCAAATAGTAAATTCATCGCTCTCATGTGTTTTCCCCCAGGCTTTGAAAATGGCAGTAATCAAACCACTGATAAAAAAGAACAATCTAGACAAATCACTACTGCAGAATTACAGCCCGATCTCCAACCTCCCATTCATCAGCAAAGTTATTGAAATAGCTTCCTAACAATAACCAACTGCTTTGACTCCTTCCAGTCTGGTTTCCGGTCTCACCACAGCACAGAAACTGCCCTCATAAAAGTGTTCAATGACATCCATATAAATACGGACTGTGGGAGAACCACAGTGCTGGTTCTGTTGGACCTCAGTGCAGCTTTTGACACTGTTGACCACAGTGACGTGCGGTGAGGTTCATAGCTGGTGAGGCACTGACGTCATCAGAATCAGATTTGCAAATAGATGCATAGATTGACAGCAGTTTACAGGTTATGTTTCACTTCTGCATCCTTACACATACAAACTGTAGCTCACAAAACACACATTTCCTTAAAAAACAAAACAAAATAAAATAATCCATGTCGAAAGTCGGGATAAGCGAGAGGAAAAAAATCACTATCTCTATTATAATCTATCGCTGCACTTGACTTGCTTCCCGAATCGTTTAGCCTAGCTCGCTGTCACTTACTCGGCAGTTGAGGAGTGAACAAGACGAACGTCTGGGATCTTGAGCGCCCCCTGCCATGAGGCAAGAGAACTGCCTGCCTCACCTCGAACCTGTTCTCTGCCGTTTATAATCGCTCATTACACGAAACACGTTACACAAACACAGTTGGTGACAAAAAGCACTGTACATTATATACATAAGCTAAATTATTGGAAATAAGTTCACATATTAAATTTGTTTAAACCATTTTATTGACGCCTACAGCAACATGCTCTCTCCGCTTAGCAGCCAGCGCAGAGCCAGGGGTTGCGCAATCCAAGGTGAGGCAGAGCTCGCTGCTGCCTCACCGGCATCGCTTCCAAGCATTTGAATGGGAAAATAAGAAAATTCAGCGATTTTGAACAAATAAAAATCGAAATTGGTGAAGCTACATGAAAAATAAATATTTTTTAGTACAAACCACCGGATGAATATAACAATTTAAATTACTTTATGATTATATATTTTCTTTCTTTCCATGATGGCTGGTGAGGCACTGCCTCACCTGCCTCCCCTGACCGCACGTCACTGGTTGACCATGACATATTACTGAATCGACTGGAGAGTTGGGTCGGACTCTCCGGTCCAGTGCTTAACTGGTTTGAATTGTACATAAAGAACAAGGATTTCTTTGTTTCAATTGGAAACTTCTCACCAAAGAGGTCAAAGGTCACATGTGGGGTACCCCAAGGTTCAATCCTATGACCCATCTTATTCAATATTTATATGCTCCCACTAGCTCAGGTTATAACAGGAAATAACATCAGCTACCATAACTATGCAGATGACACACAGCTCTACATTACGATGTCACCAGGTGACCTTTGACCCCATCCAATCATTGAACAGATGCTTAGAACAGATAAATGTGTGGATGTGCCAAAACTTCCTCCAGCTGAACAAAAACAAAACTGAAGTTATTATTTTTGGACCTAAAGAGGAACGATCTAGAGTCAGTGCACAGCTTCAGTTATTACAACTGAAAACCAGCGATCAGGCCCGAAACCTGGGAGTAGTGATGGACTCCGACCTTAAGCTTCAGAGCCACATAAAGACAGTCACAAAGACGGCCTTCTATCACCTGAAGAACATTTCCAGGATTAAAGGACTAATGTCTCAGCCAGATCTAGAGAAACTCATCCATGCGTTTATCTTCAGTCATATTGATTATTGTAACGGCGTCTTCACAGGTCTGTCCAACAAATCAATCAAACAGCTGCAGCTGATCCAGAATGCTGCTGCTCGCGTTCTCACTAAAACCAGGAAGATAGAGCACATAACACCAGTTTTAAAGTCTCTCCACTCCCTGTAGCTCAAAGAATAGACTTTAAAATACTGTTGTTAGATTATAAATCACTGAATGGTTTAGCACCACAATACATTAAAGATTTGCTGCTGTTGTATCAACCTTCCAGACCTCTCAGGTCTTCTGGTTCTGTTTCTGCTCTGCATCCCCAGAACCAGAACCAAACGAGGAGAAGCGGCATTTAGCATCTATGCACCAAAAATCTGGAACAAACTTCCAGAAAACTGTAAAACAGCTGAAACACTGACTTCCTTTAAATCTCAACTAAAAACCCACTTGTTTAGAGTCGTATTCGAAACGTAATCAATTGCAAATTTATTGACAGAATCTGACTTGATATTGTTTTTATTGTTGATTCTATGTTGTATTGTGTTTCTGTGTTTGATTTGATGTAAAGCACTTTGAAATGCCTTGCTGCTGAAATGTGCTATACAAATAAAGTTTGATTTGATTTTGATTTTCTGTTGTTTTTTTTTCCATTATTTCTCAGTAACCTTCATGTATATAATCATTTGAATTATAAATGTTGTTTGTTACTGCGCAATAGCCAGCCCCGCCCTCTCCTCACGACTCCTCGGGCTGACTACTGAACCAGTTCTCTGTCTAACAGGTCCGGAAAATCTCTAAGACCCGGGTCTTACCCTGAATGTGATCTATAAGAGATAATCTGTTTAAACTGGTGGCGAAAGAGACACGTCTAGCACTGACTGCCTCCGATCCAGAAGTTATGACCCTTTTCAGTTAAGGAACAACCAACTGAGTAGCCTTCGCAGCTGTATAATTCCAATAACCACTTCTGTTAACGGCAGTTCTCTTTCTATTGTAACGGGCACTTGTTACCGGCTAGATTTTATTTAGTGGCTAAGATTTAAGCCCCAAGGTCATTATTTACACTCACCAAAGGAAAGTCCGAAGCCACCACTTTACTAGAATCATGCATACTGATTTTACTATAAATAGAAGAACTCTAACTCGAATGACTCAATTAATTTCAATGTCCACAACCTAATCAGAATTTTAATATGTATGTATTTATTAAGCAAGCTTTAGCAGGGGAAAAGACAGGTATACAGAATTTTGCTCTAGGATTACCATATAAAAGAAATTAATAAAATTTAGATTAATTCAACCTTCCTCTAAAAACTTCCCTACACTGTCATCTTTCTATCAGATAAGGCTTTGGGGTGCGGCAGAATCTCATACTCATCGGTGGGATTGGATCAGGGCAACAGAAATCCTTGTAGTCCTTGGTCAGAATCTTTGTCTTTGAATCAAAAAATCCTCTTCGGAACAGAAACAAAATGAACTGTCTGCCGTCCGGCCGAACAGCTCGCGATCAATCCTGTGACTTTTGTTCAGTTCCCCAAGTCCGTTGCGATGTATTTTGAGATCGTGGAGTTGAGTGCAGAGTGTGGAAATCCAATGAGGAACCAAGAGATTGGGTTGGTGGAACTCGCCCTTTGGTCCGGCGTGAGGAGCTCCGTTGTCCTCCTTGTGAGGCGCTTTTCTTGGTTCCAGGGTGTAGTCCTCTGCTGGTCTTCTTGCCGCTCTTGTGTAGAGTCTCAGCGCCGGGAACGAAGAACAATGTATCACCTTGGTCTCATGTTTTTATACTTTTCTCCCTCCCTGGGGTATACACCGAGGAAGGGAGAGGGAGAGAGAGAGACAAAGAACAGTTTGTGCGCTGCTTCATAGTTGCGTAACCCGCCCATCTGCAAATTTGGGCACTATGACTCACTCGTGAGGTAATGTGCTTGAATCTTGGGACTTTCCAGAGCAATAGACTCCAGCTTGAGACACAATGACCCCTATTGCAAAACCTATGTGCTGGTGCCTTTTGGGGCTTTCCAAGCTGCAACAGCAGCATGTGTCATAGCCTGGGACTTTTGGGACTTTCCGAGTTGCACAACGGCTTGCATCAGCCTCCACACCCCAACCTTATACTTCTCCTTGTTCTATACTAACTTTAATAATACAAGTTACTTCAATCATTAAAATCATATAAAATCTTAGTACATTAGATGTTTCGATAATTACTTGAATCATATAAAACATCAGAACATTAGATGTTGCGATAATTACTTCAATCATTAAAATCATATAAAACATTAGTACATCAGATGTTTCGATTCTATTTTCTCGTTACAACATTAATAGAATACAGAGAACACATTCTCATACAAAGAGTACACAATAAGCAATCATTTTTAATCAACATACAGGGCTGCCACAATCTTCTAGGTACTTTATGATCCGTTGTTCTGCATGTGCCTGGACTGATCTCAAATTTACATACATTTTCATACCAGAGTTCTTGACACCCCCTCCTTGAGATCGGACAGTGCTCAGCAGAACACGCACAGCCCTACTCAAAAGAGGTCAAGGCCGTTGTCCAGTCCATCATCACAGCAAAGAAAGAGGACATCTTCTTCAGCGATGACCGTAGGAGAGGGAGACGGTGTCCACGCATCCACAACGTCGTACTCCGTGAGATTCGACGGTGGTGGGAGCAAGACATCCGTGTCCATATCCGCGTCAGATGTAGAGCAGGGCTGGGGCTGAAGATGTGGGGGACTCGGCCGAGGTGGAGGAGCTGGGGCAGAACCAGCCGCAGTCACCTCTTGGGGAGGTGTTGGGAGACATAACTCTGCCAACAGCTCCTGGAATTCTTCCTCGTAGGTGGATGATGAAGAACCGGTGTCAGTCGTCTGGCAGGGTTGGTGAGATGAACTGAGTAACTCAGTTTGGGAACACTGATCCTGTGTTGCTGTGCTAGTTTGGGTTCCGACGTCGACGAACATATCCGGAGATACTGGACAAACAGGGGGAATATACTCTCCCACAGCCACCACCTTGCCATTCAAAAGATGAAGAGTAGGTAGGCAACGACGGGACACTTGGTTCTCCCACAATTTCCTGACTATGGGGTACATCCGCCCATTGCCCAGTTTGGACGATGATAGCTCGTTTTCGTCTTGGCCCAAGGCAGAGGTCCACACGATCTTGTGGTCTCGCTCCAGGATTCTAGATGTAGAAGCCGCAATGTACGGGACCCCACGTCCTTCGACGCAGAAGATAGCCGTTACATAGCTAAAGTGAGTGTGCACACACTTGTGGCACCAACGAGTTGACGATGCAACCCAAAGGAATCCATAGGATTCTGCGGGGATTCCACACCCCACACAGCAGATCGGTACCTAGAGAGAAATAGCAACCCAGGTAACTTCATGATTAGTTGCAACTGATTAAAAAATATTTACATAAATATGTAGCCAAGATGCCAAAGCAGAAGAAAAGATGTAAATTAGACTAAGCTGGTGTGCCAGATTGAGCTGCGAGCCATGGGGAGTTGATCACGGGGGGATCGTAGATGGGGGCTTGAGGCTCCTGAATGGAATCATGAAATATGGCAGAGTAGGTCATGAGCCAAGCAATGAGGGGCAATGTAGAGGTCTTCTTTATCCAATAAAGGATCACCATGACCCCCCAGCATACAGCCCAAAGGACCAGAAGTGCCCATCTCTGGAGCCAGCGACGCTTGCTGCTACCCTTGATGGAATATGCTTGGTGTGCCAGGTAGACGAGGATGTAGACGGCCAAGAGCCCCTCTACGATAGCAGTGATGATTTTGAGAGGACCGGCACGGGTGGCATGAACTCCTCCACACACCAACTCCATTACCATGGCAGCTGTATCCATGGTTAGCCAGAGGCCTGCGACGATGCCTTTACGCCAGTTGATTCGGGTCCGGCCCATCAAATAACAAGCAAAGAGGGATAGAGCACAATCCCATCTTTGGAGAAAGATAGGGCGTAGGATGATCTTCATATACCCTTGCAGAGCGACAACCACCCGTAGTGGCTGATCAGTAGACCATAAACCGGTGTGGGAATATATCACCCAGGCAAAGATGACACTAATCTGCTCCACGGTACTCACTTGAATAGGCGCAAAGAGTGATGTCGGAGTAGAAGAGTTAGTAGATGAGTTAGATGCCATGATCTCTGATGATGGTTGTTCTTTAGGTCAGGTCCCCACCGCAGCCGTGAAGAGGAATGGCTCGTAGGCACACAGCAGCCGTCTTTTATGCGGATTTACGCTCCGCCTTGGGGGGGAGGGGCTTATAGTCCTTCCCCCTGCAACGACAAAGTTCCTTCAGCCACACCTCCACGATGACCTTGCCTATGATCAAAACCACGGCAACGCCCAGGAGGCCTAGCAAGTATGGCCACAACATACTCAGGGCACTGAGTATCCAACCTTCGACAATAGAGAGCCCTCCCCCTATCACGTCGGCAACTCCTTCCACAACGTCGGTGACTACGGTGGCCACAGAGGAGCCCAGGACCTCATACCAGTAACATTCATGTTGATTCTTTCCGTCTCCACATTGCTGCCATGTCTCTTTGGTCACATAGCAGGTAAGGTTAGAATACATAAGGTTAGGTCCAACCCAGTCGAACCCATGGTCTACTTCACCCTGGCACAGACTTTTCCGGAATGCATGCCCTTCCGCAATGGCGATGATAGGGTGTGGGATGAAGGGAACGGGGGCATTAAGGATGCTTTTGCGCTTCTGGAGGTGATAGCCCAGGATCGCATCAGTACATGTCTTTCCACTCACGATTGCTCTCCGCCACACTCCGTTGATCTTCCTCCAAGTAACCTCCGATGAATGGGTGTCATACTCTTCTGCGTAATGGTCTTTGCAGTAGTCTTCCCAGCCTATGAGCGTTTGGCAAGGTTTCCTGGCCAATGCTATGACGCATTCAGTGTTGTTGCGTCGACACGTCATGCGCCAGGGTCTTGGGTTCACATATGGCTCGGGTCTCCAAAAAGCTCCGGGCCATATGGTGACTTCTTTGGAGTAGACAGTGGCAACATACTGATATTTTATCCAATAATTATTTGATTGACTGAGACAAGGTAACACCCAGTTTTGAAATTCTCTTTGTTGAAATCCCCAAAATTCCCAGTCCCACTTTCGATAATAATCCTCATACCAGCCTTGCAGAGCGAGCTTTGCTGTTGGGACCAAGTCAGGGTCAGGGCATTCATAGGTCCATACGGTGAAAAGGGCGTAATTAGTCTGCCAGATGTCACACCGTGGAGAGGAGAGAGTCCTCCTCCAGGTGGTTCCGTTGAGGCTGTCGAAGATCCTCTTGGCCACACACTTGTCGATTTTCGCAAACTGGTCTTTAGGAGCATTGAGAAGATCGTCAGGAGTTGGGAGTCGTTGGGTGCGCAGGTCGGCAACCTGTGGTCCTTTTAACCCGTCGGGAGAACGAGCAGTCCCTTCAGGAAAATCTCCAATGTAGTACAGCTCGGCTGGTGCAATGTAGGTCCATGGGAACGAGTTATTTAGCCAGGGTTCTATTTCAGTTCGCACAGCTCTCACGCGAACCCATGAGACAGTTATGTATTCTTCTATGCCTAGTACTATGTAATTTTGACTGCCACATCTCATAAATTTGTTCCACAAGCAACTGGAGAGCAACTTAAACTTGTTGTCATAACAGTCTGCCTGGTCCGTTTGATATATGAATCGTCTGGGGCCTTGCCGAATCAGAAAAGCAGTGATGTTCGTAAAACTTGATGAATCCTGACGAAGTTGTGTCTTATTCTTTGGAGGTCTTACCACAGGCGGTCTTCTGGTGACGACAACATCTTCCTCACAGTTCAGGTGATAATCCCCCCAAAAGTCCCAACGTGGGAGCCAGGTTCGACAACCTGAGGCTCTATGCGGAGCCATAGACTACTTCTGTATCCCAGTATCCTTGTAGGGGCAACAAGATCAAAGGTCGACAGGCCATGTTGCAGTGCCATTCCGGCACCCCTAGGTCTGGGTGGATCCAGTTGCATCGGACGGTTCGGCGTTCCTTGCGTTGCAGGATCCTTATCCAGCAGAGAACTCCGTCAGGGAGGAAGTTGTAGTTGTAGATCTCCCATGTACGATTCATGAGGGCATCGATGTCGGAATCATTCAGGCTGAATGCTCGACTTTCCACATACTTTTTGCCATAATCCTTGGCAAATACAGCAGTCATATTCTCGGTGGAAGTATCTTTTTCCCATGGCACAAAGACGGATGTTGTACTTACATTCCAGCAATTAAAGTTAGCGTACTTGGAGTGACCATAGGTGACTCTTGAGTGTGTAAGTTGCCATGGTCCAACTCCAACAAAGTATAGGATAGTGGTGAGAGTAGCAGAAGCGATTAGCAGGGCGAAGAGCGTAAGAACGCTTTTGCAACAAAGGATTTGGCCTTAATCGTAGTCGTTTTCCGTAGCAGGGTCCTTCAGAGGTATCCGAGTCGCTCGCCTGAGTCTTCCGGGGCTGATATGTCGGCCAGTAGGTTTGGTTTCAGAGGCATTCTTTTCAGATGGATGTCTTCCATTTTGGTTCCAACATGTGGCGAATCAGTCTCTGGGGTCTGCTTCAGTTGGAGTTACAGATCTTCTTTAATGCTTTGGTGTGTCGCTGGGCAGCTGGGTTCTTTGCAACCTCTGATGGTTCTTCCTCGCTGCAGCGTGGTATATATTGGAGAGGGTAGGGCAGATCTGGTTCCAACCCCTCCACACCCACTTCCATAAGAACATCCTCCAACAGTCGGGCCTGGGAAGTGGGCCCTGTGCACTACCACTTGTTACCGCCTTATCCTCCCAGGCGCCATGCATGTGCCCCACGGGATTGGAATGGTGATATATGTGCACAAAGATTGGCCCTGCAGTGTGAGCAGGTGCGGTACCCCATAGGTGGTGGAGTAAAATCCTTTGATGCGGAGGGTTGGGGTAGACCCTGTCCATCTCCAGTCTCAGCAGTCGAGTGTTGTTGAAGATGAAACGGTCCGGGTCACTTTCCATCCTCACCAGAGTTTTAGCCATGCCGGGGGATGATGCCCAGATGAAGCAGCCGTTCAACGCTATTTCACAGTATAATCCCTGTATTGGCTCCAAATAGTGGGGTCCCCATCTGATTCTTACTTCCATTCCTGCTGTTATCCAGTATACAGTGTTGAAGATCCAGGGGAGATGTCTCCGGCAGTCCGGGGAAATCTCTGCTTGCTTCACCACGCTAGACATTTGTCGCCCCCTCCAGACCGCAGGTTCTGACGGGGAAAAATAGTACACGCTGTGCCATGATCTCGGCACCTTTTCATCGCCATTTCCCACATTCCCTATGTCTTGAAGATCGGTTGGGCGTAGGTAGATCAAATGTTGGAAATAATAAGCTTCAGAAAGTGGGATAGAAGTAGTGAAATCTTCTCTTGGTTTATCTAATAAAACGGAGCCATGGGGGAGTTTCAGAAAAGGCCCTCTTTTTGAAGTCCCTGACCAAGCCCCCGTGCCTACTTTAAATAGTTTACTTACAAAATATCTTTTTCCATCTCGTTTTTCATTTTTTTGCTGACCTTTAGTTGTGACGACTCGTGTTCCTCTTGCCTGTAGGTCCGTTATTTCTAATTTTTCTTCTTCCATGGAAATGTGAAGGTGAGTGCCTGCCAGGGGTTGGTCTTTATTTTCTTACGAGGTGGCTCCGGTTCAGTAAGGGACACGGTGGCATAGACCTGTTCATCCGGCACCGTCTTGATTGTTGCTCCGACTGAGTAGATCCCCTTAAAAGGGATGATGACCATCTTCACTGACAGTTGAACCTGACGGGTGGTGCTTGAATCAGAGGGCGTTCTTACCCTATGAGCCACGCCTCCAGGGACCTGCAGTATTCCATCGCGGAAAGATGACTCTGCTGTCACCCAGTAAAGAGATGACTTTTCCTTGGGTCTCGAGGCATTACTGCCCCATCCATCCAGCTCGGTGTTGTAATAGTATACGTTCGACGTGCGTACTCCACTCTCCCTTGGTACGTCTGGTAGATCCGTTACTGGGATGGTGCAGTCATTGATGATCTCCAAGATCAGATGCGCCCAGGTGGTTAGCTCCCAAGGGCCTGTCCACCCCCCGTTGACGGCCTGCACTTTAGTGTCATCCGGGAGTAGATTTAACTCTCCAGCAGGATGACTCAACTGAGGCCGAAACACCCGAAAGATTACTGGGGAATGTTGGGTGCCTACCGGTAGGAACGGTACGTGCGTCCGAGAGGGGTCATATGGCCAGGCAGCTTGAACAGACGTCCACAATTCGTCATGGGGCCCCTCTGCTGTCTTCCACACCCCTTCCTCTGTCCCCGACGGGTCCTCCGGAGTAACAGGAGGAGCAGAAGGTCCGGGGAACCAAGGGGGTGCTGGTATGGGGCTCTCATAAGTTGACCGGGCACGGTCGTTCGATTTAAACAGGCGTAGGGCGCTGTAGTATCTCTTTACCTGCCAGCCTTCAGCCTGTCCCGTTGGAGACACCCCTGCCTTCTGAATCAAGTCACAACAGACAGTACAGTAGCACAGTTCCTCGCCGTCCCACATGCACTGACATCTTTTCAGTTCCTCCTCCTGCCAGCCCCATTGGGCTACCACCGTAAGTCGGGGCAGGTATCCTATCCGGCAGTTCCCGCAGAACAGGGTGCTCAAGACGATGACCGGAGAGACCGGCAGGGAGCCCAGTACCAACGCCGTTGCCTCCTGTCGCCTGGGTTTGTCACGGCCTGGTCCTTCCCAGGTGGTAGGGAGCTGGTTGTCCGTTAAACAAACAGGGCAGCAGTTCTTAGGTCCACTCCACATCACCATTTCTTTCTCCGTCGACAGGATTCCATTTTTGGCCCATTCCAATTTCTTCAGGGCTTTTCCTGTCCAAATCCCTGAAGTTGTTCTTCTAATTACAACCACCCCTCTCACGGTGGCCAGTCCGAGATAGGGTGGAGTATTACATGATTCACTGGCCATTTCACCGGCTTCTGTTTCACTTTAGTTAGGAACTGGCTTGAGCTGTTCGACTCCTTGGATCCCCTTCTTTTCCAGCAACACTGTGTTCCTATCCAGTACTTGCTTGACTATGTCTGTTGTTTCAAACTTGGGTTTCACTGCTGCATTCACAGGCTGATCTCTTGCTCTGACCCACACGCGCTGTCCCACTTGGAATGGCACCTTGGGCGTCAGCTTCTCCTTTTTGTCGCTGGAGCTCCGCCCCACTTCCTTCGTGGTGAACGGCCGTTGGTTGAGCTCCATCGCGGGGGCGGGTCTCTCGGCTCTGCTTCTGTCGTTCAGGGCCTGTCCAATTTCCACCGCTTTGGTGCTCCAGCTGCTGGTGTTAGCATTCTTAGCTATCCAGCTTTTCACTAATCCTATGGTGCGCCCACCACCCGTTGGCTTGTGGGTGTATGGGGTGAATAAACTCGCATTATCCCATAGGTCTGGCACCATTGATCAACCTGTGCATTACGGAAATGCGTCCCATTATCCGTACGCAGCTCCTTCGGGATTCCCAGGGCACTGCACACTTGCTCCAGCATGCCGACAACACTATTGCCGTTTGCTTTCCTGGCTGCTTTTACAGTTACAAATCCGACATAGAATCCACCAGCACCAAGAGGTACTTCTCACCTCTTTTTCCTGTTATCCCCATGGGGCCTGCAACATCCATGCAGACTGAGCCCCAGGCTGTGCTCTTGATGGTCAACCGTCCAACCGCTGCCCTCGGCGACCTGCGTTGTATTGACCACACACTTCGCAGTCCCTCAGCACGCGCTGGACCTGTTTCACTGGGATCCAAAGCTCTTGCTCCTCCAGCTCCCTACGGGTAGGTCGCACGCCGGCATGTCCAAGGGCTTCATGCACGCTCCGTGACGACCTCGTCCACCTTTCTTCTGGGACCTCCCGACCTTTGGGAGTACTGTCCCACTTCTCGGTACCGACAAAGACAATCTTCCGCTGTTGGACGTAACAGTCCACTTCCTCATTCCCACGCCAATGAGCTCCCTCATGCGTGTGCGCTTTCTGATGCTCAACTTCGAGTTCTAGCTGCAGCTTTAACTCGGCAATCTTTTTCCACAAGTCTTTATGCGCCACTGGCTTGCCTTTGGCTGTTTCAAAACCATTCTCTTCCCAAATGGCCAAATCTTCTTTAAAGGCTTGAGCACAGTAATAGCTATCCGTGACTATTCTGGCACTTTTGATTCTTCGTTTCACCAACTCCAACAGTCCTTCCAATATTGCTGTCACTTCTCCTGCTTGGGCGCTGCCGGGGGCTTTTCCCTTCTGT
Source organism: Gambusia affinis (assembly GCF_019740435.1). Classification (NCBI taxonomy): domain Eukaryota; kingdom Metazoa; phylum Chordata; class Actinopteri; order Cyprinodontiformes; family Poeciliidae; genus Gambusia; species Gambusia affinis. The sequence goes on from NC_057878.1 coordinate 25,450,430, forward strand.
CGGCATCTTTCTCTGCCATCTTGCTTCAGGATGAACCCCCAGTAGGCCGTCTGATCGGACCCTTTTCTTGATCCGTCGGTGTAGAGTATCCACTCTGGTTGTTCTGGTGTCTCAGGCGCTTCTTGTAGTCGTTTCTTCGTGGGTTGTGTAGGCCCAATTTCGAGCTCCGGGTCTAGCAAGATGTCTTCCCATCTTCCCCACCGTGCGTTAGTTGCTTTGGTGCTTTCAACAGTCCCTTTTCTTAGAAACTTGTGGACCTGACTTTGAGTGATGACTTTAACTGGTTGTCCTTGTGCTAGGTCTTTCAGGACACTCCAGTAACGAGCTAGCACCGCCAGCTCTTTCTCCTCCTGTGGGTACTTCTTTTCCACAGAGGTCAAGGTGTAACTCCACAGGGTAACCAGGCCCCCGTTCTCGTTGCTTACTTTGATCATGGCGTCGTCGTTCTCACAGCTGATCTCTGCCACCAATCTATCCGTCAAACTCCTTGGTTCCAGTCTCACAGCTGCTTGGATCGCCTTTCTCAAATCCTCCAGGTTCTGTTGATTAGCTGCTGTCCAAACCCATGGTTGCTTTTCTCCGTTTTCTCCGTCTTCATTTTTCTTCAGGCAGTTGTACAACGGTCTGGCATATTTTTGGTAGTTGGGTACATGGTCTCTGACATAGTTACATAATCCTAATATTTTCTGCAGGTCATTTTCTGACTGAGGGGGCTGAATATTCATCAATTTTTCTCTGTATCCTTCCGAGAGTCCCAGGTCCGACGTGACCTGGAACCCCAGATAATTTACTTGGAACTGTCCGAATTGGCATTTCTTGAGATTAAGTTTCAGACCTGCCTTAGTGAGGTTTTCGACCACAGTTCGCAGCTTCGCTAGGTGCTCCTCTTCAGTGTCATCAGCAATGAAAACATCATCTATGTAGACTGTTGCCCCCACATCCCCCAGTACCTCCATCACGGCCGACTGGAAAACATTTGGAGAGTTCTTGTATCCCTGGGGCAACCTCTGCCAGACATAGCTCTTGCCTTTATGGGTAAACGCTGTCTTACCCTGGGATTGTCTTGCCAGGCGAAGTGAGAAAAATCCATTAGCCAGATCGATGCAGGACTTGAACTTCTTGACGCGAAGCGTTTTCAGCGTGCCTTGCGGGTTGATTAGGCTGGCTCGGTTCGCTACGGTTCTTCGATTCAGGGCTTTGAAGTTGATCACCGGTCTCCAACCCCCTCCTGCCGATTCAGGTTTCTTTACCGCTTGGATGGGGCTGTTCGTGATGGGGTTGAGTTCCTCTCTGATGATTCCCAGGGCGCTCAGCTCCTTCACTATTTTGTCCATTTCCTCGACCGCTCCCGGGTTCAACGGGTACTGTCGAACAGGCGGGTGTACCCCTCCTTCGATGTGATGAACAAACTTTGGACCCAGATCCCCACAGTCGTTCTTGAACCGGGCCACCTCCGCTGATGTGATGATCTCACGCAGCTTCTCTTTCCCAGCCGGGGAGAAGTCGCTCTCTTCAATTTTCTGTTCTGTCACTGCTGGTATGTCGACCGGCTTGTACCAGTCTTGTATTTCTGGTCCAGCCTGTGTCGGTCCGACTCTCACAAGCCTGGCTTTCAGGTTTGTCAGTCGCCGCTCCAAGGAACGACGATTGTTCTTCTTTTTTCCTAGTCCTTCTAAGTCTTTTACTGTGAGAAGATTATAGGGACCTTTTACCCACACTACTCCTTTCCAGGTCCCGTATGGCATTTCTTCTACTTTTCCATTGGCAAATTGAACCTTTAGGTGTCCTGCTGTTTTTAGGTCTTTGCGGGTCATAGACACCTCTGCTCCGGTGTCCACTAGATAGGCACTCCATCCACTTTAGCGTAGATTTCATCCCCTTCCAGTAGGCATTCTCTAAGATGACCCATGACCTGGACTCCATTACGCTGACCCTCCGTTCCCGACTTTGCGGGCCTCACGGAGGCCATCCTCTGTTCTGGGCTCAATTTTCTATAATCCTCATCTGACAGGAACGGGCCTTTCCTTGGCTGGTTTGATGGTGTTGGCGGGACGACTGGTTTTCCCTGCGGCTCCGGTGCTCCTTGCTGGTAGGGTCTGCTTTGGAAGTTAGATGGTGGTCTCACATTTGCCTTATTAGATGGTTTTGCAGGCTGGATAGACTCTTTCTTCCTTCTTTCTTCGAAGTAGTGCTGCTCCAGGTCAAATCCTTGCACTGCTGTGTCCATCTGGGCGACTGTGGTGCTTCTCACCGGCAGCTTCACGAAGGCCAGCTCACCTCTCCGTCCTTTAGTCACTTCGCGCAGCACCTTCACATATCGTGCCGGGGAAACGGTTTGCTTGAGTGTGTGCCAAAGAGGCTCTAACCGGCTCCCTTTGTCAAGTCGTCCTCTGGCTCTCTTGATCTGGGATTCTTCATCATCCATGTCTTCTAACACCAACCTCTCATAGTGGTTTTGTGCAGACTCCGATCCAGTCATCGGGTCCGCGGTCACGCTAGTAAGCCACAGCTTCTTGGCTCCCTCATGCTTAGTAGCAGACACCACTGTAGGCCAGACGTCCTTCAGATATTCCTCGTTGGTCTCATCTGCACCCTTACTCCTAATTATCAGTCTCAGATTCTTGAGTTCGGCGTAAGCATCCTGGCTCGCACTTAATCCTGTCGGCTGGGCTGACACACCTTTTAATGGTAGCGGATCCCTTGTCCCAGTTGCAGAGATGTCCCTTGGGGCTCCTCTTCATCAGCAGACACTTCGTCCAGCTTCTGTCGAGTTTCTCGAATACTTGTATGCGGCTTTCTTCAGTCGTCGCAGCATCACGTCGCATATAATCCCGATGTAGGCTGTCCTGAAGTTGGCGGTCAGGGAGTAGTCTTGCGTCAGGGTCGCGGTGTCATCAGTATGTTAGCCCATTCCCCGACTGTTGCCTCCACCTCGAGTGTAACTCGGTCCTCCAGTCTGCTGGCCCAACCTCCCGGGATCTGGTACTCCTTTTGCCCGACTTCTGGTACATACGCCCGCCGTCCATCCTTAGCCTGGACGGGACCCCAGGTCAAGTCTCGAGCCAACCTCTCAGAAGATTTTTCGATGTCAAACGTCTCCGTCTCCTTCTTTTTCCCTCGATGTTGTCCCGTCCGGAGCGGCCTGTAATCAGCTGGAGGCTGCTTCGGGTCGGAGAAGGCGCTCTCGTGGTCGCTCTCTTCTTCCTCCGCTGCAGGATGTTCGTCCTCGCGCTGCTCCTCTCCGTCCTCTGCGTCGCTGATGTCCTCGTACCGCGGCTGTCGAAGAGGGTCCCATCGGGGGGAGTTCAGCGGCTGAATCTTGACCGGTTTCAGCAGTTCATCTTCCTTGTCAGCCTGCCGTTCGTTCTTCACCTTGTCTGCGTTGAATTTTTCCTGTTCACTGTCGCTTCTTTCAAACGTGAACTCTTTGACGTATTTCGCTGCTTGGGAATCGGCTCCGTCTGATGAGGCTCTCAGCTTTATCTTGATGGGTTCCACCACTTTGGCCTTGCCCGCCTGTGAGGTACTTGGAGGCGAGCTCGGCGGGATCACCAGGGGGTGCTTCTTAGCCTCTGGTGGGGGGTTGACCATGCTGTTCTCTATCGCAGCTGCCATTCGTATTCTTTGCTCCGTCTGAAGCCGGTGCAGACGAGGGTCGACCACCACCACCAGTTCCTTGAACCCGAAAAGATGACTGTTGGTCTTGGCTATGGTCACCAACCCGTTCTCAGCGACTGACTGGGCGGTGTTCCCCGGCAGCTTTGGTGTTCTCAGTCCTTGTACACTCACCACAACTCGCCTCATTCCCCCATTATTACCGGCCACTAGACCCCGCTCGAGGCCGTGCCAAATCTTTTTCCGGTAGTCCTCAAGGTTATCCCCCTTCTGGTAAGCGTCGATCGGGACCAGAATCACTGCCCCGTAGGGAAGCCTGTAGCCATTCACGATGAGGACCTTCCCTCTAGTTGCAGTGGCCCTGGCCGCTTCCCGCAGCAGCAGTGAGTTTTGCTGATAACTCTCTCCGGCTTGACGTTGGAGGTCCCCTCGGAATTCCCGGTTGTGAATCTTGTATTTGTGGTTGGCGAACACGATCAGTCCATCACCCTCGATGTCCCATGGGCTCCCAACAAGCTGAAACACCTTGAGCCCGGTCTGCATCTTGACACAGATGGCCTCCGGCGGCAGTGGGGCCAGTTCCTGGGCCATCCTCCAGCCGTCCGACTTCTGGGTCTTTTTCCTCGGTCTGTCGGTTCCCCGTAGTTCCTCGTCTGTGCTGCCCCCCGCGTCGTCTGAGCTGCTCTCCTCCCGATGTTGTGGCGGCGCCGATGGTCTCCTCCCTGTGCTGTGAAGCGTCGGGCGAAACTCGGACTGTTGAGCTTTCCAGCCGATCGCAGCCTTTTTCAGCTCGCCGTCCTTAACCATCTGCTGGAGTGCTTCCTTCGCCTCCTCTGGACGTGTCGGTCGAGGACTTCCCGGGGCCGATGACGGAGCCAGTCGAGATGGTCCTTCGTCGTCGTCCGAAGTCTGGATGACGAGTTCCATGTCCGCCGACCCCAGTTCTCCGACGGGGGTTCCCTTCCTGCTCGGGAAACAGGATGGAGCCTCAGCTACATCCGATTCCTCCTCTCTCATAGCCGGGGCTGATACTTGTCCCCGTTCCTTCTTCTCCTTTTTGTAGGCAGCCAGCCGCTCCAATTCCTCACGGCATTCCGTGTAGCGATTAACTCCCCTGGCATGGGGGTCCACTAGTATTCCGTCTAACCCAGCTGCCCGGGTCGCTGTCTTGACTACGCCGTCATATTTCTCAGACGGGCTGTAGATCGTTATTATCTCGTTGTCCTTCTTTTCCTCCAGAAGGTCAGCGAACCACTTCAGCCAGGCTTTAACTTCACTCTTTTTGCTGACCTTAACCGGACATGGAACCACACACAACCGTGTGCCATAGTCCAGTTTGGAGCAGCTGTAGATACCTTTGGTGTTCGTCAGGTGTGTCATCAACTCCGGTAGACCGTCCCGCTTCAGTGCGTAGTGATGATCATAAAACATACGCTGGTTTACTTCGGTCCATGTGTCTATCCCATCACCAAGTAGCAGCAACTTCATTGGAGTTCTTTGTAGTTGGGACGTGGTGAGCATAGATCGCCACTCTCCTTTACTTTGTTCGCCATCCTCGTGGCCTAGGCCACTTCCTTGTGGATTTTCTTGCATCGGTCCAACTTTCGAGTATCCATCATCTTCACTATCCATTCTTGTTCTTTGTCTTCGAGTTGCCTCTCCCCCAAAGCCTCTCTTATCGATATAGAGCAGGGATGGGTCCAGGCCGGGTTGGCTACTGGCTTCACTGTCTGGATCTGGTCATTTATCCTCAGTAGAAGCTTTCCCTCACCTGTATGCTATACAGTTACTGCGAGGGTTGTGACTGACAGCCCTATCAGTCACCACTAGCTCCTCTCCCTAGGAGCTAGCCACTAAGTGAGCTATTCAGAATCACACATCTGTTTTTACTGACTTAGTACCTGAGGCCCTCCTACTCCGTTGGACTTGGGCCCACCCAGGGACGCCATGTTTGTTACTGCGCAATAGCCAGCCCCGCCCTCTCCTCACGACTCCTCGGGCTGACTACTGAACCAGTTCTCTGTCTAACAGGTCCGGAAAATCTCTAAGACCCGGGTCTTACCCTGAATGTGATCTATAAGAGATAATCTGTTTAAACTGGTGGCGAAAGAGACACGTCTAGCACTGACTGCCTCCGATCCAGAAGTTATGACCCTTTTCAGTTAAGGAACAACCAACTGAGTAGCCTTCGCAGCTGTATAATTCCAATAACCACTTCTGTTAACGGCAGTTCTCTTTCTATTGTAACGGGCACTTGTTACCGGCTAGATTTTATTTAGTGGCTAAGATTTAAGCCCCAAGGTCATTATTTACACTCACCAAAGGAAAGTCCGAAGCCACCACTTTACTAGAATCATGCATACTGATTTTACTATAAATAGAAGAACTCTAACTCGAATGACTCAATTAATTTCAATGTCCACAACCTAATCAGAATTTTAATATGTATGTATTTATTAAGCAAGCTTTAGCAGGGGAAAAGACAGGTATACAGAATTTTGCTCTAGGATTACCATATAAAAGAAATTAATAAAATTTAGATTAATTCAACCTTCCTCTAAAAACTTCCCTACACTGTCATCTTTCTATCAGATAAGGCTTTGGGGTGCGGCAGAATCTCATACTCATCGGTGGGATTGGATCAGGGCAACAGAAATCCTTGTAGTCCTTGGTCAGAATCTTTGTCTTTGAATCAAAAAATCCTCTTCGGAACAGAAACAAAATGAACTGTCTGCCGTCCGGCCGAACAGCTCGCGATCAATCCTGTGACTTTTGTTCAGTTCCCCAAGTCCGTTGCGATGTATTTTGAGATCGTGGAGTTGAGTGCAGAGTGTGGAAATCCAATGAGGAACCAAGAGATTGGGTTGGTGGAACTCGCCCTTTGGTCCGGCGTGAGGAGCTCCGTTGTCCTCCTTGTGAGGCGCTTTTCTTGGTTCCAGGGTGTAGTCCTCTGCTGGTCTTCTTGCCGCTCTTGTGTAGAGTCTCAGCGCCGGGAACGAAGAACAATGTATCACCTTGGTCTCATGTTTTTATACTTTTCTCCCTCCCTGGGGTATACACCGAGGAAGGGAGAGGGAGAGAGAGAGACAAAGAACAGTTTGTGCGCTGCTTCATAGTTGCGTAACCCGCCCATCTGCAAATTTGGGCACTATGACTCACTCGTGAGGTAATGTGCTTGTAAATCTTGGGACTTTCCGAGAGCAATTGATTCCAGCTTGAGACACAATGACCCTATTGCAAAACTATGTGCTGGTGCCTTTTTGGGGCTTTCCAAGCTGCAACAGCAGCATGTGTCATAGCCTGGGACTTTTGGGACTTTCCGAGTTGCACAACGGCTTGCATCAGCCTCCACACCCCAACCTTATACTTCTCCTTGTTCTATACTAACTTTAATAATACAAGTTACTTCAATCATTAAAATCATATAAAATCTTAGTACATTAGATGTTTCGATAATTACTTGAATCATATAAAACATCAGAACATTAGATGTTGCGATAATTACTTCAATCATTAAAATCATATAAAACATTAGTACATCAGATGTTTCGATTCTATTTTCTCGTTACAACATTAATAGAATACAGAGAACACATTCTCATACAAAGAGTACACAATAAGCAATCATTTTTAATCAACATACAGGGCTGCCACAATCTTCTAGGTACTTTATGATCCGTTGTTCTGCATGTGCCTGGACTGATCTCAAATTTACATACATTTTCATACCAGAGTTCTTGACAATGTACAAAAACAATAATACACGTTTCTCACTTATCCCCTTTTTTTCATTTTTACATAAAACCAACCTCGTAAATATTTTGTAAATATTAAAGGGCCTTACGTGCATGGTTTTTAAGCAGGGGCTACACCTGTTTAATATTTAACTTTTTTTCACAGAAATTTCATTTTGGACCAGAATTCTCCTGATTATGCGGATTTTCTTGGTTCTGCTGGGTTCTGCTGTTTCTGTGGGATGGTTTTTTAATTTTATACCAGGCAAGTCCCTTTTTATGACAGTATTAATGCTAATATCTGGCATGCTGAGTGTTCAATGTTATGACTGTAAGAAACTGAACCCACATCAATATGCTTTTGATGTGGGTTCACATCAAAACCCACTTTAATAATTTAATATTTCTTTTTTATTCCATAGGAATATATTTAACATTTTTAGGAATTGCTGTTGTCGTGACGGCTGTTCTTGCTATTTCTGCGGAGATTGTATTTCATTTCAAAGACTATTTGCTACCAGGTGAGTCTTTTCTACAACAGTATAACTTTTTCAAAGAGAGCAGTCTTAAAAGAGTTGAAATAAAAAAGTTCCTGCAAAAAAAAGATTGTTCAACAAATGTTTTTAAATTGTGCTTCTTTAGGTTTTAGATCGAGCCTAAAACAATCCAGCTCAGGTCAAGCCCATAGGTATTGTGTTAATTAAGTTACAGGCTCAAACCAGAAGTGATATTTATAATGAACCTTTTACTGCCTTTATTTTTAGAACACCGTTTGACAATGCAGTGTAACTTCTCCTGTTTTTAGTTTTTATTTAATGACTTTCAGCTCCATTTTTGCAGCTTTTTGAAACATGGGACTCCAGTGCAAATCTTCTGAGATGTGTGATTGAAGAAAACAGATCAGAGCAGAGTTACATGCACATTGTGCAGTGCTTTGCACAACTAACTTCTCTACCTTTCTTTTTTCCCTCTTCTTCTTCTCTACTTAGACTATAATAAGTAGATCTATATTGTGCATTCTTGTTTAGTTTTCTTTGTGCTATAAATATGCTTATCAAACTCTGAGCCGATCCGAATGTAAGCAAATAATTTTGATCCAGCCTGAATTCCAGGTAGGTCAGGCTGTAAATCTAAACTCCACTTCACAGCGACTGTTCACATTGTAAGCATAAAATTAACCTTAAACTTGATCCTCTTAACTCAGCATGTAAATACGATACACACTGTAACTACAAGTCCAACTTGTTTAAAAGGCTCCTGAGATTTCTATGTATTAGTCTCAGATCAGTTATAGAGTGAAAGATCTGCTTCTGTGTAACGCTACCCTGGTATATGTGGGCATGGATTAATCTACATTTTATGAGAGCAATAGAAATAATACAATTAAAAATTTTCTCCTAATGTTACAACCTTTTACATAAAATCTCCAGCTTGATAAACAAGTGTTGGTAGTTGGGGGGGAATTGCAGAACTGCAAACTGTTTACTCAAAACAAGGAGACAATTAAATTTAAGAGACATGTTACATTTAAGCAATCACTTGGACATGTTCAAAAACGTTGCTGCCTTTTGTCCAGATCTGTACTGGGCTACATCTAATATCTAATATCTAGACTGTCTTTTTTCATAGAAAATTCAATTTGGATCAGAATGCTCCTGGAGTTGTTGTTTATGCTGGTTCTGTTTTCCTTTCATGCAAGTATTTTTTCTGGCATCCAAGGCTACTCAAAGTCAGGTACGTCTATTTTACAGCTGTATAAATACTAACATTAACTCTGATGTCCTTAAATTGTCCTTAGATTGTGTCGAAGAGCTGATCTGATTCAGAAAGCAGACCAAAGTTCAGAGTTGCAATGATTCTAGTTGTCCTTTTATTGTTATGGGCTCAATTTTCTTACATACTGAGTTTTCATTGTTTCTCTGGTCAGGAACTGAACCCATATTGACCACATTGTACCTTTGTTGGTGAATAAACATCAGGGGCGTAACTATGATCTCATAAGTGAGGGCGAGACATTTTTCAGATGTATACTGAGGGAGTTATTGTCCTCTTGCATCAGTTGCACATCTCCTCACTGACTATGTGTTTTTACAGCCCCAGTAAAGCAGTGTTACAACCCCTCCCCAAGACCACTAAGGGAAAATTCTGGCACTGGGTGTAAGACAAAAATCAGTAATCCAAACAGTTGATGTTAGTAGCAAAAGATTTATTTATTTTACAGTTCAGTAAAATCTTAGTTTCAGGTAAAACCTCAATCACAGGTGACAGGAAACAGAGACGTTACATATTTCTTTACTTTTATGTGTTGTGTCACTGGCCTGTGTGTTCATATCTAAATCTAGAAGCTTGTACACATAGATATTTTTGTCACATTTTGCCACATCATAAATATAAATGTGTTAACTTGAGATTTTGTGTGATATGGTAAATTGTCTGTACTTTATCTGGACTTTTGGATAAAGTCAGAAACACTTCATACAACATTCAATCCTTCACCCACACGATGATGGTGGTGAGCTACGTTGTAACCACAGCTGCCCTGTGACAGCAGGAGAACCAGTTCAACATCACAACACTGTTTAATACTGATAAAAACAATTTTGAAAGTGTGCATCCTTGAAAGAAAGCTGACATATAGAATAATAATTTTTCAGGCTAATAAACTTTAATGCATCTCTACTGGACATGTCTAAGATTTTGTCTTCATGTCTTTCCATAGAAATATTTTCAACTTGGTTTGGAATCGTCATGATCTTCCATATTCAGGTGTTTCTTGTCTCTGAGACTGGTGACCTGCATTTTCATTTTCGAAACAATCTGCTGTCAGGTAAGTTTATTTTAAAACTGTATTTAATATTCAACAGTTGCTGGCATGCAGAGTTTGCAGTTTGATCAGAAGCTGAACCCACATCAACCCGAATGTACATTTATGGCTGAAAGAAAACACAAATATACATATTTTCACATTATTAATACAAAAATAAATACATTTAACTGAGTCACAGAGTAGTGCAGTATGGTCAAGTAGAAGACGCTGATAATTATTTGCCAATCAAAAACAATACAAAAATAGAACATGTGGCATGTATTGGTATTCACTGACTTTTAATCAATATTTTGTAGAATAATTTTTCACTGATGTCTTTTGGAAATTTGTCTCTACCAGTTTTGCAAGTGATGAATTACTTTCATCACTTGAATTACTAAAGACATCTTTATTCAAACTGTTGAGGAAACTCTGAACAAATAATATTTTGCATAATTATTATTACATTTGTCAGAAAAATATAAGAGGTAGTCAGCATGTTTTATTATTTTTTCCCTCCAGGGTGTCTTTTGTGGGCTCTAGTGTCCCATATAAAAAAGTAGGACAGAAAAGGGGGAAAGATATGCGGTAAATATCGCCGGGTTCGAGAATCAAACCTGCGATGTTTGGAGGAGGCCTCCAAACATGGGTCACACTATCCCCCTACGCCACCATGGCGTGTATGTCTGGGCATGTATGTCTAATATTATCCTGATCTCCATGTTTTTCCATAGATATGTCAGATAAGGTGAGAATTTTCCTGGATTTGCTGGTTATGCTGGTTTTGTTTTCCGTGGATGGAGGCCTCTTATTTTATTTCCGAGACAATCTGATGTCAGGTGAGTCTCTTCTAAACAATGTCAACACAAATGTCCAACATGCTGAGATTTTCACTGTACCTTTTACAAATTTTGACGATATCAGATAGTGAACCATTACGATGATACAAGAAGGTGAAAGACGCTCTGGAGCTGTGATGGTTTTATAGTCATTTTATAATTATAGGCTGAGTTTTTATGTCAGGACTGTACACAGTTAAAATTTACTTTAATTTGATGGATGAAATTAGATCTAAGCACATAACCGTTTTCTTAAAGTTCTATTTATATGGCCCTTTTGATTCTAGAGGGCCATATAAATAGGATGAGCTAGGTTTGGCCCTAGATCCTTGAGTTTGATACATTTGAATTAAAACATGCCTAAATACACACCTAAAGGGACTATGTTTTTCAGCTGACATGGAACCACCTTGGGATTCAGAATTTCATCGCCAAGTCATTTACCTTGTTATAGTAGTGTTATGAAATGCTGCTGAACTTGACCATCAAATGAAATGTTGATAAAACAATGACTAATAAGTAAAAAATTAGCATTACACTGTGACATTTTAATCAATGTAATGCAAAGGCATCATCACATGTATTTTGCCAACTATTTAGTTTTAACTATATCTAACTGAAATTTGTTTTTGTTTTTCTTTTGCATAGAAATTCCAACTTGGGCCAGAATTTTCCTGGTTCTTTGGATTCTCCTGGTTTTTAGTGTTCATGTGGGTCTTTTACTCTTTTTTCGGCAAAACTTTATGTTAGGTAAGTTTATTTTTACAGCCATGTCATTGCTAATATATAACATGCTTCCAAGGTTAGCATTTAAATTATAAGTTAAATCATATGTGTTCAGAGTGAGAGAGAGAAATAATACTTTAATATTTTCTGTCCTAACAGATTATTACAAAGTGCTTCTGTGTCTGACAAAATTAATCCTAACATCTGATTGGCTAATCTGAAGAGCAACTTGGATGCAGAGCAGAAACCTCGTTTTTAGTTGTTGCATCCAGACTGAGTGACTCTGTTTCATTCGACTGAGAGATAAAACAAACTAACAATGTGCTACAGGATGTGATAATCAAAAAATGATAATGATAAAATAACTACTAATAACAAAGAGAACAGAATGTGAAACTTTAGTATTTTAATCTTCCTAATCCAGTTTTTCACCAATAGGCAAAATACATAACCAAGTATAACCCATAGTGTTAGTCAGTATGCTTTCCAATGTGCTGTAGAGGATTAAACTGAATAAGAGAGCACATTTCTCTTTACTTCTACTAACCTTTTTGAGTTTAAATCTAATCATGGCACAGATATGTGCATTTTGTTTTGATTAAGATTCTGAATTTGAATAACAGAATTGCTTTTAAATGTGTCCATGGATGATTTATCAAAGTGGCAACCAAACTGTGAGACAAGGTGTGTTGTTGATGGGACCACAATTAACCGTCTCATATGTGCAGATTATTTGTTTATCTTTAGTCCTTGTGCAGTTATTTCAACAGTTATTGAAATCCAGCTCGTTATCTGGTCACATTTTGTACATTTTGTGACTATTGTACATAAAAAGCAGTGAAGATCCAAAGCTTTTTATGACTTCTCTTTATCTGGTGCTGTTATTAAAGAGCTGCTGTTAAATACCTGAGCTTTTATGTAACTGATGATCTGACTGTTGACATGGATCTAGTAATCACGACTCTCTGAGTTAAACAGAATTCCTGAAGTTTGGTTAAGAAGTCTTTTCTCCAGGAATATCACTGAGGCTCCATTTCTGTGAACATCAACAGAATCATTTCTACTGCAGCTCATCTGTTTGTTGTTCTCTTTGTTTTGTTCTTGCAGTTTACAGGGTGGAGGTGGATTCAGGAGTGGAGTCTGTTCTGTTGCCATTTCAAACTTCACTCCGTCTGCCTAAAGAAGTCCAGGTAACATGGACCAACAGCTCTGACAGAATCATCCACAAGGCTCAGGGGGACTCGTGTGGCTTGTTAAGGCTTGAAGAACAAGACTGCCAGTATGCAGACAGAACAGAGATGGACGAAACATTTACACTGGGAGACCTCAGTTTGACATTGAAGAATCCAACAGACAGAGACACAGACAGCTACACATGCACCGTCTCTAAGAAATCAGGAAAAATCCTGGTCAAGAAAAAAGTTCTGCTCAATGTCAAAGGTCAGTATAACAGATAAAAAGTGGCCTATGTCACATTTTAAATCACAAATCACTGTATATCAACATTTTCTTTAATAAAACTAGGGGAGTTTTTTATTCTGAACCTTCATTTACTGAGAGGTGGAGTACAGCCTGGCCGGGTCACCAGACCCAATTTAGTCTGTGTAAATTAAATATTAAATAGATAAATTTTATTTTGTAACTTATACAAAGGTCCATTTGTATTTATGATTTTTTTAAATAATAACTTTTTATTGTGAAAACAGCATCAAGAACAGAACAGCAGGGTTTTTTTCTTCTTTTTTTTTGGTGGTTTGTTTTCAGATTCTAAATTTGTTCTCTTCTCCAACCAGCTGGACCCGACTCTCTCATCGTAGCCATTGACTTTGGTTCAGGATTCAGCGGCTTCGCCTTCAATGTTAAACCCAGAGAGGAAGGAGGTGAGACCCAGATAAAGAGATGGAGTAATGGACTTGGACTAGACACCCCAAAGACTCCAACCTGCATCCTGTTTGATGAACATGAAGAATTTATGAAGTTTGGTTATGAAGCTAAAACAGCATTTACCAATATGAGAGAAGAAGAAGAAGCTCAGAAACATTATTTCATTGAAAACTTCAATATTGCTATCCAGGGAAAAGTAAGTACAAGTAAAGCTTTGCAGAAAGATCTCTTTTATTTTTTCTGCTGTGTTCTTTATTTGGTAACCTTCTGATTTTAAATTTGTTAGTATCTGAATTATCTGAGATAGTTTAAACCTTCACTTGCGCTCCTCAAAGTTTTCCACCTGCCATCATGAAATTAGGGTTTAGCTCTGTAGGTCCCTAATTTAATTAACATCTCTTTCATTTCATCCTGTACACTTTACAAAAGGGGGAAAATAAGCTGACGGTAGACCTTTATATCTGTGTATGAAGAATATAACCACCTTTTTTCACCTTTAAAAAAAACACCTATTTAAAGATTGAAGATGTTTCAATGAAAACTCTGAGAAAGACTTGTCTGAATAAAGGAGCACTTATTTCAAACAAGCCCTTCATGGATTGCAGACAATCTGGTGAGAATTCTGAATATATAATAATATAATTTATAAAAAATAATCTCCAATGAAACTATGACATAGTTTCTCTTTTGAAACTTTCAGACCACACCAATTCAGTAATATTTTTGACAATCCACAACTCATGGCACTAACCTTCACCTATTCTCAAAGTGCACTGCAAACAAACAGATTTAATTTATGTAAATAATAATATTGTCAGTTCAATCCAATCATGCAGTCAGATTAATTTCAGTTCCATATATTCCAGTTTAATTCTGGTTAAGCGAGGCCCCCAAGTTCAGTTTATTGTTCCACCTGATTAAGGTTTTCTAACTAAGGAAACCCAGGTGACTAAAATGACTCACTGATTTTGCAGCAATCATTTCTGCTGAACAACATTGATTGCATTGACAAAATGCACATCAAGTCAACTGTTTGTCCATTTAGGTCCATCTGGTGGTGAAGACTCAGACAGAGATAGAGAGACAGAAGTAACCATAGTAGCGCTGAAGTTATCTTTTACCTAGCAACCACGTACTGCACCCAGAAAATCCATGTGAAGCAAAGATTTACCAAAACAGAAAATAGGTGTTCTGATGTTCAGATGTGTCAGATTCATGAGTTATTAGAATAAAAACGTTTCCTGTTTAGCTCCTGCAGTTTTTATAGTTTTGCTAACATTTGTGAAACTTTAGCATTTATCTGCAGAAACACAAATGTCAAACAAATATTTTCTGTTGTGTTAAATCATTGTTAACATCTACAATCTTCCACATTTAATTCTCTGAATATCTAACTGACAATTTCCTTTGTCCAGTGTTGAGATATTGATCTATTCCTTATCTGATGTCAAATAATTGATCAGTCTTGCATATTTTTCTTTATTTAGCCAGGCCCCCAGCATGGGAATGCACTATTATGTGACGCCACAATCTGATTCCCTGTTACTTTCTGATTTATGTAAAACCAGTTATATTGTTCAGGAAATGATTTTATGAAACATTAGAATAACAGTGATTTATTTCAAAACCAAATTCGGATCAGAGAACTAGAGTGAACATCTCAGCTGTCGTAGCCTTTAAATGAGGTGGTCAAAGTGTTTTGGTTAATCAAAATTATCAGTATCAAAAGTGCTCATTCCCTGTAAAATCTAAAACATTTGCTGAAGCTTTTGCTTCTGTGTTTCCTGTGTACAACACTTTGGAAAAGCATGGACTTCATTTAATTTGGCATTTAACTTAAAATTGCGCAGTTAATCCACCTTACCAGGAAAACTGATGTATTTTAATCAAAGAAAATACACACATAGTCCATTTTTTAATTTTTGAAATCAGTAAATTGTTTTTTGTCCATCTTTAAATCTGTTGTTTTTTGTGGTGCCAAAGAAAGTAACAGTTTCTGCTTGGACTGGCCCTCAGACTGCAGCAGTTTTCCATCTGTACTTCTGACAAACTAACCTGTGTTTTAATACAAACTAACAGACTGAAACTAATTCCCAGGACATCAGCAAGCAGACAGTTAAAGCAGCAAATGGCAAGTCAATGAAGGTCCTGAAGGTTTTTACAGAAGTTCTGAGATTCCTGAAGGACGATGCTCTGAAAACCATCAGAGATCCAGAAGGTGGAGAGTTCACAGCATCTGACTTCACCTGGGTGCTGACTGTTCCTGAACTCTTGGAAGAGTCCACTAAAGAGTTCATAATAAAATCTGCAACTCTGGTAACATCATGTTTTTAAAGTCAACAGCAGCTCTGAAATATTCAGCAGAATCAGACGTTTGGTTTCTCCTCCAGGCTGGTCTGGTAACAGACGACACTAAAGACAAACTGATGTTTGTTTTGGAGTCAGAAGCAGCTTTGACCTGGTGTTTGAAGCTTCAACCTGATGGTTTCATCACACAGAACCACAGCAGAGACTCACAGGATCAACCTGCAGGAGCAGCAGAACCTGCAGGAGCAGCAGAACCTGATACCAGCTGTAACGGTACCGTGTGGATCTATAACGTCTAATAAACATTTAACAGGTTTTGGTTTGTTTTATAGGACAAGTTCAACATATTAATGGATTATTTAGCTGATCTATTTTTACTAACCATGTTAAATCTTTTATGTCATCAAGCATTTTTTTATTCAAATCTAACCAGAGTAACCACAAATATTTATTTCATCTTTTAAGGAAAGAAAATCAATCCAAATCAATGTTATTTTCTGTAAAAAATAAATAAATAAATAAATAAAATCCTCCTAAGTCTAATAACTGTAAACTAATAACTGCAGTCCAGCATTTGTATTAAATAAATCTTCTAAATCTCTATAGAGGAATTTTGGCTGATGCTTATTTGCAGAATATTTTTAATGCAGCTGGATGGTAGTGAATGACCTGCTGGAGGTCATGTCACAGATTAAAGCCCAGATTTGCAGACTCATGACTTTAAACCATTCAGAGGCAGATATGCAGAAGACTTCCCCCAACTCTTGGGGATCATCATCACTTAAACTCAATGGTTCTGACCTTAAAACTTTCCTATAAATGCCATTTAGCTCAGTCACTTTCTAATTAATTAGCATGGATAAAATATAATCAGATCTGAGGTTAGCAGTGAAACTGAGGCAAAAAATATGACTGACTGGTTAGCTTGGATTTAGTCTGAAACATAACAGAATTTAATAAGTTGATGGTCTGACTAGCTATTACAAACAGGACATTTGATTAAATTGATTATCACAGTATATATTATTATTGATTTATTGCCCATCCAAAGGTTCTACTTGCAGTTTTCAGAAGTAACTGTCTTTGTTTGTTAAGCTTAACTTTGATCATCAGACAATATATCTAAGTTAAAAACACACATCAGTGATACTCAGAGGAAGGTAGACCAGAAATTGTCAGTTTTTCATGGTAAAACTCAGTGAGGTTTCTGTGTTTTTACAGATCCACCAGGAAGTCAGGAGGTTGTAAAGTTTATGACCAAACCAGAAGAAACTGTAGTTCTGCTGGAGACCCAAAGAGACGGTAAACGGTACCTTGTTGTCGACTGTGGAGGTAAAAGTTACACAACATTACTAAAGTTTTAAAATCTTTGTGTTCACACACTAAGAGAAACGATAAATGTGTTGAAGTAATCTATTGATTAAAAGTGATGTTTTGATTGAATGTGACTTAAAATGTGCAATAAGTTGTTTTTCGTATATTTATCCTTTAATCTGTTTTATTCTCTTCCTGTTTGTCAACAGATAGAAACATTTACTTTACTACTCATGAAGTCCTGGAAGGAGGAGTCCTGAAGACACTGTATGAGGCTCCTAAAGACAATCTGGGGGGAAAATATGTGGATGACAAATTCAAAGAGTTCCTGAGAGAAATTTTCTCTGGAATCTGGAATAAATATGAACTAAATTTCCCTAATGAGATTCAAAAAATGATGTATGATTTTACTCGTTTCAAACAGCTGGATGAAGATGTTCAGATCTGTTGCCTAAGTAACCTGAGAGACGAAGCTCAGAAACAGAAAGAGATTGAAACGTTCTTTGATTCAGTGGATGGAGCTTCCTGGGATGATGGATCCATCAGAATCTCAAGAGACAAACTGAGATCTTTCTATGAAGAGAGTCTGCAAGAAATCACCAAGAAACTCAGAGAAATATTAGACAAAAATCTCAACATTGGTTATATTGTGTTAGTGGGAGGTTTGGCTGAGAGCCAGATTCTACGTCAGCACATCACTGATGAGTTTGGACCTCAGTATAAAGTCCTGTGTCCTCTTAGACCCCAGGAAGCGATCCTGAAAGGAGCCGTAGAGTTGGGGAGAAACCCGAAGTTGGTGGAGTCTCAGAGAAAACGTCCAGCTTGGTTCAAATGTTTATCATGAGATTCAATTTTCTTTATTTGTTCTGAATAATTCAAACAATGTGTATGGGTTTTTTTGTATCTTTGTTTTTTGTCTGTTTTACTAGTTGATACAATTGTAAAACTTTTTCCATGGTCCATCTTTTGTTGTTTAGAACCAGAAACCAATAAATCAGTTTTACCATCTTGAATTTGTAAACTGAATTAAAAAGAAGTAAATTTTTATTTAACTTGGTTTTCTTTTGTTGTAGTTTTTATTCTTATTTTGAGTCATTTGATTTTTGCTTTAGAAGATTAGTTTGGACCTGAGAGGTAGGTGTCAACATGCAGGTGTGAATGTTTGAAAACTTGAATTCCCTGATTGATAAATTAGTGTTGCTTCCTGGAAGTTTAATTGTTTTTCTAATTTTATTAATGTGCTGCTTAAATAATTAGAGCTTTAGAAAACTGATAATTGATTTATAAACCATGTAAACCGTCTTGAGGTGGTTTATCGTTCATGTCTTATATTTATGAGTTGACCTTTTATTAGAAAATGTATGTAATATTTTTTGGAATAACTATAGTTTTCTTATGTGTTTAATGAGCATGTAATCATTATACACTATTTCAGAAAGAATAAAAATATATATAAAATATATGAACCACTCGTTAAAACAATATTATATTATTTCTAATACTAATTCCACTCAACATTTCCTAAAGGCAGAACCTGTAGTAACACTTTTATTCACTAGATGGCGCACTTAAAGCAGAAAAGAGGGAGATGGTTTAGGAGCTGAAGTAGGTGCATGAACAACATGGAAAGTGAAAGTGAAAGTGAAAGTGACTTTCATAATTATCCAACGCGGAACAAGTGAGGCGACCTTAAATGGACACCGTAATCAAATTTAAACAATTTTTTGTTTTAGTCTGAGGAAATGTTAAAATTAATCATTAAGAAATCCATTAGTAAGGATTTGACGTTTGTAAATATAGGAAGATGAGGCTGTTAGCTGCGTTTGTGTTCCTCCTGTACGGTAAGTAATTTTTTTTCCCTCCATGCTCATAAATTTATTTAGCCAATCTTTTTTTTTTTTCTTCCTTCATAGTCATTAAACAATTTTTCATTTACATGCTCAGGAATACTTAGAAATTTATATAATTTTTTAAAGCAGAAGAATCCATGTCTACTTCTCCAAGTTTATTGTAAGTTGTGTCATTCCTAAATAAGTATAAATAAAATATGAAAAATAACAAGTATCTTCACAATAACTATGCAGGGACGTTGTAGGATTATGTCTGAAAACGGTTGAACAGCACATAGTGTTGAAGTAAAACCTAAATCTCTGCACATAACTTTCGGCATAGAACCGTGGATGTTTTTTAGAACTATTTCTCAGTTTTCGGGACTCAACTCCTCGACTTTTTCCAAAGTTTTGCTCCACCACGGTGAGGTTTTATGTTTATGGAATCCTTTGCGTTCTGCAATTCCTTCTCGAAGCGAGGACGTTTTTAAAAACTAGACTTCACGAACGTGACGCCTTCATGGAGTAGAACTTGGCTGAGCCACTTCTGCCTGGCAACAGCTTAGTAATGACAGCACTCCCGTTAGGGACCGTTAATAAATGTCAAACACAGAGAGAAAACGAAAATAAAAATCGAAACCTACCAGGTAATGTGACCAAGTGACTCCAAATCAAAGAGTTCTGTTAATATGCTAAGCCAGTTAGACAAATCAATATTTTACATATTTTATAGCGTTTAATAAAATGTTAATATGTTCATGAAAAATTATATTTTTATCTTCACAGGCTTCAAGGTATTGTGATATAGAAAATCCAAAACAATGGCTAATTTATTTAAACTAAGGAGCCACAACAGTTTATTTGTGAGCTTTTAGTTGATGTCCTATTTGTTATTAATATATTATTGACAAACTATGAGTTTTCCAGGTAACATGAATCAAAGACTCCAATTCAGTGCTGAGTTGTTCTGTGGTGCATTTTACAAACAATATGCATTTACTACATTTGTTTACATTTTTTTAGCAGAATTACACAGGAAGGCAATTAATGAAACAGATTACTAGCCAATAAATCTATTCTAAATACTTAAAATTCTACTTATAAATTAACCAAAAAATAAACAAACAAAATAAACTAAATAATATAAATTCTGAGATTTAACTGAAGACAGAGAAATAGCTCTTACAAGCATACTATTGTAAATATTGAGAAGAATGTCCGACGTTTCCATCATTTGGCTACATCGATCATAACAGTTGTCTTCTGCTGTTAATCAAATTAATCTAAGATTCAGTCTCTCTCTGGTGTTTCCTTCGTGAAACTGCTTAAATACATTGGAAAGAAAGAGAACTTTGAGGCATTAATATTATAGTATAATATTAAATGGCCAAAAGATGAATCTTTGACTGAAATGTATTTATACTCTGATTTAAAACTTTTGTGTTTGTCATTTCAGCCTTTCGAGAATCTTTTACAATAAAAGTGGAGGTTCAAGAGGGTGCAGAATCTGTTGTGTTGCCTTGCCAGTTCAATCAAGTATTGGAAGAGGTTGTTACAGTGAAATGGACCCGCCGTGATCTTAATCCCAGTATCGTCCATCAAAGGCGAGAAGGAGACGACCTGCAATTACAAAATCAGCTTTTCAATGGAAGAACATCAATGAGATCTGATGCTCTAGACTCTGGTGACTTCAGCCTTACACTGAAAGACTTTCAACCTTCTGATATTGGCAACTACATCTGCAGCATGATTGATGAAGACGAAGAAAAAACACTATCAGAAGTTGAACTGCAGCTAAAAGGTCAGCTACCTGAATGCCGGCTAGAATCCTGCATGTCTTTCATATGTGTTTATACATATTACTTTCTCCTTTTTTGATACATTTTATAGTTAATTTTAAGCATGAATTTTGAAGGAATGCAACAAACAATGTCCAGGCCTGGAGATTTTATTATCACTATGATCACATTTCAAAGGGTCTACATACATTAAGCAGATTTTCTGTCCTCTCTGCCTGTAGCCTCCTGAACAATATGGTTTTATTCACCAATAAAGATTTGTAGAGAGACAAACCTAACCAATCTATTTGTAGAAATAATATATTTGATTCTTTTTTTTTCTTATTCATTCATGACACTGTTTAATTAAGTAGGAATGCAGGGAACTTTAAGGCAGTAATATTATGCTAATAATATAGAATTAAATCGTCCAAAGATTAAATGTAATGTAACTGCAAGTTATCTATTTTTAAGACATTTAAAGCATGTATTTTTCTTTTCCTTCCAGCCTCTCAGGATTCATTGATTAAAAAAGTGGAGGTTCAATGGGCTCAGTCTGTCGTTCTGCCCTGTCAGTACGGCCAGCCATTAGAAGAGATGGTTACAGTGAAATGGAGCCGCTTGGATCTCAATCTCAGTACTGTCCATCAACGGAGAGAAGGAGACGACCTGGAATCACAAAATCAGCTTTTCAAAGGACGAACATCAATGAGAGCTGATGCTTTTGACTCTGGTGACTTTAGCCTCACTCTGAGTGAACTCCAACTTTCTGACAGCGGAAACTACACCTGCAGCATCATTGATGATGAAGAAAAAGAATTAATACTGTCAGAAGTTCAGTTGCATGTCAAAGGTCAGTGGTTTTGCTCAAGAAAAGCATATGGCATCCTGATTGCATTCTGACTGCTTGATGCACTTTATTAAATATAAAATAGACAAGTTAACAATTATGGAATCAAAACTTCTCTTTGAATCACTTCTAATCATTTTGATTTTCAGGAGTGTGTGAACGTATGTGTGTGTTTAGTAGGTGTGTGTGCAAATATGTTACCTGGAGGTGCAAAATTGACACACTATCCTGTTGAGGTAGAAATCCTGTTACACTCTGTGCCTAGTAACTGCATTGGACTCTATCAATGCCAGACACTCTGAATACAGCAGTGCTCCTCAACCTGGAGCCCTATTTGTCTTTAAGATGTTAAAATTCATACAGAGAATGAAAAATCACTGCAATGCAGCAATTTGAATGGTAAACTGAACACAACCATCTTGCTGTGTGGCTTTAACTGAATAGAATGTATGTAACTGACTTTGACAGTCACTATTGTTTGACCGTTCTGCATGTGCAGATCCTCTGTATGTCTGTTGCCATATATATTCTTACTTCTGAGTTTTTCTGAAATGGTCCGTTTTCCAAAAAAAGAAATTTAAAATTAGCGAAAAAACACAGATCATGAGGAATAAAAAAGTATATTGCTTGGCAGATAATCTATTATCTTGCTCAGAGATGTTAACAGACGTATCATTTCCAGTTATCTTTTGACTCAATCAATCAAATTTTATTTGCATAGCACCTTTCAGTCAAAGAACACACAGTCAACAACATTACATTTTGCACATCAGATTATTGATCAATGTTTCATGATTATGTTTCAAAAGCAGCTCTTAACAGCTGAGTTTTTAATCCAGGTTTAAAGGAAGTCAGTGTTTCAGCTGTTTTACAGTTTTCTGGAAGTTTGTTCCAGATTTGTGGTGCATAGACGCTGAATGTTGCTTCTCCATGTTTGGTTCTGGTTCTGGGGATGCAGAGCAGAACCAGAAGACCTGAGGTGTCTAGAAGGTTGATACAACAACATCAGATCTTTAATGTATTGTGATACTAAGCCGTTCAGTGATTTATAAACTAACAACAGCATTTTAAAATTTATTCTCTGAGCTACAGGGAGCCAGTGTAGGGACTATAAAACTGGTGTTATGTGCTCTATCTTTGTGGTTTTAGTCAGAATGTGAGCAGCAGCATTCTGGATCAGCTGCATTTGACATGTGAAGATAATCGATACGACTGAAGATAAATGCATGGATGAGTTTCTCTACATCTGGCTGAGACATTAGTTCTTTAATCCTGGAAATGTTCTTCAGGTGATAGAAGGCCAACTTTGTAACTGTCTTTATGTGGCTCTGGATGTTAAGGTCAGAGTCCATCACTACTCCCAGGTTTTGGGCTGATCGCTGATTTTTAGTTGTAATAACTGAAACTGTTCATTGACTCTAGATCGTTCCTCTTTAGGTCCAAAAATAATAACTTCAGTTTTGTTTCTGTTTAGCTGGAAAAAGTCACATGCGATACCCAGTATGCGACTTCTGTCCACTTTGATGAGAAGTTACCTATTGACACAAAGAAATTCCTGTTCTTTATGTAAGATTCAAACCAGCTGAGCACTGGACCGGAGAGTCCAGTCCAACTCTTGATTCAGTAAAATGTCATGATTGGCAGTGTCAAAAGCTGGAACATGGAACTATATGTGAACAGTCCAAAAAGTAAAAATAATAAATTTTTGGGAATATGGAGAGTGCTTTCATATCTGCATATATTTTAGACATGAAAGGCTCTGTGTGTTGGTGTAAATTAATGTTTGCGTTTATGTACTAACATTTACTGATTTTGGCTGAGTTCTTTGTACATTTTAGGATTAATATGCTGTTTCTTGTAATGAACAAGAAAATATCTGACCTTATATTAATGAGACTTTTAATCTGACTTTTCTGTATTGGATGGTTGTGAATCAAAGGTGTATAAACTTGATTTTAATTTTTAAAATGCAGCTATTTTGACACAATGTGGTTCTCTAATTAAGTAAATTCTAAATATATGGGGGGGGGGGGTTCCAGCTAAGTCATTTTAAGGTACTTCATAAAGGAGACATACAAAAACAGCTCTCCAAAGCACAAAGGTTTTGCTCATTTACATTAAAAATACTACTAACAATTTCCCAATGTTCAAAGATTATTCTAATTTTGAACAGTACAATAGAGACAATTCTGTAAAATATTGGACTTCTCAGAAAAATGACAGTGAATGTTCTGGCCAAGCATGTGTAAAATCTAACTAATATCTTTTCTCCATAGAAATTCCAACTTGGCTCACAGTTCTCCTGGTTCTACTGGGTTTACTGGTTTGTGCTGTTTCTGGTGGCCTTTTATATCATTACCAACATAAACTTGGATCAGGTAAGTCTATTTTATAACCACATCTATTTCTAACATGTTGGGGGTTTTGTAAGTTTAATTTTGAAAGCTGGACAATTAGAGACAACGAGCTACTAGCTGATGCAGAAACGTTTACCATGGTTTCATAGGCATCAATGCTGACTATGAATGTTATATGGGTTAGATCTCTGACATGCTGAGTATTTAATGCAATGGTCAGAAACTGAAACCACATTAACCCCAATATACTTTTATGGGTGAATGAGAACAATTTACAGTTTTATAATGGATAGTAGTGTAGGTTATTATCTTTATTAACCTACATTTTGTTATTCCATCAACCCATCCATTCATATTTCTTGAAACTATAGCATCCCTCCTTCAATCAACATTTTTCAGATTCATGTGGCATCTTGCAAAAATATTCATAGCCCTTTTAACATTTCATATTTTTCTACTTTATAAACATTAAGTTTTTAATAGTGTTAAATACACCTCAGAGATGTACTCTCAGAAAGTTGGTGTTGCTCATTCTCAATACACCAACACCAACAGGAGATCAGTGGACGGTGCTGGTGGCAGCTCTCTAGTCTAGACAGTTCTGTTATTAGCAATTTGGATGCACAAAGCATAAATACTTTGTGCTTTACTCCTCTTGTATTTATCATTTTACATAATTTTCTTTTGTTCAGAGTACTTTAGTATTGCTTCAGTAGCTCATGTAAAATGGTGCTTTGCTGCATTTCTTTTGTTGCCAGCTGTAAAATAATTGTGAAGCTTTTCTTGTTTCTTTCCCTCTTTATGGCTTTATTGTGTCACAAACTTAAGTGCACAGTTAAGAAGTGCTGTTTAATATCACAGTAACCAATTTGGGTGTGCAGTGAGACTGATCTGAGTGCATATAACTATGTGAAGAAACAATAAATTGAAACTTGAGTGTTTAGATCTCACATACACTTGTATGTATGAGACACTCTTGGTTTTGGCCAAATTTGAGGAATAAGGCATAATGGAACAGACCACTGGGAGGGTGGGATCCACAGAGAGACTCCAAGTAGGCCCACATAGGAGATTCAACTTTTCCTTCAGTAAAAATTATACTTTTGTATTGAGTCTATTCTATGTTGTTATTTCTAATATGATTACTATAATGAGGATTTTTTTTTGCAAGCCAGATTGTTACTATCCCTGTGTACAGTGTGTGTCATGCACACACTGCATGAAGCTACAGCATAATCTCTGAAAGTTGACAATAATCTTGTCTTCTCTACATTAAAGGAGATTTTTGTCTCTGCACCACATGGCCAATTGGCTCACCTCATCCCTGTAATTTGATCCATCAAGGACATATAGGTCTTTAGTGTGCAGGGCTAAGTGAAGGTGGTGGAGATCCACAGTGGACTAGTTAGCTCAGTATGAAGACTAGTATTGCCGTGATCTGCTTCTCTACAGCCAGTTTTGCTTGTTTACCCCTGGTTTCTGAGACTTTCCTTGATTGCCATCAGCTGTTTTCTATTCTTCTTCTTCTTCTTCTTCTTTGTGATTTTTATTGCCGGGTGGCATCTAACGTTAAGATGTATTATCGCCATCTACTGTGCTGGAGTGTGGACCAGAATATATCCTTTTAATGTAAATTCTTACATATAATCATGTTACCTTCAAAAATGTAATAACTGCTTTATTTATTTTATGTTTAATTAAAACCTTATTAAGTTTTAATGTCTATATCATATTTCCTAATTTCTTGTTTTAGCTTTTCTCTCTACTTACTGTATATCAAATGTAAAGTTTTATTTAATCCAGTATGTCCAAGGCGCAATCTTGTCATTACTTGCTCTTTTCGATTTTCTCCTATTATTTCCAGTGTTGTATAAAGTACTAAAAAAATTTACTTAAGTAAAAGTACAAATACATGGACAAAAATGTACTCTAGTAAAAGTAAAAGTACCACATTAACACTTTTATTTGAGTAAAAGTAAAAAAGTACTGGCTTTTAAAAATACTTAAGTATTAAAAGTAAAAGTACTTCCTGAATGCATTACTTGATCTCTAATACAATATCATTAAGTGTACCTATCATATTTAATTTTAATACATGAAATATGTGCCATTTTAATTAACAATACCACAGATAAAGCATGTTTTTAGTGTGTTTACCCTCTGTGACAGTGTAGATTTAGATTTGTGATTCTAT
This sequence comes from Gambusia affinis, assembly GCF_019740435.1. Lineage (NCBI taxonomy): Eukaryota > Metazoa > Chordata > Actinopteri > Cyprinodontiformes > Poeciliidae > Gambusia > Gambusia affinis. Next base: position 25,476,663 of record NC_057878.1, read on the forward strand.
GCATCATAATTTCAGGGATGGAAGCATCTTAAATCCACATTCCCATAAAAACACCTAGATATTAAATACTGAGAGCTGAAATAAATTTAACCAGTATCATTATCATTTCAAACTCTTCTTCATTCTGCCTTGCTTCCATCTCTGTGGCACAATCCACGGTGGTTTCCTACCATCCCTAAAATATACCGCCCTGGATGTTCGCCCATATCACCCAAGTCAGAAACCACAACTGTCTGCTCCATTAAACATAGAAATTAAGGCAATGCCCCAATGGTAAACAACACTCAACTATGAATACTGTCCAAGGTGCAAGAAGCAAGAAGTAACCAGGCAGAAGGACAGTGACGGTTCTGACCCTGTCTGCCACCATGACAACACAATCAAAGAGCAATGAGCAGCTCTGCGTTACACGTTCTTGTTTTGTTTATTGGCCAATTAAATAAATCTATCTATTTTTTAATTAAATAAAATAATAATAGCTACTGCAGTGTGTGCAGAGCGTCACAAGGACAAAGAACGGCTCTCAGTGAGGCTTCAGTCCTATAGGACTTAGTAAAAATCCGTCCAGAAGAATCGGATCGTTCATCACTATCACTATATAGCAGATTTTGGTCACAGCGTTGTCCCATATATGCGATACCTAAAACAACATTTCCACACAATAATTAAATGCATGACTGACAACGTTTTTTCATCGCAGATGCACCATATGTGTCTCTGTACAGCTAGCTTTGCTAACATCACGTCCACATAGCTTACCTTCCTTTAAGCTTCCTTTCCAAGTGACGCTAAAAGTTGGACGAAGTTTCCACCGTCTGTGAAAGTGAAGCGCTGCTGATTTTACATGTCGCCAAATCTTATGATTTATGTAGCGAAATTCTATTACTGACGATTAGACACAATCATCTCCCGCTTAGTGGAAACCACTGCGCATGTCTGGGAGCTCCGCGTGCGACTGAAAGGAGGAGGCGATGGGTGACGACAGTAATTAGTAGGTCACGTTATTGCTTGGATTTACAGCGCCTTGCTAAGTCCCTGAACTTCATATTTTAACGGGGGGGAAAAAGCGCAATGCGACTAGGATGTAACGAGTAACGGGACGGTTTTGTAGAAATGTAGTAAGTAGAAAGTACAGATACTTACTGTAAAATGTAGTGGAGTAAAAGTCGAAAGTATCCATTATTAAATATACTTAAGTAAAGTACAGATACACGAAGATTGTACTTAAGTACAGTAACGAAGTACATGTACTTCGTTACTTCACAACACTAATTATTTCCATATGCCCTACTTTCTTTTTGTATATGAAATAAATGACGACCTTTAGTACCTTCTTCCCACAATTGTTGCCATTCAGATTTAATTTTGCTCTTAATAATTGATTTTATTTCTGATTTACAATACGTTATTTCCATAATTCTACTTTGTTTTAAAGACACCTTAGCTAAAAGATCTGCCATTTCATTCCCTTCTATATTTTTATGAGCTGGAATCCACATAAACCTAATCTCTACTTGAGTTTGTGTCATTCTAAATGTTACACCACAGGAAATGATGGGCCGAGTCACTCCTCGTGCAGCATATTTATTCAGTTTAAAACTGCAAACAGAAAATACAGCGGTTACAGTAGCGCTCCCAACATCTGCTGCAACAAGCTGTCCTCTCGGCAATGGCGTACTCCTACAGCCTGCCAGAGCGTCACCCGCTGTTACATGTGGTACTACAACAAATACACATGCTCTCTACTGACATCACTGTACATCTATATCCAACATACTTTCATTAACTCAACACAAATCGAACAATACATAGGTTTTCAATAACCTGAGTCTTAGTCACCTTGCAGTCCCTCTGAACCAAAGAGCTGACCTAAAGTGTCATAACTCAGTACAAGCGGTTTTGACTTTGTCTATGGGATCGCTGTCTCACAGAGTCAGTCTCACCTTTGTTGGCAGCTTGTTATTGCCCATCGGAGGCTACTGGCGTTATGAGCTATACATTCTAATACTCAGCTTACCTGCAAACAGAAAATACAGCGGTTACAGTAGTGGCGCTCCCAACATCTGCTGCAACAAGCTGTCCTCTCGGCAATGGCGTACTCCTACAGCCTGCCAGAGCGTCATCCACTGTTACATGTGGTACTGAGCGCCCTCCGATGGCGAAACCCAAACATTGTTAACTCTAATAAACATTGTTAAATCTAATAAATTCTAACGCTAGACTGAGTGATCATCACCAAAAACAAGTGGGGGCTAGTTTCATGACTCACTTTCAATCATCTGATGTGTCACTATTTCCTAGATGTTGCTCTACACTTGGGTCGTCTCAGCTTTTTTCTTTGTAACAGCCAAGCATCTTTTTTTCAAGTGGTAGGAAGTTACAGGGCAGTAGGAGGTTCCTGTGCACCACCTTGTCTCTCCCTCGACCAGTTTCAGGGCAGATTCGATACACTGGGCTATCATCTGCCTTTCTCTCCATTACTTTGTAGATCTGGTTCTCCCAGTAAGATTGGATCTTTGCAGGTCCGCCTCTGGGAGTGAGGTTTCGGAGGAGAACTCTGTCACCAGGCTGAAGATCTCTCCCTTTCACTCTCCTATTATAGTATGCTTTCCCTCGAGCAGCTTCCTTGATAGCCGTCTCGGAAGCTACTGTGTAAGCCTCCTGCATTCTCTTCTTCCAGCAGCTAACATAGTCATCATAGTCCACATGAGTTTCATCCTTTCTCAGATTGAAGAGCAGATCGATAGGCAGGCGAGGGGAACGTCCGAAGATGAGGTAATATGGGGCGTAGCCTGTTGCCTTGCTCTTCGTACAGTTGTACGCATGGACAACTTTAGCCAATGACTCTTTCCAATCCTCCTTCTCCTTGTCCTCCAGGGTCCGTAACATGGACAACAGGGTACAGTTGAATCTCTCCACCTGTCCATTACCCTGTGGATGGTAGGGTGTCGTATGAGAACCCTGGATACCTGAGAGTTCTTTCAACCGTGCCATAAGCTTGTTGTCAAATTCTTTACCCATGTCATGGTGAAGTCTGGTTGGGAAGCCAAACTTGAGTGCAAAGTCATTGAAGAGCTTGTCAGCGACAGTTTTAGCTGTTTTGTTCTTCGTCGGGTAAGCTTGAGCGAACCTCGTGAAGTGATCCATGACAACTAGTATATATTCGTAGCCATGCTTGCACTTTTCCAGGTGGAGGAAGTCTATGGATACTAGTTGGAACAGGTAAGTTGACTGGATCGAGGTCAGAGGAGCACAGGTCTGCTTACTCGGCTTCTTCTTCTTGAGACACTCGCATTCTTCCGTAACAAAGTGTTCAATGTCTTTTGCCATCTGCGGCCAGTAAAACCTGTCTCTGATCAGGTCAAGTGTTCTTTCCACTCCTAAGTGGCCCATGTCTTTATGGAGCTCTTTGAAAACCAGGGGACGATAAGCTTTAGGGACCAATAGCTGCTCTCGGTGGGCTGTTTTGTGGTGCAGGATACCATGTTGGTCGACGTGAAGCTTCAACCACTGCCTGAGTAATGTAGTTACTGCAGGAGCCTCAGACTTCACCTCGATCCTACTTGGTCTCCTACCCTGTGACTTGTACCAGAGCACTCTTGACAGGACCTCATCTGCTTCCTGAGCTGTGCGGATCTCGTCTGGTGTAAGAGGCTGATTGGTGTTAGAATCTTTGATCAACTTCAGAGCACCAACATGGATAACACCAATGCCTCGACACGGGTAACTCTGCTCCACCACCACAGACTCCATAGATGCGCTTATGGACTCCTGTCCCACTTCAGCTGTACAGCTCTTCATGTAGCTGTCAATGTCTAACGGCATTCGCGACAGGCCATCAGCGTCTGTGTTGGTTTTGCCTGGACGGTAGCGGATGGTGAAGTTATAGCTGGCCAGCTCCGCGACCCATCTGTGACCCGTGGCATTGAGCTTTGCCGTAGTGAGCACATATGATAGCGGGTTATTATCTGTGTACACCACAAATGACGGTGCATGGTACAGATAATCTCGGAAACGTTCACATATGGCCCACTTCATTGCCAAAAACTCTAATTTGCCAGAGTGCAGGTGGTACTTTTTCTCTGCTGGACTCAAGGTGCGGGAACCATATGCTATAACTCTCATCTTGCCTTGCTGTCGTTGGTATAAGACTGCACCTAACCCAACTTGAGATGCATCACAATGTAACACAAAGGGCTCTGTAAAGTCGGGATACCCAAGGACAGGAGGTCTGGTAAGTGCATCTATGAGCTGGCTCAATGTCTCTTGGTGGGCGCTAGTCCATTGAATGGGTGACCGTGAAGGTAAGTGGCCTCTACTTTTCTTCACCCCCTTCCTAGTCTTGACATCTGGGACTGAAACAGAGTTCCCAGAGGATGGAGGACTAAGCAGGCTATAGAGTGGATGGGCTATGCGGGAGAAGTTGGGGATGAAAGGCCTATAATAAGAGAGAAAACCAAGCATTTGACGTACCTCTCCGACGGTTGCGGGTGTTTTTTCCTTTAAGGCCATCACCGGGGCCAGCTCTGCTGGGTCCATTGTGTAACCCTGGCCTGTAACTAACTTGCCTAAAAACTTGACACTTCCCCTGAACAGGTCACATTTCTTTGGAGTCAGCTTGACACCATGCTCCCTGTAACGCTGGAGGACAAGGCGGATGTGCTCTAGGTGTTCTTCAAAATTGCTGCTGTGCACAAGGTTGTCGTCCAGGTATGGAAGGCAAATAGTGTCTCTGAGACCTGCCATGCAATGTTCCATGCTCCTCTGGAACTCAGCGGGTGCGGAGCTCAGGCCAAAGGGAATGCGCACCCATTGGTAGAGCCCCCAGGGTGTGATGAAGGCGGTTAAGGGGCGGCTCTCATCATCCAAAAAACCCTGGTGGTATGCCTTGCCTTGGTCTAACACTGAAAACCAAGAGCTCCCACCCAGTGCATCCAGCATGTCCTGGATTCTTGGTATTGGATGACGGTCCGGAACTGACTTGCGGTTGAGCTCTCTGAAGTCACAACAAAGCCGAAGAGTACCATCCTTCTTACGGACACACACCACAGGTGATGAGTAGGGAGACCTTGATGGTGTGATCCAGCCTTTGTTAAGTAGATCCTGCAGATACTCTTTCACTTCATTGTGGAGAGGTTTTGGGACTGACATGTAGGTTTTCTTTACAGGACTTGTGTCATGAAGGGTTATATGCATTTTCAGGGAAGGGATGCAGCCCACATCATCCCGGTCATATGCAAATGCCTCACATTCTTCCATAACATCATCTTCACAGCTGTTTGTTGACTTTCTGTCAAGTGCTGAAGATCCACTGGTGGATCCCATGACTTTGGTCTCAGTTGAATGTTGTCTGACTGTGTGTTATTCGGGATGTGTGACTTTAACTTTGAACTCTTTTTTTCCTCTTGTGTCCCCTCATTTACTTTTGTCTGGATGTCTGCTGCATATACAGTCTTTATTGGTTCAAGGCGTCCGATCACTTTGCTCATTAGATAAATGGTGTGGTCTGTGGTGTTAGTCACTGGGATGGGCACATATGGCACTTTTCTGTCTGGAATTTGCACCAGTATGTCATTGAACAAGACGCCCTCTGGTGGTGAGTCAACCATGTCAGCTAAAAAGAGCATGTCTTGACCCAGAGCATGTGGACTAACATGTGCCCGTGCATAGACTGTGGTAACTTGGTTTGCTCTCAAAGGCACTCTCTTTACTCCAGTCCTTACTACACCTGCCTCTGAGTCTTTTTTGCTGTTCTGCACTAGTCTGACAACATTATGTGCAGTTTGTACAGTTATTTCAAATGCTTTACTTACATAGTGTGCAAGTTGTTTTCTTCCACCTTTGGTCTTTACTTCTCTCCTGTTGACAACCGCCTCAATAACATTGTAGCCGATGATGGGATCACTGGCCACGGCTGGGTCACTGGCTACCAATATTGGCACTTGCAATATTGGGAAACAATCACTGTCTAGTCTGAAGCTGACTTCTATCCAGCCAGTGTAGGGGATGGTTGTGTCATTTGCAGCAAACACTGAGTGTCTCATTATCTAAAAGTTCTGACACAGGTCTGACAACTGTGTGGGGAAGGTGGTTCTGCCGCCAGTTTTCATTTACAATGCTGGACTGTGCCCCTGAATCCCACAATACTTTGACTGGATGGTTGTCCATAAAACAGTTAACAGTACAGCGGTTTCCCACCAGGCTTACTAACCTTGACTTGTGTTGAGGGGGTAGATAACGAACTTCCGTTACAGCTGATAAGGCAGCAACTGGCATTTCATTGGAGGATGGTGGTGGGCTTGGCTGCTCATTATGGGACCGTGGATCCTGGACTACTGCTGGTCCCACCTCAGTAGCCCTTCCTCGTTTCCCAACAACGGTCTCGGTGCTCGGCATCCACGAGAGTAGTGGCCCTCCCGCCCACATTTGAAACAGTGCATACAGTTGTCTCCTTTTCCCTCTTCTCTGCACTTTTTACAGCCTTTTTGTCTTTGTTTTGGTGCCATGGTGTGGGGACTGGTTTCCATAACGGCCACCAACATCTCTTTCATTTCTTTGTGAAGTTCTTCTATGATCTGCTGTGGGTCTGTTTTAGTCTCTTTATTTTTAACTGTTTTCACCGCCACTGTAATGGGGGATTCCTTGGGTTTCGGGTGGCTTTGAACAGGTGTCAGGGCTGTCTGGCACGCTGTTTGGAGCTCTTGTACCTTGGGAATCTTGACTGCAGTGGACCTTCTTCGTTTCTCCAATCTTTCATTTTCTAGCTTTGAAGCTTCGTTACTTTTTCAATCAGTTCTTCATCTGTTATGGTCATATTACTTAGGAGAGGCAGCAACTGATACTTAATGGAGTCACTGAGTAGCCCAGTTTCAATGGAGCGGAGAAACTTACGCTGAATTGTGGTCCTGCTGTACAGTTCATCGGTCTCCTCATTTGCTGCTTTCCATAGAAGTTTTTCTTTGAGCTCGATAGCACGAAATACAAAATTTAGGGCAGTTTCTTTGGGTTCTTGGGAGATATTGAGGAGCTGATGGTAAAGTTCAGTGGGGCTATCGACCCCGTAGTGTCCCCTTAGTATGGTGAGCAGTTTGCTAAGGGTTAACCCACGTTTTATCTCCAACATGTCTCTTAGGGGCATTCCTGGACTGATGGCCCTAATTACTGCTTCAACTATTTCAACCTCTGAGTGTCCTTTTTCAATCCCATTTTCAATCTGGCGTACTAAACTGAGGTAGGACAGCTTATCCTTCTGCCCACTCTCTCCGATCTGCCCAGAGATTTTAAACTCCCTCCTCAATGTTACCTCCTGCAGAGTTTGTTTTGGCTCTGGTCGGGTTTTGAGTGGATAATCTGTTGCCTGGACTGAAGTGGTGCATGGAATAGTGTCCTCAAGGTCTATCTGTGGCACAGACTTTTTAAATGAGGATTCCTCTTCTGACTGACACATTACTTTATTTAGTCTCTGGATATATGTGGCTGTTTCTTTATAAAACTGTTCCAATTGATCCTCTTCTTCACTTTTCTCTATCTCATCAAACATGTCCTCTGCCAATCTGATGAGTGTCCTTTTGGTTTTACTTTGAGGCTCTCCGCTGTCCAGGCCGGAACACTTCAGTCGCCCGCAGACGTCCACGAGATGCTCTCTTTCCAACTGCCACAAGGCTGCACTCACTCGATCGCGCAGAAGCTGTGCTGCTTCCATTTATTTTTATTTTTTTTCTGGTTCGTCTCTTGGGAAGGAAGGTGGTTGGTGATGGTGTTGATCCACTAGCGCCACCTCCTGGCTGGCTCGCCAAAATATGTTACACCGCAGGAAATGATGGGCCGAGTCACTCCTCGTGCAGCATATTTATTCAGTTTAAAACTGCAAACAGAAAATACAGCGGTTACAGTAGCGCTCCCAACATCTGCTGCAACAAGCTGTCCTCTCGGCAATGGCGTACTCCTACAGCCTGCCAGAGCGTCACCCGCTGTTACATGTGGTACTGAGCGCCCTCCGATGGCGAAACCCAAACATTGTTAACTCTAATAAACATTGTTAAATATAATAAATTCTAACGCTAGACTGAGTGATCATCACCAAAAACAAAAAGTGGGGGGGCTAGTTTCATGACTCACTTTCATAGTGCCACATAAATATAACTTCATAAATTTCATATACCAACTCCATACGACTTTCAGATGAAATATTTAAAATAGACATTCGGGCTGATAATGAATCTGAACATATAAGAACTCTTCCTATTTTATTTTGCTCTACCCACTGTAAGGCCATCAGTATCGCTAACATTTCCACTGTATAAACAGCTAAATGGTCAGATGTTCTTCGTTTCATAAATATACCTAGTTCCGGAATAGCATAAGCAAATCCTGTTTTATTTGAAACTAAATCTTTTGAACCATCTGCGTATATAATTATGAAGGATTTATACGCATTCTTAATTCTGTCATTTACAAAACTTACCCAGTTATTATCTTTATTAACCTACATTTTGTTATAAACGTCTAAATCAACATTCACATATGGAAACAGCCAAAAAGGAGTAGTTGGATAAGGCACTGCAGCACAGCACCACTTTCCTTGTATCCCCATTTCTCTAGCGGATTTATCTGCTGCCCATGCAAAACAATCTATTTTAGCTTTTCCCAGCAAGGTCTCAAGATTCTTACTCCTGGATTATTCTCCTCCTTATGTCCCTGCAAACTCACCAATAATTTAGCATAATCTGTTTATGTCTTAAATATAAAGGAATCTCTCCCATTTCAACCTGCACTGCCAAAGATGGAGATGTCTTCAAAGCTCCACAACATAATCTCAATGCTTGATTCTGAATTGTTTCTAACTTACTAACTTACCATTTCCCTTCAATATACTTTACATCGGCGGTTTTCAAAGTGTGAGGCGCGCCTCCCCTGGGGGGCGCCAGAGCACTTTAGGGGAGGCGCGGTGCGAGGGAAAAAATAAACCGGAAAAGCTATCTACTTGCTGTCTACTGATGTGAGAGAAACGTCTTTTACGCACACGATCAACTCTGTGGATTTAGGAAAAAGTTGGTACTGTGGGGTGCGCGTGTGGAGCGGGGATCAGTGGAAATGTTTCCCCCTTAGAGGATGTTTTGGCCAGTGATGTCAGTAACGTTACTGACGTAGGACCACTTTTTTCAGTAACCAGTAATCTAACGCGTTGCTATTTCAAATCCAGTAGTCAGACTACAGTTACTTATCAAAATCACTGTGCGTTACTATCTTCTTTTGTTATTTAATTATATTTCCTCTACGCGTCTTGTCGAGTGACCGACGTCTCTATGCAACAGAAATGTAAACAATGGAGGGAGATGCGCATTTTGTTGGTGGAAAAACTGGAACTATATTTGAGTTTCTGTCGACAAGTCCGATTATTACAAGCGGCTTTGGGCTTCATTTTTTTAAAGTCGCTTGAAAATTTAATGAGTTGCTGGTTGCGCCTTTTTGGGCTCGTTTTTGAACGTGAAGTTACTCATTTGGGCTTGGAAATAAGCAGAGACTCATAATAAATCCCAGAATTTGTCCGTCATTTAGGGTAATCTTACTCAGTCTCTCCTTGGTCATCATTTCCAGGATGATCCGTCCCGCTGTGTCTTTGTTAATGTCAAGTTAATATATTACCTCTGAATGACGTCGAGCTTCGCGTTGCGCTCCAGAAAACTGCAAACATCGAGACCAATTTGAACAGCGTAATAAACGTGAAAACAGCCACGAATAAATGTGTCCGTAGTTGCCAATAATTATAATGGCAAGTTAGCACCGTTATAATAATTAATATTACGGTAAGTGTCACAAATCTGTGCAGCCATCTGAGCTGTGGAGCTTCAGGAGGAGCTCTGTACGCTGCGCTGACACCAAACGCAGGGCCGTAACAGAATCTGGAGGCTGGGGGGAGGGGGGGGGGGCTTTAAAATCCTACTTAGAGTTTCCCGACAACAGTGGACCACACAAATTACTCAAGTTTTTTGTTTTTTTGTACAATCTCCTCTTCAGTTCAACCTTATAAGTGGAGACACATTGTTGATGTTACCATAGCTGATAATTAAGTATTGGCAGGAGGCGGAGCGTTGTTGTTAGCAGCTGCTGAAAGTAACTAAAAGGTTACTTTTAATGTAACTTAGTTACTTGCAAGTCAAGTAGTCAGTAATCTAACTAAGTTACTTTTTCAAGGAGTAATCAGTAGTCCGATTATAGTTACTTTTTCAAAGGGGGGGGCGCGGCAGGCATTGTGCTCCTTGGAGGGGGGCTCACCCTTTCATACTTTGAAAACCCCTGCTTTACATGATCACCCCATAAAAGCTTGGAATCAAACATAATTCCTAAAAAACAACATTGACTTACTTCTATTTTTCTCCTTACATTTTTTAATCAATTTCCTCAATTTTCTTCCTACTGAATACAGCAGTCTTTGTTTTACTTACTGAGAATTTAACTCCCCAGTTATAACCCCAATTTTCAACAGATTTAATAGCATTCTGTATTTTCTCATACACTATTCTTACATTTTTCCCTTTTCTCCACAAGGCTCCGTCATCAGCAAATAATGACTGCATGACATCCTGATCTACTCCTGTAAAAACATCATTAATCATGATTGAAAACAATAAAGGACTGATAATACTTCCCTGTGGAGTTCCATTATCAATTTTATATTTATTAGATCTTGTTACTTCCATCTGTACCTGTATACAGGGGTGTCAAACTCCAGTCCTCAAGGGCCGCTGTCCTGCAACGTTTAGATGTGCCTCTGCTGCACCACACCTGAATAGAATAATTAGGTCATTAGCAGGACTCTGGAGAACTGATCTACACAAGGAGGAGGTAATTAAGCCATTTTATTCCAGTGTTTTGTACCTGTGGCACATCTGAAAACTGCAGGACAGCGGCCCTTAAGGACTGGACTTTGACACCTGTGCTGTATAACTCTATTCAGAAAAAATTCCTTAACCCAATTATATGCCCTTCCTGTAATCCCCATTTTATAAGCAACCCATCCTTCCATGCCATGCCATATGCTTTCTCAATATCAAAAAATACTGCTACTACTACTTCCCTATTAATATGAGCTTTTCTAATATCTGACTCCAAACACACAACTGGATCCAAAAATCACTACTATCCTTCCTCTTCTGAATCCACTTTGACATGAAGACAAAAGTCCTTTACTTTCTAAATAATATGTAATCCTTTCCGTTATCACTCTTTCCATAATCTTTCCTAAACACGAAGTAAGTGCAATTGGTCTATAACTAGAAGGGTTTGTTGGATCCTTTTCCGGTTTAATAATTGGCACAATAATTGCTTCTTTCCAATTAGAAGGTAATCTTCCTTCTTTCCAGATCTTATTATATAAATCTAAAAGTTTTCCTTCAGCTTGATTCCAGTGTTTTACCAGTGTTTTAACATAATATAGCATATCTGATCTTTTCCTGGTGCTGTTAATCCTGTTCTAGATATTGCTGTCTTCATTTCTTGCATAGAAAAAGAAACATCCATGACATTACCTGGAGTTGTTCCACCTTCTAAAATAAAATCATGTGCCCTTCTTGTCTGCTCCCTCCTAAATTTCCCCTGTTCTGTTAAATTATCTGAACTATGAATCTTTGCAAATGTTCTTGCCATTACTTCAACTTTCTCTTCATTTGTTATTGCTGTTTCTTCTTCATGTTTCAGAATTGGGTATGCTCTCCCTTGTATGTTTCCCCTCATTTTCTTAATCATTCCCCAAACATTAGCTATAGGAGTTGTTCTGCCTATTGAATCACAAAATTCTCCCCATTTTGTCTTCTTTGCTTTCTTAATAACTCTCTTTGCTTCTGCTTGATTTTTTTTATATTCAATTAAATTTTTTAAATTATGTGTTCTTTTCAATATTCTAAAAGCTCGATTTCTTTTCCTTATTGCTTCACTGCACTCTTGTGTCCACCAAGGTACCTCTTTCTTTCTGCTCTTACCTTTACTTACAGGAATTGTTATTTTTGCTGCTTTCAATATAACATCCCTAATCTTTCGCTCTATACATTCTATATGTAAATTTAAATTGACTTCATCCATGAATTTCTCACATATATATTTAAATATATTCCATTTTGCCTTATCAAATATCCATCTTTCCTGCCTTCCTACCAACCTCTTCTCTTTAGAAATAAGGATTTTACAAAAAATTGGAAAATGATCACTATCCATTGTTGTTTCTTGCTCTATTTCCCACTCACATAATCCAGCTAAATCTCTTGACACCAGCTGTTTTCTATTTGTTGATTAAGTCGTATTTAAGTTCTCTGTGTGTCCCTTATTAGGGCAGATTCTTTGTTGGTGCTTTGAGGTCCTAGTTGAGCCTTGCATGTTTTGATGCACAGCTGTAAACTATTTCCACAAATCTCCTCCTTGGAGCTTTAGTTCTCAGCTGAGCTCAGTTTCAGAGATGAAGGCCAATTTCAAAGCATCAGATACAGCTATGACACAAAGATTTCTTTGAGATTGCTTTTGGTAATATATAGATTGTGCTGTTGATTGTGCAATAAAATAGCTCTATGCCTGGAAAATACATATTATTGACTCAACAATTCCTTAAATAATTGGTTTGGAATTGGATCTAACATACAAGTTCCAGGTTTAAATTAAGTTAATATTTGATTAACTTAGCAAGTATAGGTTCTACAGATGCCTCTAATGATGCCTCCTTTACTGAGTGTTTTGAGAGGATGTCAGTAAATGTATTTTTAATATATTACTTTTTTATTTATACATAGTAAAAAGTTGTCAAGAACGTATTCAACTCACACCACAGAGATCATTCATTTCATTACCAAGCTACTGACACTAAAAGCTGCTAAGCGCCCTCACAATCTCCTATCTGCATATGTAACATCTGATATTAACAAAGACCAGACACTAATCCCATTGATGTACTTTCTATTCTCAGAAGGTCTGGCATCCATATGAAAAATATACTGTAAGATCCCTGTGCTGAGAACAGGAACATTATAACTAACAAAATAAAGTGCAGCAGTCTTAAGCCTTGTCAAAAGCACTTCCCACAGTTAAAACATCAGCCAATAAGTCACTTAAACTGGCTTTCTTAACCACTACATCTTTTTTTTTTCCAAAAAGCTGAAAGGAAGTGGCAAAAGTCTGATCTTCAGGTCCACTGTGACATCTGTAAAGAAAGATGTCTAAAAATCAGAATGTTGTGTGAAGTGCATTATTACTTGCCAGTCATCTCAGAAAGTGAAAAGATAATTTTACACAGAGTAAAATATTTCAAGCTATTATTTTAAAGAATTTTTTTAGAATGGTTTGCAGGTAACAAAAACAAAAAATTCAGTTTCTTAGAAAATATTAATATCACCATAGATCACATCGTGTTGGTTTACAGCTAAGAGGATTAGCAGTTTTATGCCAACTTATAACTCCAATTCAGATTGGCCAAACTGCACAAAACAACTAAAATATTTATTTCCTTTTCTGTGACTTTTTAATATGTACTTTTCCAGACATGAGTGGCTCAGAAAGTATCTGTGTTTGGGTGTGTGGTTTATGCATTTTAAACTTTATTTACATTTTCTTTAATTGTTTGATGCAGAAGAGGAATTCCCATGCTATGTATCCAATAGACAATAAGGAATCTGATCTAACCTAATGTACAGAAATGTAATCATATTTTGTAAATTTGTTGTTCATGTGATATAAACAAAAATATTGCATGAACAACATTCAACTTTGTTAATGAACTTAAAGTTGTTGTTTTTTTTTTGTTTTTTTTTACATAAGCACTCAGATATGTTAAGGTAATTATACACTTATACTTTTCAGAAATATATGGACATGTGTGTCTAAGATATAATTGGTTTTTATGTTTTTTCATAAAATTTCAGCTCGGGCCAAAATTCTCCTGGGAGAGCTGGTTGTGCTGTTTATTCTTTCTGTTTCTGGGGGCCTTTTATTTCATTTTCAACACAAGTTTAAATCAGGTAAGTCTCTTTATAACCATATCATTGCTAGTTTAGTGAAATTTACCCAAATTATTTCTATTTGCTTAAACTTGGTGAGGACAAATTTTAGAAATTTCTTTGTAACTTTACTTCGAACTTTATTTCTTTGATACTGGCCAAATATATGTAAATTATTGTCTTTTAAAACATATGTTAATATATAAATTAATTTAAGGGAAACTAAGTGTGCTAAATGTTTTCAAACTTAGCAAAAGTGCTAAACAAAACATTAACCCCACTAATAGTCGAAGTGTGCCCATAACTAGTTGTACTTCCTGAGTAATTCTGCTGGGCTTTTCAGAGAACAGTGTGTATATGTGAGGACCATTTCAGGGTCCAAGATAGAGTCGTTCCTAGAAAAATAAGTTGATAGTCTTGTGCAGGAGATTTAAAATGGAAACTGTTGGGAATAAATAATTCTGTGTTTTCCTCTATCTCTTTTAGCTAATTGCATGCTTGTATATACACATACATGCACATGTGCACAAAGTTAAGTTTAAAGGAAATTACACACTAGGGAACACCTTCTTTAGGAAATTGCTTAAATGGAGGCCCACAAAAGGAATCAGAAGCTGTTGTTGGGGTCCATTTTGCTGTGTCAGCCCATGAGGAAAACATGACAATAGACCAGCATGTCGGTCCATTGTCATGTTGGACCAGCATGACACGCTGAGACCCCAAGGGCCAAAACTTACAAACTCTCACTGTTTTTTAATGCATTCCAAATGCATAAAAAGTACTAATATGGATCTTCCATAAAGTTTCATGAATCAAAGAAAGGTTTCACACATCACAGATTTGTTTATATGTATTCTGATATTAGTTCAGAATAATCTAGTCCAAATTTTAAATGTCCGTGTTTGTAGTTTTTAACCCCTTAACCATCGTCCCTTAAATCACCAAAAACAGCTGAAAAGGTATGCCCAAATTAAATCAGTTGCTGTTCTTGAGCAATTTTGATTACATGCAAAAGCTTGGTCTCTTTATGAAGATGACAAGTTAATTTTTTTTAATTTTTGCAGTCAAAAATACTTTAACTGTTAGTAGTTTGTAGCTATTATGTTTGTAACACAAAAGAAATTGAAAATTTTTGCTTCACCCAGATTTTCCACTTTTATTTCTTGTAAATGCACATTGAGTGTTGATGGACTGTATTTATTAATGTATGGACTGGAAAATACAATAAATCTGTAGAATAAAGTATTCTGGACGTGGATTTCAAGACTGATCAAAATAGCACAAAAAATAAATGTCATTTTGGACATGGTTATTTTTGGGGATGTACAGATGTTGTCTAAGTTGGATTTGGATTGGATTGGACCATTTGGAGTCTCCAAATGCCACAAATCTTTCATTCTAATCTCTTTAATTTTAATTATATTCTTATAATTATATTTCTTTGTTTGCATATTTTTTTTATATTCAACCAGCAATGTCCACAAAGGTTTTTACATTAATTGTATTGTTTAAAGATACAAGAAACAGATCAAAACAATGTGATGTTTGCATTATATGTGTATAGCCATAGCTAATTTACAACAAGCAAGGTCTTTTGACACCTTTTGATACCAGGTCCTTTGATACCTTCATGTCACATTTTTCTTTAGACATAACTTTGAATATAACTGTTATGGCCTAATGATGCCACTGCCATAAAAATAAATATTGTTCTGCATAAAATCCAGAACTTTTAACATAATGAAAGATCTTTTTCGTAGTGAGTGTGTATTTATGACTGAAATACATCATTTTATGCCAGCATAAAGGCCATCTATTTAACTGATCTTTTTCTTTTTCCATAGGAACGTCAACTTGTTGCTGCCTGGTCCTTGAGGCTCTGCTGTTACTGGTGTGTCCTACTGTTGTTGTGAGCCTTTTCTTTCATTTCCAACATTCTATATCAGGTAAGTGCTCCTTTATAACAGTATCAAAGCAAATATCTATTATGTTGATGTTTCAGTTTCTGAATGTAAGACACTGAACCCACATTATGATGGGAAGTGGTCCATTTAGAGCAGACCAGATGAGCTGCTCTAACTGGACCACTTCCCATCCTAATGCATAATGCCAGATTTCTACTTTGCATGGAAACTGGTGGAACAATGGGGACAATAAAAAAAAACACTGTTACACTGACCTTAGGTATCACTGTGAGAGACATGATCTATAAAAATCTAGAACTGACAGTTCTCTGCAACAGTGCTCATCAATTTCAAGACCGCACTGTTGTAGTTCATTCATTTTCTTTCTGTACACCAGAAAGAAAATGTTTACCAGTTTACTAGTTTCAGGACCCGACCACAACTCAGCGTTATTACTTTGAGAAATAATGAGATTTGGTTAAGTACAAAAACAGGCTTTAATGCTGAAAATGATCAAATATTACAAGCCATTCTAGTCATACAACAGGAACAGAAACAGAGTTACATTCACGTCCAGTACTGACCATCACTCAGCTCACCTTAGGGCTGACACCAAGTGAAGCAGAGATTTTTATTCTTCTCCTCATTCTGTACCCTCCATAAAGGGTAGTGTAATCAGTTTAATTTTTTGTGTTTGACTGTTGTCAATCTTATGTGATATGGTTATGTAAGCAGCAGCTGTGTGTGTAAGCAGATAAAAGAGATGGAGGAAAACACAGAATCCATAACAATTGTGCCAGAGGTCGCACTAGACATTTTTGTTCTCCATCATTTTGACCAACAGCATTCAAAAGAATTGGTAATGTTCTATTTTTATCCGTCAAATAACAATCATATTAACATATGCGATTTAGCCGCATTTTTGTGGTTTTTAGTTAATATTCACCTAGTTGAACCGTGAATCCAGATCTAATCACACATAAAGCAGATGAACGCATCTTCAGTAACTTTTTCTCCTTGACAAAAACCACTGATTGTGGCCCCAATAACTTATAATAAATTAAATGACTCCACCCTTACAAAAAAATCCCATGAAAATCACATGTGACTTTCACATGTGGATCACATGTGACTTTCACATGTGGATCACATGTGACTTTCACATGTGGATCACATGTGACTTTCACATGTGACTTTCACATGTGGATCACATGTGACTTTTACATGTGGATCACATGTGACTTTCACATGTGGAACACATGTGACTTTCACATGTGGAACACATGTGATTTTACCACAAAATGTTCCAAAATCACACGTATTCATGTGCTTTCACATGTGATTCACATCATTCACATGTGAAATTTGTGTGAACCACATGTGATCACATTTGAAAGTCACATGTGGTCATATGTGATTTTCATGGGATTTGTTTGTAAGGGCACTTATAGTACCAGCACTTCAACCGCTGGGATCTGAACACACAGCTTCACAAATTCCTCCTGGTCGCATCTGCAGAGAAATCTTTGCTAGTTCATCGGTCAGTTGGATCTGTCTGAACCAAACCTATCAATTGAACTTTTTTTTTACTCTGTGCGGTCCAGGAGTGCGCTTTTATGAGGATTTTTTTGCGTGGTTTCGCTTCCCTGAAACGAACAGATGTTACGTCTGCCACACTTCTGAGGGTGTAGGAGGGTAATGTCTTCCAGCTCCATTTGAAAAAAACCGCAGGATGAGTTAAGTTTAATTCTTCGCAGTGACGGAATGCGCTTCCTAACCCAGACGCTCCAAACCGTCCGGTCCATAACCCTTCAACACGCTGTCAGCTCCCGGTCAGAAAGACGCATTTAGTTCAGTGTCCATGAGAGGGTATTCAGAAATAATTTTTTATTGATTGACTTTAGTTGCCTCTGCGATTAAATCTTTGATTAAAGTCTATAATGTCTGCCCATGTGCACCAATCAGGGGTGTTAATTATAACCTGTCAAATGACCGACGGGCTTCAAATTTTCCGGTCGTTTAAAAAAATAACCGGTCAAATACGGAAAATATTCCGTTAAGGCGACCTCTGAATTGTACTCACCCATTTCAAATAATTGATCTTTAGTGAAATCAACCAAAATCTCCTCTAAGGGACAATCAAAAACAAATTTCTGCTCCTTCACAAAACAAAATAAAAATCGATTAAGATGAAGAGCGGATTTGTGTGCACAAACATAAGTAGTCTACGGTAACCCGCTAAATTACCTGCCTATCCAAAACTTACCTGGCAACAAGCTGATCCCTATTCTTCACTCTTCTGGGCTGTGAGGTGTTATGCATGTTAAACCAGCAGGTAAGTAAGGTAACCTATGTAGACTCCTGCACCACAAAGTTTCACAGAAGTGCAAATGGCTTCTGAAAAATATGTACATTTCTATGCACTCAATTTTTGGTTGGGCCTCCTTTTGCATGAATTACTGCATCAATATGCCATAGCACACAAACAATCAGCCTGTGGATCTGTGTAGACGTAGTGGGAGCCCAGATTGTTTTGATGGCTGTCTTCAGGTCATCTGACCTGTTGGATCTGGTGTCTCTCATCTTCCTCTTGACCACCGGTCATAGATCTTCTATGAGGTTAAAAGTCAGGGGAGTTTGCTGGTCAGTCAAGAACAGAAATTATATTGTCATTGAACAGCTGTTGGTTCCTTAGGCAGTGTGGAGAGGAGCCAAGATTTGTTGGAAAATAAAATCAGTACAGCTTGTTAGCAGAGGGAGGCATTAAGTGCTCTAGAATTTCGTAGTAGACGGCTGCACTGACTGTGGACTTGATAAAATCCAGTGGACCAGAACCAACAGATGACATGGCACCTCAAACCATCACTGACTGGAAAATTCACTTTGGACTTGAAACAACTTAGATTTTGTGCCTTTCCACTTTTCCTCCAGACTCTCACACTTTCACTTCCAACTGAATTGCAGAATTTATTTTCATCTGAAAACAGGACTCTGGACCATTTAATCAATAGTTCAGTTCATTTTCTCCTTAACTCAATTAAGAAGCCTCTGACATTGTCTCTGGTTCAGGAGTGGGAGATGCAACATTTGTAGCACATGTTTGGTATTCTTCTGTGTCTAGAATTGATTTCATATTGAGTAAAATGACAATTATGCAAAATAATTTTTTTTCAAAAAAACTTCAGCGATGTTTCCTTGGCATGCATATCTAAAATCTTGTCTTTGTGTTTTTCAATAGAAATCCCATTTCTTTGGATAGGAATTATGACGGTGTGGTTCCTTTTCTTTCAGTCTGGGAAGACGTTATTTCATGTTCAAAATGATTTCCTATCAGGTAAGTCTCTTTTACCACATATTAATGCTAATGTCTTACATGTTGAAGTTATGATCTTATTTCACACTGCGGTCTTAATGCTCAATTCTGATTTTTTTGTGAAACCTGAATTTTTTGTGTGTGGTTGTCCACACTTCCAAATATATATGTCTTGTACGTTACAGTGAACTGCAAATGTCCTAAAAGTGTCTTGCATACGCAGAAGAGGGTGTAATAATATCACACATAGAGAACATTTGTTTTCTGGTGATTTTGAAGTTGTTGTCTGACCAGAGCCAGCACTTTAACAACTTAATCCTCCTTATCATACACCATGGTTGTAGTTTTTCTTCCTGCTTTTGCATATCAGGTCACAGAATAGCGACGTTTGTTGAGTCTGTCAATCAGACTCAGGTCACATTTGAAAAGGTCCCATCTGTGTTATTGAGACTGTTATGAAAAGATCAGGTTCACCCTGAGAATGATTGTGGCGCCTCCTGACACTGAGACATGGCCTGATACTAAAGAAGCTTCAGAGTTGCTATGTTTTCATAATCATCATTTCGGAATGGGTTGGTACTTTAACATGGTGAGTTTTCAATGTTTTTATGGCCACAAAGGAAACTTTTATAATCCTCTATATATGTTTTTGAATGAATGAGAGAACAAATAATGTGCAAGTCTTTTTCTCATTTTGTTTAATTAAAATTACAAAAACAATCCATTTTGAATTTTATATCGCAGCTCAACACAAAGTAATTTGCTACGGTCAAGTGGAAGAATTTTTTATTTATTTTTTTTTCAAAAAAGAAACCGAACCATAAACAATGTCATATACAGTTGGAACAAAAGTCTACATACACTGAAAAAAATACATATTTACATTCTCAATGTCTAAAGTTAAATCAGACCAAAGATCTCTTGTTTTAAGTCAATCAGAGTGACCAAAATTATTTCTATTTGTTAATGGCCACAATAATGAGAGAATCTCTCAGAGATTTCTTTAGTTATTTCTTAAAAATTAAAGGTTTACATACAGAATGATGGTTATCTCTTTAAAGAAAGAGGAAGAACCTGTGATGATGTCTTGGCTTTTGAAACATGATATGTTAACTGACACATTTGAGTTAATTAGAGTCACACCTGTCGATGTATATTAAGGGCCCCCCTGAAACACACCGCTTTCTTGTTTGACATGAAAGTCAAAGTAAATCAGCCAAGCATCAGGAACAGTATTGTGCAGTTGCACAAGTCTGGCTCTTCCTTGGTAGCAATTTATCAATGCATGAAGGTGCAGCAATGTTCAAACAAGAAAATGCAAGTATTAGCATGATGTGAATCTCCAGCCATCATGATGCTCAGGAAGGAGACAAGTTCTGTGTCCCAGAGATGAATGTGCTTTGGTCTGAAACTTGCAGATTGACCCCAGAAAAACAAACCAAATGTCTTGTGTATGCAGCTTATGCAGCAGAAGCTTATAAGTGTTGAGAATAGATAATTTTGTGTTTTCCTTCTATTTCTTTTAGCTAGTTGTAAAGCTAAAGCTGAAGGAAATGACATGTTCGGAAACGCCCTCAAAGCTTAGTGTTGTGGCCATTTATGCAAAATTTTGTGGGTTGTAATTTCTACCAATTTAGTTTTTTTCTTTGGGTAGTTAGAATATATTTAAGTTAGTGTAGAACCAAGATTTGTAATTAATTTTTATATTTGGAATTGTTTAGATTATGTTGCTAATTGTTAGACCCTCCCATTAATCTGAGTAATTGAGAACACACTGGGCTCTTGGTGCAGGTCTATTGTTTGGTAGAAGTCTGGTGTGTTGACGGGAGGTTTTGTGAACGATTTTTTGACCACTTTTAGAGCTTTAAACATCAAATTGAGATTATTTTTTGTTTTCAACTAAGTTGTAAGACACTTTAGTAATTATTTTGTCACTACTTTTGCAAGAAATAAATCACGTATATTTTTGCAAAACAAGCCAGTCAGAAGTTTGTTCAAATCAAACCACCTGTTAACACCCAAGACCTTTGTTGGAAATTTAGTTTTTTGGAAATAGAAGGCCACGACACAGATTACAAGATATCACACACTAGGGAATGCCCTCTGTACAGCATAGATTAGATAGAGGATAACAAAGAGAATGGAAAATGTTTGTTTGTCATTTTACTTGTTAGCTCTTCAAGGTAGCATATTTTGCTATTAAGAAATGGAATTAATAAATTTCAACTCACTGACTCTTCTTCAACCTCATACATCAAGAACTTAGAAGGAGAAAGGATAATTCTCTGCGTAAAACATAGTCAGTGTCCACAATGAAACTATTCTGCACCAACATGGGCTCAACGGCAACTCAGTGAGGAAGAAGCTTTTATTCCAAACATAAAAAGCCATAATGCAGTTTGCAAATACACACAGGGACATTTGCAAACTGGTTTGATGAAACTAAAGTAGAACTCTTTGGGCATAATGACCATTGTCATGTTTGGAGGGAAAAGAACTGTGGTGCATTTCATAACAGATGGCATCATGAGGAAAGAACATTGTTTTAGCATGGCCATCACACAACCTTGATATCAGTCGAATAGAGAATTTGTGGGCAAATCTGAAAACAAATTGTGTAAGCAAGGTGGCCACAAACCTGACTCAGATACACCAGTTCTGTCAATCCTAATGGGTCAATTCCTGTAAACTATTATGAGAAGTTTTTGTTAGGAAACCTAACATATTTGTAGCAAGCCACAGGACTTAAAGGCGACTCTCCCAAATAAAGAAGAGATTCATGAACAATTCTGATAATACAGTGCAACATTTGATATGAGCCAAAACGTCTGGAAGCTTTTGTAGGGAAACTATCCAAATCTCAGGAGAGGTGGTTTTCACTTGACCTGTGCTTTTTGGATCCACATACTTGTGCAAGTCTTCACTCCCTCACATGAACATCTAGGCCTGTCACGATAGCAAATTTTGCTGAACGATTAATTGTCTCAAAAAACTATTGCGATAGACGATAGTATTGTTTGAAGACCTTTTTACACTGATTTAATGGAAATGACGTAATAATGCATGCGATTTCCTGCCAAAGATAGAAGCACTTTATTTTAAAAAGAACACCCAACACTGGAACTGATAAACAAAATAAACAAAACAACCAAAAATAAAAATAAAATTGATTCTCAGTCTCCATTAACAAAAATGTACTTGAATAAAAACGAAATAACATAAAGCCAAAGTGTAAATAAACACTGCATTCAACCAAAAGAGTTCAGATTATAAAGTCTGTTTACCATATTGCCCTTCAGTAATCATTAGATTTAAATAGAGAAGATGGGCACATCGACTACCTGATGCAATAGTTCACACTACACGATAGTTCACACCTACATTTTCTCCTTATGACAATCTTAGAACTTTTATCGCTCTAAGATTGTCTCTTGTTATCATCCTGTAGTGTGTGGTGTGTTACGCTAGATCGTTGTGGCCCCTCCGATCTAAATCAGGGGTTTTCCCCGACTGGGGTCGTTACCGCAGCCTGTTGAATGTGACAGGTAACCAATCAGAAAGCCGGATTCTGCTCCGCGCTTTCTGAGGGGAAATTACCGAGGGGAATCCCAAACAGCTGACACGGCGCAACCCGAAGTCCAGCGGACATTGGAGATGATATGTGGAAACAACATTAATGTTTATAAAACATTTGGTGCAAAGAATATAGAAATGACGAGGGGAGGAGTTGGAGCAAAATCGCTACTTGATGAACCCGGTAACTTTTCAGCTGTTCTTCGTTAACGTGGCATAAATCGGTTCTAATGATTTTCATTCAGGACGTTACGCTGACACTAGAGCCACATGCATTGCAGATAGATTGTAGTAAAGCATTGATTAATGCCTGGTTTTAAAATTAGTTAGCTGGACTTGTAGCCATTATGTTGTGCCCATTGTTGGACACCACACGGCACATCGAACCCGATGGAACCGTTATACCTAGGATTTCTGTCGGCTAATGTGTGATTTCAGATTTTGAAAATGGGCCGATCTTGTGCGAAATTCTGTTCCCCTGTGTCGGGAGCGCGCATTGCAGCCAGAAAGGCGGATCTGAACATTTTCACGGCGCTTCTGATCGATTTCTCGGTAAAACAACTCATATAATCATGTCAAGGTTGTAACATTCAGTTTAATCGGCAGCTGTTGTTTACAAAATTGTAAAGTAATTAAATAAACGAGGTCTTTTTACGCTGTTTTGTGTTATTTTAAACGCCAAGAGAATCGGTCTTTCTTCAACTTTTGTAGCTTCAGCTTGACAGAAATAAAAGTCAGTCACCAAACACAATTTTTCAACACATAGTGTGTATTTATAGTTTTTCATTGCTGATATAAGAGGATGGTAGCTGGCTGATAGCAAGGCACAAAAATTAAGACTTCCTGAAAAGATGAGAGTGTAGACTTTCTGGTAAATCTTGTTCTAATGTAAAATATGACAGATCACTGGATTGAGGAAATTTCTAGTATACTACATGCTACCACACATAACAATTTTTGAGAATTTGGAAACAGTTGCTCTTTATTCCCCAAAGTTATGGGAGGAGGAGAGGAGAGAATGGATATTTCAGCTGCCTGAAATAATCCGTTCCCCCTCCATAAAATGGGAACAAATTAACTTACCAGAAAATCTTTTATTGTGCTTATTTCTCTCATCATCAAAAACAAATCCTATGAATTTGGTAATACTTTCTCTTTATTTGACAAAGTTATGAGGGGGGAACCATATATTTTAGCCACCTAAAATAATCCGTTCCCCCTCCATAAAATGGGAACACAATGACTTACCAACAAGTCTTTAACTGTGTTTATTCCTCTCATCACCAACAATAAATCATGTGAATTTGGTAGCATTTGCTCTTTATTTGACAAAGTTGGGGGGGGGTTAACCAAATATTTTAGCCACCTGAAATAATCCGTTCCCCCTCCATAAAATGGGAACAAATTAACTTACCAGAAAATCTTTTACTGTGCTTATTCCTCTCATCATCAACAACAAATCCTGTGAATTTGGTAGCATTTGCTCTAAATTTGACAAAGTTATGAGGGGGGGACCAAATATTTTAGTTGTTCTTGCCCCTGAAATAATTTGTCCCCCCTCCAAAACATGGGAAAAAATAAACACACCTTGTGAATTTTGAAACTGTTGGTCATTATTTTTCTTTATATCGTTTGAAACATTTATTTTTTTATATTTTGAAATCAAATGGTTAAAATAAATATGACTGTTAGTTTGATGATCTTTATGAAAGGTATTTTCTGTTTAGATATTTATCTATTTAAATATTTTTATATATATTTGCAAATACATTTGCAGATATTACAACTAACAATGTACCTTACAATAGAAACACATACGCTGTTTTCTGGACAGTCAAAAATCACGTGATGCTATTCCTTCAATCAATTATGCAAATGTGCAAGTCCGCTCTGTGTTGGTCAGGTTGTTTATCACGTTTTGCTTTATGTTAAGCCAACTATTGCATTAACTCGACACTTTTCATAAATATGGACAGTTTGGAATATGAAACGCTCTTTAACTATAAAGCTAAAGGCGAATATCCCCCGCAGTCAACAAAGCAAAAAAAATATGTCATTCGAAGGAAAGCCTCTTCGTACAAGATTGAAGGTAAGAATTTTTATCTTCCAGAGTGATACCTTGAAGGTAACCTCTACTTTAATATGTATCAAATAGTGGAATGCATTAGTTATCTAAAAAGCAGTTAGATAACACTCAATGCTTTTTTGTTATTGATTTCCTGCTGTATTAATTTCGATTAATATGTGTGCCCACACGATTGTTACTCCAAGTTATAATGCAGGAATAACGCACAATTTTCTTGACTGCACTTGTTATTCATGTGAATTACACTTCTACTCCATTTCTACTTTTAAGTTGTGTTGTCGAAAGATTCCCATACTGCTACATTAATCAATAAAAGAAACAAAATCTAGCAAAGTGGCCAATTTTAAAGGAATATGCATTTGATAATGTCTTTCTTTATGTTCTGTTTATTGCATGCTTCTTGTTTCAACTTCTATGTATAAGTCAGGTAGTAGTATACATTTGCCTATTTTTAGAATTATAAATGTATTTTAATAATAGAATTTCATGCTTCAGTCATATTTTTATTAGTGGCTTTATCTTTTCCAAGGAAATGACCTCTTCTATGTTAGACACAAAGGCAGTCGTTCCACAACAAAGGTGAAAGTTGTTAAAGGTGCTGAGGAAGCCGAAAGAATATTTGTTGACTTCCATGCCAGCCCTACAGGTGCACATTGTGGACAAATAAAAACAACAGATGCCATCTCAAGAAGATTTTATTGGCCAGGAATGTCTGTGGACATCAAGAAATGGGTATGTTACATAAGCAATGGACTAAGGAAAGAAGTAATACCAACTACAAGATTTAAATTTTAGAAAAATAAATGTCTAAGCATTATTTGTTTTACCAATAATAATTGTCCAATAACACTTTGCATGTGTTAAATTCTTGTTCACTAACTTCCCAGGTCTCTGAGTGCTCATCCTGTCAGGCCAGTGGCCAAGCACTGAAACAACCATCAGTGTATACTCCCTTAAAGGTAAAGGAATACATAGTAAAATAAAAAACAGATTTAGTGAGACTACATGGTCGTGTGCAGCAGTGGTTGGTTGTCCTGTTTTGTCTGTGCTCTCACAAAGGGCCTACATTTTGAAAAGTTGATGAATAAAATTAAGGAATGTATATTTATTATACTAAACATTTTACAATATACTGAGAAGCTATTATTTTTGCTTAACAAAATACTGCTTTTAAAAATTGTCCTGTGTTCTATTATTTTTATTTATTAATCTATTACGTCTTTCATTTAAGGTTTCCCATCCCTTTGAATTAATTGGGATGGACCTCATCGGAAACCTGGCCGAAACAAAATCTGGACACAAGTATATTTGTGTCATGATTGACTATTTTACGAAGTGGTCACAGGCATATCCCCTAAAATCTAAATCTGCACCTGAAGTTACGGGATGCATAATTAAGTTTGTGCATCAGTTTGAAGCCCCAAAAAGGATTCTGACCGACCAAGGACGAGAATTTGTAAATTCCGTAAGTACTTGTTTTGAATCTCTTAAAGAAATTTCACACAATTAGTGTCCTCCTTCCCATTATTTTGTTCGATATGTTGTTGAAATATGCAGGCTATTTTGTCAGAGCTATTTGTTTATAAATTTTCAGATAAACCAAGAAGTGTGCAAAATTCTTAATATAAAACGAAGCCTATGTTCGCCCTACCATCCCCAAACAAATGGGTTGGTTGAAAAAATGAATGGGACCATTCAAAGGTGAGTACTATCTCAAATACATACATTTTCAAAGAAAGATCACAAAACAAGATGTGTATTTGCTAAACTACTTACATAATAAGGGTAATTGTTAGAAATCAGGTGTTATGTGTGGCATCTTACACTTTTCATGTATTTCAGAGATCTGAGTAAGGTTGTGGATGGCCATCCACATACTTGGGATGAGTATTTGGATGCTGTGATGTTTGGGATTCGCACCAAAAAACAAATAACAACACAGTATTCCCCATACTTCCTCATGTTCGGAAGAGAGGCACGCTATCCCTCGGAAGTCCCTGAACATTACATGGTAGAGTTATGGTCAATCTTTCCATTTCATGGTATTGTATTTAAGTCAAAAATTCTTATTTTCAATTACCACTTGAGTTTCTTCAAAAACTTTGATGTTTTCATGCGTAGTCAGCAAGACTTTGCATCTGAATAAAATTTCACTGAGGTCATGAATTGATGTAAAGCATCTACTTTAAGTGTATCATTCACAAAGAACTTTATTCTGAAAAGGTTTTCAGAAATTTTTCTATAAATTTGAAAATTGCATAAACCGTTTCAAGAGACATTGTCACTATACTCCTTTTCAGAATATGTTGTGATATCTCACTGTAGCATGCCATAAATATGATGAGTGTATGCTTTCTAAATGACAGATTTGAACTGACACTTGAAATATTAATTTTATGTTGACAGATTGACGGTGCTGTGGAGGACGTCATTGGAGTGGAGGAGTTGGCAGAGGACCTTAAAATCCAAGAAAGCTTGAGGAGCATTGTCAGTGACAATGTATCCAAAAAACAAGAGAAAGCGAAGGGCAGAGCACAACAAATTGTTTGGACTGTGTTTAAACCTGGTGACCAAGTGTGGAGGCAGAACACACGCAGTCAGCAGAGAAAAGGTGGGAAGTTGGATGCTGGTTTTCTTGGACCCTTTACAGTCATCAGTCTTCAAGGCAAAAATGCAGATATTCAAGATGAGAATGGTGTGATATTCCGGAAGATAAACACTGACCATCTGAAAATCTGCATTAAAGAGAATCCTCGACTGCCACACTGTTTAAAAATTCAAGAAATCAAAATAAATTTTGCTCAACCCCCGGCTGATGCAGCACTACACCCTTATGATCCAGTACCACCCCCCCCTTCTCCAACATCACCCCCCCTTCTCCAACATCTCCCCCTGCTCCAGCATCACCCCCCCCCCCCCCCGCTCCAACATCACCCCCCCTGCTCCAACATCTCCAGCATCACCCCCCCCCCCGCTCCAGGAAGGAAATTGTTTGTCACCACCCTCTGCTCCAACATCTCCCCCCGCTCCAGCATCACCACCCTCTTCTCTGCCTATAACTCCTCTTCCGTCTGCTTCCCAGGGAAAATCTCTAGCAGAGAAATGTAAATTTTCGTTTAAATTCTTATAAATATATATCAAAGCACATAAATTTCACTTTGTATTATCATACATATGTGTTTCACAAAAACTGTCTTTGTACCGATATGCTTTCGTCTTGTTTTAATGAAAGGAATAATTTCAGTCAGTCAGTACAACAAACTGCTTGCTTTATTATTAATTCCTATGTAGAAAATAGCTGTATGAATCAGTGAAATGAATACTTTTTCGTCATTTGCATAATGGATAAAATATAAAATGTTTTGTAAAATTAAATGAAATAGGTGTCATAACAGTGAAACTAATCTTTAACTTTTGTTTTGTTTTGTTTTCCACTACTCCTCACCCCATCCTCATCATCAGATGTGCAAGATGCTTTTACTGGGAAAAACGTCTTTGTCCTTCTGTCAAAAGTAAATGCATACAAGTTGTTTTACTTTGACATTAATAAAATTGGTCCTGACATGGAACTGGAGAGTCAGGTAGGTACAATGACTATATAGTTTTCAAATATCACAGCTGCTACAGTATTTAACTAATCTTTTTTCTTTTAATACATTTGCAGTCTATTAACGCATTTATGGCTGTCATCGTGAAGGATTACAACAGCCAGAACACAGGACAGGCTGCCTTCATAGACTCATTTGCAATGACAGCAATGTGGCAGGGAAAAAGTCCTAGATTAAAAAAGGTAGATCTTACACATTCCAGAGTGTTTCAGTGTTACTCTTCCATGTGTTAGTATTTTTTAATACTAATAACACAGAAAATATGTTGATTATTATATGTTTTTACAGATTTTTCTGTATCACCTATACAAAAATATAATCTCAGTCCAATGTGTGTGTTGCTAAACATGTTTTGTTCTTGATATGAAAAAATCTTTATGTTTTTTTTCATTATTATTCACAGATGAACCCAATGAATTATGAAATAATTCTGGGAATCAACAATCAACACCACCACTGGACTTTAGTGGTAATAAAGGTTTTTTAAACTTTAAAAACAATCTATATCCTACTTGTCTCATAGAAAAATACCACCTGAAAACTGTCAAATACACACTTTCTAGGTGATCTACCCACAAGAGAAAAAGTCTTTGTTCTTGAATCCACTGGGGGAATCAAAACAAGACATCCAGAAATGTTTGCAAATCACAAGGTATGGTTAAAAATTGAAGTTTAACTCGAGTATGAAAATCAAATAAAGTTTTTCTTATTAATATATCTATATTTACAGGGCATTTATGAGGAAGAAGGGGTGCAATGTCTCACGTTGGACATGTGACACAGTCAAGCATCCAAAACAACAGGATAGTACATCATGTGGTGTATTTTCACTGAAGGTGCATACATATTGTCACACAGTGTATGACTTTAGGATTTTGATATTTATTTTGAGACATGTGCAGTGAATTACTTTATTTGTTACTTCAATTTGAAGCCATTAAATGAAGCTGTTCATTTCAGTTTGCAGAAAAAATCCTATCAAAGGAGGTTGTGGATTTTCCTGTTTCCAATGAGGCGGTCTACAGCATGAGGTTGGAAATTGCTGTGAGACTTATCCTTAACAGTGGTGAGGATAACATTAATATTCTTATTTTGAGTGTTTATGACAATTGTTATTATGATTGCTATTATTTATAGTACAGAACAAAAGTTTGGACACACCTTCTAATTGAATTCAATTAGAAGGTGGGGGCTGCACAGTGGTGCAGTTGGTAGAGCTGTTGCCTTACAGCAAGAAGGTCCTGGGTTCCATTCCCGGCCCGGGGTCTTTCTGCATGGAGTTTGCATGTTCTCCCTGTGCATGGTGGGTTCTCTCTGGGTTCTCTGGCTTCCTCCCACAGTCCAAAAACTTGACTGTCAGGTTAATTGGTCTCTCTAAATTCTCCCTAGGTGTGAGTGTGTGTGTGAATGGTTGTTTGTCCTGTCTGTGTTGCGCTGCGACAGACTGGTGACCTGTCCAGGGTGAACCCGCCTCTCACCCAGAATGTTAGCTGGAGATAAACACCAGCAACCCTCCGGACCCCATTAGGGACAAAGGGTGATTAGAAAATGGATGGATGGATGGATGGATAGAAGGTGTGTCCAAACTTTTGGTCTGTACTGCATATGTTTTGCTAAGATATCTATACTTAGCCGAAACTTAATACATTAACATGGACTCTGAAAACATTTATTTAAGGAAATTGTTTGTCTACAAATTAAAGTACATTCATTTAATTTTCTATATTTTTTTTTCCAAAAATTACTGTGTTGCACATCCTGTGTTTCATACACACCCACATATATACGGACACAATTGTACATGTATAATTGTGTGTGTCGGTTTGTGTATGTTTTTATACTTTTGTTAACAGATGACCTAAAAGACTTGTGCCACTTCTGTGGAGAGATGGAAAGTGACTCAGATGTGAACTGGGTAGGAAATTTTTTTAGAATTATTCGAAGACTTAGTGTTAGTAAGCTAAATGAAGAGGACACGTTTTATATAATTTTGTCTTGTGTAAACAAGCTATATGATCTTCCAGCAGTTGGAATATAAGGAAATCTAAAATGATTGATTGTATATTGTAATAGTAAAGACATATTTTTCAGAAAAAAAGCATTATATTTTTGGTTTCTTTCCTAGATTCAGTGTGACTTGTGCCTGAGGTGGTTCCATCAGGCGTGTGTGGGAAGCCCACCAACTGAAAAAACTTATCACTGCTTTGCGTGTTTGCCTTAGGTTCTTGAGTTTGCTGTGGTGTGCTGGTTTATGTATGTTATATAATGGTTAATAAATTGCATTTTGAAAACTCTTTGATATTTATACTTACAAGACTTTGACATAAGGCAGCTATGGAAAGATAGTTTAAATCCCAAGGCCCCTTACCTTTGTCAAATAAAGAGCAAATGTTTCCAAACTTGCAGTATTTCTTGTTGATGATGAGAGGAATAATCACAGTAAAAGATTTTCTGGTAAGTTAATTTGTTCCCATTTTATGGAGGGGGAACGGATTATTTTAGGTGGCTAAAATATATGGTTCCCCCCTCATAACTTTGTCAAATAAAGAGAAAGTATTACCAAATTCATAGGATTTGTTTTTGATGATGAGAGAAATAAGCACAATAAAAGATTTTCTGGTAAGTTAATTTGTTCCCATTTTATGGAGGGGGAACGGATTATTTCAGGCAGCTGAAATATCCATTCTCTCCTCTCCTCCTCCCATAACTTTGGGGAATAAAGAGCAACTGTTTCCAAATTCTCAAAAAATGTTATGTGTGGTAGCATGTAGTATACTAGAAATTTCCTCAATCCAGTGATCTGTCATATTTTACATTAGAACAAGATTTACCAGAAAGTCTACACTCTCATCTTTTCAGGAAGTCTTAATTTTTGTGCCTTGCTATCAGCCAGCTACCATCCTCTTATATCAGCAATGAAAAACTATAAATACACACTATGTGTTGAAAAATTGTGTTTGGTGACTGACTTTTATTTCTGTCAAGCTGAAGCTACAAAAGTTGAAGAAAGACCGATTCTCTTGGCGTTTAAAATAACACAAAACAGCGTAAAAAGACCTCGTTTATTTAATTACTTTACAATTTTGTAAACAACAGCTGCCGATTAAACTGAATGTTACAACCTTGACATGATTATATGAGTTGTTTTACTGAGAAATCGATCAGAAGCGCCGTGAAAATGTTCAGATCCGCCTTTCTGGCTGCAATGCGCGCTCCCGACACAGGGGGAACAGATTTTCACAGGGGAACAGAATTTCGCACAAAACCGACAATCGACCGACAGCACTAAGATGGTGTCGTGTGCACTGGGCATTACACTAAGGAAATGAGGAAGGGAGGGTCAGTGGAGAGCACCGGAGTTGAGCCTTTTTTCATTTAGCGTCATCAACAGAAAGAGAAAAAGGCTGGAAGAGACGATAACGGCGATAATTAAAATGACGTAGATAGTTTTAATTTATCGTACAATTAATCGATTTCTCGTTTATCGCGACAGGCCTATGAACATCATAAAATTTAAGTCCAGATTCTGTGATTGATGGACGTCTGTATAAGATAACCAGCTTCTACTAGCTATGAGCTCCTCCAGCTCTTGACTATGAGAAACTAGTTACGCTACCTCCTCGTCGTCACTGCATTAGGTTTTCTTTCTCATTATAATTTCTGCTATAACAGCTCTATGTTTGCATGTGGCATATACAGTACGTTTGTTTCATGTGGTACCTCTCAGCTGGTGAGAGAAAAAGTAGCCTGTGGTTCCAAAAGGTTCATTTTTGTCATTTCACAAAAGACTTAAAGTAGCATTCAAATGGAAAATGAAATATTTGATTCATCTAGATGTAACTTTTTAGACAAGAAAATTCTGAAATGTTTCAACTTGATTTGGATTGATGTGTGTATGCATATATGTATGTCTGTGTATGTATGTGAGCAAATGACATGAACACATTTTTCAACAGGTTCTGTTGAAAAACAAGTTCATCATCATCATCATCATCCTCTCCTGTCTCCAGTCATACAAACATAACACCTCTGACCCACTGCTTTCCTGTCAAACCTCAGATGTTTCATCTTCCATCTCAGTCATGAACTCTTCTGCTTCCACAAATTTGTCTTCAACCAAATCAGGAGGTGCTGCTACTCCTTTTGCCCCGCCTTCTCACTTTTCTGTATCTAGAAGTCAGAAGAAGCAGTTGGAGAGAATGAATCTGATCAAAGCTGCAGGTTTGGATGGAGTCTGCCGCAAAGTCCTGAAGGCCTGTGTAGAGCAGCTCTATGGGATTCTGTAACATCTCTTCAACACCTGACAAACAGACCACAGTTTGTGAGACTGAAGGATTGTGTGTCTAACCAGGTGGTCAGTAACACAGGAGCACCACAGGGGACTGTACTCTCACCATTCCTTTTCACAGTCTACACTTTAGACTTCCAGCACAAGTCTGACTGAATCAGAGATGGACAAGAGGCTGAATACAGAGAGCCGCTTTGTGTCACGGTCCGGGAACAATCATCTCATCCTGAATGTAAACAAAACTAAGTAGATGATTGT
Organism: Gambusia affinis; assembly: GCF_019740435.1. Taxonomy (NCBI): domain Eukaryota; kingdom Metazoa; phylum Chordata; class Actinopteri; order Cyprinodontiformes; family Poeciliidae; genus Gambusia; species Gambusia affinis. The sequence goes on from NC_057878.1 coordinate 25,509,669, forward strand.
TGATTTCAGGAGGAACAGGATTAGATCAAACCCTATTTCCACAATGGGAGAAGAAGTGGAGGTGGTGGAGAAATATAAATACGTCTGTGTTTGATAACAGACTGGACTGGAGACGCAACAAGTGCTTATGGAGCTTATAGATCCTTCCAGATTTGCAGGAAGATGCTACTGATCTTCTATAAGTCTGTTGTTGAGAGCTTCATCTCTTCTGCCGTCATCTGTTGGGGCAGCAGCATCAGAGCCAAAAAGAGCTAAAAAGACTCAACAGCTTGATAAAGAAGGCTGGTTCTGGTTCTGTTCTGGTGACAACGGTGAAACCTCTGGAAATGATCTTCCAAAGAAGGATTTTTCATAGGATCAAGAAAATTAGGGATGATCCTGACCCTCCTCTTCATGAGACTGTTTTGGGAAAACAGAATGTCTTCAGTCAGAGGCTTCTTCAGATTTGTTGTAACACAGACTGCCATAAGAGATGGCTATTCCTACCAATAGCCATCATTATCTGTTATAAGTCTTTGAAATAATAAGTTACAACAACATTTAAATTCCCTTTAAATTATTTTTGAATTTGAATTTTTTTTGCCATTGAACAGTCAGTTCAGGTATTTGATGGAGACACAGCAGAACCTGAAAAAACAATACCTTCACACAGTGAATGAGAATATTACTAAAGATTTTGACCTTATTCAAAAAGTATTGTATTCTGACATGTATTAAGTCAAATGTCAAAACTGTTTAACTTTTTAGAAAATATACAAGGTCTGTACTGGAATACATATTTAAGATCTAATTGATCTTTATGTTTTTTCATAGGACGTTCTTTTCGGATGACAATTTCCCAGATGTTCCTGTCCGTGCTGCCTGTGTTTTTGTTTTTGGCGCTGTCGTTGCTGACAGGGCTGTCAGAGCTGGGAGTTATTTCAGTCCATCTTGATGTATTTTTACGTAAGTCACTTTTACAATACCATCAATGTGGTAACATATTGATAAATGATAGTTCAAAGAAAAGTTGAAAAACATCCCTATGTCAGACATTAGAATGATTGTGATTTCACAAAGTGAACCAAGAGCTGATAAGGAGGGGGAGGAGCTTCACAGATTCAAAGTTGTCAGTTGACAATTATGGTTTGGATTCTCTAACATGCTGAATTTTAGCCTCTCCATGTTTATTAACTAGATCCACATGAGCACCGAAATCTTTGTGGGTGAATGAGTTTACAAACATTGTTCACATTTGTATTGGAAAGTACTGCACTATTCCTTAAACCATCCATTTATCCAGCCTCAGCTGTGAAAAGAACAGATTAATAAGAAACCATGGCATCCTTCATCCCATCAACATTCTCCAGTTTCATCTGAGTTTTTCCAATCCACTATAAATATAGTGCCTTGCAAAAGTATTCAAGTGAATTTTGTTGCTATGATAGCTGTGACATGCAGTCACAGCCATACAGTTACCTAAAAAGCATTGACAAGAGATGAATCATTGTTTTTTTTAACATCATTTTTATCAACATCACAATAAAGTACTACAATACTGTGATAAAAATTTTAGATCCATATCATTCACCCCTACCAGTAACTGTTCTGCCAGGTCCATTTTTCCCCAAGGGAAGACCTTTCTCCATCCAGAGTTATGGATTAGACCAACTGAATGATTTTGATTTGTAAGACTAAGAAATAAAAATAAATTCATGACCTATTACAGAACATGACCATTAAATATAATAATGATGAATTACTTCTTGAAAGTAAGACATGATACTTTCATATTCTAATTTTCCTAACACAAAGGTTTGTCGGCTGCACAGTGGCGCAGTTGGTAGAGCTGTAGCAAGACTACAGCTCTACCAACTGTACTCTACCAAGTAACCAAGTTACTTGGTAAACTTGATAAACTAAAGATTACCACATTCCCATCCACAAATGTTTACCACTGTGGATGGCAAGCTACCAGTCTGTAGCCACAGCTGTCCGTCCATGAATGTCTAAGTAGAAAGGAATGACTAATTCCAGTGTAAAGTGTCTCTGAGTGTCCTATTAAAGTTCATTATAAGTCTGATGTAATTTTCTTTCATTCCATAGAATTTCCAACTTGGGCCAGAATTTTCCTAATTCTGTTGGTTCTGCTGTTTCTTACTATTGAAGTGGGCCTTTTGATTCGTTTTCGACAACACTTTATATCAAGTAAGTCCCTTTAACAATTGTATCAATGTTAATGTCCTGATGTTTTTTTTATTTTTTCTTAAAGACTGACCATTTCAGAAACCAAACCACTGCCTGGTACATAAAAGTAAAGAAAACTTCTGATTTGCTTTGGTTTCATGGTTGTCAAATCATAATTATGGGTTGGATTTCATCGTTTTTATGGTAATCAATTGAGGCCACATCAACACCAATATACCATTGTGAGTTGTGAGAATGCAAATGCAACCATTGCAATGCCATTAGGCATTTGCAGATGGAATCCCAGAAGATTTGATCCAAATTATATAGTATAAAAGACAGTAAAAGACAGTTATCCCTGATGTTGACCAAATGTTTCTAAACTTTTGAATTTGAAGAAAGTTACAAAACAAATCTTAAATGTTCTTGCCAAGTTTTCTGGCATTTGCCAAATAGAAATAGTATTCATAATTTTAAGGAAACTAAAATATAAAACTTTTGGTCTGATTTAACTTCAGACGGTGAGGGGGAAAAAAGAAAAAATCCTGTGTGTGTAAATTTTGAGTTTTCAACTGTGCAGATGGTCTATGCACAGTTTCTTTTTCAGGCAGCAATTTGATTTCAGATAAGCACAGCATTGTTTGGTCACATGCCATTCAGGGATATTTGAGCTCAATACCTCTTTCACAAGGGTAACTTGACAAAGAAACAAAGCAGCACACACCATAGTGGACAAGACAAATGGATAATAATATAAAAAACATAAAAAGACAGTATATCAGTGCATTCCAGTATTCCTTTCCAGCAGCCACCCAGTCACTGAATAGATGCTTACACCAGATAAATGTGTGGATGTGCCACAACTTTCTCCAACTGAACAGAAACAAAACTGAAGTTATTATCTTAGGACTTAAAGAGAATCAATCTAGAGTCGATGCACAGCTTCAGTTATTACAACTAGAAACTAGAGATCAGGCTGAAATCTGGGAGTAGTAATCTGAAGATTCAGAGCCACATAAAGACAGTTACAAAGTCGGCCTTCTCACACCTGAAGAACATTTCCAGAATTAGAGGACTAATGTCTCAGCCAGATCTAGAGATACTCATCCATGCGTTTATCTTCAGGCGTAAAAATTATTGCAAGTGTCTTTACAGTTCTGCCTAAAAAAATTAATTGAAACTCTGTAGCTGGTGTTCTGACCAGGAACATTTCTAGGACTACATAATTTGGAGGCAGAGATGAAGGATAAAAATCTAGAATTGAGCCTCAACAAACTTGCAAAAACATTGAACATTTTTCATAGCAAATCTCTGTGAGGTTTCTGTGTTTCCACAGATCGACCACGACGTCCAGTGACCGTTCAGTCAGAAGAAACTATAGCTCTAAGGTAGACCCAAAGAGATGGGAAACGGTACCTTGTTGTCGACTGTGGAGGTAAAAGTTACACACATTATTTAAATGTTTAGTGAGAGACGAGTTTTAAAAATATGTTTATTCACAATAAACATGTTGAAGTGATGTTGAGCTTAACGGTGGATCAGCTGGTTTTTCTGCTGCCTAACATCCCTTACAAAAAAATCACGTGAATTACACATTTCCACATGTGATTCACACATTTCCACATGTGATCACATGAAAATCACGTTTTTACATGTGATTTTACCACGAAACGTTCCAAAATCACACGTATTCATGTGCTTTCACATGTGATTCACATCATTCACATGTGAAATTTGTGTGAGCCACATGTAATTTTCATGGGATTTTTTTGTAAGGGATTGCTAGAGACGAACTTTAAAACGTTTTGTGTTCAAACACTAAGAGAACCAAAACACATGCAATGATGTGATCTTATTGATTAATGTTTGCTGGATGAGCAATAAGTTTTATTGTGATATTAATTCTTTAATCAGTTTTATTCTCTTCCTGTTAGTCAAAAGATAAACATATCAGCTTCACCGTTCATGAAGTCCTGGAAGGAGGATCCCTGAAGAAGCTGCAAATCTAAAATTTAAGTGGGAGGAAAAACTGTGGAGAAAAACTTCAAACAGCTCCTGATAGAAATCTTCTGTGATGGTGTCTGGGATGAATATGAGGAAAACTTCCCCAATCAGGTTCAGGAGATGATGTATGATTTTACTCATCTCTAACATTTCAATAAAGATGTTCAGATCAGTTGCCTGGGTAACCTGGTCATGTTGGCTGAGAAACAGAAAAAGAAAGAGATTGAAACGTGGAAGGAGCTTCCTGGGATGATGGATCCATCAGAATCTTCAGAGATACTGAAAACTTTCTATGATGAGCATTTGCAAGGAATAACTAAGAAACTCAGGAAAAAATTAGACAAAAATCTCAACATTGGTAATATTGTGTTAGTGGGAGGTTTGGCTGAGAGCCAGATTCTACGTCAGCACATCACTGATCAGTTTGGACCTCAGTATAAAGTCCTGTGTCCTCTTAGACCCCAGGAAGCGATCCTGAAAGGAGCCGTAGAGTTGGGGAGAAACCCAAAGTTGGTGGAGTATTCTATTTATTAAATATCTTCTGGTCTGAATCCACCTTTGCCTCCTCTTCTTTAATTTGTGAAATATATATGTACATATAAGTTTGCAGTGACGTGCGGTCAGGGGAGGCAGGTGAGGCAGTGCCTCACCAGCCATCATGGAAAGAAAGAAAATATATAATCATAAAGTAATTTAAATTGTTATATTCATCCGGTGGTTTGTACTAAAAAATATTTATTTTTCATGTAGCTTCACCAATTTCGATTTTTATTTGTTCAAAATCGCTGAATTTTCTTATTTTCCCATTCAAATGCTTGGAAGCGATGCCGGTGAGGCAGCAGCGAGCTCTGCCTCACCTTGGATTGCGCAACCCCTGGCTCTGCGCTGGCTGCTAAGCGGAGAGAGCATGTTGCTGTACGGCGTCAATAAAATGGTTTAAACAAATTTAATATGTGAACTTATTTCCAATAATTTAGCTTATGTATATAATGTACAGTGCTTTTTGTCACCAACTGTGTTTGTGTAACGTGTTTCGTGTAATGAGCGATTATAAACGGCAGAGAACAGGTTCGAGGTGAGGCAGGCAGTTCTCTTGCCTCATGGCAGGGGGCGCTCAAGATCCCAGACGTTCGTCTTGTTCACTCCTCAACTGCCGAGTAAGTGACAGCGAGCTAGGCTAAACGATTCGGGAAGCAAGTCAAGTGCGGCGATAGATTATAATAGAGATAGTGATTTTTTTCCTCTCGCTTATCCCGACTTTCGACATGGATTATTTTATTTTGTTTTGTTTTTTAAGGAAATGTGTGTTTTGTGAGCTACAGTTTGTATGTGTAAGGATGCAGAAGTGAAACATAACCTGTAAACTGCTGTCAATCTATGCATCTATTTGCAAATCTGATTCTGATGACGTCAGTGCCTCACCAGTTATGAACCTCATCGCACGTCACTGTAAGTTTGTGTTTCAATGGTCTAACTGGATCACAGCTGAGCTCCAGCACATAAGACAATGTTGCAATTAATTTTTTGTTTTGAATAATTCAGAGAATATGTACAGTTGTTTTATTGTTTACAGATTGAATTAACAATAAAAGTAAATTTTGTTCTAAGCTGGTTTTCCTGACACTTTTCTGTTTTGTGGTTTTGAATCAGAGGCAAAAATGAATCTGAAAAAAACAAAACGGATCCTCACTCTACAGTCACTTTTTTCTTTTGATGCTTATTTTTATGTTTTCTTCCATTTGCTTGTAAATTTGCTGCTGAATTTTCCCACTTAAGGACAAATAAAGGAGAATTATTTTATAAATCTGCTCACATTTCCTGCAGGTAACAGCTGAAGTAATTCATTTAGTTACTAGATGGGGGACTTAAACCAGAAAATACGGGTTGGTTTATTTTAAAAAGTACCACATTTAGTGACGTCAGATCTCGGAGGAGCAGCAGGAGGAAGAGAGTGAGGAAGAGGAGGAGTCCTGCTGCTGAATGAACGGCTTGTTGGAGTGAAGAACAGTTTCTGCTCAGAGGACTGAAGTTCTCCTCCTGCTGCTGCATCAGGTCAGACCTGCTCACTAACTTTCACCTTTAGCTGCTTTTTACCTTCAACCTCTGAGGTGGGCGGAGTCAGAGCTTCTTCACCTTCATCTTTAATGTCTTCATGTCTGGAAACAACCTGCAGATTATCTCAGTTTTCCAGGTCAAAGGTCAATCTGATGGACTTTCTGCTGCATGTTCTCCTGATGTTTGGTGATGAAATGATAATTTCCAATTAATCCACAGTTTGAAAATTACAGAAGATAAAATGCTATTTTAAACAAAAATGTTTAAAATGACATTTCTGTTTATTTTAACAGACTTATTAAAATAAAGAGATTTCTGTGTTTATGTACATACATAAAGAATTTGTATGTTTACATGTAAAGTATGTTCATTTCTTTGCTCTCAACAAGAAGATGAAGCACCAGAACCAACAATGTATTTGACCTGAAGGTCGTTATCAAAGCAACCTGGACTTCCTGAACATCTCAGCAGAACCACAGGATGATATTCTTCATGGCTTCAATATCATCTAAATATCATTTAATTTTTCATCATTAACTTTTTTAACTTTGCTTTTACAATTTCTAGACCATAATAATCAAAATTACAAAAAGGTCTTGAAATATTTCATTCTGTTTGATGAATCTATATCAGTGTCACTTTCTGAAATAAGAGACAAAAAAATGTTACTTATTCATAAAATGTTCATCTTTTAAGGTGTACCTTTTTTAAAATCATTGATAATTTTTTTTTTCCATGCCACCACATTAACAGCTGGTTTTGTAATTTTACAGTCATATAATGGACTCTCTAACTTTCACTAGACAAAATTTTCCCAAGAGTTAAAAACAGGATCAACCCTGCAGCGTTTCTGCTGTGGACCTTTAAATGTCAGAAAATGTCAAGTCTGTTAACTGTTTATTGTTTTAAAAGCAGAAATCATCTGTAAAAAAGCTTCTGATTAGCAATAAATGCCTGAAATCCTCTAGTTCAGAATTCAGAGTGTATTTTCTACAGCCTTTCATCAGAGCAACAAAATCACCCACTTAACAGAAAGAGTTTTATATTTTCCTTGGATTTAAATAAATCTTAATCAAATGTGATTTCCTATTTTATTTTATCCAACAAATAATCTTTAAAGAGTTTTTAGTAACAACTTATAGAGTTAATCAAGTCAGGGTTTGACAATGAGTTGTCATAGTTTGGGAAACATCAGAGTGTGTGTGTGTGGGTGTGTGTTGGACCTGCTGATCCGGTTTCTGGTATTTTTTTCTTGTTGTTTTTTGTGTTTCCAGAGAACATGAACCTAAACAGAAACTCACCCGATTGTAAAATTATCTTCGTCTCCTAACTGATTTAACAGTAGACAACACTCACCCTATATAACATGTTCTCTATGAATCCTGTTTAGATTCTGTTTTCTTTAGGTTTTTAGATCTTTTGTATTTCCAGATCTCTCTGTGTTTGTTAGTTTCCTTCTATCAGTTTTTCAGTTCTCTGCTGTTCTGCGTCTCTCTGATTAGACTCATCTGGTTTCCATGTCTCTCTTTCAGTATTTCAGCTCCTTGGTCTCCATTGTTCAGTTCTGGTTTCTTTCATTGTGGTCGTCTCAGTTTCATGTCCTGACATTATTATGTCCAGTTTGGTTCTGGTCCTACAAATCTCACTATATGAATCTATCATTTATTTCAGTTTGAAATAAATCATCCTGTAGTGGCCAGTTAGACTGTTACCTGTCCTATTATCAATTAGTTAAATGATTAAACAGTTTATTTCTAGACTATTATTTCTGAATATTTTATGAGATTTGACTTTAGACTAAAACTCAGCAGTGACTTGAGATCATGTCACTGTTGTTCATAAAGAACAAAGACAAATGTTTTGGAAAATATCTGTGTTCTTTTTCCCACATAGGATGAAAAGTATATCTGGATATCAGAAGCTGAAAAAATTAAATTCAGTTCAAATCAGTCTGTTTATACAGCACCAACATCTGTGTTACAATTTTTACTAATTGATCTAACCATCATTTTAATCTGACATTCTTGTCCAGACTTGATTTGTTTACATTCCACCAGCTGCTCTGATGGAATGGAACCTGGAACAATAAAAACTGGTTTTTCTGGTTGACCGTAGACTAACAGCAGTGAATTTTCAGTTTGTTTTCAGTTTGTCATCAGAAACTGTTTCAGAGAGTTATGAAGAAATCATTTTGATGTTCATGAATATAGGAAGATGGAGCTGTTTGCTGTGGTGTTGTTCCTACTTTACGGTAAGATCTTCCTCACTATATTTAAGTTTATTCAGCTGATGTGCGTTTTCTTTTTTCACAGTCAGTAAAGTAGCTACCAGGTACTTTTAAGCACACAGCAATATTTTAAAACGTAGAACCTTGATGGTAAGCAGGTTATTATAAGCAATGTAATTCTCAGAATCATCATAAATAAAATAAGGCAAATAAAGAATCTCTGTTAATGCATTATTTAGAGACAGCTTAAATCAGTCAACACAGAACTTTGTCTTGGTTCTGAAATAAATAAAGGCTACAGATTGTCAGGTTCTCTCTGCCTCTAATCTCCTCAACTGTTTATACTATTTAAATATACAGAACTGCAGTGAGATGAATTTAACTTGATGAGCTGAAATTCTGAACATGATCCTTTTATTAATTTCAGTCACTGGCGTTTTTTTATTCTGTCACAATGGTGCAATAGGAATGTAAAGAACTGGAAGGAAGTTGTGAAAAGATAAATGTTCAAGATTAAAATTTTATTTATTTTAGCACATTAATTTTAAAACATGTATTTTCTTTATTTGTGCTTCCAGCCTCTCAGATTGCTTTGACTGTAACAGTGGATGTTTATCAGGGGGAACCATCTGTTGTTCTGCCCTGCCAGTACAACCAAGTACTAGAGGAGATTGTTACAGTGAAATGGAGCGGATTGGGTCTTAATCCCAATTTTTAATTGCATTGCATTTAATATTGTAGTTTTAATGCAAATTACAAAAAAAAAAAAAAAAAAAAAAAAAACAGTCACTGTCCACAAAGGTAATGTATGCTTTATTTGAAGCAGAATTGTGCAAGAAAGGTAACTTAATGAAAAAGTATTTAAAGTGTTTCAGTGAACAAAAATTTACACTTCAAATGTTGACCTTTTATTACCTTTCTGTATATGAATTTGATTTAGATTTTTTTAAGTGTTCCTGAAACAAATTTAATGTCAATTAAAATGATATTAATAATTTTACGAACTATATAATATAAATCCTGCTTTTGTTTTTTGCCATTCAATACTGTACTGCATATCAAGGTACTTTAATGTAGGAGACGAACAACAAACAATAACTTCACTCACTGACATTAAGAACATTACTGAAGATTTTCACAATGTTCAAAGACAATTACATTCTAATTTTTAAAGGAGACTCTGGGACTTGTTAACATATTTATCAAACTATCACATTTTCAGACAAAAACAAAACTGCACCATGTCTAAGATCTGACTGGTCTTTATTTTTCTCTGTAGAAAAGTTTCCAACTTGGGCCAAAGTTCTGCTTGTTCTTCTGGTTCTTCTTCCTGTTTCTGGAGGCCTTTTATTTCATTTCCGACATTATTTAATGTGCTGCTTAAATAATTAGAGCTTTACAAAACTGATAATTGATTAATAAACCATGTAACCGTTTTGAGGTGGTTTATTGTTCATGTCTTATATTTATACAGTTGCACTTTAATTAGAACATGTATGTGATATTTTTTGGAATAACCATAGTTTTCTTGTGTGTTTAATGAGTATGTAATCATTATACATTATTTGAGAAAAATAAAAATACAAATAAAAAGCAAATACTTTCATAATTATCCAATGCGGAACAAGTGAGGCGACCTCGAATGGATATCATAATCAAATTCAAACTATTTTTTTGTTTTAGTCTGAGGAAATGTTTAAATGAATCATTTAAAAAATCCCTAAGTAAGGATTTGGCGTTTGTAAATATAGGAAGATGAGGCTGTTTGCTGCGTTTGTGTTCCTCCTGTACGGTAAGTTGTTTTTTTTTTTTTTTTTGCTCCATGCTCATAAATTTATTTAGCCAATCTTTTTTTTTCTTTCTTCATAGTCAGTGAACTATTTTTCATATACATGCTCAGGAATACTTAGAAATGTATATATTTTTTAAAGCAGAAGAATCCATGTCTACTTCTCCAAGTTTATTGTAAGATGTGTCATTCCTAAATAAGTATAAATAAAATATAAAAAATAACGAGTATCTTGATAATAACTACGTCATGCGGAGACGTTGTAGGATTGTGTCCGAAAACGGTTGAACAGCACATCGTATTGAAGTAAAACCTAAATCTCTGCACATAACTTTCGGCATAGAACCGTGGATGTTTTTTAACACTATTTCTCAGTTTTCGGGACTCAACTCCTCGAGTTTTTCCAAAGCTTTGCTCCACCACCACGGTGAGGTTTTATGTTTATGGAATGGTATGCATTCTGTAATTCATTGTCGAAGCGAGGGCGTTTGTAAAAACTAGACTTCACGAACTTTGACGCCTTCCTCGAGAAGGCTGTGTCACTTCTGCCTGGCAACAGCTTAGTAATGACAGCACTCCCGTTAGGGACCGTTAATAAATTTCAAACACAGAGCGAAAACTAAAATAAAAATCGATACCTACCAGGTAATGTGACCAAGTGACTCCAAATCAAAGAGTTCTGTTGATATGCTAAGCCCGTTAGACAAATCAATATTTAACATTTTATAGTGTTTAATAAAATGTTAATATGTTCATAAAAAAATTATTTTTATCTTCACAGGCTTCAAGGTATTGTGATATAGAAACTACAAAACAATGGCTAATTTATTTAAACTAAGGAGACACAACAGTTTATTTGTGAGCTTTTAGTTGATGTCCTATTTGTTATTAATATATTATTGACAAACTATGGGTTTTTCAAGTAACATGAATCAAAGACTTCAATTCAATGCTGAGTTGTGTTTTACAAACAATATGCCTTTACTACATTTTGCTGCACAAAAACCTCAATTTGTCATGATTTGGTGGTGAGGCAGAGGCAGCAAACTCTGGTAGAGATGAATAAGATGGTTTAATGAAAATCAAAAACCAAAGACCAGGCAGCTCCAAGGAACACAGGGCAAATGCTCACAACTGGTGACAACAGGCAAACGGTACAAACACAACAAGGACCCAAGGAACAAAGAACACAGGTGGGGTTAAATACACAGAGGGTAATCAAGGAGACAAGAAACACCTGGGAACAATCAAGGGGAGACAGGACAACACAGAAACTCAAAATAAACACAGAAAAGGAACAGATCCTGACACCATTTGCATTTCAAACATACACTCTAAACATCCCACATCATTCAACACAGTACTAGCACTTTATTTGCATAATAAACATCCCAAATTGTCTTTTCTTGCAGTTTCAAATAATGTCTTATATCAAGGGTGTAACTTTGTGTTGCAAGTTGGTGGGGACGAGGGAGAGGTGTGTGTGGGTGTGGGTGTATGGGTGTGTGTGTGTGTGTGTGTGTGTGTGTGTGCGTGCGCGTGTGTGCGTGTGTGTGGAGAGAGGGGATGGGTGCTGCTGCAACCACAGTTACTGGAAGGCCTTTTCTTTTATTAGTGCAAAGAATAATGCCAAAGCTTAAATGAGAATGCCATACAGTCTTGTCATCATATTAGGTCTGCAAAATGTACAAATATTTTTTCATACAGTTTTATTCACCCAGGTGTTTACATGTGTACTGGACCAACTCTTCTCAAATCATACATGGACAATCACAACATTTAGTTTAATCAAAATATAGCAAATGTGCCAGTATACATTGTTATATGTTTTTACATTACATCATACCACGAGTAATGTAAACCCATGAATACAAGAGTTTATATACGACTCCATACAACTCTTGTTGTATATAATGTTGTACCAAAATTAGGTATTTTGATTCAGTAGGTGACATGACCTGAAATATGTTGAACAAAACGTTTTATGTAAAAATATCAAGATGAAATGGGAGATCAAGTAAAATCTCATAATAACTGGTGCCTCATTTGGCATTGTATTAAGAAAATAATTCCAGCATTGTACAGTATGTCCAATCTAAAATTTGACTCTGGTACGTTAAGGCTCAGTTTATCTTTCTTACACTGTTGTTTACTTTGTTGTTTCTCACATTTCTGGAGGTCTTGCTGCAATGTTAGTTGTGCGGTGCAGCAAACTCTTTGAATTTGGTGTAATGTTTACATTTTTTTAGCAGAATTACACTGGAAGGCAATTAATGAAACAAATTACTAACCAATAAATCTATTCTAAATACTTAAAATTCTACTTATAAATTAACCAAAAAATAAACAAACAAAATAAACCAAATACTATAAATTCTGAGATTTAACTGAAGTCAGAGAAATAGCTCTTACAAGCACACTATTGTAAATGTTGAGAAGAATGTCCGACGTTTCCATCATTTGGCTACATCAATCATAACAGTTGTCTTCTGCTGTTAATCAAATTAATCTGAGATTCAGACTCTCTGTGGTGTTTCCTTCGTGAAACTGCTTGAATACATTGGAAAGGAAGAGAACTTTGAGGCATTAATATTATAGTATAATATTAAATGGCCAAAAGATGCATATTTGACTGAAATTTATTTATACTCTGATTTAAAACCTTTGTGTTTGTCATTTCAGCCTCTCGAGAATCTTTTACAATAAAAGTGGAGGTTCAAGAGGGTGCAGAATCTGTTGTGTTGCCCTGCCAGTACAATCAAGTCTTGGAAGAGGTTGTTACAGTGAAATGGAGCCGCCGTGATCTTAATCCCAGTATCGTCCATCAAAGGCGAGAAGGAGACGACCTGCAATTACAAAACCAGCTTTTCAGTGGAAGAACATCAATGAGATCTGATGCTCTAGACTCTGGTGACTTCAGCCTTACACTGAGAGACTTTCAACCTTCTGACATTGGCAACTACATCTGCAGCATGATTGATGAACATGAAGAAAAAACACTATCAGAAGTTGAACTGCAGCTAAAAGGTCAGCTACCTGAATGCCGGATAGTATCCTGCATGTCTTTCATATGTGTTTATACATATTACTCTCTCCTTTTTTGATACATTTTATAGTTAATTTTAAGCATGAATTTTGAAGGAATGCAACAAACAATGTCCAGGCCTGGAGATTTTATTATCACTATGATCACATTTCTTTTTTTTATTATTAACAATTTTTATTGAGAAGGCACATTACAATACAATTATATAATTGCGCCGAATACATTCACATTGTTACATGCTTCCTCTATTTTCTAAGTTTAAACAAGAGAGAAAGAACGAAAGAAAAGAGAGAAAAAAAAAATAAAAATGGGAGCGGCGGGGCAACCCGAGTTCCGACCAATAATGGACATATCAAGTTAGAGCATAGATCTGAATGACAGCAAGGTTTACGAAAAATCAGACACAACAGGTGATCACATTTCAAAGGGTCTACATACATTAAGCAGATTTTCTGTCCTCTCTGCCTGTAGCCTCCTGAACAATATGGTTTTAATCACCAATAAAGATTTGTAGAGAGACAAACCTAACCAATCTATTTGTAGAAATAATATATTTAATCCTTTTTTTTTTCTTATTCATTCATGACACTGTTTAATTAAGTAGGAATGCAGGGAACTTTAAGGCAGTAATATTATGCTAATAATATAGGATTAAATCGTCCAAAGATTACATGTAAGGTAACTGCAAGTTATCTATTTTTAAGACATTTAAAGCATGTATTTTTCTTTTCCTTCCAGCCTCTCAGGATTCATTGATTAAAAAAGTGGAGGTTCAATGGGCTCAGTCTGTCGTTCTGCCCTGTCAGTACGACCAACCATTAGAAGAAATGGTTACAGTGAAATGGAGCCGCTTGGATCTCAATCTCAGTACTGTCCATCAACGGAGAGAAGGAGACGACCTGGAATCACAAAATCAGCTTTTCAAAGGACGAACATCAATGAGAGCTGATGCTTTTGACTCTGGTGACTTTAGCCTCACTCTGAGTGAACTCCAACTTTCTGACAGTGGAAACTACATCTGCAGCATCATTGACGACGAAGAAAAAGAATTAATACTGTCAGAAGTTCAGTTACATGTCAAAGGTCAGTGGTTTTGCTCAAGAAAAGCATATGGCATCCTGATTGCATTCTGACTGCTTTGATACATTTTATTAAATATAAAATAGACACATTAACAATTATGGAATCAAAACTTCTCTTTGAATCACTTCTAATCATTTTGATTTTCAGGAGTGTGTGAACGTATGTGTGTGTTTAGTAGGTATATGTGCAAATATGTCACCTGGAGGTGCAAAATTGACACACTATCCTGTTGAGGTAGAAATCCTGTTACACTCTGTGCCTAGTAACTGCATTGGACTCTATCAATGCCAGACACTCTGAATACAGCAGTGCTCCTCAACCTGGAGCCCTATTTGTCTTTAAGATGTTAAAATTCATATAGAGAATGAAGAATCACTGCAATGAAGCAATTTGAATGGTAAACTGAACACAACTATCTTGCTGTGTGGCTTTAATTGAATAGAATGTATGTAACTGACTTTGATATTCACTGTTGTTTCACCGTTGTGCATGTGCAGATCCTCTGTATGTCTGTTGCCATATATATTCTTACTTCTGAGTTTTTCTGAAATGGTCCGTTTTCCACAAAAAAAATATTTAAAATTATCGAAAAAACACAGATCATGAGGAATAAAAAAGTATATTGCTTGGCAGATAATCTATCATCTTGTTCAGAGATGTTAACAGGCGTATCATTTCCAGTTATCTTTTGACTCAATCAATCAAATTTTATTTGCATAGCACCTTTCAGTCATAAAACACACAGTCAACAACATTACATTTTGCACATCAGATTATTGATCAATGTTTCATGATTATGTTTCAAAAGCAGCTCTTAACAGCTGAGTTTTTAATCCACATTTAAAGGAAGTCAGTGTTTCAACTGTTTTACAGTTTTCTGGAAGTTTGTTCCAGATTTGTGGTGCATAGATGCTGAATGCTGCTTCTCCATGTTTGGTTCTGGTTCTGGGGATGCAGAGCAGACCAGAACATGAAGACTTGAGGTGTCTGGAAGGTTGATACAACAACATCAGATCTTTAATGTATTGTGGTACTAAACCATTCAGTGATTTATAAACTAACAACAGTATTTTAAAATTTATTCTCTGAGCTACAGGGAGCCAGTGTAGGGACTATAAAACTGGTGTTATGTGCTCTATCTTCCTGGTTTTAGTGAGAACGCGAGCAGCAGCATTCTGGATCAGCTGCATTTGACATGTGAAGATAATCGATACGACTGAAGATAAATGCATGGATGAGTTTCTCTAGATCTGGCTGAGACATTAGTTCTTTAATCCTGGAAATGTTCTTCAGGTGATAGAAGGCCAACTTTGTAACTGTCTTTATGTGGCTCTGGAGGTTAAGGTCAGGGTCCATCACTACTCCCAGGTTTTGGGCCTGATCGCTGATTTTTAGTTGTAATAACTGAAACTGTTCATTGACTCTAGATCGTTCCTCTTTAGGTCCAAAAATAATAACTTCAGTTTTGTTTCTGTTTAGCTGGAAAAAGTCACATGCGATACCCAGTATGTGACTTCTGTCCACTTTGATGAGAAGTTACCTATTGACACAAAGAAATTCCTGTTCTTTATGTAAGATTCAAACCAGCTGAGCACTGGACCGGAGAGTCCAGTCCAACTCTTGATTCAGTAAAATGTCATGATTGGCAGTGTCAAAAGCTGGAACATGGAACTATATGTGAACAGTCCAAAAAGTAAAAATAATACATTTTTGGGAATATGGAGAGTGCTTTCATATCTGCATATATTTTAGACATGAAAGGCTCTGTGTGTTGGTGTAAATTAATGTTTGCGTTTATGTACTAACATTTACTGAATTTGGCTGAGTTCTTTGTACATTTTAGGATTAATATGCTGTTTCTTGTAATGAACAAGAAAATATCTGACCTTATATTAATGAGACTTTTAATCTGACTTTTCTGTATTGGATGGTTGTGAATCAAAGGTGTATAAACTTGATTTTAATTTTTAAAATGCAGCTATTTTGACACAATGTGGTTCTCTAATTAAGTAAATTCTAAATATATGGGGGTTTTTTTCCAGCTAAGTCATTTTAAGGTACTTCATAAAGGAGACATACAAAAACAGCTCTCCAAAGCACAAAGGTTTTGCTCATTTACATTAAAAACACTACTAACAATTTCCCAATGTTCAAAGATTATTCTAATTTTGAACAGTACTATAGAGACAATTTTGCAAAATATCAGACTTCTCAGAAAAATGTGAGTGGATGTTCTGGCCAAGCATGTGTAAAATCTAACTAATATCTTTTCTCCATAGAAATTCCAACTTGGCTCACAGTTCTCCTGGTTCTACTGGGTTTACTGGTTTTTGCTGGGTGTTTTGGCTGCCCTTTATATTGTTGCCGACATAAACTTGGATCAGGTAAGTCTATTTTATAACCACATCTATTTCTAACATGTTGGGGGTTTTGTGAGTTTAACTTTGAAAGCTGGACAATTACAGACAACGAGCTACTAGCTGATGCAGAAAAGTTTACCATGGTTTCATAGGCATCAATGCTGACTATGAATGTTATATGGGTTAGATTTCTGACATGCTGAGTATTTAATGCAATGGTCAGAAACTGAAACCACATTAACCCCAATATACTTTTATGGGTGAATGAGAACAATTTACAGTTTTATAATGGATAGTACTGCTGTATACCACCAACCCTTCCATTCATCTTTCTTGTGTTGTGAAGATAAAAGAAACTATAGCATCCCTCCTTCAATCAACATTTTTCTGATTCATGTGGCATCTTGCAAAAATATTCACAGCCCTTTTAACATTTCATATTTTTCTACTTTATAAACATGAAGTTTTTAATAGTGTTAAATACACCTCAGAGATGTACTCTCAGAAAGTTGGTGTTGCTCATTCTCAATACACCAACACCAACAGGAGATCAGTGGACGGTGCTGGTGGCAGCTCTCTAGTCTAGACAGTTCTGTTATTAGCCATTTGGATGCACAAAGCGTAAATGCTTTGTGCTGTATTCCTCTTGTATTTATAATTTTACATGATTTTCTTTGGTTCAGAGTACTTTAGTATTGCTTCAGTAGCTCATGTAAAATGGTGCTTTGCTGCATTTCTTTTGTTGCCGGCTGTAAAATAATTGTGAAGCTTTTCTTGTTTCTTTCCCTCTTTATGGCTTTATTGTGTCACAAACTTAAGTGCACAGTTAAGAAGTGCTCTTTAATATCACAGTTACAATCTGGGTTACAGTGAGACTAATCTGAGTGCATATAACTATGTAAAGAAACAATAAATTGAAACTTGCGTGTTTAGATCTCACATACACTTGTATGTATGAGATGCTCCTGCTCTGAGAGCTCTTGGTTTTGGCCAAATTTGAGGAATAAGGCATAATGGAACAGACCACTGGGAGGGTGGGATCCACAGAGAGACTCCAAGTAGGCCCACACAGGAGATTCAACTTTTCCTCAAGTAAAAATTATACTTTTGTATTGAGTCTATTTTATGTTGTTATTACTAATATGATTACTATAATGAGGATTTTTTTGCAAGCCAGATTGTTACTATCCCTGTGTACAGTGTGTCATGCACACACTGCGTGAAGCTACAGCATAATCTCTGAAAGTTGACAATAATCTTGTCTTCTCTACATTAAAGGAGATTTTTGTCTCTGCACCACATGGCCAATTGGCTCATCTCATCCCTGTAATTTGATCCATCAAGGACATATAGGTCTTTAGTGTGCAGGGCTAAGTGAAGGTGGTGGAGATCCACAGTGGACTAGTTAGCTCAGTATGAAGACCAGTATTGTCATGATCTGCTTCTCTACAGCCAGTTTTGCTTGTTTACCCTTGGTTTCTGAGACTTTCCTTGATTGCCATCAGCTGTTTTCTATTCTTCTTCTTCTTCTTTGTGATTTTTATTGCCGGGTGGCATCTAACGTTAAGATGTATTATCGCCATCTACTGTGCTGGAGTGTGGACCAGAATATATCCTTTTAATCTAAATTCGTACATATAATCATGTTACCTTCAAAAATTTAATAACTGCTTTATTTATTTTATGTTTAATTAAAACCTTATTAAGTTTTAATGTCTATATCAAATTTCCTAATTTCTTGTTTTAGCTTTTCTCTCTACTTACTGTATATCAAATGTAAAGTTTTATTTAATCCAGTATGTCCAAGGCGCAATCTTGTCATTACTACTTGCTCTTTTCGATTTTCTCCTATTATTTCCATATTCCCTACTTTCTTTTTGTATATGAAATAAATGACGACCTTTAGTACCTTCTTCCCACAATTGTTGCAATAAAATGGCTCTATGCCTGTAAAATACATATTATTGATTATTGACTCTTTAATATTATTTAAGGAACGATTCCTTAAATAATTGGTTTGGAATTGGATCTAACGTACAAGTTCCAGGTTTAAATTAAGTTAATATTTGATTAACTTAGCAAGTATAGGTTCTACAGATGCCTCTAATGATGCCTCCTTTACTGAGTGTTTTGAGAGGATGCCAGTAAATGTACTTTTAATATATTACTTTTTTATTTATACATAATAAAAAGTACGTATTCAAGAACGTATTCAACTCACACCACAGAGATCATTCATTTCATTACCAAGCTGCTGACACTAAAAGCTGCTAAGCGCCCTCACAATCTCCTATCTGCATATGTAACATCTGATATTAACAAAGACCAGACACTAATCCCATTGATGTACTTTCTATTCTCAGAAGGTCTGGCATCCGTATGAAAAATGTACTGTAAGATCCCTGTGCTGAGAACAGGAACATTATAACTAACAATATAAAGAAATGCGTCTTAAGCCTTGTCAAAAGCACTTCCCACAGTTAAAACATCAGCCAATAAGTCACTTAAACTGGCTTTATTAACCACTACATCTTTCTTTCTTTTTTTTTTCAAAAAAGCTGAAAGGAAGTGGCAAAAGTCTGATCTTCAGGTCCAGTATGACATCTGTGAAGAAAGACGTCTAAAAATCAGAATGTTGTGTGAAGTGCATTATTACTTGCCAGTCATCTCAGAAAGTGAAAAGATAATTTCACACAGAGTAAAATATTTCAAGCTATTATTTTAAAGATTTTTTTAGAATGGTTTGCAGGTAACAAAAACAAAAAATTCAGTTTCTCAGAAAATATTAATATCACCATAGATCACATCGTGTTGGTTAACAGCTAGGAGGATTAGCAGTTTTATGCCAACTTATAACTCCAATTCAGATTGGCCAAACTGCACAAAACAACTAAAATATTTATTTCCTTTTCTGTGACTTTTTAATATGTACTTTTCCAGACATGAGTGGCTCAGAAAATATCTGTGTGTTTTGGTGTGTGGTTTATGCATTTTAAACTTTATTTACATTTTCTTTAATTGTTTGATGCAGAAGAGGAATTCCCATGCTATGTATCCAATAGACAATAAGGAATCTGATTTAACCTAATGTACAGAAATGTAATCATATTTTGTAAATTTGTTGTTGATGTGATATAAACAAAAATAATGCATGAACAACATTCAACTTTGTTAATGAACTTAAAGTTTTTTTTGTTGTTTTTTACATAAGCACTCAGATATGTTAAGGTAATTATACACTTAAACCTTTCAGAAAAATATGGACATGTGTGTCTAAGATATAATTGGTTTTTATGTTTTTTCATAAAGTTTCAGCTCGGACCAAAATTCTCCTGGGGGTTCTGGTTGTGCTGGTTGTTCTTTCTGTTTCTGGGGGCCTTTTATTTCATTTTCAACACAAGTTTAAATCAGGTAAGTCTTTTTTATAATATATCATTGCTAGTTTAGTGAAATTTACCCAAATTATTTCTATTTGCTTAAACTTGGTGAGGACAAATTTTAGAGATTTCTTTGTAACTTTACTTCGAACTTTATTTCTTTGATACTGGCCAAATATATGTAAATTATTGTCTTTTATGTTAATATATAAATTAATTTAAGGGAAACTAAGTGTGCTAAATGTTTTCAAAGTTAGCAAAAGTGCTAAACAAAACATTAACCCCACTAATAGTCGAAGTGTGCCCATAACTGGTTGTACTTCCTGAGTAATTCTGCTGGGCTTTTCAGAAAACAGTGTGTATATGTGAGGACCATTTCAGGGTCCAAGATAGAGTCGTTCCTAGAAAAATAAGTTGATAGTCTTGTGCAGGAGATTTAAAATGGAAACTGTTGGGAATAAGTAATTCTGTGTTTTCCTCTATCTCTTTTAGCTAATTGCATGCTTGTATATACACATAAATGCACATGTGCACAAAGTTAAGTTTAAAGGAAATTACACACTAGGGAATGACTTCTTTAGAAAATTGCTTAGATGGAGGCCCACAAAAGGAATCAGAAGCTGTTGTTGGGGTCCATTTTGCTGTGTCAGCCCATGAGGAAAACATGACAACAGACCAGCATGTCGGTCCATTGTCATGTTGGATCAGCATGACACGCTGAGACCCCAAAGGCCAAAACTTACAAACTCTCACTGTTTTTTAATACATTCCAAATGCATAAAAAGTACTAATATGGACCTTCCATAAAGTTTCATAAATCAAAGAAAGGCTTCACAAATCACAGATTTGTTTATATGTATTCTGATATTAGTTCAGAATAATCTAGTCCAAATTTTAAATGTCTGTGTTTGTAGTTTTTAACCCCTTAACCATCGTCCCCTAAATCACTAAAAACAGCTGACAAGGTATACCCAAATTAAAGCAGCTGCTGTTCTTGAACAATTTTGATTGCATGCAAAAGCTTGGTCTCTTTATGAAGATGACAAGTTAAATTTTCTATTTTTGCAGTCAAAAATACTTTAACTGTTAGTAGTTTGTAGCTATTATGTTTGTAACACAAAAGAAATTGAAAATTTTTGCTTCACCCAGATTTTTCATTTTTATTTCTTGTAAATGCACATTGAGTGTTGATGGACTGTATTTATTAATGTATGGACTGGAAAATACAATAAATCTGTAGAATAAAGTATTCTGGACGTGGATTTCAAGACTGATCAAAATAGCACAAAAAATAAATGTCATTTTGACATGATTATTTTTGGGGATGTACAGATGTTGTCTAAGTTGGATTTGGATTGGATTGGACCATTTGGAGTCTCCAAATGCCACAAATCTTTCATTCTAATCTCTTTAATTTTAATTATATTCTTATAATTATATTTCTTTACCATTTAACAATAATTTTGAAGGTACTTCATGGAGACTTACAAACCCCAAAAGATGAGTTTTTACTCATTGATATTAAGAACATAAATTCTAGAGAATTTAACAATGTTCAAAAACAATGTTATTCTAATTTTTATAGGAAATTGACTTTTACAAAATATAAGAGATCTCTTCTGGACATAAGTCTCAAAGCTCAAATTGATCTTTGTCTTTTTTTCATAGAAATTCCAGCTTGGGCCATACTTGTCATGTTTCTCTTGTTTTTTTTCACTGTTGATGTGGGTTTTGTACCTTACTTTCGACAAAAGTACAATTCAGGTAAGTACCTTTTACAGCTGTATTAATGGTAATGTAGGGGCAAAAATACCACTAAGGTTTTGGGGTAATAAACAGGAAAATTTCAGAGAATAATTCCTGGAGAGGACATGAAAAAAGAAGCTCTCTCTTTTTCTTGCTTCTTTCTCGACTTGCCCTGTAGGACTGAACCCCCACAATGTTAAATACAGTTAATATAAGTAATAATTGTAGCTGTTGCATTGTTATGTACTACTGCATAATCTACCTGTTTGCATATTTTTTATATTCAACCAGCAATGTCCACAAAGGTTTTTACATTAATTGTATTGCTTAAAGATACAAGAAACAGATCAAAACAATGTGATGTTTGCATTATATGTGTATAGCCATAGCTAATTTACAACAAGAAAGGTCTTTTGACACCTTTTGATACCAGGTCCTTTGATACCTTCATTTCACATTTTTCTTTAGACATAACTTTGAATATAACTGTGATGGCCTAATAATGCCACTGCCATGAAAATAAATATTATTCTGCATAAAATCCAGAACTTTTAACATAATGAAAGATCTTTTTCGTAGTGAGTGTGTATTTATGACTGAAATACATCATTTTATGCCAGCATAAAGGCCTTCTATTTAACTGACCTTTTTCTTTTTCCATAGAAACATCAACTTGTTGCAAAAGCTGCCTGGTTCTTTGGGCTCTGCTGTTACTGGTGTGTCCTACTGTTCTTGTGAGCCTTTTATTTCATTTCCGACATTCTATATCAGGTAAGTGCTCCTTTATAACAGTATCAAAGCAAATATCTATTATGCTGATGTTTCAGTTTCTGAATGTAAGACACTGAACCCACATTATGATGGGAAGTGGTCCATTTGGAGCAGACCAGAGGAGCTGCTCTAACTGGACCACTTCCCATCATAATGCATAATGCCAGATTTCTACTTTGCATGGAAACTGGTGGAACAATGGGGACAATAAAAAAAACACTGTTACTCTGACCTTAGGTATCACTGTGAGAGACATGATCTATAAAAATCTAGAACTGACAGTTCTCTGCAACAGTGCTCATCAATTTCAAGACTGCACTGTTGTAGTTCATTCATTTTCTTTCTGTGCACCAGAAAGAAAATGTTTACCAGTTTACCAGTTTCAGGACCCGACCACAACTCAGTGTTATTACTTTGAGAAATAATGAGATTTGGTTAAGTATAAAAATAGGCTTTAATGCTGAAAATGATCAAATATTACAAGCCATGCAAGTCAAACAACAGGAACAGAAACAGAGTTACATTCACGTCCAGTACTGACCATCACTCAGCTCACCTTAGGGCTGACACCAAGTGAAGCAGAGATTGTTATTCTTCTCCTCATTCTGTACCCTCCATAAAGGGTAGTGTAATCAGTTTAATTTTGTTTGTGTTTGACTGTTGCCAGTCTTATGTGATATGGTTATGTACGCAGCAGCTGTGTGTGAAAGCAGATAAAATAGGTAGAGGAAAACACAGACAATAACAATTGTGCCAGAGGTTGCACTAGACATTTTTGTTCTCCATCATTTTGACCGAAAGCATTAAAAAAAATTGGTCATGTTCTATTTTTACCTGTCAAATTACAATCATATTAACATATGCGATTTAGCCGCATTTTTGTGCAGTTTAGTTAATATTCACCTAGTTGAACCGTGAATCCAGATCTCATCACACATAAAGGAGATGAACGCATCTTCAGTAACTTTTTCTCCTTGACAAAAACCACTGACTGTGGCCCCAATAACTTATAATAAATTAAATGACTCCACTTATATTACCAGCACTTCAACCGCTGGGATCTGAACACACAGCCTCACAAATTCCTCCTGGTCACATCTGCAGAGAAATCTGCGCTAGTTCATCGGTCAGTTGGATCTGTCTGAACCAAACCTATCAATTGAACTTTTTTTTTACTCTGTGTGGTCCAGGAGTGCGCTTTTATGAGGATTTTTTTGCGTGGTTTCGCTTCCCTGAAACGGACAGATGTTACGTCTGCCACGCTACTGAGCACCGCTCTCCTTCTGGGTGTAGGAGGGTAATGTCTTACAGCTCCATTTGTTGAAACCACAGGATGAGTTAAGTTTAATTCTTCGCAGTGACGGAATGCGCTTCCTAACCCAGACGCTCCAAACCGTCCGGTCCATAACCCTTCAACACGCTGTCAGCTCCCAGTCAGAAAGATGCATTTAGTTCAGTGTCCATGAGAGGGTATCCAGAAATAATTTTTTATTGATTGACTTTAGTTGCCTCTGCGATTAAATCTTTGATTAAAGTCTATAATGTCTGCCCATGTGCACCAATCAGGGGTGTTAATTATAACCTGTCAAATGACCGACGGGCTTCAAATTTTCCGGTCGTTTAAAAAAATAACCGGTCAAATACGGAAAATATTAAGGCGACCTCTGAATTGTACTCACCCATTTCAAATAATTGATCTTTAGTGAAATCAACCAAAATCTCCTCTAAGGGAGAATCAAAAACAAATTTCTGTTCCTTGACAAAACAAATTAAAAATCAATTAAGATGAAGAGCGGATTTGTGTGCACAAACATAAGTAGACTACGGTAACCCGCTAAATTACTTGCCTATCCAAAACTTACCTAGCAACAAGCTGATCCCTATTCTTCACTCTTCTGGAAGGTGAGGTGTTATGCATGTTAAACCAGCAGGTAAGTAAGGTAACCTATGTAGACTCCTGCACCCACAAAGTTTCACAGAAGTGCAAATGGCTTCTGAAAAATATGTACATTTCTATGCACTCGATTCTTGGTTGGGCCTCCTTTTGTATGAATTACTGCATCAATATGCCATAGCACACAAACAATCAGAATGTTGATCTGTGTAGACATAGTGGGAGCCCAGATTGTTTTGATGGCTGTCTTCAGGTCATCTGACCTGTTGGATCTGGTGTCTCACATCTTCCTCTTGACCACCGGTCATAGATCTTCTATGAGGTTAAAGGTCAGGGGAGTTTTCTGGTCAGTCAAGAACAGAAATTATATTGTCATTGAACAGCTGTTGGTTCCTTAGGCAGTGTGGAGAGGAGCCAAGATTTGCTAGAAAATAAAATCAGTATCTCCATACAGATTGTTAGCAGAGGGAGGCTTTAAGTGCTCTAGAATTTCGTAGTAGACGGCTGCACTGACTGTGGACTTGATCAAATCCAGTGGACCAGAACCAACAGATGACATGGCATCTCAAACCATCACTGACTGGAAACTTCACTCTGGACCTCAAGCAACTTAGATTTTGTGCCTTTCCACTTTTCCTCCAGACTCTCACACCTTCATTTCCAACTGAATTGCAGAATTTATTTTCATCTGAAAACAGGACTCTGGACCATTTACACAATAGTTCAGTTCATTTTTTCCTTAACTCAATTAACAAGCCTCTGACATTGTCTCTGGTTCAGGAGTGGGGGATGCAACATTTGTAGCACATGTCTGGTATTCTTCTGTGTCTAGAATTGATTTCATATTGAGTAAAAAGACAATTATGCAAAATAATTTTTTTTCAAAAGATCTTTAGAGATGTTTCCTGGGTATGCATATCTGAAATCTTGTCTTTGTGTTTTTCAATAGAAATCCCATTTCTTTGGATGGGAATTATGACAGTGTGGCTCCTTTTCTTTCAGTCTGGGAAGACTTTATTTCATGTTCAAAAGTACTTGCCATCAGGTAAGTCTCTTTTACCACATATTAATGCTAATGTCTTACATGTTGAGGTTATGATGTTATTTCACATTACGTTCACACTGCGGTCTTAATGCTCAATTCAGATTTTTTTGTGAAACCTGAATTTTTTGTGTGTGGTCGTCCACACTTCCAAATATATATGTCTTGTACGTTACAGTGAACTGCAAATGTCCTAA
Organism: Gambusia affinis; assembly: GCF_019740435.1. Lineage (NCBI taxonomy): Eukaryota > Metazoa > Chordata > Actinopteri > Cyprinodontiformes > Poeciliidae > Gambusia > Gambusia affinis. The sequence goes on from NC_057878.1 coordinate 25,535,426, forward strand.
AAGTGTCCTGTGTATGCAGAAGAGGGTGTAATAATGTCACACATAGAGAACATTTGTTTTCTGATGATTTTGCAGTTGTTGTCTGACCAGAGCCAGCACATTAACAACTTAATCCTCCTTATCATACACCATGGTTGTAGTTTTTCTTCCTGCTTTTGCATATCAGGTCACAGAATAGTGACGTTTGTTGAGTCTGTCAATCAGACTCAGGTCACATTTGAAAAGATCCCATCTGTGTTATTGAGACTGTTATGAAAAGATCCGGTTCACCCTGAGAATGATTGTGACGCCTCCTGATACTGAGACATGGCCTGATACTAAAGAAGCTTCAGAGTTGCTATGTTTTCATAATCATCATTTTGGAATAATAGGTTGGTTATTTAACATAGTTAGTTTTCAATGTTTTTATGGCCACAAAGGAAACTTTTATAATCCTCAATAGGTTTTTGAGTGGATGAGTGTACAAATAATGTGCAAGTCTTTTTCACATTTTGTTTAATTAAAATTACAAAAATAATCCATTTAGAATTTTATATCGCAGCTCAACACAAAGTAATTTGCTACGGTCAAGTGGAAGAAAATTTATATATATATTTTTTTTTTTCCAAAAAAGAAACAGAACCATAAATGATGTTTACAGTTGTAACAAACGTCCACATACACTGAACAAAATACATATTTACATTCTCAATGTCTAAAGTTAAATCAGACCAAAGATTTCTTGTTTTAAGTCAATCAGAGTGACCAAAATTATTTCTATTTGTTAATAGCCACAATAATGAGAGAATCTCTCAGAGATGTCTTTAGTTATTTCTTAAAAATTAAAGGTTTACATACAGAATGATGGTTATCTCTTTAAAGAAAGAGGAAGAACCTGTGATGTCTTTGAAACATGATATGTTAATTGACACATTTGAGTTAATTAGAGTCACACCTGTGGATGTATATTAAGGGCCCCCCTGAAACACACCGCTTTCTTGTTTGACATGACATGAAATTCAAAGTAAATCAGCCAAACATCAGGAACAGAATTGTGCAGTTGCACAAGTCTGGTTCTTCCTTGGTAACAATTTATCAATGCATGAAGGTGCAGCAATGTTCAAACAAGAAAATGCAAGTATTAGCATGATGGGAATCTCCAACCATCATAATGCTCAGGAAGGAGACAGGTTCTGTGTCCCAGAGATGAATGTGCTTTGGTCTAAAATTTGCAGATTGACCCCAGAACAAAAACCAAATGTCTTGTGTATGCAGCTTATGCAGCAGAAGCTTATAAGTGTTGAGAATAGATAATTCTGTGTTTTCCTTCTATTTCTTTTAGCTAGTTGTAAAGCTAAAGCTGAAGGAAATTACATGTTAGGAAACACCCTCAAAGCTAAGTGTTGTGGCCATTTATGCAAAATTTTGTGGGTTGTAATTTCTACCAATTTAGTTTTTTTCTTTGGGTCATTAGTATATTTTTAAGTTAGTGTAGAAACAAGATTGGTAATTAATTTTTATATTTGGAATTGTTTAGATTATGTTGGTAATTGTTAGACCCTCCCATTAATCTGAGTAATTAAGAACACACTGGGCTCTTGGTGCAGGTCTATTGTTTGGTAAAAGTCTGGTGTGTTGACGGGAGGTTTTGTAAATGATTTTTTGACCACTTTTTAGAGCTTTAAACATCAAATTGAGATTATTTTTTTGCTTTCAACTAAGTTGTAAGACACTTTAGTAATTATTTTGTCACTACTTTTGCGAGAAATAAATCACGTATATTTTTGCAAAACAAGCCAATCAGAAGTGCGTGCAAATCAAACCACCTGTTAACACCCACAACCTTTGTTGGAAATTTAGTTTTTTGGAAATAGAAGGCCGTGACACTAAGATTATAAGATATCACACACTAGGGAATGCCCTCTGTACGGCATAGATTAGATAGAGAATAACAAAGAGAATGGAAAATGTTTGTTTGTCATTTTACTTGTTAGCACTTCAAGGTAGCATGTCAGAATGTATCTTGGTATTAAGAAATGGAATTAATAAATTTCAACTCACTGACTCTTCTTCAACCTCATACATCAAAAACTTAGAAGGAGAAAGGATAATTCTTCACATAAGGCATAGTTATTGTCCACAGTGAAACTATTCTGTACCAACATGGGCGCAACGGCAACTCAGTGAGGAAGAAGTTTTTATTCCAAACATAAAAAGCCATAATGCAGTTTGCAAATACACACAGGGACATTTGCAAACTGTTTTGATGAAACTAAAGTAGAACTGTTTGGGCATAATGACCATTGTCATGTTTGGAGGAAAAAGAACTGTGGTGCATTTCATAACATAGATGGCATCATGAGGAAAGAACATTGTTTTAGCATGGCCATCACACAACCTTGATGTCAATCAAATAGAGAATTTGTGGACAAAATCTGAACAGATGTGTGCAGGCAAGGTGGCCACAAACCTGACTCAGATACACCAGTTCTGTCAATCCTAATGGGTCGATTCCTGTAAACTATTATGAGAAGTTTTTGCTAGGAAACCTAACATATTTGTAGCAAGCCACAGGTCTTAAAGGTGACTCTCCCAAATAAAGAAGAGATTCATCAACAATTCTGATAATACAGTGCAACATTTGATATGAACCAATATTTCTGGAAGCTTTTGTAGGGAAACTGTCCAAATTTCAGATGATGTGGTTTTCACTTGATTTGTGCTTTTTGGATCCACATACTTGTGCAAGTCCTCACTCCCTCACATGAACATCATAAAATTTAAGATCAGATACTGTGATTGATGGACCTCTGTATAAGGTAACTAGCTCTTGATTATGAGAAACTAGTTAGGCTACCTCCTCATCGTCACTGCATTAGGTTTTCTTTCTCATTAAAATTTCTGCTATAACAGCTGTTTGTTTGCATGTGGCATATATGTTTGTTTTATGTGGTAGCTCTTAGCTGGTGAGAGAAATAGTAGCCTGTGGTTCCAAAAGGTTCATTTTTGTCATTTCACAAAAGATTTAAAGTAGCATTCAAATGGAAAATGAAATATTTGATTCATTTAGATGTAACTTTTTAGACAAGAAAATTCTGAAATGTTTCAACTTGATTTGGATTGATGTGTGTATGCATATATGTATGTCTGTGTATGTGAGCAAATGACCTGAACACATTTTTCAACAGATTCTGCTCTGTTGAAAAACAAGTTCATCATCATCATCATCATCCTCTCCTTTCTCCAGTCATACAAACATCCCACCTCTGACCCACTGCTTTCCTGTCAAATCTCAGATGTTTCATCTTCCACCTCAGTCATGAACTCTTCTGCTTCCACAAATTTGTCTTCAACCAAATCAGGAGGTGCTGGTACTCCTTTTGCCCCGCCTTCTCACTTTTCTGTATCTAGAAGTCAGAAGAAGCAGTTGGAGAGACTGAATCTGATCAAAGCTGCAGGTTTGGATGGAGTCTGCCGCAAAGTCCTGAAGGCCTGTGTAGAGCAGCTCTATGGGATTCTGTAACATCTTTTCAACATTTGCCTCACAAACAGACCACAGTTTGTGAGACTGAAGGATTGTGTGTCTAACCTGGTGGTCAGTAACACAGGAGCACCACAGGTGACTGTACTCTCACCATTCCTTTTCACAGTCTACACTTTAGACTTCCAGCACAAGTCCGATTTCTGTCATCTACAGAAATACTCCGATGACTCTGCAGTTGTCGGGTGAATCAGAGATGGACAAGCGGCTGAATACAGAGAGCCGCTTTGTGTCACGGTCTGGGAACAATCATCTCGTCCTGAATGTAAACAAAACTAAGTAGATGATTGTTGATTTCAGGAGGAACAGGATTAGATCAAACCCTATTTCCACAATGGGAGAAGAAGTGGAGGTGGTGGAGGAATATAAATACGTCTGTGTTTGATAACAGACTGGACTGGAGACGCAACAAGAGCCTATAGAGCTTATAGATCCTTCCAGATTTGCAGGAAGATGCTACTGATCTTCTATAAGTCTGTTGTTGAGAGCTTCATCTCTTCTGCTGTCATCTGTTGGGGCAGCAGCATCAGAGCCAAAAAGAGCTAAAAAGACTCAACAGCTTGATAAAAAAGGCTGGTTCTGGTTCTGTTCTGGTGACAACGGTGAAACCTCTGGAGATGATCTTGCAAAGAAGGATTTTTCATAGGATCAAGAAAATTAGGGATGATCCTGACCCTCCTCTTCATGAGACTGTCTTGGGAAAACAGAGTGTCTTCAGCCAGAGGCTTCTTCAGATTTGTTGTAACACAGACTGCCATAAGAGATGGCTATTCCTGCCAATAGCCATCATTATCTGTTATAAGTCTTCGAAATAATAAGTTACAAAAACATTTAAATTCCCTCTAAATTATTTTTGAATTTGAATTTTTTTTTTTGCTATTGAACAGTCAGTTCAGGTATTTGATGGAGAAATAGCAGAACCTGAAAAAACAATACTTTCACACAGTCAATGAGAATATTGCTAAAAATTTCACCTTGTTCAAAAAGTATTGTATTCTGATTTTTAAAGGAAACTCTGACATGTGTTAAGTCAAATGTCAAAACTGTTGAACTTTTTAGAAAATATACAAGGTCTGTACTGGCATATATATTTAAGATCTAATTGATCTTTATGGTTTTTCATAGGACGTTCTGCTGGGATGAGAATTTCCCTGATGTTCCTGTTCTTGCTGCCTGTGTTTTTGTTTTTGGTGCTGTTGGTGCTGAGAGTGCTGTCACGGCTGGGTGTTATTTCAGTCCATCCTGATGTATTTTTACGTAAGTCGCTTTTACAATACCATCAATGTGTTAACATATTGATAAATGATAGTTCAAAGAAAAGTTGAAAAACATCCCTATGTCAGACATTAGAATGATTGTGATTTCACAAAGTGAACCATGACCTGATAAGGAGGGGGAGGAGCTTCACAGATTCAAAAACAAATATTGTGAAACAATGTTTTCACACGACAGGAAGACCAATATTAGTAGATACTAGATTTTCTGCCATTTTCAGTATAGCATCTTTGCTTCTGTCAAACTGACCCAGAGCAGCTGTGGCTACAATCTAGTAGTTTACCATCGTCAGTGATAAACTAAAGATTACCACATTCACATCCACAAATGTTTACCACTGAGGATGGGAAGCTACTAGACTGTAACCACAGCTGTCCGTCCATGAATGTCTAAGTAGAAAGGAATGACTAATTCCAATGTAAAGTGTCTCTGAGTGTCCTATTAAAGTTCTGTATAAGTCTGATGTAATTTTCTTTCATTCCATAGAATTTCCAACTTGGGCCAGAATTTTCCTAATTCTGTTGGTTCTGCTGTTTCTTACTATTGAAGTGGGCCTTTTGATTCGTTTTCGACAACAGTTTACATCAAGTAAGTCCCTTTAACAACTGTATCAATGCTAATGTCTTAACGTCCTGATGTTTTTGTTTTTTTTTCCTTAAAGACTGACCATTTCAGAAACCAAACTACTGCCTGGTACATAAAAGTAAAGAAAACTTCTGATTTGCTTTGGTTTCATGGTTGTCAAATCATAATTATGGGTTGGATTTCATCGTTTTTATGGTAATCAATTGAGGCCACATCAACACCAATATACCATTGTGAGTTGTGAGAATGCAAATGCAACCGTTGCAATGCCATTAGGCATTTGCAGATGGAATCCCAGAAGATTTGATCCAAGTTATATAGTATAAAAGACAGTAAAAGACAGTTATCCCTGATGTTGATCAAATGTTTCTAAACTTTTGAATTTGGAGAAAGTTACAAAAAAATGTTAAATGTTCTTGCCAAGTTTTCTGGCATTTGCCAAATAGAAATAGTATTCATAATTTTAAGGAAACTAAAATATAAAACTTTTGGTCTGATTTAACTTCAGACGGTGAGGGGGAAAAAGAAAAAATCCTGTGTGTGTAAATTTTGAGTTTTCAACTGTGCAGATGGTCTATGCACAGTTTCTTTTTCAGGCAGCAATTTGATTTCTGATAAGCACAGCATTGTTTGGTCATATGCCATTCAGGGATATTTGAGATCAATAACTCTTTCACAAGGGTAACTTGACAAAGAAACAAAGCAGCACATATCATAGTGGACAAGACAAATGGATAATAATATAAAAAACATAAAAAGACAGTATATCAGTGCATTCCAGTATTCCTTTCCAGCAGCCACCCAGTCACTGAATAGATGCTTACACCAGATAAATGTGTGGATGTGCCACAACTTTCTCCAACTGAACAGAAACAAAACTGAAGTTATTATCTTAGGACTTAAAGAGAATCAATCTAGAGTCGATGCACAGCTTCAGTTATTACAACTAGAAACTAGAGATCAGGCTGAAATCTGGGAGTAGTAATCTGAAGATTCAGAGCCACATAAAGACAGTTACAAAGTCGGCCTTCTCACACCTGAAGAACATTTCCAGAATTAGAGGACTAATGTCTCAGCCAGATCTAGAGATACTCATCCATGCGTTTATCTTCAGGCGTAAAAATTATTGCAACAGTGTCTTTACAGTTCTGCCTAAAAAAATTAATTGAAACGCTGTAGCTGGTGTTCTGACCAGGAAGATTTCTAGGACTACATAATTTGGAGGCAGAGATGAAGGATAAAAGTCTAGAATTGAGCCTCAATAAACTTGCAAAAACATTGAACATTTTTCATAGCAAATCTCTGTGAGGTTTTTGTGTTTCCACAGATCGACCACGACGTCCAGAGACCGTTCAGTCAGAAGAAACTATAGCTCTAAGGTAGACCCAAAGAGATGGGAAACGGTACCTTGTTGTCGACTGTGGAGGTAAAAGTTACACACATTATTTAAATGTTTAGTGAGAGACGAGTTTTAAAAATATGTTTATTCACAATAAACATGTTGAAGTGATGTTGAGCTTAACGGTGGATCAGCTGGTTTTTCTGCTGCCTAACATCCCTTACAAAAAAATCACGTGAATTACACATTTCCACGTGATTCACACATTTCCACGTGATCACATGAAAATCACATGTTTTTACATGTGATTTTACCACGAAACGTTCCAAAATCACACGTATTCATGTGCTTTCACATGTGATTCACATCATTCACATGTGAAATTTGTGTGAGCCACATGTAATTTTCATGGGATTTTTTTGTAAGGGATTGCTAGAGACGAACTTTAAAACGTTTTGTGTTCAAACACTAAGAGAACCAAAACACATGCAATGATGTGATCTTATTGATTAATGTTTGCTGGATGAGCAATAAGTTTTATTGTGATATTAATTCTTTAATCAGTTTTATTCTCTTCCTGTTAGTCAAAAGATAAACATATCAGCTTCACCGTTCATGAAGTCCTGGAAGGAGGATCCCTGAAGAAGCTGCAAATCTAAAATTTAAGTGGGAGGAAAAACTGTGGAGAAAAACTTCAAACAGTCCCTGATAGAAATCTTCTGTGATGGTGTCTGGGATGAATATGAGGAAAACTTCCCCAATCAGGTTCAGGAGATGATGTATGATTTTACTCATCTCTAACATTTCAATGAAGATGTTCAGATCAGTTGCCTGGGTAACCTGGTCATGTTGGCTGAGAAACAGAAAAAGAAACAGAAAGAGATTGAAACGTGGAAGGAGCTTCCTGGGATGATGGATCCATCAGAATCTTCAGAGATACTGAAAACTTTCTATGATGAGCATCTGCAGGGAATAACTAAGAAACTCAGGAAAAAATTAGACAAAAATCTCAACATTGGTAATATTGTGTTAGTGGGAGGTTTGGCTGAGAGCCAGATTCTACGTCAGCACATCACTGATCAGTTTGGACCTCAGTATAAAGTCCTGTGTCCTCTTAGACCCCAGGAAGCGATCCTGAAAGGAGCCGTGGAGTTGGGGAGAAACCCAAAGTTGGTGGAGTCTTCTATTTATTAAATATCTTCCGGTCTGAATCCACCTTTGCCTCCTCTTCTTTAATTTGGGAAATATATATGTACATAGAGGTTTGTGTTTCAGTGGTCTAACTGGATCACAGCTGAGCTCCAGCACTTAGACAATGTTGCAATTAATTTTTGTTTTGAATAATTCAGAGAATATGTACAGTTGTTTTATTGTTCACAGATTGAATTAACAATAAAAGTAAATTTTGTTCTAAGCTGGTTTTCCTGTCACTTTTCTGTTTTGTGGTTTTGAATCAGAGGCAAAAATGAATCTGAAAAAACAAAACGGATCCTCACTCTACAGTCACTTTTTTCTTTTGATGCTTATTTTTATGTTTTCTTCCATTTGCTTGTAAATTTGCTGCTGAATTTTCCCACTTAAGGACAAATAAAGGAGAATTATTTTATAAATCTGCTCACATGTCCTGCAGGTAACAGCTGAAGTAATTCATTTAGTTACTAGATGGGGGACTTAAACCAGAAAATACGGGTTGGTTTATTTTAAAAAGTACCACATTTAGTGACGTCAGATCTCGGAGGAGCAGCAGGAGGAAGAGAGTGAGGAAGAGGAGGAGTCCTGCTGCTGAATGAACGGCTTGTTGGAGTGAAGAACAGTTTCTGCTCAGAGGACTGAAGTTCTCCTCCTGCTGCTGCATCAGGTCAGACCTGCTCACTAACTTTCACCTTTAGCTGCTTTTTACCTTCAACCTCTGAGGTGGGCGGAGTCAGAGCTTCTTCACCTTCATCTTTAATGTCTTCATGTCTGGAAACAACCTGCAGATTATCTCAGTTTTCCAGGTCAAAGGTCAATCTGATGGACTTTCTGCTGCATGTTCTCCTGATGTTTGGTGATGAAATGATAATTTCCAATTAATCCACAGTTTGAAAATTACGGAAGATGAAATTTTATTTTGAACAAAAATGTTTAAAATGACATTTCTGTTTATTTTAACAGACTTATTAAAATAAAGAGATTTCAGTGTTTATGTACATACATAAAGAATTTGTATGTTTACATGTAAAGTATGTTCATTTCTTTATTCTCAACAGGAAGATGTGGCACCAGAACCAACAATGTATTTGACCTGAAGGTCGTTGTCAAAGCAACCTGGACTTCCTGAACATCTCAGCAGAACCACAGGACGATATTCTTCATGGCTTCACTATCATCTAAAAATCATTTCATTTTTCATCATTAACTTTTTTAACTTTGCTTTTACAATTTCTAGACCATAATAATCAAAATTATAAAAAAGTTCTTGAAATATTTCATTCTGTTTGATGAATCTATATTAGTGTCACTTTCTGAAATAAGAGACAAAAAAATGTTACTTATTCATAAAATGTTCATCTTTTAAGATGTATCTGTATATGGGTTAGGGTCAAAAGTATAAAATAAATACTTTTTTTAAAATCATTGATAATTTTTTTTCCATGCCACCACATATACAGCTGGTTTTGTAATTTTACAGTCATATAATGGACTCTCTAACTTTCATTAGAAAAAATTTTCTCAAGAGTAATAAACAGTATCAACCCTGCAGCATTTCTGCTGTGGACCTTTAAATGTCAGAAAATGTCAAGTTTCTTAACTGTTTATTGTTTTAAAAGCAGAAATCATCTGTAAAAAAGCTTCTGATTAGTAATAAATGCCTGAAATCCTCTAGTTCAGAATTCAGTGTATTTTCTACAGCCTTTCATCAGAGCAACAAAATCACCCAGTTAACAGAATGAGTTTTATATTTTCCTTAGATTTAAATAAATCTTAATCAAACATGATTTCCTATTTTATTATATCCAATATATAATCTTTAAAGAGTTTTTAGTAACAACTTGTAAAGTCTATCAAGTCAGGGTTTGACAATAAGTTGTCATAGTTTGGGAAACATCAGCATGTGTGTGTGTTTGCATGTGGGCGTGTGCAGGCGTGTGTGTGTGTGTGTGTGTGTGTGTGTGTGTGTGTGTGTGTGTGTGTGTGGGCGTGTGTGTGTGCGTGTGTGTGGGTGTGTGTTGGACCTGCTGATCCGGTTTCTTGAATTCTTTTCTTGTTGTATATTGTGTTTCCAGAGAACATGAACCGAAGCAGAAACTCGCCCTATAATAAAGTGATCTTTGTCTCCTAAACTTTAACTGATTTAACTGTAGACAACACTCATCCTGTATGATTTTAGGAAACATGTTTAGTCCCCAAATACTTTAGTCATATTATTCAGTGGCTTTAATGACTTTCAGTGTCCAGTAATTATTTTTTGATCATTTTTCTGTTAGTATTTGCTGGTGTTTGTTTTTTATTTGTTCCTTTATGATCATGTCTGGGTTGTTCATTAATGTTGATAAATTTTTACCCTACAGTTTAATTTGCTTGTGTCATTTTTTTTTTTACATATTTGGTGTGTCTTCTGTTCTCTATGAATTCTGTTTAGATTCTGTTTTCTTTAGGTTTTTAGATCTTTTGTATTTCCAGATCTCTCTGTGTTTGTTAGTTTCCTTCTATCAGTTTTTCAGTTCTCTGCTGTTCTGCGTCTCTCTGATTAGACTCATCTGGTTTCCATGTCTCTCTTTCAGTATTTCAGCTCCTTGGTCTCCATTGTTCAGTTCTGGTTTCTTTCATTGCGGTCGTCTCAGTTTCATGTCCTGACATTATTATGTCCAGTTTAGTTCTGGTCCTCCTACAAATCTCACTATATGAATCTATCATTTATTTCAGTTTGAAATAAATCATCCTGTAGTGGCCAGTTAGACTGTTACCTGTCCTATTATCATTTAGTTAAATGTTTAAACAGTTTATTTCTAGACTATTATTTCTGAATATTTTATGAGATTCGACTCTAGACTAAAACTCAGCAGTGACTTGAGATCATGTCACTGTTGTTCATAAAGAACAAAGACAAATGTTTTGGTAAATATCCGTGTTCTTTTTCCCACATAGGATGAAAAGTATATCTGGATACCAGTAGTAAAGAAAATAAATTCAGATCAAATCAGTCAGTCTATACAGCACCAACGTCTGTGTTACAGATACCAGTTGATGTCACCATCATTTAATTTGACATTCTTGTCCAGACTTGGTTTGTTAACGTTCCACCAGCTGCTCCGATCCAACCTGGAACAATGAAAACTGGATTTTCTGGTTGACCGTAGACTAACAGCAGTGAATTTTCTGTTTGTTTTCAGTTTGTCATCAGAAACTGTTTCAGAGAGTTATGAAGAAATTATTTTGATGTTCATGAATATAGGAAGATGGAGCTGTTTGCTGTGGTGTTGTTCCTACTTTACGGTAAGATCTTCCTCACTATATTTAAGTTTATTCAGCTGATGTGCGTTTTCTTTTTTCACAGTCAGTAAAGTAGCTACCAGGTACTTTTAAGCACACAGCAATATTTTAAAACGTAGAACCTTGATGGTAATCAGGTTATTATAAGCAATGTAATTCTCAGAATCATCATAAATAAAATAAGGCAAATAAAGAATCTCTGTTAATGCATTATTTAGAGACAGCTTAAATCAGTCAACACAGAACTTTGTCTTGGTTCTGAAATAAATAAAGGCTACAGATTGTCAGGTTCTCTCTGCCTCTAATCTCCTCAACTATTTATTCTATTTAAATATACAGAACTGCAGTGAGATGAATTTAACTTGATGAGCTGAAATTCTGAACATGATCCTTTTATTAATTTCAGTCACTGGCGTTTTTTTATTCTGTCACAATGGTGCAATAGGAATGTAAAGAACTGGAAGGAAGTTGTGATTCTTAAGTAATTAAATGCTCAAAAGATAAATGTTTAAGATTAAAATTTTATTTATTTTAGCACATTAATTTTAAAACATGTATTTTCTTTATTTGTGCTTCCAGCCTCTCAGATTGCTTTGACTGTAACAGTGGATGTTTATCAGGGGGAACCATCTGTTGTTCTGTCCTGCCAGTACAACCAAGTACTAGAGGAGATTGTTACAGTGAAATGGAGCCGATTGGGTCTTAATCCCAACATTGTCCACCAACGGCGAGAAGGAGACGACCTGCGTGGACAAAATGAGCTTTTCAAAGGACGAACATCAATGAGACCTGATGCTCTAAACTCTGGTGATTTCAGCCTCACTCTGAGTGAACCTCAGGTTTCTGACAGTGGGATCTACATCTGCAGCCTCAAACATGAAACAGAAGAAATACTGCTGTCAGATGTTCAGCTGAATGTCAAAGGTCAGCAACACACTGACATACATATTGCTGAAAGTATTGGGCCATGACCCCAACTATTGATTTCAGGTTTTATGTTACATAGAGAACATCTTCACTCTTTCCCGGGACTCTAAACCAACTTTTAGCACTTGGTGCACATAACTTTTCTGTCTTGGGTCCACGCAAATTTTTAATTGCATTGCATTTAATATTGTAGTTTTAATACAAATTTAAAAAAAAAAAACAGTCACTGTCCACAAAGGTAATGTATGCTTTATTTGGAGCAGAATTGTACAAGAAAGGTAACTTAATGAAAAAGTATTTAAAGTGTTTCAGTGAACAAAAATTTACACTTCAAATGCTGACCTTTTATTACCTTTCTGTATATGAATTTGATTTAGATTTTTTTAAGTGTTCCTGAAACAAATTTAATGTCAATTAAAATTATATTAATAATTTTACGAACTATATAATATAAATCCTGCTTTTGTTTTTTGCCATTCAATACTGCATATCAAGGTACTTTAATGTAGGAGACGAACAACAAACAATGACTTCACTCACTGACATTAAGAACATTACTGAAGATTTTCACAATGTTCAAAGACAATTACATTCTACTTTTTAAAGGAGACTCTGGGACTTGTTAACATATTTATCAAACTATCACATTTTCAGACAAAAACAAAACTGCACCATGTCTAAGATCTGACTGGTCTTTATTTTTCTCTGTAGAAACGTTTCCAACTTGGGCCAAAGTTCTGCTGGTTCTTCTGGTTCTTCTTGCCGTTTCTGGAGGCCTTTTATTTCATTTCCGACATTATTTGATGTCAGGTAAGTTTATTTTAAAACAGAATCATTACCAATGTTTTTAGTTTTCCTCAGACAGATTGTGACCCTTTCAGAAAACAAACCATGAGCTGATATAGAAAAGTGAAAGATGAAGATAGTTCAGAATTGAAATGCTTTGCTGGGAATTTTTATAAAATTATGGTTTGGAGCAGAAAAGAATTCACAACCGAGCAGAGAGATTTGCGAGAAGAGATTTAATACAAGCAGAGAAAAGTTTTGTGTGTGAAGAGAATTGGTCAAGATCAACAAATTAAAGACTTTGGAGAGGCCTAGTCAAAGTCCTGACTTATAACCTATTGAGATGACATAAAAGGGCACTAAAAACCCTCCAGTGTAGCTGAATTAGAAACATTCTGCAAAGAATGGGGGGAAAAATTTCCTCCTCAGCTGGAAAAGAGTCATTGTAATTTATCACAAACTGTTGGTAGCAGTTGTTGCTGCAAAGGTTAGGAAAATCAATTGTTAGGTTTAATCATCAATCACTTTTTCACACAGGGAGATGTAGGTGTGGATTTTCTTTCCCTTAACAATTCATTTAAAAACTCAATTTTGGTTTTATTTGTTTGGTTTTTTTTATATTTAAATTGATTTGATGTCCTGAAACACTTTAATGTAACAAACATGCAAAATAAAGACAATAAAATCAGGAAAGGGGCAAGCACTTTTTCATACCACTGTACTTTTATGGGTGAAAAAGAAAACAAAAATGAATAAGTTTATGTCAATATTTTGTAAAACCATATTTCTCTGATACTTCAATAGTAAGACTTTTGGAGAAATGTCTCTACCAGCTTTGTTCACTTAAAGTATTCTTTCTATTCTCCTTTAAAAATGTGTAAAACTTCAATCACAATGGATGGGCAGAGACTGTAAACACCAATTAACAGAACTGTTTAATAGAATCCAAGCTGGGGTTAGAACTAATCTTTGACTAGGCCATTCTACCAAATGGACCTGCTTTGGCCTGAACCGTCTCATTGCAGCTCCAGCTTTAGATTTAGAGTCTTTGTCCTGCTGGGAGACGGATGTTTGCTCCAGTCTCACTCTCAGCCTCTAACAGGTTTCCTTCCAGGATTGTCCTGTATTTAGTTTCAACATCATCAGTTCTACTGCTGTCAGTGCAGCTCATCTGTTTTGTTTCTCAGTCTACAGGGTGGAGGTGGATTCAGGAGAGGAGTCTGTTCTGCTGCCATTTAAAACTGCAGCCTGTCTGCCTAAAAGAGTCACGGTAACATGGAGACACAACACTGGCAGGATGGTCCACAAGTGTTACAGGAAAGTTTACATGAATTTTGTGGATTTTGAGAGCTGGTCTGTTCAACATGATCAGTATGAAAACAGAACAGAGATTGTGAACAAAGGTCAATTTGGAGACTTCAGTTTGATCCTGAAGAAACCAAGAGGCAGAGACACAGGAACCTACAGATGCACCGTTTATGATTACTGGGGGAAAATCCTGACCATGAAACATGTGCTGCTTGATGTCAAAGGTCAGTACAGTAAATATAGATCATATTTCATAGATAATATGTTTAATAGTGATGTTTGTCTTTATTATGAGTTATTAACATGAAGGTTAAAATTAGGAAATATGTTGCAGAAATATAATCTATAATAATAAAGAAAAAAATGAAATAAACAGCAGAAATAATAGTTGTGATAGAAGATATGAAACAAAATGTATTTCCTGGTTTTTATGTAGAATTATAACATTTGTAGGAATACAAGTATTCATCCTTTCATCCATCTGTTTATCCATTCAGATGACATTGAGGTGTTGGTTCCTATAACCATTGACTGAGACTGGTGTTCAGTCCAGACTGATCACCAGTTCATCATAGGACAGGTGGACCAGTACAATCCATGTAAAATAAATATTAAATTACTGAAATTTAATGTTTCAGTTTAGTTTTTCAATTGCAGGATTAAAGTAATAGATATAATTGTGTTTATGCTTTTATTATAGTATCAACTTATTGTAACTTATAGTAAAAACAGAATCAAAATGTCCTTTTTTCAGATTCTAACTTCCTTCTCTTCTCCATCCAGCTGGACCCGACTCTCTCATCGTAGCCATTGACTTTGGTTCAGGATTCAGTGGCTACGCCTTCAATGTTAAACCCAGAGAGGAAGGAGGTGAGACCCACATAAAGAGATGGAGTAATGGACTTGGACTAGACACCCCAAAGACTCCAACCTGCATCCTGTTTGATGAACATGAAGAATTTATGAAGTTTGGTTATGAAGCTAAAACAGCATTTACCAAAATGAGAGAAGAAACTAAGAAACATTATTTCTTTGAAAACTTCAAGAGGAGAGTCCTTAACAAAGTAAGTAAAAGTAAAGATCTACAGATAAATGTTCTTCTTTCTTGGATCCTATCATGTTTCCTATGAACACATCAATCTTCTCATTTTGAAACTGAATCACTGTATGAATTGTCTTAGATATTTTAAACCTGAACTCTTTACCCTTCATAGTTTTTCACCTGCTGTAGGTCTTAACACCGGGTCTCTATAATTATAATAATATCTCTTTCACTTCCATTCACAGTCTAAAAGCTTATTTTATTTTTTGTTTTGTTTTGTTTTTTTCTACTGGTGGCCTTTATTTATCAGTAATCTGACAGGAAGGGGGGAAAGACAAGCAGCAAAGGAAGAAAGGACTCAAACTCATTATGTTTGTGTTGATGTCTGTGGCCTGTAGGGGGCGTCACTGCGCCAGGCGACACCATTAGTCTAATAGTTTCTGAACTTTTGCACAACAGCCTTTCAGAAAAAGCAGAACTTTGCCTAGGGTCTCATTTATAAAAACAATCCACAGGAATCATAGTAAATGTGTATCTATGCCCAAAATCCAAAACTGTCTTATGTCCAAAAAAAAACCCTGATTTATAAAAACATTTGTTTGCACAGCAGAAAGCAATTTCCCCTTATAAATGTTATAAATGCATCACCTGATTCAGACGAGGTCTTGTGTGAAAATCTGTTCCCTCTGTTTTGGGAACGTTCACTAAAGCCAGAGAGGCGGATCCGACCATTTTCATGGCACTTCTGATTGATTTCTTGGTAAAATAATCCAAATAATCATCTTAAGGTGGTAACTTTCACTTTTATTGGCAGCTGCTGTTAAAAAACAACAAAATTGTAAAATAAATAAACAAGGTTTTTGTGGAGGTCTTCTTACAGTTTTGTGTTGTTTTTTTAATCGCCAAGAGAATCTGTCTTTTTCCAACTTTAGTTACATAAACCTGACAAATAAAAGTTAGTCACCTTTTCCAACACATTGCATGTATTTAAATTTTTCATTGCAGAAATAGTAGGAGGGAAACTGGCTGATAGCAGGGCACAAAGACTACACTTCTGTTAGGATTTGATTTTTTCTGTTTATTTTGAGTTTCTGTGTTTTCTGAGTCTCAATATTTTTCCCGTCTCCCCTTGATTATTCCCAGGTGTGTCTCGTTCCATGATTACCCTCAGTGTATTTAACCCCACCTGTGTTCTTTGTTCCTTGTTGGGTTCTTGTCTAACGTGTTGTTTCCATCTTTCTGTTCATTCGTATCCCCAGTTGTTAACAGTGTTGAATCTTAGCTTCCACTCAGCTGTGCTGCCTGGTCATTGGACTGTTTGTATTTGCACTTTTTTATCATTAAAACCATCCTTATTCCTCTCTACCTGGGTGTACAGCGTCTACATATATATATATATATATATATATATATATATATATATATATATATATATATATATATATATATATATATGTATGTATGTATGTATGTATGTGTGTGCGTGTGTGTAGAGGTTTCATCAGGTATGTGACAATGCATCACTTTGGAGCAGAAAGTCTATACATAAATTGAACCATAAGGTCATCTGAAACAGATGAGATCAAATAAACACAGAATCAATCTTTGATTAGTTTTTCTAACCAGTAAAATCTGTTATTTTATATTTAAATCAATCAGAGAAACCTAAAAAAAAATAATAATTGCTGATCAGCTCATTAAATGAATAAGTTTCTGCTTGGACTAACAGTAGTTCACTATCAATAGATTTGATAAACTAACCTGGGTTTGAATATAAACTAACAGACTGAACCTGTTCACAGGGAGACTGGTGGGAGGAAATCTACACAGACAACATGAAGTGGATGTTGACCCTGAAGGTTTTTACAGAAGTTCTGAGATTCCTGAAGGACGATGCTCTGAACACCATCAAAGATCCAGAAGGTGGAAAGTTCACAGCATCTCACTTCACCTGGGTGCTGACTGTTCCTGACATGTTGAAGGATTTTCCTAAACAGTTCATAATAGAAGCTGCAACTCTGGTAACATCATGTTTTTAAAGTCAACAGCAGCTCTGAAATGTTCAGCAGAATCAGACGTTTGGTTTCTCCTCCAGGCTGGTCTGGTAACCGAAGAAACTAAAAGCAAACTGATGTTTGTTTTGGAGTCAGAAGCAGCTTTGACCTGGTGTTTGAAGCTTCAACCTGATGGTTTCATCACACAGAACCACAGCAGAGACTCAAAGGATCAACCTGCAGGAGCAGCAGCACCTGCAGGAACAGCAGCACCTGCAGGAGCAGCAGCACCTGCAGGAACAGCAGCACCTGCAGGAGCAGCAGCACCTGCAGGAGCAGCAGAACCTGCAGGAGCAGCAGAACCTGCAGGAGCAGCAGCACCTGCAGGAGCAGCAGAACCTGCAGGAGCAGCAGCACCTGCAGGAACAGCAGCACCTGCAGGAGCAACAGCACCTGCAGGGGCAGCAGAACCTGCAGGGGCAGCAGTACCTGCAGGGGCAGCAGAACCTGCAGGAGCAGCAGAACCTGCAGGAGCAGCAGAACCTGCAGGGGCAACAGAACCTGCAGGGGCAGCAGCGCCTGCAGGGGCAGCAGAACCTGCAGGGGCAGCAGAACCTGCAGGGGCAGCAGTACCTGCAGGGGCAGCAGAACCTGCAGGAGCAGCAGAACCTGCAGGAGCAGCAGAACCTGCAGGAGCAGCAGCACCTGCAGGGGCAGCAGAACCTACAGGAACAGCAGCACCTGATACCAGCTGTAACGGTACCGTGTGGATCTATAATTTCTGGACAAGTGTAATATATGAATGGATTCTTTAGGAGCCTTTCACGTCAACATGGTATTAAGATACCAGTTGGCGTGGATTTTTCGGTAGAGGAATGTGGTTTGGCTGTTGTTCAGTTCGTAACTTCCCTGAGAAAAGTTCAAAAAGAGAGACTGTTCAGGTTAACAAAAATCCAGAGTCCGGGACGTCAGCAGATACTGTGAATGGAGCCACAGTGGGTGCAGCTGGGGAAGCAGTCAGATGTTTCATAACCTGACATTTAGGATGTCATTACTTCTGTTGAAGGGAGTAAAGAGAGTCAAACGACGACACAAGAAGGATTACAAGAAGAAATGGATGTTGATGACTTAATTCATAGTGGAGGAAATCTGATCAGGGATGATGAAAGTGTTTTTAAAGTACCAAACACTAAATGAAAATCTAAAGAACCTAAAGGTGTAAAACCTAAAAAGACTCATTTAAAATAAAAGGGTGGGAAAGAAAGTGATTCAGAGGTTTTATCTGATTCTGATGGCAATAAAGAATCTTCTGATTCTGATTCCTCTATTCCTGATGACCAGAGTACTAAAGGTTACAGTCTAGAACAGATTAGAAGGTTTTTGGATGTGACAAAATGAAAACAGAATGTGGTCATAGATGATTTTTTTCCAATTAAAAAATTGTTTGTTGACTCAGTTAAATGGTTAATGAGACAAAGGACTTCTGATGCACTGTAAAAAATGAACTTAGGGGTTATTACATTAACAAAAGAATATCATGTACTTTTGACAAAATAATTTTATGTTGCAAACAAAAACGTGATACAATCATGTTGGATAAACAAGAAAATCAACAACTTCACATTTATGAAATTTAATCATGTTGAGATAACATGATTTATTATAGTCAGATTGATCTTGTTCTGAAGCCGAGTGAGATCACGGGATGTCACACGAGACAATCGTTTTTATCTTAACTTGAACAACACGTGTTCAAGTTAAGATAACAATTCAATTTAGTCAGATTCATTTCCCTCCAAAGAGGATCTAGTGAGATCAGGGGATCACGAGAGATTATGAGACAGAACTGTTTTACGCCTGGGAAAACTTCAAAGTGGTTTTAGTTACACATTAAACTGTAGATATTTGTTTTTCTGTGCAGGAACTATTGGCACTTAAGAACTGCACTGAAACAGTGGAGATCTGTCAGTCTATTGCAGGGGTTGGGAACCTTTTTGACTCAAAGAGCCAAGAAAGCAAAATATTTGGAAATTTATTTCAGCGGTGCAGTTGGTAGAGCTGTTGCCTTGCAGCAAGAAGGTCCTGGGTTCGATTCCCGGCCCGGGGTCTTTCTGCATGGAGTTTGCATGTTCTCCCTGTGCATGGTGGGTTCTCTCCGGGTTCTCCGGCTTCATCCCACAGTCCAAAAACATGACTGTCAGGTTAATTTCTCAAAATTCTCCTAAGTGTGTGTGTGTGTGAATGGTTGTGTGTCCTGTCTGTATTCTGTGTTACCCTGCGACAGACTGGCGACCTGTCCAGGGTGAACCCTCCCGACCCCATTAGGGACAAGGGTGAACAGAAAATGGATGGATGGATGAACTCTGACCTTAACTGAGGCAGTGAGGCCTGCAGACCTTTAGATATTTCTGGTTTCTTCTTCTTTGAGTCGTTGATGTTGGAGTCATTTTGGTTGGTCAGTTTCTCCTGCGAAGGTTCATGGCTGTTCACTGTTTTTTTTATTTATGGATAATAACTTTCACTTTGTTCACTGAGGCCCTACCACCTTAGAAATGACTTTCTAACCTTTTTTAATTTCACTTTGGAATCAAAAGAATATTTTTGAATTTGAACTTCTAGACTGATCTCAATGACTTGGTTTCTCATTTGTTCTCATGACATTACCTACTTCCTGTTGTTAGGCAGGTTCTGTTTACCTAATTTCTTCATTCTCATGGTTTAACAGTAATCAGATCTTGGTTTAGTACTGAAATTGAATTTAAAAATGTGGCTGAATGGTTAATTAGAATTTAGTCTCAAACATGATGCTGGATAAAAGTTAGAAAACTGATGATTTGATCAGAAAACCAAAAGAAACAGGAAGCAGCAGTTAAGATTAAGTTTTCTACACAAACCCATAGATGTTCTCTCATTGTTATCATTTAAAATATCAATCTGGTTATGATTTAAATAATATAACAACATAGTTCAATAACACCAGGTTGTTAAATACCCAATAAAATGTTTAAATAATTTATTGGTTTGTTAAAATACTTTTAAGGTTTTCTAATTCTCAATGTGTTAATGTAAAACCAGCAGAGCTGTTGTTTCAGATAACCCATCATCATAAATAAACATGACTGTAAACCAATCACAATAATTGCTACATCATTAAATAAGAGCCAGACTATCTTTTAATGTGGTCATGATCGCTTGATTTTCAGGTTTTCTAAAGATGTTAGTTTTCTATGACATTTTCTTCTGCTTCACTATTTGACCATTTTCAGTTAAATTTGTCTTTACTTCTTAACTCTGGCCATCAGAAAAAGCCCCTGAACTTAAAATGTACATCAGTGATCATCAATAACTTTTTTATGAAAATAACATAGATAATCATTTAATAGACAGAAACTATTTTATCTCCAAAGAGTCTTTAGTTGAAAACTTGGCATCTAGAAGACGATCAGGATGACGGATCATTTAAGTCTAAAGACTTTCAGATTCTGTTAATCTGCTGAGGACACCAAGTAAAATCTTCTTCTAAAAGTCAGAAAAAGAAATGATCAAGACTGTTAAGATAAAAAGTTTTCTTTCTCAGAGGGAAAATGGCAAGAAATTGCCTTCAAAAACATTTGCACGATATTGTATATTTTTAATTTCATGTTTAAATATTTATTTCTAGTTGCTCTTTGTGAATTTGATATACCATAACAAAAGAAATAACCTGTTTGTGAATCCAACAAGTTTTAAAGATTTAAAGTGTTATAATTTAACCACAGGATGAGCCAACAGTCATTTAACCAACAATCTGGATTTAAAACCTTCCAGTTTATTTTCTAGCAGCAGCATCTTAACTGCTGCAGCAGCATCTTAACTGCTGCAGCAGCATCCAGCTCCATCTTCTCCTCCTTCATGTAGATACATCGATTTTACATTTCAGGCCTTTACGGTCAGAGTGACATCACTTCCTCTAACACTGAATCCACTTCTGCATTTTTTCTGCTCAGATTTCTGTTAAAGTCTATCTGTTCATTTTATTATTTTCTTCTCTTTCTATGATCCGTCTGAGGATCTGCTTTAACTCTGGATCATCATTGATCTGGAGACTTTTTTTTCCAGAGATTTCCAGTGTCACCATGGCAACAGAGATGGGAGATAAATGAACTAAAAACCTGAATCTACCAGTAAAAACATTGATCATTGTTCATAGAGCAGCTCAGTGAGGTTTCTGTGTTTCTACAGATCCAGCAGGACGTCAGGAGGCCGTACAGGTTACTGTGGAACCAGAAGAAACCAAAGTTCTGCTGGAGACCCAAAGAGACGGGAAACAGTACCTTGTTGTCGACTGTGGAGGTAAAAGTTACTGACCATTATTTAAATGTTTAGTGAGAGACGGGTTTTAAAAATATCTGTGCTAATAATAAACATATTGAAGTGATGTTGTGTTGCTCAGTGGATCAGCTGATTTCTCTGCTGCCTTGCAGCAAGAAGGTTCTGTGTTTGAATCCCAGTCTGGGGTCTTTCTACATGGAGTTTTTATGTTCTTCCTGTTCATGTCTGGTTTCTCTCTGGGTACTCCGACTTCCTCACACAGTCCAGAAACATGACTGTTAGGTTAACTGGTCTCTCTGTCCCCCACAACTTTGTGGGGACAATTGGATAAATGATGAATGAATGAAATAATCTCTTTGATTAATGTTTGTCGAATGTGAGTTGTAATGTGCGATAAGTTGTTTCCTGAGATTTTTTCCATTAATCTGTTTTATTCTCTTCCTGACTGCCAACAGATTACAGTCACTTCACTGTTCATGAAGTCCTGAAAGGAGGAGCCTTGAAGAAGCTGCATGAGGCCTCTGGAATATATTGGGGAGGAAAACATGTGGACAACAAATTCAAAGAGTTTCTGAGAAAAATCTTCTCTTATGGAGTCTGGAAGGAATATGAGAAAAACTTCCCCAATGAGGTTCAAAAACTGATGTATGATTTTACTCGTCTCAAACATTTGGATGAAGATGTTCAGATCAGTTGCCCGGATAACCTGAGAGACAAAGCTCAGAAAGAGAAACAGATTGAAACATTCTTTGATTCAGTGGATGGAGCTTCCTGGGATGATGGATCCATCAGAATCTCCAGAGAGAAACTGAGATCTTTCTATGATGAGAGTCTGCAGGAAATCACCAAGAAACTCAGAGAAATAGTAAACAAAAATCTCAACATTGGTAATATTGTGTTGGTGGGAGGTTTGGCTGAGAGCCAGATTCTACGTCAGCACATCACTGATCAGTTTGGACCTCAGTATAAAGTCCTGTGTCCTCTTAGACCCCAGGAAGCGATCCTGAAAGGAGCCGTAGAGTTGGGGAGAAACCCAAAGTTGGTGGAGTCTCAGAGAAAACATCCAGCTTGGTTCAAATGTCTATCATGAGATTTATTATTCTTTCTTTTGTTCTTAATAATTCAGACAATGTGCATAGTTTGGTTTTGTTTGGTCTGTTTGTTTTACTAATTAATACAATTGCAAAAAAAATTTCATGGTCTATCTTTTGCTGTTTAGAACTAGAAGCCATAAATCAGTTGTACAGTCTTGAATTTGTACATTGAATTAAAAACAAAAGTACATTTTTATTTAACCTGGTTGTTCTGCCTCCCTTCTGTTTGTTGTGGTTTTTATTCTCCTTTTGGGGTCGTTTGGATTTTGGTTTAAAAGATTAGTTTGGACCTGAAAGGTCAACATGCAGGTGTGAATGTTTTAAAACTTAAATTCCCTTGAATGATAAATTAGTGTTGCTCCCTGAAAGTTTACTTGTTTTTGTAATTTTAGAAGAAAATATATAAACCACATATAAAAAAAAAAAAATCTGTTTTAATACTTATTCCAACATTTCTTGCAAGAGGTAGATACAGTAATCAATTTAATCTCTAGATGGCGCACTTAAACCAGAAAATGTTTTTCTTGGTTTAAGTTGCGCCACATTTAATGACGTCAGAGCTGCTCGAAGTTGAGTCTGAACAGAGACCTTCATCATGATCTGAGCTCCTCCTCTTCCTCTGTGACAGACAGAGGAGATCTCAGAGGAGCAGCAGGAGGAAGAGAGTGAGGAAGAGGAGGAGTCCTGCTGCTGAATGAACGGCTTGTTGGAGTGAAGAACAGTTTCTGCTCAGAGGACTGAAGTTCTCCTCCTGCTGCTGCATCAGGTCAGACCTGCTCACTAACTTTCACCTGTAGCTGCTTGTTACCTTCAACCTCTGAGGTGGGCGGAGTCAGAGCTTCTTCACCTTCATCTTTAATGTCTTCATGTCTGGAAACAACCTGCAGATTATCTCAGTTTTCCAGGTCAAAGGTCAGTCTGGTGGCCTTTCTGCTGCATGTTCTCCTGATGTTTGGTGATGAAATGAAGAGTCTGTTTCAGTTTTCCTGTTTTCTTCTGGCTGCTGCAGAGAAATGTAGATGAAGGATCATCAGTCAGACTGAACTGCTGCAGCCTGTTCAGAGCTGGGATGTGATTCAGTCTCACATGATGGACAATCATCACCTGGAGACTCTTTAAATGTGTTTTATCACATTAATGTGTCTCATCTAGCTGTTTTCATCAGAATCTGAGCTGATAACCAGAACCAGAGCAAAGCTGGTCACTGATCAGAGTGAGATCAGCAGCTGAAGCTGTTTAAAGTCAGACATCATGTATCAACCAGCAGCTTCATCACCTGATGGTTTCCTCCTGACCTCAGACTCTGAAGCTGCTCTCTGGGAATCAAACGTGTCGTTTCTGTGTGAATCTCTGAGGCCGAATGTGGGAACCAGAAACCGAGTCTCTCAGCTGTGAAGGATGTTTGTGAAACGGTCGACTGACAGGAAGGAATCTGCTCTGATTAAAACCTGCAGCATGATGGGAAGTTTTCAGGACACAAACGCTTCAGATGAACCTGAGGTTGAACTCTCAGTCCAGCTGCTGAAGTTTTTGATCTTTAATCAAGTTGATCATCATTAACTGTTCAGTTGATTAGTCCAGGAGAGAAGAGTTTGAAGAAATTAAAGCTCCTCATAATAAAACTGCAACAAATTTAGAGCTAAATAATTCAATTCATTTTTAAATGATAAATAAAAAACATTTCATTGTCTAATGTGCAATAACAGATTTCATTTAGTGAATGTTTGCTGGTTTATAGCAAATGAAACATCTGCAGCTAAAACTATATTTTTAACATGAACACATGAGAATCTTTCTGCTTAACTCAACATCAACACAGTGTTGGGCTGATCTGTTGACTATTTTAATAATCGGACAGCAAAAGGTGTTTAAATGGTGATTTATTTTACAGGATTTAAGCTAAAACTGCTTAAATGACGAGTTCTGGGTTATCTTAAAATCAAAATGAAAATGAAAACATGTTTTTTAAGTTTTACCCTAATTACTGCTCTCAGTGTTTTGTTCTTTCAGCAAATGTGGGTTTTTTTCTAAGTCTATTTTCCAGTTAATGATTAATAAATTACTAAAATAGTTGACAATTGATTGAAATAATTACTACTTTCATTTAGTTAAATTAATATTTAAATTGCTAATTAATTAGAGCATCTTTGCTTGTTTATTATAACCAACATGTCATCTTTTGTTGACATGTTGGTTTGTTCTTTAACAGAATTAAAATCTGTTTAAAAAGCTCAGGTCTGACCTGCATCCAGTTTGTTACTGGGAGACTGTGGTTCTTACTGGTCTAAGGTTGTGAAGCTGAGATGGCAGCATCATGACCTGATGTGACATCATCAAACTGAACATCAGTTTATCTGGGATTAAAGCAGCTTCTTTTATTGGACCATGAGAGCTGCTCTTGTTTTGAAGTGTGATCTGTAGTTACGACGTCTGTAGCAGCTTTATTTGGATTTTTGGATCCATTTAAATGAAACCAGTTTTCACCAGTAAACGTTGAGCTCAGGCTTCCAGTTCCCAGAGTTTGTGGTTCAGTGTGAGAATCAACAGCAAACCGTTTCTGTCCTGATAACGAACAAACACAGACGGCTGAGAGCGTTCCCTGACCTCAGTCTCTCTCTCTCTCTGGTTGCTGGTTCTGTTGGTTCTGACAGAATCAACAGAACCTGCTGATAACAAACATTCCCATCATTCAGAGTCACAGTGTTGGGTTTTATCTGAGGCTGAAACTGTTATTGATCTGCTATCAGCTGTTTGTTCGCAGGTCACATGACTTCATCGGAACCGGTACCAACAGAACCGAGGAGTTTCTGTGACCTTCAGCTTCTCTGCAGGATTTCAAGTTTTTATTTTCTGTTCGGATCACATGAAGAAAGTCCGACAAACTTCTGTTTCCTTCATCATCTTCAAATCAAGCAAAATCAGCGTCAAATGTTTGTGCAGCAAAGATTTTTGTTTCTACTGCTGTTTTAAAAATATGAATAAATGTTTGCAGAGGTCATGAAAGGTCAACCAGTCACCCACCCCACTTTTACAAAATCAAAGAAAAGTGGTGTCAATCAGCTCTGTTACATTTGTGCTGCAAAAGCTTTTATTTGTGCCGCTATCATTTTAAAGATAATAATGAAATAGTTTCAAGAGTTTATCAGAGGTCAAACATCATATCTTCCAAACAAAAGAATCACAAATGGAAATTTCTGCTGCACAAACGTAGCAGAGTTGATGGACACCAATTCAGATTGATTTTTCAAAAGCGGTGGTCCAGTTTACCTCTGATCTCTGGAAACATGTTCATTAATTTGAATTTCAAATGATATAAGGACAAACCCAATTGGCTGCAATACAACAATTCATTAATATATTCAAAAAAAAAGCAGCACAAACAAATTTTATCAGCACAAAAGTAGCAGAGTTGATGGACACTTGTGAAGTTTAGTCATAAAATTTGACGAGGCCAAATGACCTTTTATGACCTCTGAAAATATTTATTATTTTCAAAATGATAGCAGCACAAACAAAAAAGTTTCCTGCCCAATTCTGATACCGATTTCGTTTGATGTTGTTTCACTCAGGTCGTTCTGTTAAATTAAATGGAAACAAAAATCAATGTTTAGATAAAAATGCTTCATTTAGAGAAAGTTGATAGCAAATATTGAAGGTTTAAAATCCTTGTAAGGCAGCAGCAGAGAGTTTGAACAGGAAAGTGACCAACAGCTTCTGCTGTTTGTTCAGAAAATACAGATAAAATAACCAACCTGCCACATTTGGCCAAAAATCTACGACATCCAGCAGACATGAAGAAAACATTCAGCTAATCCCTAAAATAAGCTCAAGTTGGTCATTGGTCTGTTCTCTAAAACAGAGTATTGGGGACATGGTTGATAGAAAAAAATACATTTTAAGTTGAATTGCACATATTTACAAAAACATGGTTATGTTTTTATCTCCAAAAATTGTACAGTGGCAAGAAAGAAATGTAGTTTTCCATGATTAAAGGCATAAAACAAAACATTTTTTCTGACATAAATTGTGGAGTTTTAAGTTTAAGTTTACTGAAATCATAGAGTCAGATATTTGCAACAAAAAGTGGAAGAAGTCCTCTAACACTGAGGTGGTTTATTAATGAGATGCACATCTGGATACTTCCTAAAGTGTAAGTTGTAGATCTGGGCTTTTTAGAGTATCAGAACGTCTCCTGAGTGCAAATTCAATATGGACGCCTCAAACAGGATCCAGCATAAATGTGAAGAAGCAGCTACAACATGGCGGCATTGAGTCTGACTGGGAGACGAGTTGTTATATGAAAAGAGTCCAAATGTACCATTTAAATGTTAGGAAATATCCAGATATCTGAGGTTTACCACTTCAAACCTACAGGAGTTCATCCATGTTTGGTTTAGAATTGTGTGATTTTTATAATCTCTATTCTCAAAACTTGCAAATTAAGACTTTTCAACATCAGAGAGTATCCAATATTTTTCTTGTAAACAAAAAACTAATCTCAGGGTTATGAAGTTTTTTTTGGGAGGAAAGTTCAACCCCATAATTTTACACATTTACAAGAAAAAAACATGAATATTCACTGATTTCAGAAAATCCTCAAGTGATAATATTTTATCTATAATGACTTTGACACTTCATTATAGTTCCCCAAACTGCAACTACACATAAAAAATGACAGATAAAGTCTTAAAATTGTTGGACTGTTGAGCTCAACTATATTCAGTTAAAACCAGCTAACAGCCAGTTAGCATCCAGTCATCCACCTGATATTAATCTTTATTGTGAAAACATCAAAAAGATTTTAATATTGTGTTTTTTTTTTTGTTTTTTTTATTTCCACATTTTTTAATCTAATATTCCTGTCATGTTTTTCTCCTAATGCTGTTTAACTCTAGATTGATCTGTTGGAAAGCAGCTTTATCTGGAGCCCTGACAGTTTCTGTTGGTTAAAGTTGAAATATATATTTATAGTAATATTAAGTAAATTAAGTTTGAAACTTGTAATGAAAGTTGAAGTTAAGCAGATGTCTGTGTGTGTTTCTTCCTAACAGCATGATGAGTGATGTCCGACTGTCTGCAGCTCCTCCTTCTCTCTGTGAGGTCACCGCTTCACCAACAGGATGTGGTTTCCATAGCAACGAACCTCCAGCTTTCGTCCTGCCGCCCCGAAACGTCAGGGTCAGTCTGGGGGGAGACGCCCGACTGGAGGGGAAGGTGAGGCATCAACTCCAACAGGAACGTGTCAATATCACATGTTTCTGAATAATTTATCGTTTTACTGGAGCTGCAGTCGCTTCAACAGAAAACCGCTGTGGGTGTGGATCTCAGTTCACACGACAGGAAGCTAATTGATAAACAGAGCTGCTTCATTCTTCCTCATTTGTGGTTTTCTTCATGTTTATTATCTCTGAGTTTAGATCAAAGCCTCAGAGCTGAATGAAGAAAATGACTTTGCAGAATGTAAATAGAGTTTTACAGTCTCTCTCATCCCAGACTTAACAGTTTCAAACTTAGTTTATGATGGAGAATAAAACTACTCTGGGTTTAATAAAAGGTTTTTAATAACTCTATCACTGCTAAGTTATAATCTCCGGAGCATGCAAATATTTTTTAGTTCATTCACTTGATAACAAATATGAATAGTTCATGTGTCAACTAAAAGAAATCAAAGAGCAGAAAGATTTACAATCTTATATTTCCCCTCGTTCACATATAAAGAGAAAATTAGCCATTCAGCTTAGAAAATTAGACATATTTCAATTATGTCTAAAACAATAAACTAAAAATACATATCAGCTTATTCCATCCCATATTGTTTCATCAAAATTATTTTGACATTTATTTTAAAAGCAGGAGGTTAAAATAGTTTTAGCTGTTTTACATTAATTCTTTGAAAAATTTTGAATTATTTGAATTATAACAACATTTAATTTCCCTTTGGGATCATGAAGGTATTTTTGAGTTGAATTGAAATTAATGTCAAGATTGTTCCATAAATTGACATCTTCAAGTGAATACATAGTTCATTTTTCTGAATCTAAATGTTTTGAAAATCTAAAGAAGACTCTTTATCAAAGTGTTAGAGCAGAAAATGAGGAGCATCTCTCGTCTGTTTGCCTCTGAACTCAACATCAGGAACCAAACTCAGATCAGGACCGTCTAACTGTGAATCAGTCAGCTGACTCAGTCTGCTCTGTTTTTACTCCTGCTTGTAAAAAGATCCAACGCTCTTAGAAACAGCATTTCTGCTCCGGCGCCTCAGATTTATCTGTAAGAAGAATGTAGGACTAATCCCAGAGCGCCTGAACGCACCGTCGGTCCACAAGCATGATAGATGGAGCCGTAAGCCCTGTTGGCTGCTGAGCTGGAAGTCGTCAGTCACCACATCTGTACTCCACATGCTGCACAAACAAACCCGCTTCAGGCTGTTTGGGTTTCTGGTTCTGGTCTTCATGGGTCAGTCAGAGACCAGCAGCACCAGCCTCAGTTAACGCTCAGCTTCACTGATTCAGTGAAGCTGGATTCAGCTACCTGTTGGCAGGGAATCCTGACATCTTCATGAATTAAACTGGTTCATCAGGAAGTTTTTATTTGTCTCATGTGGAGACATCTAGTGGTGAAGTTGTAGATTGCAGCCAACAGAATAATTCTAATTCTTCTTTGAACAAGTTAGGCTATTGTTCTGCACAAAACCTGTTAATTACTTGTTTTAATATAAAATCATTCTTAGAAGATGAGGTTTTATGTCTGTTCTGACTATTTCGAGCTCCTTTCAGAATGAGCTGTTTTAGGGTTGTCCTTTAAATCCAAATAAACTGCTGCTGGTCACGCCCCCAACTCAATGTTTACACTCACACATGAAAATGGCTGCAAACAGATGTGCATTTATGTAACTGTACACCTCTGAAAAGCAGACGTAGAGCCTCCTGCACAACCAACAAGAATTCAGCAAGTTGTTTCTGAATGACAAGTCAGTAACAAAACACTTGTTTCTTCCAGCAGCCATTGTACAGCAAATATACAGCAGTAAAACCAGCTGATCCAACATGGTGGAGATCAGATCAGGTTGCTAAATGGGTTCAGATGGGGTTGCTGGGAAGCTGCGTCTGTCAATTTTGACTTAAAAATTTGGAGGTTTTTGAAATGGCAAATTTTTCTGAAACAAAAGATATTAACTCTTTGCCATTTTTGTCTGTTTTTGCTTTTTGTTTTTTAAGCAGTTGGGCTTTTTTTTAGAAGCAGTTCAGGCTCAAATGGAAGAACAAAACTGTGCAAAATGTGAACTTTGCATAAGTTTTCCTAGTTAATTTAGGAGCCGTTGCTGATAGAACTTTATTTTGAAAATAATTCAGTTCCTGCTCAGACGGTGCTTTCAGTGACCTGTTGGAAAGTTGATTCTTAAACTTTTGTCTGGGAAAAAAACTTGAATTAGTTCATAGCAAAGACTTGAAACTAAGAAGTCTGAGAAGAGCTGTTTGGTTTGTCAGTCTCAGGATTTCTGCAGCTTTCTGTAGTTTGTTTTTTTTGCTTCTTCCCTCAGAACGGGATGTTTTACTCATAACAATGTGTGCAGTCCCATAAATTACTGAATCTGTTGGCCCAGTATGTTGAAATGTGAGCAAATGCATGCTGGTCATATTTTCTACTGATGTCTGCTCATACTTAAGGAAGATTAACTGAGTGTGTTTTATTGTTGCAACAGTAAAGTTATGTTTGAGCATTACTGTCTGAAACTTGAAATTATAAAATCAGACTTTTGAAACTTTCTGTAGAGAACATGAATCAGTATTTGCTCCTCTGTTAGGCTGCATTTTATCTCAAATATATACAGTAAATATTTGTTTTAAGAGATGAGGGTTCACGGTTTAACCATTGAAGTTGAAAATTTAGGTTGCATGTTTGTTTCTGCAGACAGAGCTGTTACTGAGTTCACCCAGATTGATGCATGGCAGAGAGGAAGCAAAGCAGAGAAATGTTCAAGACATTGTGCCATTTTGAAACTTTCTGCCCAGTCAGATGTTTTGATCAAATTAAAAGACAGAAGTTGAGACTTAAAAAAAGAGGATGTGGTTTCAAATATGCAAATTAGATCTTGATGAATATTCATTCAATCAACTATGCATGTATGTATGCAACATTTTGGTGATCTGGCATGAAGACCCAAAAAAAAAAAAACATGACAGAGCCGGTTTGTGCTAAATCAGCTATGTTGGAATATGCATATAAAACCTTAGAGAAAATTAAAAAAACACTGCAAAAACGCAAAATCTTACAAGGTTTTATCTAATTTCTACTGAAAATGTATTAGTACATTTAAAATAAGACAAAACTAACATACAAGTAACTTTTTATGAAGATATAGGAACTTGTTTTAAGTTAATGATTCCATAATATTGATCAAAAAGTAAGTTTCATTGTCAGTTCACTTCACTTAAAAAATGGGAAAAATGTCTTGTTATAACTGAAAAAAATGTTACCAATGATACCAATCAATATTAAGGAATTATCAACTTAAAACACAATATTTTGTGAAAAAGTTACTTGTAAGTTAGTTTTTTTATTTCAAGTTTACTAAGACATTTAAACTAGAAACTAAAACACAACATAAGAGTTTCTGTTTTGTGAAAAGAGGCACAAATATGACATGAAATGTCAAACATCAATAACAGAGGATTTGTTTTATTTTTATTTTTTTACTGAGAAATATATTTTTTATAAACTTTATGTGAACTTTGACGCCGCTTCCTTCAGGTCATCTAAACTCAAAACCAGAACTGTGATGATTCTCCTCTATGCTGGATGAAAACCTGATATTTAACTTTGTTGGTTGTGTTTCAGGTGAGAGGTCAACCTGAGCCGCAGGTCACATGGTACAGAGACGGGAAGCCTGTGATTGGTGGAGGCCGCTGCTCAGTGGAGCGAGGTGGGCGTGGCACTTTCAGCCTCCTGGTGGGCGGAGTCACAGAGAAGGATCTGGGCTGTTACACCTGTCAGGCGACCAATGAGGCGGGGAGCCGGCAGGTTACCGTGGAGATCCTGCTGGAAGGTACCAGTCCTTATTTCACACACACTTCTGGCAGCAAAATAACAGAAACTAACAGAGATGATCTGATGACAGGAGAATATCTCAGAGTCCTGAAACAGCAGAAATCCTCCTGTCAGTCGCTGTGTTTCAATTGACCTGAAAATTGTGCAAATTGGAAATGAATAAATTAGTTTAATGGAAACACGACAATTTTGAACAAACTCACATCAGGTAGTTTTTTCGGCTGCAGTGGAAACACCTTTTGCGTCACACAAGTCATGTGGTCAACAAGTGGATGTTACTACTGGTAGAAAAGACGAAAGGAAGTGTTAGAAGGATGATAATACTGCATGTTTTTGATAACTTATTGTGTGAACAAACTTATTCATGTGTGAGTTTAAACTTATTTCTTATTTGATGAAAACAACACAATTGCAAAATTGTGTTTTTTCAACATTAGCAAAATATTGACTCACATTTGTAATCAAATGTATGTATGATGATGTTCAGATCAGGTCTCAGATAATTTGATTGGTCAGAGTTAAAATTTGAGTTAAATCACAATTTGTTGGAAAGTTTCACATTCATACAGATTTTGTTGTGAATTAAAAAACAGCAGCAACAGAAGCTTTCTGTCCCATCCATCATTTCACAGAGAGAGAGGATGAACTAATCATTTTCTGTAAATATTTCTTACAATCTGGTTGTCTCAAAAACTCAATTGCTTTTTGCCCTGATTGTATTTTATAAACTTGATTCATGCAATAAATTTGTGCAGCTGTTTGAGAAAAGCAGAGATAATCGGATGAACAGACTCTTCCACAACTTTGCAGGCATTTGTAGGTGAAAGATTCAGTAAATTATTGGTCCAGTTGGACCTTCCTCTGGTTCCCAGTTTGCAGTTTGGCTCATCTTAATACACACATGTTCTTTCCACAGAAAGCTCCTGAAGCTTTATTGTTAATCTGACAGAAACTGTATTCTCTTTCTGAGTCGCATTAAAAAAAGAATTCATAAATCAACATAATGTCCTCTATTTTTTACGGCTGTGTTGGTTTGTGTCTTTGCTTTCCTAAATACCTGAAGGAGTAAACATTCATCAAGTCCAGCAGACTGGAGCGATTTTATAGCATCAGGTAGCAGATAAAACACAATGGACACAGAGAAGAAAACATACTTTATATTGCACTTCTGACTGCAGATCCTCAGATAATCCTCAATGCAACTTATTTACACAATGTAAACAGCTTCTTTCCAGTTTATTAATGTTCCACAATTTTAAGGTTTGCATTTAGATTTTTCATACATTCATGCTTTTAAGCAACAGTTTAGCTGTCTTATTTGCTTTTTGAGAAGTTGTTTGCAGAAATATCAGTCGAGTTTAAATTCCTGGATGAATTTAAACTTCCTGAACATCTCTGACCTGTTTGTTTTGTTTTTTTGTTTTGTTTTTTGTAATTGCAGAAAGTCATCTGATCGCTTTAATCTCTTCTCCCTCTTCAAAATGAACAGATTCCAGCAGATCGTAGTCTTTGTCAGTGTCAAGCAGTTTTCCCGGCTGCTTTCCTCTAAATGCATTCATAGCATTTTATTTCAACATGGACAGTCAGGGTCAGTCCAGTCAGATTTGCCACTTTGAGCCACATTAAATACCTCAGTGAAAAATAACCCACTGAGCTAAGTGAAGCATTTTCTGCTCCACTGGGCTGCAGAACTAAACCGTTGATCAGCATCCAGCTGAGAAAACATTGTTCAGCAGCTGGAAAAGAATTTGTTTTGTTAACATGCAGCATGTTATTATTATTATTATAACGATTACGATAGTTTATATAACTTGATTCAGCAGATGGTTTGTTTCAGTTTATTTTCTGATCTGTAATCAGGAGGAAATTTTAACTTTGTGCCAGTATATACAAACATGTTGCAGCTGAATAGAAAGTAAAGGAATTTGGGTTCTTTTGTTAATATGTTGAGCCCAAACAAAGTTTCTGCAACTTAATCAGAACCTGAACTTTTTCTCTGATGTTCAAATGTTTTTCCACCTGCAGAAAACTACGGGAAGCAATACATCCTGCCATCCTGGAAGAGATCAGGGTGAGCTCCTAGAGTCTCTCTGTCATGTTGGAGGATCTCCTGCCTCAGATTAACTCCCTCTGCTGCTGCGGCTCCTTTAAATCATTACCAAGGTCCATTAAATGTGTCAGAACCTCCTCTGGAGGCTCCAGGCTCAGAACCTGCAGCGGTCTGAAGTCGCATCAGCAGATTTACCGTTACAGCTGCTTCCTCTGCAGCATCTCAGACGTTATAAAACCACAGATTATTTACAGCTTTAGTTCACATTAAGCGGTATGGGTCGCTGCGGAGAGGTGACTACATCTCCCATGATTCCAGGTCCCGCTCCTCGATCCCAGCGATGGAGAACCGGACCAGCATCTGGAGCGAGAGTCCACCGAAGTTCATCTCCAAACCCAGCAGAGTGGTGGTCAGGCTGGGACAGAGCGGGAAGTTCTCCACCAAAACCACGGGACGACCTCAGCCGCAGGTCACATGGTACAAGGTGGGCGGAGCCTAACAGAGACTGAGAGATGAAACATGTTTGGATTTCATAGCTTGTTGAATTTACCTGAAAATAAGTC
This sequence comes from Gambusia affinis, assembly GCF_019740435.1. Lineage (NCBI taxonomy): Eukaryota > Metazoa > Chordata > Actinopteri > Cyprinodontiformes > Poeciliidae > Gambusia > Gambusia affinis. Next base: position 25,569,741 of record NC_057878.1, read on the forward strand.
CAGAACTCTGAGCAAAAGTAAAGTGATGAATGCATAGTTGCATTTCCTTTGACCATATAACTGAATAATTTGACATTTCAAAAATAAATTCGCTGAATCGAAACATGCCAGTTTCTGACAAAACCTCTCAGTTTTGATAAATAGGTTTTGCCTCGAGCCTGAGATGGTTTTTTGATTTTATTACATTTGGTTTGGTTTGCAAAACAAATTGTTTAACGGAAATGAAAACACTTTTTTTCACATCACAAGTCACATGATCAACAACTAGATGTTGCTACTGCCGCAAACCACAAAGAGGAAAACAACAGGAAGTAGTTGGAAAATCATGGAGCAGCTTCTTAAATTACTTATCACATGAACAAACTTAACATGTGATAAGTAAAATCTGAAAATAAAACGTGAGGAATTACCTTCTGATAATTTTAGTCTTTACCCTGATCCAATAGTCTTTACATATAATTACAAAATATTGCAGAATCCAGAATTATCTTTACTCTCAGGAGGAACTAAAGGACTCTGTACTGAAACATTTATGTTGCTCTTTCATTTCTGAGATGATATATAGGCACGTTTTTACTCTAAGAAGTTTTTATGACAGGAAATTACAGAGAAGTTTAATTATTTAGTTTGACCTGCAAACATTCAGGAAGAAATAATTTATGATTATTAATTGTGCAAAAGCAGTGACAGTATTTGAAATATGCTGTGTCTACAGGTGATTATAATCAGGATTTAAAAACATTGTATTATGGTTTGAATAAAACTGTAGAAGCTGGAAGCTTCTGCACAGACGATTTACTCAGAAAACAAAACAGATTTTTATAGACATGTTAGAGAAACATTTGGACGACTGGCTGCAGACTGGAGGAAACAAAAAATATAAATCAGAAAACCGGAGAGAAGCAAACACTTCGCACGTCGTTAATCATGGCAGCTGACAGAATTTACAGGTTGTTCTGTGTTTTTTCTGGAAGAAACAAGAAAATTACTATAAACACACATAGCGAGGCAAAAACATACCGTACACCATGAAGCTAAAAATGTACAATACAAATACAAAAGATAAATACTGTAGAAAATGAGTACAACTGAAGTAAATAGCATCATCAGTCAAACATTTTTATAATTATGTATACCACATAATGCAGTGTTCAGCTGCAACTGTCAATTAGCATCCATTTTTTAATTATTCCATTTCATCAAGCAGAAATTGTTATTGTGAATTAATTACAAATAGCAACAAACGTGTTTATATGTTTGTCCAGGGGGAGGAAGAGCTCCAGTCTTCTGGTCGGATCAGCGTGTTTGAACTTTCTGGTCGTCACTTCCTGGAGATAAAGGAAGTCCAGGTGGAGGATGCAGGAAGTTACACGTGTTCAGTCACCAACAGCGCCGGAGCGGCCACCGCCAGCGCTGAGCTTGTAGTTCAGGGTGAGACAACCAATCAGAAGCCAGGATGGTTTAGTGTTCAATACGCCTGCAGGGATTAAACAGGTCAGAGAAAAGCAGAGAATCAGAGATTAGGATCATGTGAAGCAGGGCCGTCACTAGGCTTTAAGGACAAAGGGGTTTAATCCCCCCAGAGATTCACAGCATGTCAGCAAATGTAGAGGACGAACACAACATTTCCCCAACAGCAACAAAAATGGAAAAGTTGCTTTTCCACTTTTTAAATAGTGTTCAGGGTTACAGAAACCTTCGAGTCTAAACTGTTTACTGAAATAAAACAGTTTCCTAGTAAATGTTGCTAAGATAATTATAATTTAAAGAACAATTGTGCAAAGTTTTATGCTTGTATCACCGTCTGATAATTCTATCCATATTTTACACCAAACTATTAACAACATAAAGGGAAACTGACAGAATTATGATCATGTTTGAGTTAAAAATGATAGTTTATAAGATTGTTTAAACTTATATTCTGGCCACATTTTATTTAATTTGTTGTTAGTATTTTTGTGTAAAAAAAACAAAACCAGAGAAACACAAACATAAAAAACCACAGAGTTATTTATGGAGGCTTCAGCCTTTTGACGCCACTGATGTGAAATCTGCTGCATGTTGTTCTGATCCAGTAGAGGAGCTGCTGCAGTTCAGCCTGGTTCTAGTAAAACTATTGGAGGTTTTGATACTGGGTGTGGAAAACTCCATCTTGGTGTTTTTATACATAAAAACTAAGATTAGACACTTTTGTTGAGGATTTTTGTGTTTGTTCCAACTTCAGTTTGAATTTCAGTGTGTGAATTGATTCCTTTCCGTTTCCTTCAGATCTTCCTGAAACCTCGTCCAGGTGAGACATTTCTAACAAACTTCACTTCCAGCCTGTTGATGGTTTATAAAACTCCTGCAGCTTCCACAGCCTCTATTACCATCCTGCTGTAACCTTTTCAGAGTATTAGCACGCCAGAGTTTATCTGAAACTACCTGATCAGGATGTATTCTCCATATCAACTTTTTAGACTTTATATTTCAAGTTAAACGTGTAGAAGATCATATCAGTGAAACGCCTCTGCACAGTAACCACTAACCACTGCTTGCAAAATACAGAAGCTTTGACCGCAAAATGCAAATCTTACCAAGTACTTTTGGTCTTGTTGCTACTAAAATTAACTTGTTTGCTTTAAATTAAACTAAGCTAACTTACAAGTAACTTTTCAGCAAGATATTGGAGGTTGTTATAAGTAAATCCTTCAGAATACAAGTAAATAATATAAATTCCACTGGCAGATATTATTATAGTGGAATTACTATTTTTTTCCTCAGTATTAAGGAATTATTCAATGAAGACAAGCTCCTATATTTGGCTGAAAAGATACTTTTAAGTTAGTGTTCCAAGATATTTGCACTAAGGTTTTTGCTGTGTTGAATTTTAGAGGTATTATAGAAGTTTCTCCGTTTTTTTGGCAAATAACATCTTGAGTTTGTTTTTTTATAAAGCTGGCCACAGTTTGAAGACTTAAGCTGTCTTTTTTTCTGCACATAATCACAAAACTAACACTGTCCTGCTGGATGCCACATGTTAAAACTTGTGAGATGAAACAAAACATCCCACTGTTGAAAAACTGCAGCGTTCATCCATCTGAGGAACCACCAGCCAGGAAACCAGTAGAGGACAGCATTTCTCCCACTGCAGACCAGCAACAGGGACAAACTGCATCCCGGAGGAGCAAACCTCCGGTAGAGCTCCCTCATCTGGCTGCAAAGAGTACTGCTGGCGCTCAGGTAGCTGAAGGCAACATAAATTAAATGTTTACTCCTTTCCTTTTTAAGGAAGTTATTTAACTGTGTTATTATTAAACTAAACCAAGATGATTGTGCAAGTTTCATACATGGTCAATATGATTAGAATCGCGTTTAAATGACCATTTGAGTCGGGATAAAGTAAGTGATTGTTAATTTCACAACTACACAGTTCTGCACGAGAGAGCCCTCTGTTGGCCAACAGTAAAACTACATTTAAGGTAAAATAAATACCCGTCATCCGTCAAATATTTTTATTAAACTCAGTGCTGATGATGAGTCTCGATCCAATTTTAGGATATTCTAATTATAAACCATTAACAAAAAAAAGAAATAAAAATAATAATGTAATACTAAAGTGATTAAATAACTTTAATTTTAAGATACAATATATTTAACTGACGTGCAACCCAAACTGTGTTTGTTTGATTTGGGCGAAATTTGAATTTTGTCTGATTTAAATTTTTTATATTTTAATTCATAATATAATAAACTATGGCATGAACACCAAAATTATTCATATTCGATCACCTTCCACATTACTGGTTTGCAAAATATATTCGCCCGGTGGCGCCATTGTCTTAGTGACGTCATTCCGAAAATGACGTGGTGTCAATTAAGAATAAGACTGTGTTGGAATGGCCCGCTCGTTTTGGACTTTTTCTTTTCACTTTGTATTAGTTTTTAAGAACATGTGAACTAAACTCTTTAACCTGCTACAAGTGGCATTAAAATGTTAAAATAAGGAATGTGGAGCACTCCGTTTATCATGTAAACCTTTTTTTATTTTGCAGATTCAGTCCAGTCGAGCTGATCCGGTTCAAACAATCAAGGTGGCGCCATCTGCAACCAGCTGCAGCAGGTCAGAGCCCCTTCTACAATTATTATCGGTTATTTTATGTTACAGTTTAGAGTTTTGATGTAAATAATAATTTTAATGCAGCTGCAGGCTTTGTGAAATTATGTGAATAGTTTCTGAGTCTATTCCAGCTCTATTATTTATTTTCTCCAAAAAGTATTTTCGTGTAAGTTGTCAAACAGTCCCGCTGTTTGCTTTCAGAGCCTTGAGGAGATCCGCATCAGGTTCTGGTCTGCGGTTTGAAGCTGTTCCTCTGGACCAGGAGGCCACAGAGGGAGCCGAGGTCACATTCACCTGCCAAGGTACAAACATGGGCGGGAAGAGTTTATTTGGCCAATTTTCAAACCCTGTTGTTTTAGATTATTTTAAAGTATCTGTTAATATTAACCTTTTTATGCATTTCAGGCCGTAACCTATTTCAGAAAAGTTGTTGAAGTAAAAGTAATTTTCTTATTTCCTCTGCCAGCTTTTTTGCTTTACCTAAACATCCCCCAATCCTGCACTTTGTGAATATTACAGTCACATTCCCAAAGAAATATCACAAAAACAAACAGTAACAACATGGAAAGAAACTACTTTAATGTGACTGATGTGGTAAAAAAAAAAAAAAACTAACATTTGATGCTGATGTATTGGCATCTCTGTTTAAAATTATTGACTGATCAGATTCCTCTGCCTTCAGTCTCGTCTGCTGCTGACGCCATGGTAACCTGGCTCAGAGACGGGAACCCAGTGAGGACGGGTCCAGGACATCAGCAGAGACGAGACGGGACTCGTCTGATTCTCACCATGGACAGAGTGACGCAGCTGGACAACGGGACGTACGGGTGTCAGCTGACCACTCCTGAGGGACTCAGCGTTGCCTCGGCAACATGGAGGCTGCGCATCAATCGTATGTCCGTCACACCAGAGTTGGTCTGTCCCTCCGTTTGTCCATTTACAGGACAAACTGTCTCATTGTCTCCCCTCAGGTGCGTCCAGGTGTCCGGTGTTCGTCAGTGAGCTGCAGGACTGCAGCGTGTCAGAGGGTCAGCCCGTCAGCCTGCAGGTCCGTGTGGAGGGAAAACCTGATCCCAAAATCAGCTGGCAGCTCAATGGTCAGTGCTACAGGAAAAAAACTCTGCAGGGGTGTTAGTCATTTTCAACAGGAAATAAAGTAAATTTCAGCCAGAAATCTCAGAAATGTTTTAGTTTTGAAAATAAAAAATTTTCAACATTTAAACTCAGAAATTTATCTGTTTTTTTTTTCAATAAAATTCTTTTTTTTTCTTGTAAAATTGTGACTTTGGAGATCCGAAATGTCCAAGTTATTTTTTGTGCAAATTTTCATCTTGGAGCTCAGAAATTTCCTGTTTTTTTGCCCAGAACATTTAGAGATTAATTTCAAAATTTCCAATTTTTGAAACTCAAAGTTGCTTGTTTTTTTAGAACATTTCTGAGATTAAACTAAAAATTTCAGAGGCTTTTGCACAAATTTTAGATTTTTTTGAGTTCAGAAATATTTATATTTTTTTTCTTGAAAATGTCTGAGTTTCTGAGATTAATCTGAAAATATCTGTTTTTTTGTCAGAAATGTATTCAATAGTTTCTTCATTTGTAATGCGTTGACCTCACTCAGCAACAATAGAAACGTTTCCGCTGGATGAAATGCAGGAGGCTGAAGTGTCCAGCAGAGGGCAGCAGACATGCAGAAACACAGAAGAAAATATTTCTTCTCATATTTCTTAATTTATTGAGCTCTACATGAAGATGTATTGTGTTATCATGTTTTGGCTCCCAGCAACTTTTAACTTTGCTAAACAGAGTTTGTGCCAGGCGACAGGGCAGAATGCATGTTGGCTGAGCGCAGAAAGAAAAACATTAATCCAGATAAGATAACAAGCAACAGAGAGGAAACCTGCTGAGATAAACCGTTTAAAGTCAGAAAAGAGATTCTGTTTTCAGGCTTTATTTTTGGAAAACTGGAGTTGATAAAGAAAAAAAACTGAATGGAAAAATGGAAACATCAGAGTCAGAGAGAGACGCATCAAATCAACACTGTAAAACATCACAGACAAGTCCAGTAAATTATATTTAAGAAATGTGATTCTCTTTCTATCTGGATCCCAAACCTTGCAAATCTGATTTTTAAAATGCAGAAATATTAAAGATGAAAAAGGATTATAGTAAAAGGATGTTAAAGATGGAAAGCCCTCCCCGTCTACAATTACCATTGAGTAATTTTGAATTAGAGTTTCAACGTTTAATTTCCCTTTGGGGTCAATAAAGTATCCTTGAATTTGAATTTGACTCCAATGGAAACTGTCAGCAACATTTACATTTTGGGAGCCACAGAAGCTTGAGAAAAAGTAGCTATTTCTGCTCTCCAATGAAATAAAAGTACCTTCATTAAAATGTTTCTAAGTAAACTGTGGCCTTAACACAGCTTGATTATCTTATGTTTTATTATAAAACATGCATGCATTCGTTGGAGGTGTTTTTTATTTATTTCCAAAATGTTTCTGCTGTATTTTCCTAAAGCTGACAAATTAAAGAAGAGAGAGATGTTCAGAGCTGGAACAACCAGTCGTGTTTTACAGAGAGCTTCTCGTTCGACGGTTGAACAGTTTCAGGACAAGAGCTGGAAACCATATAAAGACAAAACATGCTGCTGCAGGGAGCGCACACACGGGAACACACTGAGAGCGTTTGGCCGACCCAACAAGGGCATGCACAGCGAGTTCACCGTGTTTCAGAGCTGCACTCCATCATGCTGTGGGACTCCTGCTCTCTGCCAATCCAGTCACTCCTCCACCTGAAGTCCAGAGTTACTCCACAGTTTGAGGGCCTGAAATAAATCTGCTCACACAGCAGCTGCTTTAAACCTCAGATGTAAAGGTTGAATCCTCCTGCTGCGGCTAAAATAACTAAAGCATAGAAACTTTCTGCACAATTAAATATTGTGCAGAAAGAACAAAGATTTAGAACAAAGATAAGTTTGTTCTAAACTAACTTAACTGATGACTAATGATAACAGTCATCAGTTACACTTTTGGTCAAACTAACTTCCTTATAAAACATCAGGCTGGACAATATGTCTGAAAAACATATCATGATATAACCGTTTCATATCAGTCCATACCAATAACTATTAGTGTTTCTTTTTGTTTTAAAGAGGCAGTATTATGCAACATTCATATTTTTTACTTCCATTTGGGACTCAACTGCTTCTAAAATAGGAGGAGAGCTTAAAAGAACACCCAGCTGTTTTTTGGCAACCAATTAATGTTTTTTGGTGTAAAACGAGCCCCATTGTTGAGTCATAATCGTAAATGACATCACCATTACCTGGCAACCCAAACTGAGCTCCAGTACTTTTGGTCAGCTGGTTTTACTGCTGTTTTTGCTACACAACTGCTGCTGGAAAAGACAGGTGTTTTGTTGTTGACTTACCATCGATAAACCACTTGCTGCATTCTTGCTGGTTGTGCAGGAGGCTCCACTTCTGCTTTTCAAAGATGTATGGTTGTATTTTCATGTGTGAGTGAAAACATTGAATGAGGGGTGTAACCAGCAGCAGATTATTTGGATTTAAAGTGACAAGGTGCCCTAAATAGTTACAATCTCATAATCTAAGAATAATTTTGTACAAATCATGTAATGAACATGTTTTATATCGGCCATAGACTTATCCTAACCTGTTTAAAGAAGCATAACAGTCCACCTTTAAACTTCTTACTTACCAACAAACTGGTGGCTTGACATTTTCTGTTTTAGCCAGGTTGTTGCTAGGCAACCAAAGTGAGTGAGTTAATGCCACCAACCTTGATTAGCCGGACACTAAAGTCGTTGAGCATCTAAGATCTTTCTTCTGCCTATATCTCCCAGAATGCTTTGCGGTTCTGTATCGGAGTTCAGTGAATTTTCTATACATTGAATATTGAACATTCTATCAGACGTATTGTCTGTTGATATTGATCATGTGTTTTTCACAATATAAATTGATTTATTGTTTAGTATAACTGCAGTTTATTCTTTCTGAAATTTTAAGATTGTTATTGTGACGATGTGAGGAAATTGTGCAGCTGTGATATAATTCTGGAACATTGTGATTATAATATCGGTTGATATCGTGATATCTGCTGCTTGTTTCTGCTCTGTTGGGATGAAGATGATGAAGTTTCTTCTTCCTCCTTTAGGTCGTCCTCTTCCTCCCAGGACTCTGTCCTCTCATGTTGGGGGCGTGGCCAAGCTGATGGTCCAGAAAGCATCACGCCATGATGACGGCGTCTACGTGTGCTTGGCGGAGAACATCCACGGTCGAGCAGAGAGCAGTGCCCGGGTTCAGGTCAAAGGTCAGACGATTCACAAACAGTGATGAGGAAAGAAACTTTCAGGTCACAAAATACTTTAATTTAAAATGCAAAAAAAAAAGTTCATAAATTTTCTTTCCTTTTTTTTTATTTTTGCCTGCTCAAAAATAATAAAATTTTTATGAGATCTATAAATCCTTTAAGATCCAAACATAAAAAAAAGGTTCTGACCCAATTTAAAACATAATATAAAAACGTTTTATTTTTATTTCAGGAATTCAGTGGCATTAGTTTTATTGTTGCACAAGATGACACTCATCAATATTAAGTTACTGACTTATTTTTTCCTGTCTGAACAGAGCTGGGTTTATAAAAGTTTTCATGCGTCTGATTTGTTGTTTATGAAGAACCAACATTTATTTACCAGTTGGCCAATCAATCATCATCATGGAAAACAGAAACCCTCATCACAGCTTTATAAGGAAAATCAGAGAATGGGAGGAAAATTTGACAGAAGCAGGAAATCCCCAGCTATACAAAGTCAGTGGAATATCAGCAGATTCCCACAAACTAACCCACTCAGCCCACTGAGTCCTGATGTCCATGTGTGGACATTAAAACCTGATCTGATCCAAAACAAAACTCTGTCTTACAGTTGTCCATTTAACCAACTTTTTATTTTCAGTTCAGCTTCTTCTCCAAACATCAACTGACATAACGGCTCTTATCAGTCTTTTAGTCACTTCCCACTTCCTCTTTTTCTTTCTCAATGCAAAAACAGAGATTTGACCTGAGAATCTGTTAATAACAAATCTCTGTTTTCAGCCCCTCATAATGACCTCACAGTAAACAGCTCAGACATTTTGTTTGATACAACTTCCTTATTTCCTCCCTTTATCATGAAACCCATTCACTCAAGCTTCTCTTCACCCAAAAACTGACAAACGTATTCAGAGCACAGCTAACCGTTAGCTAACGGTTAGCTAACGGTGAGCTAACGGTTTGCTAACGGTTAGCTAACGGTTTGCTAACGGTTAGCACTTAGCAACTGGGTTAGTTGTGGTAATTTTTTTATACTCTATTGAAGACAAAAGATTATCATATCTTGTTTTGCTTTAAGAAAATAGAATTATGTGGAACCTGTTGAAAATAAAATATATAGATATTGAGTTAAAAACTACATGAGTTTATTCTGCACTTAAAGTTAGAAAACATGAGATGATTTATTTTAGAGTATTGCTGATCATCAGCTGTGTGACAGTTTTCATGTGGTGGGTTAACAAAAGGTCTAAAAGAAGAACAGAACCAGAACCTTAGAGAACTTTTCAAAGTATTTAAAATTCATCAATCTACAGAGAAAAATATTATTTACAAATGGAAAACAATTCAGATGTCGGAGTTTGCAATATTCAGAAAAAGTAGAAAAACATTTTTCTGTCCCTTTCTTCCAGTCTTTCTTTCTATCTCTCTTTCTTCCTGTCATTTGTTCTGTTTGTCTCTTTTTTCCCTTTTTTGTCCTTTCTCTTATTCTGTCAATCATTCTTTTCTATTATTATGTTTTTCCTTTTTTCTTTTCTGCATTTCTTTGTTGTTCTTTTTCCTTTTCTTAGCTTTTTCTTTCTATATTTGTCTTTCTTTCTATTATCCTGTCATTGTTTTTCATCTATAATTTTGTCTCTTAACTTTCTGTCATTCTTTCTTTCTACTTTTGTTTCTTTCTCTCGTTCTCCCTCTTTCTCTTCCTCTTTCTCTCACATCGTGTCCTCCCTGGTATGTCTGATATGTACACAGAAGAAAAAAACCCACTTGAGTACAAAAGTTCAGCCTTTCACGTGCACACACAGATATTCTTGTATGTTCACACACACTCAGCAAACAGGCCGTCAGGCTTGTGTGCCAGATGCAGAGAGGAAAAGGAAATCCTTTCTCCTTATAAGGAAACGGCTGAGTGAGGAACACGGTGATGCTTTCCGTCGCTGGTCTGACAACATTCCCAGTTTAATGGGAAGTCTGTGGAAGCTGCAGGAGGAGACCAGAGATCTGATCTGGAATCAGATCCAACATTGATTCATAGCTGTTTTTAACTTCCTCCATCAGTTGGAGATTGATTCACACGTCTGTACATCTGGTCAGTGATCAGATGAAGGAGGAAACGGATCAGTGATCAGATGTACACAGACTTTAGTTCCCTTTGAGTTGAGCCTGCAAGGCAGCAGCCTGAGGTTCTGCCTTAAAGTCAAACATCTGATTTTAATAACGTCTCATTCAGATTTACAGACTCTTTGGAGCTGGAATGTTGCTGCAGTGATGTTAGGAAACCTTTCAATTACGAAGCGTCCAGTTCTCTGTGTCCTTCAGCATCTTTGGTCAGATTATTGCACTGCAAAAACACAAAATCTTACCAAGTATTTTTGGTCTAGTTTTGAAGGCATATGTCTTAGTTCACTTCAAATAAGACAAAACTTGACTTACAAGTAACATTTCAGCAAGATGTAGGAGCTTGTTTTTGCAATATTAATTACTTAAAATTGATGAAAAAATACTTTTCTTCCTTTCTTTCCTTTATTTAACCAGGAAAAATCCTTTGGAGATCCTGATCTTATTTTCAAGAGGGATCTGGGCAGAAATCTGCAACACATGGCAACTTGGTTACACAAAAGAAAAAATTAAAACGTGCAAATTTTAGTTCCACTGGCAGATAATTTCACTTATAACATGGAGAAAATTTCTTGTTAAAAGTGAAATAATCTGCCAGTGGAACGAATATTAAGGAGTGGTTTACTTAAAATAAACTCCTGTATGTTGCTGAAAAGTTACTAGTATGTTAGTTTTATTTTTATATTTTATGTGCACTAAGATATCTGCACTAGAAACCAGACCAAAAATACTTGGTAAAGTTTTTGTTTTTCCAGTGAAGTTGTCAATCTAATTGTCATGGTGGACGATTTCTGACTGTTTCTTCTTCTTTGTGTGTTTTTGTGCTGCAGGTATGGTGCAGTCCCAGAGGTCAGAGGTCGCAGCAGCAGGTCGGGCTCCTCGCTTCATTCGCCGTCTAAGCGATCTGAAAGTTATGGATGGCAGCAGAGTCTCCATGACGGTGGAGCTGAGCGGTACGCCCTGGCTGTGTGTGTTTCTGTGTGTGTGTGTGTGTGTGTGCGCTGTGGTATTTCCTGTCTGATCTCCAGGGACACGGTGCAGATGAGATGAAGACAGATTGACTGTAGTCCTGCCTCTTCATTTCCTCTGTTTGTGTTTGTCTTGTTGTTGGGACAAATATCTGGTTTTTCCTCATAAAACCAGTGAATACATCCTGGTGTTTGGGTCGGGTAAAGTTCAGGTTACTGAGCAGAAAGATGGACGGTAGCAAAATTATTTAGAGTGTGAATCACAATCTGTGGCGTCAAGTTTAAAAAGCATTTAAATACTGCATAAACACAAACTCTTTTACTTCTCACAAGACATATTTCCCCTGTTATAAGTTCAATGATCTGCCAAAGGAACTAAAACTTTCACTTTAATATTAAGGAATTATTGACATAAAACAAACTCCTGTATCTTGATGAAAAGTAAATTTTGTCTCATTTTATACTTTGTAAGATTGTATGTTTTTGCAGTGAATGTGTGTTTTTCTCTGCAGTCTGAAGTTCCATCCCTCTTATCATCACCGCTGTGTGTGTGTGTGTGTGTGTGCGTGTGTGTGTGTGTGTGTGTGTGTTATGTAATGAGTTTCCACAGAGAATTGTCTCCATATAAGCTGTTTGCAGATCGCTCTGCGTCTCTTTTTTATCGCTGGTTTCTGAAGCGATCTGTGAGCCTGTAATGATAACAAATTTATCTGGGAGGATAAATTATCCCAGAGTTATTGTGATAAACTATGATATTATCTTGATACCATTTTCAATTAATGTAATGATAATAAGCTAATAATGTAAGAACACATTCTCAAATATTGATAAACTTTAAATTGTAATTAGCACAGAAACTGGAAGACATTTTAACTATCCAAAATAAATAAACAAAACAACAGGAACAACACATAAAATGAATTATGAATTCTCTGTAAACAAAGTTGTCTTTCAAAATAAAAGATCTACTTGAGACCAAAACACCGACTGAAAACTTTTGTCGTCCAGTTTTTGGTAGAAAGAGAAAAAAACAAAAAATTATTCAAATGAAAATTATTGATCATGTTTTAATTTATCATGTGGTTAATTGACAAGACAAAGCTAATGCAGAAATTGATAAATAATATGTAAATTCCTGTCAATGCAAAAACACAAAGTGTAGGTGGAAGTTTTATTATACTGTCACTATTTTATACGTACAGAATTATCAAAACCAAAAACAGCAGAATATTTCCTAAAACTAAAAATAAAATTTTAGTTTTTACTGTTTGGGATAAAATTTAATTAATATATTTTATGCATATTTTAAACTGAAATTCTGCATCCAGGTTTTCCTGATTTGAGTTGATAAATTATCCTAGAGGTATTTCTTTTTTAAAATATGAAGAATTTAGTGATTGATCCACTGCAGAGAGAACTCAGATGGACTGAGATGACCTTTGACCTGCAGGTGACCCTCCTCCTCTGGTGATGTGGCTCCATGACGGGCAGGAGGTCTCGGAGTCGGAGGACTTCCACCTCCTCAGGGAGGAGAACCGCTACACGCTGCTGATCCAGGAGGTTTTCCCAGAAGACACTGGGGCCTACAGCTGCCGGGCCTGGAACCAGTATGGAGAGGACCAGACCCAGGCCCGGCTCACCGTGGAAGGTAAAACTCCTTAAACAATTCAATTACTTTACTGATCCGAAAACTAAATGTTGCCGTCACTCGTTTAATTTAAAATTTATTGTAAATGGTGATTAAAAAGGTCTCCTGTAGCAGTCAGTGTTGCAACGCTTTTGAAGAAAGTCGATTGAGGGTGAATAAAAATGTGTCTATAAATATGAAAGGTCAGTTAAATTTGAAATAAAGTCAATCATAACTAGATATCCAAAATTGATATATGTAATGTTCCTGATATGGAAAAAAAAATCTAAATTAAGTTTTGGTGAAAATGTCAAGATTTACTTAAAAAAATAAAGACGAAAGACTAAATAACCTATATAGAAGGCTTATTGTCAAAAAAACAGTCATTTGGGGGTTAGTTTCACTTTAAAATAAATGGCTGATCCTATTTATTCTACCTGTTTAAAGGGAGTTGTTTGTTTCCACTGTCGCCATGAGCAGGAAGCATTGCTCCAAAGCAATCAAACTTTCTTTCTGGAAATTTTTTACCCTGTGGCACTTAAACTTAAATTTATTAAACTCAGGAAAATATCCAATGTATGTATTGAATTTTAACAATTTAACCTTTTGACCTGTCCGTCTTGTGAAACGTCTTCAGATAAAGAAATTTGTTGCGAATGAGTGCTATGTAAACAAACTGATTCAAATTAAACATCTGCAGTTTTATGCAAAAACAACCTCAAAAATATTTGAGGAATTCTCAGAATTTTAGTCGGGAAAAGTAAAAGTCATCTCAAACTGTAAAATCAAAGATGTGTCAGTAATGACACATTTCATCTGTAGGAGTAGAGAGTGAAGGAGTGAATTAGTGATCTCTGACGGCGTTAAGAAAACATTTCTGCTATGATTGCATAAGAAATGAAACGTTTTATATTCTTCTAAGGAGTGAGAGTCTGGTTTATTTATCAGATCCTCATGTCTTCCCTTGTTTTGACATTTTTTTTCACTGGATTTTCGGTTGTAGAGATTAAATGCTGACATGTCTGACAGATTCAGTCGGCTGCAGATTTTTGGAGTTTTTTTGTTGTTTTTATTTGTCAGAACCTCAGGACGGCGTCCAGCCCTGGTTCATCACAAAACCCAAAGCGGTGAGCGCCATCACAGGTCAACACGTCTTGCTGTCCTGTGCCATCGCTGGAGACCCGTTCCCCCAGTACACATGGACCAGAGTGGACCAGAACCGAGTGCTGAGCTCTGGAGGAGACTATGAACTGCTGCAGAAGGAGGACGTCGTCTCGCTGCTCATCAGGTCTCAAAAGTTTTACACCTGCAGCCTGGAACATTTATGAAAGAACATGGAGAACAAACTGTCCGTGTTTCTGTTTCAGACGGGTCAGAAAGCATCACGCCGGAGACTTCCTGATCACCCTGAGGTGACACACTAACACACCGCAAGCAGGAAATGAACCAGAAACTGAGCAAACATGAAGGAATAATCCTGTATGATCTGCGGTTCAGATTGGAGGATTAAAGTCTCCCTCCCCCGCCTGAATCTGTCCATATACCCATAATCTGTCACCCCTCATCACACACTGCAGACTGACCGCCATCATCTCATTTAGTCATGAGAAAATGTGTCCAATATAACACACAGAGGCGTGTTTAGACCCTAAATATCTGAAACCTCATGTTGGTCGACTGCAGCAACACAAAGCATCATCTGAAGATTAATCTGAGGCAGAAATTGTTGCTAACGCACATAAACAAGTTCGGATTTTTGTAGCTATTTTCCAGTTTCTTACTGATTTATCAATCCAGTCCTACTTCCAATCACTTTCAGAACTGCAGTGATGTCAAAAAGTGTTTGCCCATTCCTAATTAGTGATTTTTGAAATTAGTCAAACACAACATAAGTAAACTCAAAATGCAGTTTTTAGTTTAGGGTGTTTGTTATAAAGAAGAAAAATTAAAATCTACATGACCTTGTGTAAAAAAGTGAAATAACGTAACTTAAAACATACAAAAACAATAAATCAGGAAGCGGGCAAACACTTTTTTTACAACATGTATAATAGTTACTTATAATAAAAAGTACCTGAGGTTGTGTTTGTGTGTCAGGAATAAAGTGGGAGAGTGCAGCGCTGTGGCTCAGCTGTCCGTCACTGAAGGAGAACCTGAAGGAGGAGACAGAAGGTGAGAGGAAAAATACATTTTATTTAAAACTCGGTTTAAGTGTTTCTACTGCAAGTGACTGACCTGAATGACATTTATATTTAGGTTATTGGTTTTATTGGAGGAAAAGTGTGAATACAACATGGTGAAATTATAATTATCTGACTTTAAATCAGACCTCTGACATGATAAAGATGATATAAAAGAAGGTTTTATCTATTTAAGAGAAAACCTTCACAATTATAACATTAGATGGTGCATCATCTCTTAATGTATTTTGACATAAACATATTTTGTGTCACCATCTTTGCAATTAAGTAACCAATTAAAATCACCTATCTGTCATTCATTAAAAACTTGTCACATTGTAAAGCTGCTTGAGACCTTGACAGCTTTATGTGGCTGATGCTGCATGAAGAGGTTTAGCACTTTTTCATACTTCTCTGATGACTGAAAGAGAATCCGTCTCCATCACCGTCAGCTTTTTGCTGATGTGGCAGAAAACAGAGGAAACACAACAACACATGGAGGCTAGTGGAACAACTCAACCCTCGGGTCGCAGCCGTCCTGCAGTCATGTTGGTTTTGTACTCAGAAGATTCATTCGCTGTTGGTATTTTTACAAAAACAGACAATGAATATGTTGAAACTACTGCAAGTCATTTTCAAGGGTGAAAATGTGTGGGGAAGACATGTTGGAGCTTGGCTGGGAGGAGAGGAGATGATCAGTGAGCAGCAGTGATGCTTCATGCTGAGTGAGGAAATCTCTGCCTAAGTTGCTGATGGAGAAGGTTAGGAAAGGTCGGACAGAGTCTCTCTTTGTAAAGGACAGCGAGACAGTGGTGAGGGAAAAACCAAAGTGGATGTGGATTGTCATTAGGCATTTTCTCCATAATTCATGTAGTTTGAAGTGGAGTTGGACATATTTATAGAGGACGTCATGCTGGAGTCTCCATGGACTCCGATTCCCACAGACATCCCACTGGACTGAGTGAAAAGCAGAAAACGACAGATGTTTTATGGATGAAGGATTTCTGTGGGGTTAGTGTGAGAGCAGGCTGAAATGACAGGCAGAATATAAGGAAGTTTATTAATGTAGTTTTGTATTTCCATTTGGGTCTCAACTGCTCATATAAACGGCTTAGAAAAACTTGCTGGAAAACACAAATGTTATGTTGTTGAGTTGTGCTGCAAAAACACAAACTGTGACGCCGTATTTTTATTCTACATTCTAGTGCAAATATCCTACTTCACTTGAAATAAGACAAAATTAACTTACAAGTATCTTTTGAGCAAAATATAGTTCCACAAGCAGATATTGTTGCTTACATGACATTTTCCTATATTATAAGTGAAATAATCTGCCAGTGGAATTAGTACATTTTATCAATATTCAAGAATTAAAAGAAGCTCCTATATCTTGCTGAAAAGTTACTTATAAGTAAATTTTGCCTTATTTCAAGTGTACTGAGATATTTCCACTAGAATTTAGTTGAAAATACTTTGTAAGATTTTGTGATCTTGCAGAAACTGTTCGGAAACCATACGCCACTTGTTGATTGTGCAGGAGGCTCCACGTCTGCTTTTCAAAGATGTGCGGTTGAATAATTTTGCATATGTTTCCAGCAGTTTCCTAACTGAGTGTAAACGTTGAGGTGGGGGGGCGTGGCCAGCAGCAGCTTATTTGGGTTTAAAGTTGCAATGCGCCCCAAAAAATGTAATTGAAATATTTTGTACAGTCCAGATTTCTCCTATCCCGTTGAAGGAAGCACGACAAGTCACTTTTAATACAGTTGGCATGTTTTTTACTGAATCCAGCATGATCTGAACTGTCAGATGTGATTCTCCTCAGTCAGTTCTTTACATTCACATTTCTGTTTTCATTCACCCGTCCCACTCCCAGCCCTCCCTCTGTTCCCATCAATCCGCCTGTTTCATATCCAACAATTCCCAAAGCTTCTCTAATCTGAGCGCATCAGCCCAACCAATCAGAGCCAGCATTTCCTCCACATGGATCCTCTGATCTCTGCAAGCAATCAGCTGCAGCTCCAACACAAGGACAGAGCAGGACGAGGTGAAGAGGAGTCCCAGTCATGAAATGGGCCCGATGAAGATCAGTTCATTCATGCCCATAAAAGGAAAGCTGAGTCACCTGTGATGTAACGAGCAGTTTGAGTTGAACTCCTCATCCTCCTGTTTCCCGATTCCAAAGTGGGCGGAGCCTCGGCATTGTTTATTCTCTCTACTTCACTCCATCTCTCTTTGCGCTTGTTTCTGCAGGACCGCAGCAGCCAGAGGAAGACCAGGAGGAGGAGGAGGAGAAAGCAGGAGGGTCAGTCTGCAGAGGCAGGAGGCTGGTGAGGAGGAGAAGAAGAAGAAGGAGGAGAATCCCCGAGGACTCCTCAAGCGCAGCGTGGAAACGAGGGAGCGCGGTGAAGAGGAGCTGCGACAGAGGGAGGCGCAGCAGCTGGACTTTCGCTCGCTGCTGGGACGCCGAGCTTTCCCCCCCGACGGTGACACCGACTCCCAGAAGATGGATTTTAAGGCCAACCTCCGGGGCGTCAAAGGCAAGGCGGAGGAGAAGGCGAACTCCCCGCAGCAGGTGGACTTCCGGAGCGTCCTGGGGAAGAAGAGCGCCGCTGGCAGCAACAGCAACAAGCCGGCCGAAACGCCTCCAAAGAACGCTGGAGACTTGCGCTCCGTCCTCGCCAACAAGAAGAAGACGACGCCAGCGGCGACCCCCGAGAAGAACGGAGAGAAGGTGAACAACTGCGTGGATGGAGGGATTCACGACCAGAAGAGCGAGGGAGGAAAAGGAGGTGCAGGAGGAGGGACGGCGCCGGAGTTCGTGGAGATGCTGAAGGATGTGACGGTGCTGGACGGTCAGCGGCTCCGGCTGGAGTGTCGCCTTGCCTCCGCCGCAGCTGCTGATGTCACCGTCACCTGGACGCTGGACGGGAAAATCATCAAACCGTCTAAGTTCATCATCCTCGCCAACGAAGGTCAGAGTTCACACACACACACACACTTTCAGAAATGAAAGCAGAAATCAACGCCGTGACGGAGGGCTTGTTAGTTAGAAGTTTGGTGTGAGCCATGCTGACGGAGGAGGAAGAGGAGCAAGAGCAGCTGCCGATGAAGCTCAAAGGATTCAGACTCTATTAATAGATCGCAGATGTGAAACAAAAGAGCATAGAGTTGCAGGATGTGATGTGAGACCACCAAGTATTGTGACTATTTCAGATGGGAAAGATCACTTTACACACGCAGCATTAACTGTACTCCACAGTCATCATTCCTGCAGGTTGCAGCAGCTCTGTTTACATCCAGACTGACCCCTGACGCACGCCGTAGGTTCAACCTGTAGCTCTGCATCACAAATGACAACATGACTTCAACTTTTTCATGAATAAACTATAAACGTAGAGCTGGTTTATATGATTCCAGCAATGGCACTGTTTTTTTTTCTGGACTAATTTCAATTAAAAAAATATTTTTGTAGTTTAGAAAAGTCAGTGTTGTGCTAGATTATGCTGGAGTCTAGATTATGCTGGAATCTAGATTATGCTGGAATCTAGATTATGCTGCCACTGAAAAACAAAAAACAAAAGTTTTTTTCTCAGAACTTTGATTTTTGATCTCAGATTAGTCAGAATTGAGATTAAAGTCAGAATTCCTACTTTTTTTTATTTGTGACCCTAATCCTCTTCCGTATATTCCAGCTTTGTGCGATTACCATCTTTTATTTTCAAAATCAACTTCTACACTAACGCTCCACGGCGCCACCTAGCTTCTCCTCTTGGTACTGATGTATTTTTAGTCCTCAGTTAGGAAGAAACTTGACAGATTCCTCTGCAGCACTGCCCGTTAGGAAAACATTAGTTTTTGTTCAGCCAGCTGATCAGCAGTGTGTACTCTGTGCTGATACTCAGCTGATCAATAAAACTAATCTAGTTACTTTGTTGCTTTTCTAGCATCTCATTAAAATTACTTTAAACTGAAGGAATTATATGACAGACATTTTGATTTGTTTTGAAACAATGGCTTTTTAAAAGCTTCATATGCAATGACATGCTGAGTGGGAAATGCACTAAGCACAAAATAAAAAAATACTGTTTTGTATCATCTGTCCGGCTGAATCTCTGAATCAGACGATGTTTGAGATCTGCTGCTTCCAGTGTCAGAGAGAAAATTTCTGCTCCTTCAGTTTTTTCTATGAGTGAAGAAACTTTGGAGGATGTGGATGAGAAAGAGAGTCACAAGTTTCTTTTGGTTATATTTACCCAGAATGCCCTGCTCTGTAGTCCACTTCCTTCATTTGGAGCGGTCTCCGGTCCGCTGGTGTTCAGAAATGCATCCAAACCGCACTAGAGCTGAATTCAACCGAACCGAGACCGAGGTTTGTAGGTGAACCACAGTTCACGTTTTCGGTTCATATCAGAGTTCGATTCTGTTTTCACGCCTTCCCAAATGAACCGGACATTCTAGATGAACTGGAGTTTCATTAAAGCAAAGTAAGCGGAGCTGGCGTGACTCAGATCACTTTAGCTTTTTACTGCATGTTTAATGCAGGAACCAGGAAAACTTTGAAAACCTGCCAAAAGCAAATGGACCCAAATCAAAATAAGTTCTCAGATGTCTGAAATCTGGAGTCAAAGATGCTGATCAGATAACTGAAAGAACCTTAAGGAAAGCCGATCCAAGTCGCTGTTACTGCAGATATCAAGCATCACATTTATTTATATGGCTCATTTAAAACATCTGTTGACCAAATTGCATCACAGCTACATCCACAGTCATAAAATAAGTCGTCCCATTGAGCTGGCTTCTGCTAGAACTTCATTGTTTTCAAAGGGAATTGTTCATTTCTACTGTCACCACATGCTTTCTCAGGACTGATTGCCACACAGTAAATGATTGAAATCAACTGGATAAGCTTCCCGAGACAGAAAAAGGTTTTAGCAGTTGACTTAAATGATCAATGGATTATCTCTATCAATAAGTTTGATCAAAATGTGACTAAATGATTAAATTCAATTGCTATAAACTGAGTTGATTTTATATATTTGCACTTAATTTAATTGATTTGTATCAATTTCACAATAAAATCCTCTAATAACCTTCACACAGATATAAACTGAGCAGAATTTCTCACATGAATAGAAACTTTGCCGTCAGCCACAGTAGAGATTTGCAGTTAGATCTGCTTGAACACGTGTGTGTGTGTGTGTGTGTGTGTGTGTGTGTGTGTGTTTACGAACGGCTGGGACTCCCGGTGTTTGTGTGTGTGTTTACGAACGCCTGTGTGTGTGCAGTAATCCTTCAGCATGTTATTTTAGCCTTCAGGACAGCCTCTGTTCCAGCTCTGCACATTGAGGTGGTCCATGTTGAAGGTCAGAGGTCACCGCAGCCTCAAGCATGCAGTGATGTGTTGTTGCTGTTATTTGCAGCAGGGAATTGATATCAGCAGCTCCAGAATGAACAACAGTTCTCATCGTCGACCTCGATTATTGTTAGAAATCTCTTATTTCATCTGTGGCTGAGAACCTTCATGGACTTCATGATTTGCTGAGGTTACTTTGCAGTTATGCATTGATTATTGCATAATCACAACTCTAGGAGTAGAAAGTCTTAATCTGGTACAAATTCTGAAAACAATACTGCATAGAAAAAGATGCTGCTTGACTTTTGCAGATTCCAAAGTGACATAAACACCTGATATTATCAACACATAAATACCGAGTCTGAGATCTCTCACTTCGTCAGTAAATAAAACTGAATCCCTCTAAGTCACATGCCATTCCTCAGCTGCCTTCTGTTGTAACGCATTCTTATTTGCACCTGTTTGACTCTGATTTATTGCTCTTGATTGACGCATATAATTCACCAGCTGTCACAATCAGAACATGAACAGTTACAGTAACATAAATTCATTGGCAATGACTGTACATGCATGTCATGTTGCAGCTTCTCTGCCCTGTTTATTCTGTGATGTTACAACTTCAATTTGGTATTTTTATTCAGTATCTGGATAGCTGTTGCATTCAGATATCTTGAAGATGAGAAGTTATGTCCTAAGAGCGCTCAGTGTGTCTGATCTGCTTGTATTTTAGGCTGCGTTCACACCAGATCTGTTTAGTGCACTTTAATCAAACTCCAGTTCATTTGCCTTGAAAGTCTGATTTGCTTTGGAACATGTAAATCTGTAATCAAACTCTGATGTGGGCCAACACTTCAAAAACACAAAATCTTACCAAGTATTAGTTTCTAGTGCAGATATCTTGGTACACTCTAAATAAAACAAAATTAACTTTTAAGTTGTTTTTCTGAAGATATAGGAGCTTGTTTATGTCAATGATTCCTTAATAATGATGCCTGTTCTGTTGGCAGACTATTTCACTTATAAAACATTATACATTTATAATACTTATAACATTTTTCACGTTATGGGTGAAATAATCTGCCAATGGAACAAGTACTCTTTCATCCATGTTAAAGAATTATTCACTTAAAACAAGCGCCAGTAAGTTGCTGAAAACCTTCATATAAGATGAGTTTGTTGTATTTCCATTAATAAGATATTTGCACTAGAAACTAGACCAAAATTACTTGGTAAGGTTTTGTTTTTGCAGTGAAAAAGGTGAACTCTGGATCTCCAAGTGGATCGGAAACCATTCCAAAAGCAGGAAGAAAACTACAGCACAAGGCATTCTGGGTAAATGCAATCAAAACAAATACAAGAGTCTAACACTAGTGGGAGAAATGACTCACGGTCTTTTAGCACAGACAATAGAGAAATCCTGCAATGACTAAAATTTGATGCTACTCCATTTTTGTTTTCATTTTGTGAAGAAGAAAGTTGAACTCGGTGTCTTCTTGAAACGTTTTTACGTCGTTTCCTTCAGTGGTTCTTGGTCCAGGGGGGGACAGGTCGCTCAAAGGGTTTGACTCAGTGGAAAGTGAAGCACAGCAGCTCAAAATTTAAGAAATGTAACTTTGGTCCCCAATCGAATCGAGACAATCGGACTATCAGGGGTAAAAAAAGCACGCTAAAGCACTAAGAGACTTTCAACAACATGTCTGCATGTTCACAGAGGAATGATGCGAGTTTTAGACCACCCCGTTTTGGTTCTGCAACTCCAGCTGCATGATCTGGAGTCTCAGATGGCTCATGATCTCAGCAGATCATCTCATATGATATGAAAGGACACATAGTAATTACTGGAGTGTTTGTGGTTGTGTGATCATGGTGAAATCTGATATAAAAAGTGACTTATCTCTCTGCCATCCTCAGTTGTGTAACCTGCCGAGTTTCCCATTTGTCTTTTGTCTCCAAACAGTTCCTGTAATTTCTTTGTAAATTGGACACAAATGATTTAATAGATTGTGTTTAGTGATCCGATTAGGTTTCCTGCTGTAATAGTGAGACTGTGTCCACATGGACATCCCGCAGCATTACTAACTCTCAGATGCTCTGTGGTGAAACATCAAAGCATTCATTTGTTTTGCATCATAAAATGTTTGAGGTTTGAATTTTCCTGCTGATTTAGTGGTTTGTTTCTGTTGGGACTCAGTAGGAGAAAAGTAAATATGATTTCCACACATAACGAGACATTTTTCCTGTTTTAAGTGGAAAAGTGTAACTAATATGTTTTTGCATTTATATTCAATTGTTATTGACCTAAAACACGTTTATTTACTTTGCTGAAACATGACTTTTAAGTTCTTTTGTCTTAATTTAAGTGTACTAAAATATTTTCACCAGAAACTAGATAAAAATACTTGGTAAGATTTTGTGTTTTGTTTTTTTGATTATGACTTTCTGGATTTACTTTATTTACAAACTGACCCAAAAGCAGATATTTAGGTTTTCTTCAATATGAGAACTAATTGGATTTCCTTCCACAAGATAAAAAGTATCTGGAGTGTGAAGAAATAATTGTTAAATTTATTATTAATTTAACTTAAAGATTTATAGCCAGTTGCTCTTTCATAACAATCTGTCCCCTTTATTTTCCACAGTCTGAAAATGAATAAATAGTGACATTGATTTATTAAAGCAAATCCTTTCATGATCTAGAATCCAATCCTGTTGAGGATTTATCCCTTTACTGTTGGCAAAAGTCTAAAAATATGTCTGTGTGACTTTTATTTTTAAATGCATGAACATGACGGCAGGCTGATGCCGTCATGAACACAAAATTCTTGTTTTTCCTCAAAACAAGTAAATTGTAAATCTGGAATATAAATTAAACCGTATAAGGATAAATATCTGCTCAATGCTGAGTTTATGTTTAAGAGTTTTTATTGGTCAAAGGAAAAACTCTGAAAGATCTCCAGAAAATCTGGAAGACTGTTGACCAAGGTCACTGCAATCTGGTCAAAATCCAGCTGGTTAGTTAATCCTCAGTGTTCTGGGTTGTAACTGTTTTCTGTCGTGTTTTCCAGGCGGCCTCTGCTCTCTGACCATCGACAAAGCTTTGCCGGAGGACGAAGGCCAGTACAAATGCAGAGCTGAGAACTCGGCCGGCAGAGCGGAGTGCTCCTGTATGGTTCTAGTCGACGGTAAGAACCTCGTCGTCTCACACAGTTTTAGTTAAAAGTGAGACCCGAGACTTAAAATAGGTAAACTCTGGTTTTAGTGGTTTAAAGGGAATTGTTCAGACACAAAAAAATCCCCTTAGGCTATGTTCACACAGCAGGTAAATGATCCAAATTCACTTTTTCACTACAGTTTGAACGGCCCGATTCTAATCTTTTAACCCCAAAAAATCCAATCTGTGACCATCCACATGTGGATGGATTTGTAGCCAGTTGTTTTCAAAGCTTCAGAACGGTGATGTCTACATTTTATCTGGCTTTTATGTCATGGATGCGAGACATGAGTCAACATTTTGCACCAGAAAAAGCCATACGGTTTAAATTAGGATGCAAAGAAAATTGTAATTATTCACTTTTAGAAAGCAGTCTGTTGGTGAAGCGCATCACATCACAATCCCACCACTTTTGGTTCCGACTACATACCCAAACAGACTCTCTACACAAGTTGAGACGCTGATCCTATTAGTTGTGTTTTCTTTTTCTTAGCATCCTTCGTGTTCTTACGATCTTGTGTTTTTACTCTCGGCTTTTGTTGCTGAATAAACTTTAAAATTGACCCATAAGCTGCGATATCCATTATTACTTCCATAAAAAGAGTTTTGCTGTGTGACTTCAACATTCTTCTTCTGCACATGCCGGTCGCTTTGTGGTCGTAAATTGTTCACACAGAAGTTTGTTTACGGTCATGTTTAATTAGCAGCATGCAAGAAAAGATCTTATTTCAGCAGAAAATTGGAATTATGCACCCAGACCTGCTGTGTGAACGCAGCCTTAGAGCGGTTCTCATCCCTCCATTAAGGTCAAAGTTGCTCTGAATGAGTTGGATTTCTATACCTGGTTTTCTTTTTATTCAGCTTAACAAACTCTGATGGCAGAAAATCATTGGTCTCATTTAGTTTTCTTTCCTGTAGGAATCATTTTATGTTTCTTCGCAACCCATAGGCTGAGCAGAGAACATGTGAGGAAGTAAACATAAAGATTTAGTGAAAGGTCTTTAAGAAGTTGTGTTTTCCAGCATCCACTTAAAATGGAAACCAAGATTAATCTGCGATAATGAGCATTTTTTAAGAAATGAGTATAAACATCTGAGTCTGCAGTGTGTAAGGAGCTGCAGGCTTGGAGAGAGATCAGTTCAGGGACCTCAGGTCTCCTCCCTGCTCCTCCTGATTCCTCTGGAGTCTCCGTCTGTTTCCAGCTTCCTGTAATTAGAACAAAAGAACACAAACAAACAGCATTTATCTCAAACGGTTACTGGGAAGAAGGAAACTGCTGACTGGAAATCAGCAGTTTGGTTTGCTGGAGAAGAAGTAAAGAAAAAACCAGCTGGATGCTCTTCTCTGATTTTTCTTTTCTTCTGTGAAGATGTAACAGAATCATCAACAGAATCATCAGAATGATATTTACCAGTTGACAAATCGGCTCAGGACGGATCGTATTCTGTTAAAATGGAATAAACACAATTTTGCAGTTGCAGGGTTTCCATTAAATAAGAAATATAATCAAAACCACACATGTTGCAGTAATTAATGCAACTAAAGATAAAAGCATTGATGAGTTTCTCTAGATCTTGCTGTGACTTTGGTCCTTGAATCCAGGACACGTCCTTCAAGTGATAGAAGGCCGACTTTCTAACCGTCTTTGTGTGGCTCTTAAGGTTAAGGTCTGAGTCCATCCACTCTGCTTCAGTTGATTTGAATCTTTTGGTTTTGCTCCATCAGAATCGACTCTCACTTCTTATAGTAACTGTTGATTTTAGGCTCTGCAGCTGTTATTGCCTCATTCTGAGAGATTTCCAACCAAAACTCCTAGAATGTAAACTGTGACCCTGAGTGAAGCTGTTTGTCCTGTGTTTAAAGTCTCCTCTGTGCGTGTGCGTGTGTGTGTGTGTGTGTCCTCCTCCAGATCCACCAGAAAACTCTCCGACAGACAAGAAGTCTAAGAAGGCAGCTCCGACCTCAGAGAGTGAGTTTCCAAAATATGCAGCCGCACCAGCCTCTTTCCTTTTGTCCCAATAAGGAGCTACAGACTGGGATTACTGGTTCCCACACACACACGCATGCACGCACAAAGACACACACAAACACAGCGGGAGGTTTCTATTTTAAAGCGACTCTGTGTATCGTTGGAAACATCAGTTCGTAAATCACTGTCGGGTTACTGTTCGGAGCTCCACTGCTGTAAACGGTGGACGTCCTCTGATTATTGGAACATCTCCTGATCTTTACACTGCAAAAAACACCAAACCTGACAAAGTATTTCAGTCCAGTTTCTAGGAGAAACATCTGGGCGTCCTTGAAATAACACAAAACTAACTTACAGGTAATGTTTCAGTGATGTATAGAAGCAAAACAAAAAGTACTAGTTCCAGTTATAACAAGACTTTTTTCTCATAAGTAAAATAATCTGGCAGTGAAACCAGAACTTTTTATCGATGTGAAGAACTTCTTGACTTAAACAAATTCTTATATCTCACTAAAAATTACTTGTGTTAGTTAGTTTTTCCTTATCACAAGTGTATTAAGATATTTTTACTAGAAACTCGATAAAAATATTAATACTAGTTAGATTTTCTGTTTTTGCAGTGTAGGTGAAGAATCAGAGGCTTTAAAGATAAAGAAGAAATATTAGTATTGTTTTTTTTCTCCTCAAAGCGTCTGCAGTCAACATTTCTCTAACATTATGTCACAACATATGTGACATGCTAATTTATTAAAGCTAATTTAATAGCAAGCTAAGAACATCTAGCCTGTAGCTAGCTCATAATTAGCAAGAATTGGTTAAAAATAATAATAAATTCTGTAAGAAATATTAAAATTTGATTTAAAAAATGTCACCCCAAACATTGACCACTGCAGGTAGTGTCAGATTTAGAGTTTTTTGACTAAAATTAATACATAAAATGAGATTTCGCCTCATGACAATTCAAAACAATCCAGTTCTAGTTTCATCCTCGGATTGTCCAAATTATTGCCTGTTCAAAATATACGTTATAGTTTCTCGCTGCATGACAGCCATTTTGCAGACACAATGCATTTGGTCTGAACTTAAAGCTTCATATGGCCACTGATAATACAAAATAACTTGCATTTGGAAAATTGTCAAATATTTCAAAGTTATTTGGAGAATAATCTCGTTTGTCTCGCCAGTGTGATCATTTTGATGTCTAGATCAAAGTTTCAGGTAAAGAGCCAAAATACTTGCAGCATTTTGGGTATTATTGTTCTGTACATTGTCAGAGGAACAACATTTAAATATATTTTTAAATATACAATTTTAACAGTGTGCAGCACTAGCAGAGTCAGAATCCCATTTGTCAACAACTTCTGTTTTAATTATCTGAAGAGATTTAGTTAAGTGATTTTTTTTGTGTGCTTAAAATTAGATTATTTGTTTTACTTTGAAAAATAAGTTCTAGACTTGAAATTTGCTTTGCAATTATTGATATTTTAGCTTCTATCACACATTTACTCATAATAAGTGGTATTTTCTTAATATCAAGTTTTAATTTCTTGACGAAACACTTAAGATAAGGGAAATGTTCTAACATAAAAGCCTCTCTGTGAGAAAAAAGATCTTTTCAGAACAGAAAAAAGAATAATTCCCCTTAATCTAAGATATTTAATCTTAGGTTTTTGCAGAGTTGTTGGTTCACTGATGTTTTAAGAAAACAAATGTGACTCAGTGAGAAGTGAACATGTGTCCATGATGAAAATCTTTCTGTTTTAAACTAATAGCTCCAATTTGTCCTGTTTTAAAGGTGCATGGAGTCAGTTTCTCCATCAAACAGCATCAGTTAAACATGTGTTGCACAAGCGTTTTATGACTGCAGACGACATTTTCTGTTTTCTGCCTGCAGCCTCAGTGGAAAAATCTGCTCTTATCTTTATGATCTGACTCTAAATCCTTCTGCTTGATGTGCATCTGAGCACGTGTGCATTCCTCAGTGTCCGATTCGCCGCTGCAGCTGGAACAAATTACCAGATGATAAAACGCGACATCGTTCTCTTTTGTTCCACAGAGCAGCAACCGATACTTAAAACCTCACTCTGTGGTGTTGTTGCATTAAATCCTGAGTCAGTTAGCAGAGTTTTTCTCATCAAAGCGACGTCCAGAAATCAACACTCTGCAGGATCTGATCCGATGATACGGTCCGTTTGGAAAACACAGAGAGAGAAAAACTGAAACCAGAGCAGATAATTAAAACATTAAAGTCAGAAGAACAGAGAATTTAAAGCTGGGATGTATTAGAGCAAAGCTGAGAAAATAAAAATAATACAATTACAAGAATAAAGTAGAAATAATACAGGAATAAAGTCTAAATAATAATAAAGAATAAAATAATATTTTCATATTATTACAACTATTCTCAATGTTTAAACTTTATTCTTTTAGTACTATGACTATTCTCAAAATATTGTAATTTTATTCTCGTATTATTTCGACTTTATTCTCGTAATATTATGACTTTCTTCTCATATAATTACATCTTTCTGCTCATTATGTCAACTTTATTTTTGTGTAACTTTATGAATGTATTACTAAAACCTTCTTCTCTTAATTTTGTTTTTCTTCACTTGGCCCTAATACTCTGTTGTAGAAATGAGACGTGTATAAAGTTCTGTAAAATTTTATTTGTTTGCAAGTTTTTCTAAAATAGTTGATGACATCATGGATCAGTCGCTGCCAGCACATTTCAATTTGTTTATATCACTCCTGCTCTATTTGATTCATTTTAAATTGGCCTAATTCCCCATATAACTGATGTTGTTTACAGATTTTCCAGCTTTAGATGGTGGGAGTCAGTATTGGTCTGAAATACAGGCCTGGTGTTCCCATCTGAGGAATCCCTGATTTGGTCTCAGCAGGTCAGCGGATGGAACCGTCATTATGTAAACTAAAGGCGACGCACCTGCTGTTATTTCAGCTGGGCTCTGATGTGGAGAGAAACATTAGAAATGACAGATTGTATAAAACTGCAGCTTTGTCACCAGGAATCTCTTCCTACCTGCAGCACAATCCTGCAAAGTAGGAACAAAAATTTTTAAGTTTTGTCATTTGCAACATGAGCTTTAATTGAAGGAGATGAACTTTATTATATTATTATTTATTATATTAGAAATCTACACAAGACCTCCATAAATGTAAAAAATCAGCCCCTTAAACATTTTTTGTTGTTGTTTTTTTTTTCATGTTTAAGATAATCAAACTATTTTAATTTCATAAAATACAACCTGCAGTTTTTGGATGAGGAATTCATTTATTAGCAAAAACAAAACAACTTCCATGTGAGTTTTCTTCTGCTTTAAAAATATCCCAAGCACTTAAAAAAATAACATCCAGCCAATAAGCAAATCTTTTTTGGTGTCTGGAAAATGAGTCATTTCAAAAACCTCAAGGATGTAACATCACTGCGCTGTTACCTAGCAACTCCAGAAACCTAGCCTGTTACCTGGCAACCCAATCTGAGCTCCAGCACATTTTGTCAGATGGTTTTACCGCTGTGTTCACTGTACAATGGCTACTGGAGTTTTGTTGATGACGTACCATCCAGAAACCACTTGTTGCATTGTTGGTGGTTGTGCAGGAGGCTCTACTAATGCTTTCCGAAGATGCACTGTTGTATAATTGCACATCTGTTTGCAGCCATTTGCACTTGTGAGTGTCAACGTTGAGTTTGGGGGCGTGGCCAGGAGCAGGTTATTTGGATATAAAGAGACAGAGGCCATCTCAAAATACACAGAACTGAGCAAAACCTCATTATCGAAGAATGGTTTTGTGCAAAGAAATGTTAATGAACATGTTTTCTATTTATACTAATCTGTCCAGAGAAGCATAAAAGGCCACTCTTCACCACCTGCATTTATTCTTAGTTTTCAAATTGAATCTGGATCCTGAAATTGTTGCATCAGTTCCATAAGTGTTTTGTTTCTCGCTGCAGTGACTGATTGCGTCACATTCTTGTGTGCCTTCAGAGCTGAACTCTTCTTCTGCAAGTCCTTTTATGGCTGTGATATGGCTGTTTACAACACCCTGCCGAAATTGTTTTCTCTCAGTAAATACAAACATAACAGTTTGAACAATTTAGAGACATTAAACCATCACTATTTATAAATCGTTATTATTGCTGCAACTGCAAGAACATCTGGGGAAAAAAACAGTTTGATTTATGTGAAAGTTCATTTATGAGCTGAATGGAGGATAAGTGAAATATTTTCAGAGTATTTTTATCCTGCACACCTCCCTGAAGGTCTGAGCTTGTCGGATCTGCGGAGACTCTCATTCCTCTGCAGAGTTTTCTCCTCAGAGGAAAGATGTCGGTGTTGGGGCTGGAGGGGGATGAAGATGGAGGCTGGGAGCTCCTCTCCCTCGTTTCCATTTAAGGCCTGCTCTCTCTGCCTCACTCGCATGTCGTTTTACTTCACAGCACAGATGAAAAGCCTGAAAGTGAAGCAGCTTTCCTTTTAAGAAGCTCATCTTCTTGAACCTGCTGGTTCCATGTTTGGGTCTAAACACTTAGCAGATTGGAAATAAGTGATTACTCAGGCAGAAACTTACATTTCCTGTTGTTTTTAAACAAGTGCATCTCTGCAGCTTGAGCGTCACACAGCAGAAAGTTATTGACAGTTTGGCTCATTCAGCTGGTTTTGTTACTATTTCACTGCAAAAACACAAAATCTCATCAAGTATTTTTATCCAGTTTCTAGTGAAACATCTCAGTACACTTGAAATAAGACAAACCTAACTTAAGAGCAACTTTTCAGCTAGGTATAAGAGCTACAGAAGGAATTATTGCTTTAAGACAATGATTACTTAATATTGATGAAAAACATCTACTTCAGATTATTTCACATATATCAAGATATTTTTAACTAGTACTCTTTGTTGATTGCATGACTCGTGATACGAAAAAAGTGTTTCCTTTGCAGTTTTATTAAAAAACATCAATTTTGATGCAGCCAAAACACCACCTCAGTCCAACACAAAAAAGTGTTTTTAAAAAAATAATAATAATTATGTTTCCATTAAACAAACTGATATTGAAAATGTTATAAAGTTAATGGAAATGCAGCTTTCTCTTATAGCTGGAGTGTTTGCTGTTCTACTTTTGTTGATTTCTATTCATTTATTTTTTCTTCTTTTAGTTCAGGTGTGTCAAACTCATTTTCATTTTGTTCCACATCAATATCATGAATGTCGTCAAAGGGTCGGTTGTAGCAGAAAGTATTGATCATGTATTGATCTTATTAATCTTTTTCTATACATTAATATTGTATCTCACACGAAGAATGTTTTTGTGTGAACCTTTCTGCCTGTTGTGGCTGCTAGACTTGATTTTTCCCTCTGCAGAGCAATTAGCCTTGTTTCTATTCTATTAAAATATTTATAAATAGTTGTATTTCCATTGAATCAGTTATTCCCATATTGAACATCTTCTCACATTAATTTGGCAGAATACAGCTAAAATGATTTTGATTTGATAAATATTTAAGTCCACAGCTGTTAGTTAGAAGGTTTTGTTTAAGTGAGGGCCACAGAAAAAGTTATGGCGAGCCGGGTTTGGCCCCCGGGCCTCGGGTTTGACACATTCATTTTATTTGTTTGGCACTTAGTCAACTTTGGATCCAATTAACTTGATGAAAAGTTCTTCTGGGCTTCAGTCTCACTTTAAATCACTCTGCCCTTTAAAAGACTAAAAACAATGCATCACTTATTTAAGCAGCTTCAGGTGTTCAGTAAAGAAAACTAAGATTATTAATAAGAAAAAAGGCTGAAATGTGTTTTGGCGATGTTGAACTGAAGTCCAGATATCTGACTGATTTTTTTAAAGGATCAACCGGGTTTTTAATTGCTGTAGCTGAGAAGAAATGTTTGATTCTCTGTGTTCTGGTTCTGTTTGTTCTGCAAAGTAGATCATATTTTTCTGATCTGAGATATTTACAACCTTATTTATAGATAAAAGCTCTGAATTGTTCTGTAGAAAAAGATAATTAGAAAATCTCTTGTTAGTAATCCTGCATGCAGCAGGGGGCGCTGTGCTCACATTTACATCAGTTTGGCTCATTACAGACGGGAGATAATAATGTGTAATATTTTGTTTTTATCTGAGTAGAAATTCCCTCATTAGTGATAACTGCTTTATTTATATTAGATATAACAGTGAAATAATCTGCATTTGGAACTAGAATGTTTTATCAATATTCAAGAATTATTGACTCTAAACATGCTGTTAAATTTTTGTGAAAAGTTACTCATAAGTTAGTTTTGTCAATTTTTAAGTGTATTACGATGTTTCCACTAGAAATTAGACCAAAAATACTTTGTAGGAGTTGGTGTTTTGCAGTGCGTATCAATCTGGGACTCGTCTGTTTTTTCTTCAAGTTTATTTTCTCAGATTAAAAACTTTTAGAGAAATAAATCCTCCTGCTTCTGAAGTACTTTAAGGGTTTTTTTATGCTGCTTGGATTTAAACACTGAGATATCAACACCACCATCTGGGCCAGAAGGAATTACAGTTTTCTCTGATTTATTCTCCTCCCTGTTTCATCCTTTCTTCCTTCAGGCAGTAAATAAACTTTTGTTAACCATATTAAGGCGTTTCTGTCACATGTCGGGTTTTATTAACAGTGAAATGCCAGCAGGGTTTGTAAGAGTTGAGTTAGTGAGTGTGTGTGAAGTGGAAAAAGTTTTGTGCTTCTGTTTTAAAACCAGATGTTCTCCTGATTGTGGAGTTTATGGGAACCTAAAGTGACGGCGGTCTTCTCTGAAACGATAAATCAGAAACAACAGGCAGACTTTCACCTCCAGCATCATAAGATGATGGCCTCTTATTCATCTGGAGAATAAATAACAAACTCCATGAGCTACTTCCTGCTCAGGAGGAACTATTAATAGGTTGTCCTTATATGGTCGTCAGAGACGCTTCTTGTTCTGCTGCTTTTCTCTGATGGAGTCGGACTTTCTGTTCCAAGACCGTCACTCCTGCACACATGAGGAAACTCTCACACGAAGACCAAATCAAACTTTAATTTATGGTACAAGTTGTAAAACATTTGATGGAAAACGTGAATAAAGTCTCAGAGTGAAACAGATCTGAGTTGTTAAAATGAAGGAGCAGATTTTGGATGTTTACAGGATTAACTGTGATGGATGTAACTTTGTCTTCTACTCCTTCATTTTTATCTTTATGAATCTATTTATTAGCTTTTTGAACTGAAGCTAAATTGATTTTGTATTTTCTACACAAGCAGGTTACTCCATAATCTTCCCGTAACGGCATAATTTAACTAATAAAGACTAGCAAGCTCACTCTAAAAACTAATTAAAACTAACTGAATTAACCAATAAAAAGTCACAACAATAGCTGACTGACGGCTCTGTTTGTTTCCTTCAGGTGAAGCCAGAATAAAGAAGCCAACTCCAAAGACTCCTCCCAAACAAGGTGAAACACACCAACTGATGACCAGAAACATACATGGATCTGAACTGAATGTTTTCTGCTAGTTTTTTTTTTTTATTATTTGGGGTTTTTTGTGCAGCTTTGCCTCCTCAAATCCTCCAGTTTCCAGAAGATATGAAAATCCTGTCAGGAGAAAAGGTGGAGATCCTCTGCAAATACTCTGGAGCTCCACCCATCAACTGCACCTGGCTGAAGTTCAGGAAACCAGTGAGTATCTCATTCACACACACTGGCTCAGCCTGAAACCTTCTGACTGGGAGTGTTTGGTGTATTTGTGTGGGTCAGATCCAGGAGGGATCCTCGGACGTCTCCATCGAGAGCACAGACAGCAGCAGTAAGCTGACCATCAGCAGCGGGCAGCAGGAGCACTGCGGCTGCTACACCGTGGAGCTGAGGAACAGCTACGGCCTCCGACAGGCCGCACTCAACCTCACCATCGTTGGTAAAGAAATACGTCTGCTGAGCAGCTGAAACCAGCTAATTACAAAACACTCGCTGAACTCCAGCATGTTTGGTCAGCTGGTTTTACTGCAGTATGCGCTCTACAATGGCTGCTGATAAAGACTAGTGTTTTGTTGTTGACTTACCATCCAGAAACCATTTGCTGCATTGTTGTTGGCTGTGCAGGAAGCTCCACTTATGCATTTCAAAGATGCACGGTTGTACAATTGCCCATCTGTTTGCAGTTGTTTTCATGTGTGAGTGGAAACGTTGAGTTGGAGGCTGTGGACAAGAGCAGCTTAATTGGATTTAAAGTAATAAGAGGCTCTAAAACAGTTAAAAATCTCATTAGCTAAGAATGATTTTGTGAAAAAGTGTGATGAATAGCTTTAAAGGTTATTTTTAAAACAAGCTTCTCTATCCTGTTGGAAAGTCATGTGTATGTTAGTTTTGTTTCAAGTGCACTAAGTTATTTACACTAGAGACTAAACAAAAAAAATACTTGCTAAGGTTTTGTACTTTTTGCAGTGATAATATTCATAATCGTAAATCCTCCTCAGACAAACCCGACCCCCCAGCAAAGGTCCCTGCGACCTCTGACATCCGGCGCTCCAGCCTGACCCTGTCGTGGTACGGGCCGACCTACGACGGCGGCAGCGCCGTGCAGACCTACCACCTGGAGATCTGGGACTCCGTGGACCAGCAGTGGAAGCAGCTGGTGTCCTGCAACAGCACCTCCTACAACATCCAGGTGGGCTCTCATCTCCTAACCCGACACAGGAGCCGTTCAGGTCAGAGGTTAAACAGAGTGTCTGTGCTTCCAGAACCTTCTTCCAGAACGACAGTACAAGTTTCGAATTCGAGCTCAGAACATTTACGGCATCGGAGAGCCGAGCGCCGAGTCTGAAGCCGTAACTATGGGACTAGTGGACGACGGTGAGAAACTAAAACTAAACTTTCTGTAGATGTTCTGACAGAAATCCATGTAACAAGGTTTCTGATTGATGAAGGTCCAGTTTCTGTTTATCGCCGTAAACGAGTAATGTACAAGTAACTTTTCAGCAGGATATAGGAGCTTGTTTTAAGTCAATAATTCCTTATTTTTGATGAAAAATTTCTAGTTCCACAGGCAGATTTTTTCTCTTGTAACTTGGGGAAAATGTTTTGTCACAAATGAAATGATCTGCTGGTGCTGCTAGTATTTTTATTATCAATGTTTTAGCTTGTCCTCAAACAAGCTCCTATATTATGCTGAAAAGTTACTTTTAAGTTAGTTTTCTCTTATTTCAAGTGAACTAAAACATTTGCACTAGAAAGGTTTTGTGTTTTTGCAGTGTGGCATAATAATGCAAAAACATATTTTTAGAAATTAATCAACTTTAATTTCTCATTACATATAACATTTTAACTGGACGACATTTTAAATCTCCAAAATAAGTAAAGAAAACAGAAACAACAAATAAAATGAACTATTAACTGAACTTAAGGAAATAAATTCAGGCCAAAGCACCAGATTGAAGACTTTTCTTATCCAGTATTTGGTAGAAAGAGAGAAAAAAACAGAAAAACAATATTCAGATGGAAATTGTTGAGCTCATTTTAATTTATCTTGTAATTAATTGATTAATTGATTTACTCAATTCTAATCAGAATCCATCTGCTACTAAACCAGAACCTTATCTGACTAACTGGGCTGTAGCAGGTCAGCTGAATTACGGAGGCTGAACTAAAACGACTAACTGGACTAACACGGCTGCTGCTGTAATTCCTCTAACAGATAACCAGGATGATGCTGAGGCAGAGGAGGAGGATGAAGGTATGAGCCTCCGTCTGCACATAAACAAACTAACCGCAATGTTCATCAGCCATGAGAACCACAACAACCTGCTTCCTGTTTGTGTTTAGACTTGGAAAAAGAGCCAGAGTACCGAGACGTGACTATCAAAACCGATGTGAAGGTGAAGGAGCTTTACGACGTGGAGGAGCGGCTGGGAACGTAAGGCTCCGCCCACCGTCGCCTAGCAACCACCACTGAGTGAGCGCAGCGTAAAGTGTGTCGTTTCTGTCTCAGGGGGAAGTTCGGTCAGGTCTTCAAGCTGGTGGAGAAATCCACGAAGAAGGTTTGGGCCGGGAAGTTTATCAAGGTGTATTCGGCCAAAGACAAGGAGAACGTCCGACAGGAAATCAGCATCATGAACTCCCTGCATCACCCCAAACTGGTCCAGTGTGTCGACGCCTTCGAGGGCAAATCCGACATCGTCATGGTGCTGGAGATGTAGGTGCTCCCTCTGCAGGGTTTTGCTTTGCTTCTACCTCATGGACCAGGGGGACATTTGAGACATTTTTATCTTTAATCTGGGCAAAATTCCTCCAGACAAATTAAAATATCACATCATAAAATCTTGGCTACAATGTGTTCAATATCCAGCACCCAGATCAGCTTTCACTGCAAAAACATGAAATCTTACCAAGTATTTTTGGTCCAGTTTCTTGTGTACACTTAAAACAAGACCAAACTAACTTATAATTAACTTTTCTGCAAGAATTAGAAGCTTGTTTTAAGTCAATGATTCTCAAGTATAGATTTAAAAATGACTAGTTCCACAAGTGGATCATTTCACTCATAAGAAAACATTCTTCTCACAAGTGAACAAATCTGCCAGTGGAGAAAAACATTTTTAATCAAAATAAGGAATTATTGACTTTAAACAAGCTCTCATATCTTGTTGAAAAGTTAATGTTGTCATTTCAAGTGGGTTAGATTACTTGAAGTAGAAATTAGATTTAAAAAAATACTAGATTTTGTGTTTTTGCAGTGTTTTGTATTTTCTTGTGATGCACCCAGATCACCTTTTGATTTTTTTTTTTTTATAAAAGTGACCTAAATCTTGTTTTTATTGCTCAGAATTGATAAAAAGAAACTTGCATTACTTTCAGTCAAACCCCTTAAAAGTTTCCAAAGTGGATTTCTTTTCTTTTAATGAGGCAAATCTGCAAAATCAATTCTTACATTTTGTATCTGCAATCATTTACAGATACCTTTCCATAAAAAAATAAAACTACTTTACTGGTTTGATTAAAGTTTTACAGCTGGTTTATTATTGAAAGAATCACAGCATTTTGTTTTTCATTTTATCTCTTATGTCAACCTGCAGCAGAATATCACAGATCAGATCTCTGAGCTGTTTTTTATCTAAGCACAAAATGTTTTTTCAGTGGGAAACACTGGAAAACAATTTCCTCTTCTGCTATGGGAGGAATTCAGGAGCAAACATTTCTTGTCTGCTAATTTTAGAGCCAAAGTTCGACCTCATCTCATCCTGAAACATATTTCTTTTTTAGTCATTCCTGCTTTCCAGCTGAACTTTCAGCTGATTTTGATTCAGAAGAAATTCTCATGTCAAACAGGAACGAGTCAACATCTAGTTTTCAATTTAACTCTGATAAATAAACATTAGAACGGAAGCAACAAATAAGTGCTGACACGATGAAATCTGGGAATACAAACAGGAAGAGACGTGTTTATAGTCGGATTATCTGACTGCAGCATTTCAGTCTGCAGCTTCACTGGAAACAGCAGCAGACGTCACAATGAAGGAACAAACAAACAAACAAGTTTCACCAGAGAATCAAACTTAGTTTTTTATTCTGAGAAAATCCTCCACAAGGTCATGGGGGTCATTGGTGAAAAATTAATAATGCTGAAAATTTATTTATCAGAACCGATGAAATAATGTCTTGTTACACTGGCAGATTATTTCACTCACAATTATTTCTTTTTCATCGGTAATAAGTAATTACACTTTAATTTTTGTGCTGGTCGATTATAAAGACTCAGATATAGGAACCATTTATGGTGCGAAGTAACTAAATGAATCAGTTTGAGTTGTTCTCTGTGTCTGCAGGATCTCTGGCGGCGAACTGTTTGAGCGGATCATCGACGAGGACTTTGAGCTGACGGAGAGGGAGGTGATTAAATACATGCTGCAGATCATCGACGGCGTCAACTTCATCCACAAACAGGGGATCGTCCACCTCGACCTCAAACCGGAAAACATCATGTGTGTCAACAAAACCGGCAGCAAGATCAAACTCATCGACTTCGGCCTCGCCCGCCGGCTCGGTAACCAGACTC
Organism: Gambusia affinis; assembly: GCF_019740435.1. Taxonomy (NCBI): domain Eukaryota; kingdom Metazoa; phylum Chordata; class Actinopteri; order Cyprinodontiformes; family Poeciliidae; genus Gambusia; species Gambusia affinis. The sequence continues at coordinate 25,607,668 of NC_057878.1, forward strand.
AGACTAATATAACCAGCTGCGTTTCCATTAGAAATGTATGCAAAGATTTGGCGATGTGCTGCTAATGTTGAAAAAACACAATTTCGCAGTTTCCATTAAATAAGAAACGCAATTGCAGTCAGACATAAATAAGTTTGTGGTGCAATAAGTCATTAAAAACATGCAGCGCTATCGTCCTCCATCTACTTCCTGTTGTCATCTTTTCTGCCAGTTGTTGGTCATGTGACTCAAATGATGCAAAAGAATTTTGTCATTGCAGTTTTGTGCAGAATACTTAATACTTATACAGCTGAAAATCCACCTCATCCTAGGACTAAAACATTTTATCAAAAAACTTTTTTTTCCAGAATTAGCAGGTTTCCATTGAGCAAAATTATGTTTGCAATTACAAACGTTTTGGTTGTTCTTTATGATGTTCTGTCCCAGTGGTACAGCGCCACCATTTGGCCCAGCACACCTACTACACCATTTTTTCTTAATTGTTTACAAAAATATACCACGCTTGTTTCCAGGAAGACTTGAGAATTGATTTGAAGTTGAATAAAATGACTTGTGAACATCTCTGATGGAAACAGCTACTGACACGAACCGTTAACAACAACTTCTGTCAGTATTTCTTCCTGTTCCTTTTTCTGATAGCGATTATTTAACTTTTGTTTTTGTCCCCCTACAGCAAACGCTGGAATTTTGAAGGTTTTGTTTGGGACTCCAGAGTTTGTGGCTCCTGAAGTGATAAATTATGAAGCCATCAGTTACCCCACAGACATGTGGAGTATAGGAGTCATCTGTTACATCCTGTGAGGAAACAACACTCTGTTAGCTCCGACTCAGCTAGCTAAACGTTAGCTAAGATTTTCTTTCTGTTCATTTCCTCAGGTTGAGCGGTCTCTCTCCCTTCATGGGCGACAACGACAACGAGACTCTGGCCAATGTTACCTCGGCAACCTGGGACTTTGAGGACGAGGCCTTTGACGAAATCTCTGAAAACGCCAAAGACTTCATCACCAACCTGCTGAAAAAAGACATGAAGTAACCCTGATGTTTTTACAGCATAAAAGTTAAATATCTGCAATCACTCTGAGTGTTTACAGTGTAACATTCGTCTCCTCAGGGCTCGGCTGTCCTGCCCTCAGTGTTTTGAACACCCCTGGCTGAAACAGGACACCAACACCATGAAGACCACCAAGCTGTCCAAGGAGAGGATGAAGAAGTACATCCTGAGGAGGAAGTGGCAGGTAAACACCAACATGAGGATCAATCATATTTAACAGCAAAACACTCCACAGCAGGACCGGAAAACTTAGTTTCACTTTGGGCCATTTTTATCAAGATCATGAATGTTTTCAAGGGCTGATTGTACCAGAATCAATTGGTAAAACTCATTAGCAAACTGTTAAAATATCAATAACTGGCTGCCTCTGTATTCATTAAGCACTAATATTCAATGTCTTTTCACATTGATCAGTCCCTCCAGGATTTCACAATTGTTTTGTGATTTCTTGCAATCAAAATTACAGTTTTGTTGTGATTATGTAAAAATATTTCTTACAAATTTAGCAATATTTACACTTATGTATGACAATAGCTCTGAGTTTTTTACTCGTATCAATCTGACTATAACCTGACATCAAGTAAGGCTGATGCAGAATTGTAGTAGAAGTAAGAAATACTGCCACCTGCAGGTATGTGTTAGCATCACTCCAACTGGATGTTCTTGACCATTTTTGCAGAAAATTTGCCGTAAGCTCAAAATGACGCATTAGCTCGAAAATATGCAGGGATTTATTCATTTTGTGTGAAGTTCCAGAATTGCAAAATGGCTAAAAACTGGAGGGACTGATTGATGCAATTTGGAAGTGTACAGATAAAAACTGATTTGATTTGATTTGATTTGATAAAATAATATTTGAGTCACAACTGTTACCTTGAAGGTTCTTTTTTTGTGTCCCATATAAAAAGCTACGGCAGGCCGGGCTTTAAGTTTAATATGTTCCCTACAGAAATCGTCATCCATCCTGTTTGAACATGAATGTTTCTTTTTCTCTGGCAGAAAACGGGTCACGCTGTTCGAGCGATTAGCAGACTGTCCTCCATGGCCATGATGGCTGGAGTTAGTGCAAAGAAAGGCTCACCCACTGAAGGTACCAAACCCAGTCGAGTCATTTTTCAGCATTCAATCCTAATTACCGAACACTGAGACTCATATTCAGCTGACCATCTAATGTCAGATGGTAAAAAGTATCTAAGGAATGCACAAGGTGAAGAGAGAAGAAACAACTAGTTTTTAACAGGAACAAACTTTCAGCAGAACCGGGCTCACTACGGACAACACTCTTCAAAACAGTTACAAACACCAAGACCCAAAAACACAAAAAATGACCTCATAGTTACAAAACAGCTGAAATACGCCCCCTCTAAACTTATGGGTTTTGTTTACTAAATACAGTAAACACACTACAAAAACAACATTTTACCAAGTATTTTTGTATTTTGGTTTCTGGTGCAAATATCTTAGTTTTGTCTTATTTAACTTAAAAGTAACTTTTAAAGCAAGATTTAAGAGCTTATTTTATGTAAATGATTCCTTATATTATTATTTTTTAAAGTATTAATTCTAATAGCTGTTATTTTTACCTTATAAAAAGACATTTTCCCATTTTACTAGTAAAAATATCTGCCAATAGAATAAGTGTGTCTATAATGACTATTAAGGAATCTTTTACTTAAAATGAGTTTCTATCTCTTTACTTGTAAATTAGTCTTTTTTGTTTGTTTGTTTTATTATGATATTTGCACTAGAAACTAGATAAAATACTTGGTAGAATTTTGTTTTTGCAATGCAAAATCTGAAGATCAGAAGCTCAAAATGCCTGAAAGTTGACAAAATTACAACAGACATAAAACAACAAACACTGACATGGAACCAGACAAACCGTCTCTCTAAGCCTCAGAATCGATCTTGTTTGTTTTCAGAGGACAATCAGTTCCTGGAGTGTTTGGAGTACGAACAGAAGACGGAGAGCAAACCCACTTTCAGTTCAGTCATTAAAGACGTGGAGGTGGTGGAAGGCAGCGCCGCTCGCTTCGACTGCAAAATAGAAGGTAGAGCCGATCAATATACACATTGATCAGCTGATGATCATAAACCTGCCTGTGTTTTACTAAAGTCCTTCAGTTCAGTATTAAATAATCCTGATCTTTGGGTTCCAGTTTTACACTCACTGATATATATTCTAGATTAACACTCTTCAGGATGATTATTAGAGTGGAAACTGTGAAACATTAAAAGGAGATAAGATGCTATTAACGATTTACAGTAAACGTAACTTTTTGAAGCTTATTAATTGGTTTTATACAAATAAAAATGGATTTTAACTCTATAAACATTCTGCTTTAGGATATCCTGACCCTGAGGTAGTTTGGTACAAAGACGACCAGCCAATCAAAGAGACCCGACATTTCCAGATCGACTACGATGAAGAAGGAAACTGTAGTTTGATCATTTCAGAGGTCAGAGTTCATCTGGTGCTGCACTGCTTTTTTTAGGTTGAACGACCCGGAAAGTGAAGCTGCTGTCGGTCAGAAATACTGTTTCAACATTTCTGCAACCTAAAAAAAAGTTTTGTTTTCCTTCCATCATGCCGTTTTGTTGTACTTTGTGTTGCTGCATCACATAAAATTTGCCTAAAATATAATGAATTATATGGTTGTAACATGACACAACAGTGTTTCTGAACATAATGTTGCTGTTTTTAAATTAATTATATTTATTAATTGCAAAAATCCAACATCTTGCCAAGTATTTTTCACCTAGTTTCTAGTAGTAATATCTCAGTTCATTTGAAATAAGACAAAACTAACTTTCAAGTCATTTTTCCCAAGATATAGGAGTTTGTTTTAAATCAATAATTACTTAATAATGATTTTATAAAGTTCTAGTTCCACTGGCAGATTTTTGTCACTGTCAAGACATTTTCCCAAGTTATAAGTGGAAATGGTAACGTTTCTTCAATATTAAGGTATTAGTGACTAAAAGTGACCTACGATAGCTTGCTGAAAAGTTACTTTTAAGTTACTTTCGTCTTATTTGAAGTGTATTAAGATATTTCCATTAAAATTAAACCAAAAATACTTGGTAAGATTGTATTTTTTGCAGTGCTTCATTGTTTTCTGGTGTTAACTTGCAGGTTTCAGGTGACGACGATGCCAAGTACATGGTGAAGGCCGTCAACAGTCTCGGTGAGGCGACGTGCACAGCAGATCTGCTGGTGGAGGTGATGGCTGGAGAGGACGAGGAGGAGGAGGAAGAGGAGGAAGAATAAAGATTCCTGCTGGACTTTTAGGAGGCCTGCTGCTCCTCAGCCTGTCAGAAAATTCACCCACAGTTACAGTTAGGGGTGGGAAGTGTAGGTGGGCGGAGTGATGTGAAAAGAATGAAACATGCAAACTTTTTCCCCATATTATAAACCAAAATGTCTTTTTCATACAACAAGCTCCTATATTTTGCTTTAACACTCTGTTTTAGGGTGTTTTGTGTTACACTCCGTTCAATTGGAGACCAAAATTGCAACATTTGTTTCATTTTCAGGCGGTGCAGTTCATTATGTCAAACAAACCAAAACTATTTAAAAGGCTGTTCCCCTCCCAGACTGTGGGGGCACTGCAACAACAACTACTGAAGGAAACGGCACAAAAACCTCTGAAGAAGACATGAGTGCAACTTCCTTCTTCAGGAAATGTAAACAAATGGAGTAGCATCAGATTTTAGTGGTTGTAGGATTTCTCTTTAGTCTTCTACGAAAGACTACAAGCCATTTCTCCCAGTAGCAGTAGACTCCTGCCTTAGTTTTGGTTGTATTTACCCAGAATGCCCTGCGTTGTAGTCTGCTTCCTGCTTTTCGGTCTCCAGTAAGTTTGGCCTTCACATGTACATTCGAACCGCATTAGAGTTCACTTCAATCAAACCGATACCGAAGTTTGTAGACGGACCAGTTCTTGCTTTTTAGTTCCCATCAGAGTTTAATTTACATTCACATCTCTCTGACTGACTGTCTAGACAAATGAACTAGAGTTTGATTGAAGTGGACTAAACAGGGTTGGTGTGAATGCGCCAAACAGTTCATCCCTGCAGCTTCCTGTGTTAGACTCCGCCCACCTGATGCCCCGCCCACCATCCCTCTCATATGAGGTCATATCAGTTGAACTGTCTTCCTGTGAACAACTGCTCCTCCAAAATAACCACACAGACACTTCCTGCCGTTTCACACTAGATCAACCATAACTAGTTCCTGATTTTACAAGATTCACAATTTAAAAACATCAAATATCTTTCTCACGTGGACTCTGGAGGTTCCTCCAACAGGCTCCTCCCTGCCTTAGCAGCTTGCTTTCATAAGGTTGTTCAGTTTATGGAAGCTGTGATGTCACTGAACTTTAACCTGTACAAGTTTAATTCATGATGCCTCACTTTGTCCCTGCTTGATTTGAAAACAACGTTCCAAAGCATGAGGAAAAGCATGTTTGCCAACACTTTAAGTTTAATCTTTTTGTCTGATACAAGTGCAGGAGGGGACAGAGTGAAGGTGGCCGACCCGCCTTCTTTAAATTAAACATAATTGGAGTCAAACGTTTGTGCAGCACACATTTTCATGTGCCACTTTGATTTTGAAGATATTAATAAATGTTTCCAAAGGTCATCAAAGGTTAAACAGTACTCCCATATTTGCAATATCAAATTAAATATGGTGTCAATCAAATGTGCTGTGTTTATGCCAGTTTGCACACAAACTAGCATAAACTACTTTATGCTCAAACATAACTTAAAATGACACCAGCACAAATGAAAAACGTTTGACACCACTTTCCTTTAATCTGAAGAAGGTGTGGCGGCCATCTTTACTCAGGTCAGGAGAACTTCACTGTGTCTGTGCCTTAAAGCTGTGCTGAGCCCAGTCTGACCTGGAGGTTCTGCAGTGATCACATTTGTTCTTTATCTTCTGCAACTGAGCTTCTCCTGTTGATATCTGACAGTCCAGCTTCACTCTTGATCATCATTTTGTGTTTCAGCTGCAGGTTTACGAAGCTTCAGTCACGTTTGGCCTCCTGCTGTTAGCCTTAAAGCGTCACCCTGAGTCACACTCAGAGTTTCTCCATCATGCTGTGGGACAATTTTCTTCCTCTGTGGCCTTAAAAACTGTTCATGAATCAGGAAAACCTCAGCATGAATCTCCCAGTTTCTGACTCCAAGCATCACAAAGGAGCAGATTAAATGTTTTATTGGATTGCTGTGAAGTCTCTCTGTGTGGCGGCAGAAACTCTGGGTGAAAGTCACATTCCAGCTGTTTGTGTTTGAACCTTTTCATGAAATCTGATTCCTCTTAAAAATCAGACACCAAAGATGTTTTTGTTTTTTCTGCTAACTCACAGGTGTGTTTGTGTGCGTGTGTATGCGTGTGTGAGTATTTCCTCTGCAGTTTTCAACCATCCGATTTGTGTGTTTGGAGTCATTTTTTGTTATTTAATGCACAGATTTTTAATTATATGATTATTCTTCCAGAAGGGGTTAAAGCACTTCATGTCCCCGCCTATTAAAGCAGAGGTGGACTCACTCTTTGTTTTGTTTTTGTATTAGATGTATGTAGATTTAATTACTTTAATTTTTATAAAAATATACCAGTTTGATGAACTGTATGAGAACACTACGACTGTAGTTACTCACAGAAAACAAATAAATTTTTATCACTAAACTAGGGTGACCATATTTTCATTTAGGAAAACCAGGACACCTTGGGGGGGAAAGGGGGGCATGCACTCACGTAACATAGGCCTACGTAATCCTACAATAACATGATATTTACAGTTGGTTTATTAAAAAAAATTTCTTCAAAACTGCAGAAGTTTCGCACTTTCCCATTCAAATGCTCGGAAGCGAAGTGAGGCAGCAGCCGCTGAGCCTCACCTGGGATTGATCAACCTCTCGCTATCTGCCATTCTATGAGAGCAAGCTCCTCCTGTCTGTACGTCACCAATAAAATGGTTAAAAAACATTTCATATCTGAACTGATTTTCCATAATTTAGCTTATATATATAATGTACAGTGTTTCTTGTCGCCAGCTGTGTGTGTAACGTGTTTCGTGTGCTGAGAAGCGATCAGAAACGGCAGAGAACAGATTGGAGGTGAGGCAGGCAGTTCTCTTGCCTCATGGCAGGGGGCGCTCATGATCCCAGATATTGTGACTCCACAACTGCAGAGAAAGAGACAGTAACAGCGAGCTAGCCATGGAGCTAGCCATACAGTAAAGTGCAGCGATATATTTGTAACCCAGTCCAAAATAAGAGTATTTTGTATTGAGTTAAGTTCATGGAAGGAATAATAATTTAGAATGTGTTAAGCATGTTTGCTTAAATATGTTAAAATTGTTATAAATATGTGTTAGCAAAAAGAAATGTATTTAAAACCGTTTTATAGGAAAGTAATCTTCACCATATTTTATTTTGAAGGGCTTATGTTTGTAAGAGGAAGTGGGGTAGAACAAAGCAATTTCATTGGTCCATGGTTGGCTGAGGGTCAGCAGGAAAAGAAAACAGAGGGAAAAACAAGAGAAGAGAGATAGAAAACCGCGCTGGAAAATGTGGCAGAGTTAATGAGAAACGAGTGTTTTTGTAGCTATTTAGGTTCTCAACTCGACAGTCTATTTATAAATATCAACTCTACACTTTTGTTTGTAGCTACTGTGATCATTCCAAACCGGAATTCGCTGTACAGTAGGTGCAAGTAATATGTAATGCTCGCTAGCGCATTAGCCTAATAGCATTCATTAGCACAATGAATGGACACTGAGTACTGTGAGCTAACTCGGCTAACAGAAGACTAATGTTTCCGTCATGGGAGCGTTACAGAACTGAGCCTAGTGCAAAGAGATGAGCTTACATTGAGTCTGTGTCTGCGCTGGATTTTCTTCCTGTTTTCCTGAATCCTGTGAAGGAGCTGAAGACATCTTGCCAACCGGACTAAGGACAAGTTTAATTTCAAGAAGGTTCAAGGTTTTCTCTGGAGTAAGGTACCAAATTCCACGCTTCATCATCACATCAGGCCTGCAACGGGTTTATTTTTTTTGGGACTATATTTCAGTTAATTATTGCCGGCTTAGGTGAACATTTAAGTGTGGGCCCACATTGAAAAAACAGGTTTTGAAACCAAAAGTGTTTTTTGTGAACTTATTATTGTGTTCAATATATGTTCAGAAATCTCATACAGGTGTGTGTTTGATTTATTGTAGAATAGTATTTGGAGTTTATTATTTTTGGTCAAAGCTATATTATTGAGTGACGAGAATAGAAAAGTACTGGAGTATTATTATCCTAAAGTGAAACTTAAACAAAGGTTTAAACACGAGAGTGTTATTATTTATAAGTTAATGGGTTTAATGAACTCAGGGGCCCTTACCCACTTCATTGCGGTATAATTGGGCTACATAAAATGGAGGCACCGCTGGGATCCTTTGTTTAAGTTTTGATGTATTAGTTCAAAGTATTTTCTGATCATTATTGTTAAGGTAAAAGTGAGACAAAATGCAGCAAACCGAGGTTATTGTGAATAAACTTAGGAGTTGGTGTCGAGGGGAAGGCATAAATGAGAGCCATGCATTGTTGACAAAAGTTCCCCAAAATACAGAAGTTGCACAAATAGAAGAGACATTGCAGACTATAAAGTGTCTGGGGCGTGTGCGTGTGAGGGGAAGAATGTTGGATGAATCAACTGATCAAATATTAGTGCTTTGTGAGTGCAGGGAGAAACTTAGAAATGCAGATATACCAAGAGAGGTGCTGACTTTAGATGAGTCTACAGTATGGCCTATATTCATTACTGCAGAATCTTCAAGTGCAGATGAAGATTTTAGTGCAAAACTAAATACCCTGTTACAAGAAGAAGGGAAGACTGCAGAGGATGTGCATGCTCTTCTAGCTGGTTCAGAACCCATTCCCTCACCCACAGAGTCCCTCATTCGTGCTGTGAGTGATCTACTGGACAAAGCAGTTAAACCTGCAACAGAAACTGGAGGATTTCGCCGCCTGCGCACTTTCTCCGGCATAGTGCCCACTCCTGCAGGTGAAGAACAATTTGATCATTGGTTGGAGCAAGCTTACATGATGGTGGAAGTGAGTGAATGTTCAGCAAAAGAAAAACGACGGAGAATAATGGAGAGCCTAAAGGGTCCTGCATTAGAAGTCATCAAAGCAGTTCGCCTTTCTGATCCAAATGTTAGTCCTGAAGAGTGTCTAGAAGCTCTTGATAGTGCATTTGGGATGGCAGAGTCAGGAGATGATTTATACTTCGCTTTTAGACTGATGCAACAACAGTCTGGGGAAAAATTGTCAGACTTCCTACGAAGACTAGAGCGCAGTTTGTCGAAAGTAGTTCAAAGAGATGGCCTTCCTGCCTCAAGCATGAACAAAGCTCGGATTGAACAGTTGCTTAAAGGCGCAGTGGGTTCAGACTTAATGCTAATTCAGCTCAGGTTGAGGGAGAGAAAAGGGAACCCTCCAACCTTTCTTGAACTATTGCGTGAAATTCGTGCTGAAGAGGAGTATGAAGCATCTAGAGCTAAATTAACTCCATCAGTACGTGCAGTCCACCCCAAACCTCAGATAGATCAAAATCATTCTGAAATTCAGAGTTTGAGGGCTGAGATAAGAGAGGTAAAGTCAATGTTCGCTGCACTTTCTTCACAATCCCTTCAAGATACTGCTGATAAACATGACAAATGTTCAACTGACAGAGAGAGACTTAAAGAACCAAGTCTGGATGCTGAAGTTGTGGCTTTAAAGAAACAAGTTAAACAGCTGCAGCAAAAAGTCAAGTCCACAGTGTCACATCACGTTGAAACACCACCAGCTGTCATGGCCGTGTACACTCCAAGTAGACGTCCTGATGCAGATGAACGTTTTTGCTACCGCTGTGGTGAAAGCGGACATATGGCAAGTAAATGCAGAAGGCCAGAAAATCAAAATAAAGTTATTCAGAGGCTTATTCAAGCACTCAAAAAAGCTAAAACCCCAAATGCACAGTCTTCTACTGATGAAAGCGTTGAACAGAGTGCTACAGTAAGAAAGAGTGCAGTGGGTAACCTACAATCTGTTGGGCTGCCAGAAGGACTAATAGGGCCACCGTCCTTAGAACCCTTAAAAATTAATGGACAGCTCTGTGATGCCCTATTAGACAGCGGTTCCCGAGTTAGCATCATCTTCGAATCCTGGTACAGGAAGCACCTGTCTGACACACCCATTCACCCTGTCAGTAAACTAGACATATGGGGTTTGAGTGATTCCAGCTACCCATATCTCGGCTATGTGATAGTAGATATGGAGTTTCCCAAAAAAGTGACTGGAGCTCCAGCTGCTTTGTCAGTCCTAGCTCTGATTTGTCCAGATCCACCTGGTCCAGACCAAACCCCGGTCATTATTGGGACCAATGCAAAAGCCAATCTTCCAAAACGCTTGGCTCAGCTGTGTGAGGAAACATCTGAGACGCATGTTCAGACATTAGGAATACACAGTCTTCTGCTTGGAGATGCAGAAAGACATTTGGGTTCAAAAGAAGAGAATGAAGAGATCGGATGTATAAAATGGGAGGGTCCTGGAGACCTGACATTTCCTGCTGGGAGTAAATGTAAAGCATCTTGCAGAGTGGGTGTGGAGAAGCCTCTCACTGATGACATCTTGGTAGTGGAGTCTTCAACCATAAATCCCCTTCCTGCTGGTGTGCTGCTACAAGCCATGGTTATTCCAAGTAATGCTGTGGATGTGAACCAGCTGACCTTATTGTTCCAGAATGAATCTTTGAGAGACATAACAGTTCCAGCTGGCACTGTTGTGGGATGTCTGTGTGTCACTGATGTTGTCACAACAGTTTCCAAACAAAACACTGTAAATTCAGGATTCGATGCAGGTCTGATAAATTTTGGAGACTCACCCGTTCCAGAACAGTGGAAGCAAAGACTTTGTCAGAAACTATCTGAACGAGCATCTGTCTTCTCTCTGGATGAGCTGGATGTGGGACTCGCTAAAGAGGTGGAGCATACAATTAGACTGTCAGATCCTCGCCCATTTCGAGAGCGCTCCAGACGCATCGCTCCGGCAGATATTAATGATGTACGCTGTCATATACAGAAACTGCTAGCTGCAGGCATCATTAAAGAGTCTAAAAGTCCATATGCATCTCCCATTGTAATTGTGAGAAAAAAGAATGGAGATGTAAGGATGTGTGTTGATTATCGGACACTTAACAGTCGAACTGTGCCCGATCAATACACCACGCCCCGTATTGATGAAGCTCTTGACTGCCTTTCTGGTAGTCAGTGGTTTTCAGTCTTAGACTTGAGGAGCGGCTATTATCAGATAGCTATGAAGGAAGAGGACAAAGAAAAAACAGCTTTTATTTGCCCTCTAGGATTTTATCAGTTTGAGAGGATGCCACAGGGTATCACAGGAGCTCCTGCAACTTTCCAACGCTTGATGGAAAAAGCAGTAGGTGACATGAACCTCCTCCAAGTACTTGTGTACCTTGATGACCTTATTATCTTTGGAAAGACTCTGGAAGAACATGAGGAGAGACTCCTAAAGGTTCTTGACAGACTCCAAGAAGTAGGGCTCAAGATTTCCCTGGATAAATGTCAGTTCTGTCAGACAAGGGTGAAATATGTAGGTCACATAGTGTCTGCAGAAGGTGTCTCAGCTGATCCAACAAAAATTGAAGCTGTTACCACATGGCCAATGCCTACTAATCTGAAGACCCTGCGGTCATTCTTAGGATTTTGTGGGTACTACCGGAGGTTTATCCAGAATTATTCCTCCATAGTCCGCCCATTGACTGACCTAACTAAAGGATATGGACCCACGCAGCGTGGGAGAAAACCCAAAAAGGATGAAGCTAAAGTTTATCTGGATGAGCGGGAGCCATTCCGAGAGAGATGGGATCAATCATGCACTGATGCATTTGAGGAAGTGAAACACTGCCTTACCAATGCCCCGGTCCTGGCTTTCGCTGACCCCAGCAAAGCTTACGTCTTGCATGTAGACGCCAGTCTGAACGGACTAGGCGCTGTCCTTTATCAAGAGTATCCGGAGGGACTGCGACCAGTGGCCTTTGCCAGCCGCAAACTAAGCTCGTCAGAAAGGAATTATGCCATTCATCAGTTGGAGTTTTTGTCTCTCAAGTGGGCGGTCGTGGAGAAATTCCATGATTATCTCTATGGAGCACGCTTCACTGTACGAACGGACAACAATCCCCTAACTTATGTCCTCACCTCAGCAAAGCTTAATGCTACTGGGCATCGTTGGCTGTCAGACTTATCAGTCTATGATTTTGACATAATATACAGACGGGGAAAAAACAACATTGATGCGGATTTATTGTCACGGAGGGAAACTGGAGGGAAAGATTCTGGGTGGCAAAGTATATCACAAGCGGGAGTAAAGTCAATATGTCAGAAAGTTGGCACCAATGGTTCTCCTGCAGATTCTCCTAATTATGCAGAACAGCTTGGAATCTCTCCTGAGTGTATCCCTGATGTATATGCTTACCCTACGCGTTTGCAACTCAACTCCCTGGAACAAATGTCAAGACAAGAACTTATTACAGCTCAAAGTGAAGACTCTCTCATAGGACCAACAATCCAAGCACTGAGCGATGGAAAATGGCCGGATGACATCAAAGCTAATCCAGAGATGGTGGCTATGAAGAGAGAGATTGGAAAGTTAAACATGAAAAATGGACTGTTGCATCGTGTGAGCAAAAATCAATCATCACACAACACTCACCAACTGGTCCTGCCTGCCCAGTTCAGAGCAACTGTGCTGAAATCTCTTCATGATGATTTAGGTCATCTGGGAGTTGAACGAACTACTGATATGATCCGAAGTAGATTCTTCTGGCCTAAGATGTCCTCTGATGTTGAGCAGTACATTAAAAACTGTGGAGAGTGCATTTTGAGGAAAACTCCATGTTCAAAAGTAGCACCCTTGAACCAAATGGTTAGTACTGGGCCATTGGATCTGGTTTGTATCGATTTCCTTTCCATGGAACCAGATTCCAAAGGCATCAGCAATGTGTTAATCGTCACAGATCATTTCACCAGATATGCTCAAGCTTTTCCTGCTAAAAATCAAAAGGCTCTCACGGTTGCTAAGATTTTAGTGGAGAAATATTTTGTGCATTATGGACTTCCCACACGTATTCACTCCGATCAAGGGAGGGACTTTGAGTCTCGACTAATCAAAGAACTGTTGACGTTATTGGGCATTAAAAAATCTCGGACAACCCCATACCACCCACAAGGTGATCCGCAGCCAGAGAGATTTAATAGGACTTTGCTATCCATGCTGGGAACGTTGAATCAAGAAAAGAAAAGACAATGGAGCCAGTATGTTGTTCACTTAGTGCACGCTTATAACAGCACCAAATGTGATGCAACTGGATTTTCTCCATATTTTCTCATGTTTGGGCGAGAAGCAAAACTCCCAGTGGATGTGTGCTTTGGGACACCCCTGGATGAAGAGGGAGACCGTCGGCATTCCTCTTATGTTGCAAAGTTAAAAGATAACCTGCAAAGAGCTTATGAGATGGCAACTGAAGCAGCCAACAAACTGCATCTGCGTAACAAAAAAGCATATGACAGAAGAGTTGGGTTTCATCATTTGGAACCTGGTGACAAAGTTTTGATGAAAAATCTTGGATTAAAAGGGAAACACAAGCTTGAGAACCGCTGGTGTGATATTCCCTATGTGGTTGTGGAGAAGATGCCAAACCTGCCTGTGTATAAAGTGAAACCACAGAATGGAAAAGGGAAGTTCAAAACTATGCACAGAGACAACCTCTTGCCCATAGGAGACTATGTGCGTATGCCCATGGTGGATAATCTTCCAGAAGTTCACCCAAACTTACCAACAAGAGCACAAAGACGAACTACATATAAGAGACACAACAACGATCATTCAGTACAGGTGGCACCCGAGGAATCAACTGAGTCATCTGACTTTGAGTGGGAGTTACCACACCGACCATACCGGACTTATCTGGAGGGAATACTCCAGGAACACAACAATAGACGTGCACCACAAGAGCCTACTGTTCACGAGTCAGAGTCAGAGTCAGAGTCAGAGTTGGAGTCAGAACCTGAACCTGTCTCTAGTGAAGATGACCGGCCATGTCCAAGTAGTTCTAACAGCAGAATGAGTCATGCACATTCAAGACCAAAACGCACCATTAAACCAGTAGTGAGACTTACTTATGATGAACCTGGCAAAGCTAGTGATCAACCCCTCACTATCGTTCATAGGGGTGTTGTCATAAAAATACAGAGCTAAAAAGTGGTTAAAACTGCCCTTCCCATTGTTGAGTTATCCAAATGTTCATAAAGTCTGTTGGGGACACCAGACATTTAGAGGGGGGAAGGTGTAACCCAGTCCAAAATAAGAGTATTTTGTATTGAGTTAAGTTCATGGAAGGAATAATAATTTAGAATGTGTTAAGCATGTTTGCTTAAATATGTTAAAATTGTTATAAATATGTGTTAGCAAAAAGAAATGTATTTAAAACCGTTTTATAGGAAAGTAATCTTCACCATATTTTATTTTGAAGGGCTTATGTTTGTAAGAGGAAGTGGGGTAGAACAAAGCAATTTCATTGGTCCATGGTTGGCTGAGGGTCAGCAGGAAAAGAAAACAGAGGGAAAAACAAGAGAAGAGAGATAGAAAACCGCGCTGGAAAATGTGGCAGAGTTAATGAGAAACGAGTGTTTTTGTAGCTATTTAGGTTCTCAACTCGACAGTCTATTTATAAATATCAACTCTACACTTTTGTTTGTAGCTACTGTGATCATTCCAAACCGGAATTCGCTGTACAGTAGGTGCAAGTAATATGTAATGCTCGCTAGCGCATTAGCCTAATAGCATTCATTAGCACAATGAATGGACACTGAGTACTGTGAGCTAACTCGGCTAACAGAAGACTAATGTTTCCGTCATGGGAGCGTTACAGAACTGAGCCTAGTGCAAAGAGATGAGCTTACATTGAGTCTGTGTCTGCGCTGGATTTTCTTCCTGTTTTCCTGAATCCTGTGAAGGAGCTGAAGACATCTTGCCAACCGGACTAAGGACAAGTTTAATTTCAAGAAGGTTCAAGGTTTTCTCTGGAGTAAGGTACCAAATTCCACGCTTCATCATCACATCAGGCCTGCAACGGGTTTATTTTTTTTGGGACTATATTTCAGTTAATTATTGCCGGCTTAGGTGAACATTTAAGTGTGGGCCCACATTGAAAAAACAGGTTTTGAAACCAAAAGTGTTTTTTGTGAACTTATTATTGTGTTCAATATATGTTCAGAAATCTCATACAGGTGTGTGTTTGATTTATTGTAGAATAGTATTTGGAGTTTATTATTTTTGGTCAAAGCTATATTATTGAGTGACGAGAATAGAAAAGTACTGGAGTATTATTATCCTAAAGTGAAACTTAAACAAAGGTTTAAACACGAGAGTGTTATTATTTATAAGTTAATGGGTTTAATGAACTCAGGGGCCCTTACCCACTTCATTGCGGTATAATTGGGCTACATATTTATAGTTTTCTCCTCTTACCACAGCAATAGCTTATTAATAATCACAAAATAAACATTAAGCCTAAAACCATACCACTGTAACAAACTGAATGTTCAGTGTGGGAAATACTTCAGTGTTTTTTCTTTTAGGGACGTTGTTGTCAGTTGCTATGGCAACGAGTCTTGAGTTGTAAACGGGTTTTCCCTTTGCTGTGGAGCACAGCACGAAATTAATAATACCTAAATTTCCGTGTTTCATTGAGTTAGTTTGCACCGCACGTCATGATTTTAAGCTGGAGCGCCAGGAGAGAAACCTGCAGATTTCTGTTTAATATTTTATTTATGGAATTAAATTACAAAATGTACTTCTGACATTTTGTAGTTAAATGTCAGAAGTACATTTAATTATTTCTGAGCCTTTATTTTGAAATAAATGCTCTAGTAAAGTGGGTTATGAGACAGGGGATTCAAACCCAGGACTTTTCTTCTTGCAAGGCAACAGTGCTCCCAACTGAGCTACTGTCCAACCGTTTTATTCACAAAATTAATGTTTTACTCACACTTAAGAGAATTTAGAGACTTATTAACCAAAGAGAAAGAGAAACTTGCAAACATAAATCCCAGCATTTATGGGATAAAATCTTTTTATTCCATAAATCTTTGTTTCTCTGGCCATGAATGTTTCAGTCACTGAACCCATCAGGACACACATGTTCTGTCCCAGTCTCAAACTCCTCCAGCCTCAAAGAACTTGCTTATTTTCTCATCTGGGACATTTTCTTCACCCAAATCAGAAATTTGCAGCTCCTCTCCGAAAGCACCTCTTTCATCTTCGGGAGGAGGGGCTGGAGAAACCGTCACACTAGGTGTGGTTTACTGGTGTTGCTCTTCATCTGGTTGCTTTTCGTAAACTTAAATAAAACCCTTTCTGAACAGTTCTTCACTGCAGCGGCTATCTGCAGTCAAGAACTGTTCACCAACAGCCTTCAGTGTCTGCTGGTATCAAACTGGGCTGGGTCGGAACCGCAGCAGATGACAGAGGACAGGTGGTACCTTTCTGTTTGTAATGCTTGGGTTGTGTTTAAGGGAGGAGAGGAGGCAGCAGACTCTTCAGGACGATCAAAAACTCACAACCACACTGGTACTGGGAGTTCCACAGTGTTGTCCTTTAATAAACTCTCTCTTCACCAACCTTACAAAGCCCGGTTGAACGGCTGCTATATTATCAAACATGACAATGAGCAGAGACACCTCCTGGTCACGCTCAGGTTCAGGACGGATTGAAAAGTGGCATTCACCCAACTGTTTTGGAAAACGTTGGAGAACTTAAAGAAGTTCTCCTCTGTGTCTTCCATGACAGTTTGTCCTTGCTGTGTGGCCTCTGTCCTCACCACATCCTGGATGTCTGAACCAGCCTGCTGCTCCGAAAGGCCGACGTCCTCGTCCTGGTCGGTTATCCCTTTCGGAACAGTGGAAAAACTGTTCCCAATGACTTTGCTCTCATTCTTACAGAGAGCTTCCCCAGCCAGGGTAGTCTTGTCTTTGGGAACAGCCACAAACAGGCCACTGGTTGGTTTCAGAGATATTTGTGTAACCCCCATATATGTGCGTAATATTGTTATTTTGTATTTTATTTCTGTCTTGTAATTTAATGCACCAGCAAATCAAATTTTAATTTTGGGTTTTCTTTTCCTACCAGAAACCACCAGTAGGTAAGATAAGTGACCTGATCCTTACAGTTAAATCTCTTCCTGCTGTGATTTTCTCCACTGAGTGTTGTGATGTGTTTTTGCAACCTGAAATGAAGCTAATGCTAAACGGACTTACAGGCATTACTACTTGTATGTTCCGACAAGAAAATAAAAGAAACATGAAACCAATCAGAGAAATGTGTAACATTGGAATATTAGAATGATTTTCACTGTATTGCATTTTTGTTATGTATAAACTTAGAATGGTTTGCATACAGTGATATATTTTTTTGCAAGCTTGCAAAAATATTATTTTTAAATATTATTTTAAATATTATTTTTTGATTTATTACTGCTGCATACTTTTGGACTTTAATAGTTAATTAAGTTCTTTATATTTGCAGGTTGGTTTCTTTAGAACCACATTAAACTTGGAACGTTGTCCAGCTGCAGATCACCGCAGGCCTGGATTGGATCTGCTGACCTGCAGGTTTCAACCCAAAACCTGGGACTGCTGGATCCACTGCCTGCTTTGGACTGGATTAAGATAATAATCTTATCTTAATCCAGTAATAATACAGATATCTAGATAAAAAATCTAAATATCTATATATAGATATCTATATCTATATATATATATAGATATATATATATAGATATATATAGATATAGATATCTATATATATTTATATCTATATATAAATATTTATAAATATCTATATTTATAAAGATGTGTATTTACTGATTTATAAATATATCTATAAATTCATATAAATTCATATATGTATATATATACATACATAAATACATACATATATGAATTTATATGAATTTGTAGATATATTTATATAAATTCATATATGTATATATATACATATATATATATTTATGTATATATATGTATTTATATCTTGCCCAGAAAGATAAATAGTTGTCAAATTTTTTCAAATTTGTATCAGTTTAAACTTCTAAAAGTCTCTTTTTGTTTCATGTTTTTTACATTTTGTTTTTCCAAATCTCCCATTAATTATTAAATGTGGTTTTCTTATTTTCTGTTTAGAATTAGAAATAAAACTCTTCCAATGGATGAACATGAGTACTGATGTTGTTGAACGTGGGGGAAGCCGGAGCACCCGGAGTGAACCCACAGCTACACAGGGAGACGTTTCCCACCGTGCAGTCCTGGCTTTTTAATATTGAAATGTCCAATTAACAACAACTGTAGCTCTTTTCCCAAATCCCACCAATCACCCAACCCACACCTGGCCCCTCCCTCTTTTAAACCTGATAATCTGGAGACATAAAGTGTCTACGCTGTTTGGCCTTTTCTTCTGTCTTTAAACTGGCGCAGACAGGATGGAGTCACAGCCTTTTTGAATCGCCTCCACAGTGAAATCTTTGTCTTTGGTCTCTCTTCTTCTTCAGAGACTTTGTTCTGTTCATCTGACTCTTCAGATGGTTGAGTCTCTGATTGCTGAGGTCTCTGGATTAGATCATAATTTACTGTAACCTCTGTCTGTGGAGGCGATGTTCTCAGTTTTTCTGTAAGATCCTGATCTGTTCCATCTTCTGACACTATGACTGGTTTTATCTCTGTTTTCTCTAAAGCTGTCTGTGGGATCTCTGGTGCTGTTTCTAAATCAGGTTTTGGTGTCTCCGTGTTTGGGACCACGTGTTGATCAGTCACTATTGGCTTTGAATTGTTTTCCAATTCAGATTTCAATGTTGTCTTTCTCTTTTTCTTAGATTTTGTTTTGAACTTTGGTCTTTTCTCAACCTGCTGATCCCCAATTGGTTGTTTTTCAGGGACCGTTGCATCTTCAGTCGCCTGCTGCAGTTTATTAATCACTTTTTCATTTTTATGAACCTCAATAATGATGGTGGCTCTCTGATCCTTGACGATTTCCAGCATTGAAACTTCTTCTTCCTTGTTTTTTACAGAAACTTTCTCATTGTTGACTGTTTCTAATTCAGAGGCAGCTTTCTTTGCTGACTCTCTTCTCTTCTTACCTGCTGATCTCTTTAATCTCTTGGTCTGCCCATCCTGATGTCCATCCTGATGTCCATCCTGATGCCCATCCTGATGCCCATCCTGTTGTGTCTCAGACGACTGTTCTGGGATCAGTAAAGGGAGCTCAGTTTGTGTCGAGATCGTTTCATAAACTGATTTCAACTGGCATCCGGATTCCAACAGATCTACCTCAGTTTGAGTTGAAATCGTTCCACAGACTGGTTTCCAGTGACTTCTGGTTTCCAGCTCATCCGTCTCTGTCTGTGTTGAAACAGTTTGAAGGACTGGTTTCAACTGGGAGCTAGTTTCTGGTTCCTCCGTCTCTGTCTGTGTTGAAATGGTTTTGAGGACTGGTTTAAACTGGGAACTGGTTTCTGGTTCCTCCGTCTCTGTCTGTGTTGAAATGGTTTTGAGGACTGGTTTCAACTGGGAACTGGTTTCTGGTTCCTCCATCTCCGTTTGTGTTGAAACAGTTTGAAGGACTGGTTTCAACTGGGAACTGGTTTCTGGTTCCTCCGTCTCCATTTGAGTTGAAACAGTTTTAAAGACTGGTTTCAACTGGGAGCTAGTTTCTGGTTCCTCCGTCTCTGTCTGTGTTGAAATGGTTTTGAGGACTGGTTTAAACTGGGAACTGGTTTCTGGTTCCTCCGTCTCTGTCTGTGTTGAAATGGTTTTGAGGACTGGTTTCAACTGGGAACTGGTTTCTGGTTCCTCCATCTCCGTTTGTGTTGAAACAGTTTGAAGGACTGGTTTCAACTGGGAACTGGTTTCTGGTTCCTCCGTCTCTGTTTGAGTTGAAATGGTTTTGAGGACTGGTTTCAACTGGGAACTGGTTTCTGGTTCCTCTCTCTCTGTTTGAGTTGAAGCTGATTGAAAACTGACTGGTTTCTGCTTTAGGTTTTCCTCTGAATCAGTCTGAGTTTGAACAGAAACTGTTGTTTTCCTGCTGTGTTGTCTCTCTGAGAGGACTTTGCTCAGCAGATCTTTCTGCTGTTTTAGTTTCGCACTCAGTTTTTTATTTGTATCAAACATTTCGTCGAGCTGATTCATTAAATATTTCCTAAATTTGATGTGTTCCAGTTCAGTTTCCTTAAATTTAGCAGCACATGTACACTTTGGTTGAGTTGTTTTCAAGGAAGCTTCTTCATTACTTTTTTGTGCCGCCATTGAAACATTTTCCGTTTCAATATTCCCAGCAATAAAAGTTATATCAACATGAGGTTCTGACTTGGGCAGCGTTTTCCAAACCGTCTTATTTCCCCTGCTGGGCGAAGCTGCCTGAAGACTTTGGTTTTCCAGCAGAGGTCCATCATTAATGTCAGTGTTCCCAGTAAAAAATGACAGATCTATGGTGGCATCAGGCTCGGGAAAAGATTTCCACAACAGTGGCGTCTTATTGATGGGTTTAGGCTTTGATTGTTTTTCCTCTTTCTGATCCAGCTTCCTGTCTGGTTTGGAGATGTCGTTGTTTTCAGTCACCAGTTGTGTTACAGAAATCACGGGTTCTTCTGTATAAATATCCTTATTTAAAGAATCGTCCGGATCTCCATCTTCAGGCAGAGAAGTCTCCACCTTTTCAACATCTTCAGTGTCAGACTTAAGGGGCTGTTCCTTCTCTGTTGTTTCCTGAGGTACAGAGATCGATTCTTGTTCTGTATCCAGTGAAGTTTCTTTCATTCCAGTAACCTCAGAGGAAATCTGTTGGTCAACAGGGGCGTGTGTCTCCAACCAGACACTGAACGGGATCTTCTTCTTTTTATTGCGCCTGGTCCTTGGTGGCTGTTCCCTCTCTGCTGTTTCTATTTTCTCCTGCCCTCCAACGGTGGACTCTTCTCCGCTGACCAGGGATTTGTTCTGCTTCTCGATGTTTCCAGCAGAAATCTCTTGGTCAGCTGGGGAGTGTTCCTCTGAGCAGGTTTTAGTCGGTACCAGGTTCTCCACAATGGGCTCACTGTCAGGTGTCGGTCTGTCCCCTTTCTGATCGACTACCTCCAGAGGTTGGGCGATCGATCCATTTTCCATCACAGGTGAAGCCTCCTGCTGTTCGATTTTCTCAGCAGAAGTTTTCATCTCTTGCTGCTCCAACCAGACTGCAAAAGGCACCTTCTTCCTCTTGCGCTTGGGTCGGTTGGGTATCTGCAATTCTCTTTCAATGATCTCGAGTTCAGTCTCTTCGATGCTACGCTGGTTGGTCTCCATCGTAAGCTTTGCTTCTTTCAAGTTCTAAGCTAAAATCAAATCTCCAGAATCTTGGTTAAGATTTCACAGTAAGTTTGATGTAAATCACCAAAGGAAATTTGCACCAAACAAAGTTGTAAATCTGTAAACTGCTAAAGATAGTCTGTATGTATCAACAAGGCTTCTAAAGTCTGTGATGAAAGTTGATGATGTGAGGAGCTTATATAATGGCTGGTGATGTCAGAATTCTGCCTTTGGAGTCACGTTGTGATGTCACATTGTGACGTCACAGTGTCGTTTGATATTCAGAGCGGGCTTGTCTGATGGATTTTTTTATTAACAGGACTGATGCGCGCGCAACCTGCCTGCAGAAAGAGTCAGTGGGCTTTTAAACTGTCACTGGTTGCCATAGTTACCATTGATGTGCGGTCAGAGGACGCAAGTGAGCCAGTACTGTGGAGTAATTATTTTTTATTTAGCTTAACCAATTATGATTCATTTTTTCTTCAAAACTGCAGAAGTTTCGCATTTTCCCATTCAAATGCTCGGAAGCGAAGTGAGGCAGCAGCAGCTGAGCCTCACCTGATTGATCAACCTCTCGCTAACTGCCATTCTATGAGAGCAAGCTCCTCCTGTCTGTACGTCACCAATAAAATTGGTTAAAAAACATTTACTTTTACTAGAGTACATTTTTGTCCATGTATTTGTACTTTTACTTAAGTAAATTTTTTTAGTACTTTCTACAACACTGGTACAGTGTTTTCTGTCGCCAGCTGTGGGTGTAACGTGTTTCGTGGCTGAGAAGCGATCAGAAACGGCAGAGAACAGATTCGAGGTGAGGCAGGCAGTTCTCTTGCCTCATGGCAGGGGGCGCTCATGATCCCAGATATTGTGACTCCACAACTGCAGAGTAAGAGACAGTAACAGCGAGCTAGCCATGGAGCTAGCCATACAGTAAAGTGCAGCAATATATAAACAAATGTAGTCTCTTGTATGTTTCAATATCAAGTTCATGGATGACATTTTCTGTTTAGAATATTTTTTTAAACGGCCAATAAGACCCTCTTCTTATGTATCCCATTCATTTATGCAGCAAAACAGTTATTTATAAACCTGTAATTTTACTGTTTGACTCATAACTCTTATCAAGAATGAACAGTTGTACATAAATGGAAGAAAAAAATTGACTTCCTGTATTTGCCTGCGCCACCTTTAGCATACACGTGCTAATGCCAATTAGCATGGGTACGCTAACTGTTATCTGTCCCCGACTGTCTTTAAATGCACCATGACTGCACACATGCTAACAGCAGTTTTACACATCTGTATCACCTTGAGACACCCTGTAGACCAGAATCATGTTCAAGAAACCAACCAAAGATAAAAAAAAATAAAATTCATTTTTTAGCAATGAAACTGTAAATTAGCTGCTGCAGTTGCATCCAGATAATGTTAAAGGGCGATATAGTGTGTAAAATGTCTATATTTTTTAGCTTTACATCATGATTCAACAAAAGAATCTCTGGAGTGTTGTTCTTATTCCTTCATGATTGAGTCCTTTAATCTCCATGGCAACCATGCAGCTGTGGAAAACGCCTGGTTGTAACTAGCTCCGCCTTTGAGACGCAGCTCCTCCTCAGAGCTGCAGTTTCAAAGCTTCTCACAAAGCAGCTCCTTCAGACTAGCCAGCAGCAATTAGATACCGGGACAGGGTGTTGTCACCCTTTTCATTGTCACTTCCATTTCACTTTGTGTGCTAAGTATCAATTTGCCTCAAAGTATTGTGTTTTACTGAACATTTTAATGTGCAGATTTGCCATTTAGCACAATGACCTGACTATTTCCTGTGTAGATATTTGAGGGTAATTCTGTTAACCCAACATTAATCTTCCAGTTAAAACAAAGGATTTGGTTAGTATATAGTTTAAAGAACTTAACTAGGTCTCTTGTTGTACTATCACTGCTAGTGAATGTGTTTTTTGCCATTAATGCGAGAAAACAATAAAAAACTCACTCAGCCTCTGAATTTGTCTCGCTCTCTTCTGAGATAATGGTTACATCGTTGTGCCAGAGGAACTCCAAATATGAACACTGTCTTAAAAAGTTTATTTCTGGCTTTTTTCTTTGCAAGACGGAATAGATCTATGTTTAAGAATACAGATCATCTGAAGGGACATAATTTATCAATGAGCAAAACTGGTACAAATACGGATCAGTTTATTTTAATAACCTTGTTGATTTGGTCTCATGAAAAACATCAGTGTGTGTGTGTTTGATGGACAGCCCCTGGTCAGTTTGTATCGGCTTTAATGAGCTCACCTGAGAACCGCTCGTTAATGTCTCTGTTAGGACCAGCAGCTCGTTAATCCGTCCTCTCAGGACAACATGGATGCTGTTGCATCATTCTTGTTAGTTGGCTCTTGGGTTTTTTTCCATTAATGTTCCTCTGAGGATCAAAACACAACTAACCTTTATCTTCTGATTCTTGACTTTACTTTTGCTTTGTCTCTTTTTTGTTTTAAGTTTGTATTGTTTGTGTTCTATTTCAACCCTAACCAAGAAAGAAGCAGTCATTTGGATTGACAGAAACCTGTGGGGATAGACCTCCTTAGCTTACAGCAGCACAAAGTGCAAATAAGATCTGCACCAATGGTGAAGTTTGGGCCAAACATGGATTATAGCATTACAAAATGCCTGGAGACGTTTCTGGGTCGTTTTCCTTAGCAGATGTGGAAATTATGCTGCCATGTGGAGAAAAGGGTTGCTAAAAACTCCTGTAATCTTTTACAGTTTGAGAAAGCAATAAATTTGACAAACTGAAGTTTATTTGATAATATATCTCTGCAGAAATGCCTTGGCCCAAAAGTGTAAGAACAATAATCCACATGGGCATTTTCTTGGGCTTATAATCAGGCTATGTGTCACTAGGCATTGGAAAACCTGACTTGGGTGGGACATTTACTATTCAGTAGAGCTGCTGGCCTCAAAGATGTCATCCAAATAAAATGAAGGACAACTCAGGAAAGAATGAATCCTTCAACCCCTGAAAAGAAGCTGCAGCATGTAAATATTAAAAAATATATATTTTTTACATATTTGTTAAAGCTGTCCCTAAATCATGACAATATGAGACAGATAATCTGTTAAAAAAATCAACCTCCTCCAACTTCTCCCAGTGCAAACTAGAAACACCCAATCAGAGCTGGGGGCGGGTCTTAGTGCTGTCAATCACTCTTACATGCACAACATTACAGCTTTTTGTTGATATGAGAGCCTATCATGAATGCTAGGCTAGTTTTTCTGAAACAGTAAGTTGTTTCTTCCCCTTTTAGCAAATTTAGCAGCTCGTTCATGAGGTTGGTTGACAGCGCTAAGATTCTCCTCTTGGCTCTGATTGGTTGTTTTTGGTTGGGAACAGTGTATTTGTTGAGACAGCTATAGCTCAGGGAGCTATAGCTGATCAATGGAAGTGATTGATCTTTTCATAGATTATATTTCACTGTAACGACACAGTGACAGTTTTAACAAATATGTAAAATAATATTTTTATAAAAGTTGCATGCTGCAGCTTTAGGGTCAAAGGGTTTTAGGGAAATCCTCATCCTGCACAACCTTTTGAAGTGCTTCTGCTGCTATTGAAATCTGTTGGTTTTCTGCTGCTAATAAGAAGATTAATATCTTCATGAATGTAAAACCAGAATGATTGTTTATGGTCCAAACCAGGTCAGCTTCCCCTTTTCCTGTTAAAAACATCACCACCTTAGTTTCCATACAGATTTAGTGGAATCTTGGAGAAAGTGAAAAGTTTTAAAGTGCCACTGACCCCAAATCAACAAGTTTTTTGCTGATAAATTGTCTAAACTGGTTCTTAAGAGTGCTATCTTTATGTTTCTTTGCAAATTTTGACATTTTTGTGTACATTATATAGTTCTGCAATAGTTTACCTAAAATCATCCAGTGGTGGGCTTCTCTTTTTGAATTATAGGTGCTAAAAATGGTTAAATCTAATCTAGGATGCTTCTAACCGAATGATTTCTACGTTGAGTTTGTTTAGCACTTTCTTGCTCATAGACTTTCATAGTTTAAAAAATGTTTTTGATTTGACACTTGTTTCATACTCTCTGGTTATGAAAAAATTCAGTCACTAATTAGCTCCACAGAGAGTAGAGACCCATAAAGTAACTCATAGCTCATCGGAGAAGTTCTTCGGGTTCTGACTCTGTTATGGTCGGTGGTCAACATGTTATTATGTGTTATGTCTTAGATGTGAAGATTAAGTCGCTTAGGATTCAAATTTCATATTATTTAAATGATGGCTGAATGTTTGTAAATCACTTTAAATGTTTCCTGTTCACATGATCCAGTTTCTCAATATTGTTGATCACATGTTTTGATTAGATGTTTGCAATTATATGTTGTTAATCAAATGTACGTGTGGTCTACAGCTGCGGTGAAGTTCATCTGTTCTCCATCTAGTTCTGTTTCCTTTCCGCCCATCTAATGTCCGCAGCGGCTTTGAACGTGTCGCTGTTCGTCGCGCAGACGTCGCTGACGCTTGGCGGCCTGCAGCAGCTGTCTGAACACCGGCTGCTCTTCTTCTTTCTCTTTTTTATGGCTTTTGTGTTCGCGCTGTGCAGTGACGGCCTCGTGCTCATAGTGATCTGCACGCGCCACAGCCTCCATAAACCAATGTACGTGTTCGTGGCCGCGCTGCTGCTGAACTCGCTGCTGGGCGGCTTCGCGATCTACCCCCGGCTGCTGTGGGAGCTGCTGTGGGAGAGCGGCTCTGTCCTGGTGACATTGTCTGCGTGTGCGTGTCAGGCGTGGGTTGTATACACTGTGGGAGGCTCGGCCTTCATGTTGCTGGGGGCCATGGCTTTTGACCGCTACGTCGCCATCTGCCGCCCGATGCGCTACGCCGCGTTGGTGTCGCCGCGCGCGGTGGCCGCTCTGCTCCTGTTCTGTTGGCTGCTGCCCGCCACGATGGTTTTTATCATTACGCTTTTAGCCGTGTGCCAGCCGCTATGCCGCTCTCATATTAATCGGCTTTACTGTGACCTTTACAGTTTAAACAGACTCAACTGCGGCGGAAATGCGGCGCAGGTGAGCGACGTTTTCGCCATATTCACTTCTGTTGCTACTGCCCTGCTGCCCGTCGCCTTCGTACTTTTCTCTTACAGCAGCATCCTTTATGTCTGCCTGTGCCGCACACGCAGCTTTAACAGCAAAGCGTTACGCACTTGCCTGCCGCACCTGCTGGTCTTCATAAACTACAGCGCCTGCACTGCAGTGGAGCTGCTGCAGCGCCGCCTGCAGACCGCAGACCAGCCTGCATCCTCTGTGCTCACTTCGGTTCTGATCATTCTGGCTCAGTCCGTGTTAAACCCGGTAGTGTACGGCCTGAATATGAAGGCCATCACCGGATACATCAGGCGGCTGCTAGGCAGCAGGAAAACCGATTGATTGAAAAGCACTGGAAAATGTTAACAGATTATTTCAGGATCTGGATATTTAAAGGATAAAAAGTCATAGCTCAAAGAAAATAAATCACTCCGTCCTGTTTTACGGATGTAGCTATTTTTAACATTTCTGATGCAATTCTTTTTTGCACTTTCCATGCGTTTTTCTCCTGATTTTAAGAACATATGTATATGTATGCTGCTTTGTGAAATATTTCTGCATTTATAAGAGTTTGTTGCTTGAAATTTTACATATGTGTAGATTTTGTTCTCTATAGGTTTTTATTTGTTAATCCAAATAAACTCAGAACTATGAATGACCTCTTTTAAATATCCATCTTCCTGATCTGTACAGCAGTAATCACGATTAACAGCTTAGTGTTGATGAAAAACATTGTCACATGAGAAGTAAGAAAACTGAACTAAACTGCAATAATAAATCAAAAATCTAGAAGAACTTTTGATTTTAAAGATTTAAATTAAAGCGTTGCATCACCATTGCCTTATTTCTTGCAGTAAAAAACATTCCTGAACAATTGTTATGGCAAACATACCCTCAGTTTATGACTTAATTTTAAGAAAGAGGTCTAGTTGAAATAGACATAATAGGGGAAATAGAAGAGTGGATAGACCATTTTGAGAAACATAATAGATGTTTTCCCTATTCGTTTTTTTTAAAATGAGAAGTAAACATGAAAATGTGAAATGCAGGATGAAATATTTTGCTAACAGAAAAGTATTATATATTATATTATATTATATTATATAAAATATATAGAAGAGAAACCAGCTTGCAGCTTGCATGCTCACTTTGGTGCTGGTCGTTCTGGTTCAGACCGTGTTCAACCCAGTAATGTACGGCCTGAATATGAGGGCCATCACTGGGTACAGCAGGCGGCTGTTGGGCAGCTGGAAAACTGATTGAATTAAAATATTTCCTTCTGATATTTATGGAGAAAAGAAAACGGAATTCAATCTGCATAATAGTTTTCCTTTTAGGACCTATTTCTTCATCTTGAGCCTTCCTGGTTTGTAAAGAAAAAATATATATATGTAAAAACAAATTGAAACAAAAAAGAATTACTGTTATTGATGCACCTTTTTAATTGTCTGATAGAAATCAAATCTTGAGCTAATTTGAAAAAGTAGCATGAAATGTCTATTTCTTTCTAGAAATTTCTGATACAAAGCCAATACAAGAGAGCATAAACTGTAGTTTAAGAAACTTGTTTTAAGCCTGGGAAACTTTAAACTTTTTAACAAGTTTGATAAACTTAAAAGTAGCTTTTTCTGTTAATTTCCTGTTGACCCTCCGGGCCCGTAGGTGGCGGTAATCCACTTTTTAAGCTGACTTCCGTGGTGGTTCCGCACCAGCAGACGGCGCTGTCTGCTCATCCAGCGAGTGGAAAAGTCCTGAGCCTGGTGTTAGCGGTGTGTCTCAGATCTGTTTGTTTTTGTTTAGTTGTTTTTGTTTACGCTTTGTGTCCGGTAAACAAGATGGCCGGCACCGCGTTAAAGAGGCTCATGGCTGAATACAAACGTGAGTAACTGAAGCTCCAGCTGGTGAGGAAAAGCTAGGAGGAAGTTCTGCTGAACCAAACTCCGATACGGATTCCACAGATTTAACTGCTTTTCTGCTCCAGGGTTTAAATTCGACACAGTTGGATGAAAGTTCTACAAAGATTCAATTGAAACTGACAATTTTGATCGATTCGGCATCAGTATTTTTTACCTAAATGTCCCTAGAATTACACATTTAGTAATTTTATTATAATCTGTCGGTGCGACTGTTCAGCTTCATCCAGAACCTTCTTCCCCTGACTGTTTATGTAACTGAGACTCAAACTGTGAGATAAGAAGTGCTACAAACATTAGAAACTATAAATCTAGCCAGTAACCAAAAAAAGAAGCTGTTAACTCTCCGATGATCTGCATGTTTGGGTTTCAGAATCAAGCTTGGATCTGATGGACTCAGCTTGAAGGATTAATACAAGAACTGTTAAAGTCTGACTGGCAGGTGGTCACAGTCTGGGTTATTAACATCCGTTTTTTATTTATTATTATTTTCTTTCTTAATTAATTTGCCACCATGGCGTTTTTACTAAAAATGTTTAGGATTTTATTGCTTTTTTTGGCCAAAATTAAGTTTATAGTCGATAATAAAGTAAGAAATGTATTAATTACAATGCAAACCGTTTAAAATATAGCATTAAAGAACGGATTTTTTAAAAACTGTCATTGTATAAAAGAGACACAGTTACATTTATTGCCACCTTTGTAAAATAAAATAATATTAATCTTACACTTATTTCCACAATTATTTCCTAATCTTGGGTGAAAACATAAAAATTTTTAAAAAGCATTTTAATCACTTTTCTGGTGTTGACTAGTTCTTATTGGAGCAAGATGATTTCCATCTGCTGCCCGAGATCAATTTGGTCACCAAAACCATCCTAAAAAGGTTGGGATTATGTTTTTTTTTAAAGCAGTTTATTGTGCGTGCGTACATGTTGTGTTACATCATGGTTCAGAAAAATAAGATATATTTGACTTTCACTAAATTCGTTTAAAATAATGATGATTTTATTTAGAAAAGCACCAGTTTCTCCAAACAGGTACCAGATGTCTCTGGTTTTTCTCTGTGAAATTCTGGGATTCATTAGTAATGTTTGTTTTTCAGAGCTGACCCTGAACCCACCTGAAGGCATCGTCGCAGGTGAGACTCCGTCTTTACATCTGAACACCTGAGCGATTAAAAGCTCAGTTCAAGCCCTCCTGATCCGACCTTTGACCCAGAACCGAACAGGTTACATCAGAACAGAACATCAGGATGAGACAAAGATCCGGTTTCTCCCTCTGTGTGCTCTCCAGGTCCGGCCAACGAGGAGAACTTCTTCGAATGGGAGGCGCTCATCATGTGAGTACAGGCCAGAGCCTTTTTACTCATATATGACAGGTCGTCTCCATGGAAACCAACATGATGCACTGCCCTTCTTCATTTCTGTTAATTTGATTCTCACTGAGAATAATTTAACCTGAGATACTGGATGCTCATAGAACCCAAACCGATTTTATCCAACTTGTCAGACTCTTCACGTTTTTTCCAGGTGCAATGTGTCACTCTGACCAGCAGGTGTCACTGCTGATTCAGACAGACCTGTTTACATTTGGATTTTATCGGATAAATCAACACTAAGCGTGCTTGATTGTGAAATAAAGGAATTTTCTTGCCATGAGGAGGTAATTTGTGTTTTTTTTTTTTTACATCATTTTCCATCCCACAGATGAAAGAGGTCCATTCTTTCTTGCTAAATTTTCTATTGTAAATTCTAAAAACAGAAATAAAATGGCAACATATTTATGGGACGTGTTAGAATGGCCTAGTCAAAGTCCAGACCTAAATCCAGTTAACAATCAGCAGGAACATTTGAAGAATGCTTTCTGTTCAATCTCATTGAGGTGAGGCTAATTTTGAAAATAGATTAAAATACATAAATAAATAACTCAATAAAATAAGTGGAAGGCTGTGATTTCAACTTGACAGAATGCAAAAAATTGCAAAGCCAGAATATCTAACAGAGGTAAAAATATTTACTCAGTAAATATGATCCTTAGAACTCAACTGGAAAAAAACAGAACTGTCCCTTTAAGACCAGGCTAGTTCTCTAAATCAGTGAGTTACATTTTCATCTGTATCTCACTGCATAAACATCAAATCTTACCAAATATTTTTGTCTATTTTTTAGTGCAAATATCTTAATACACTGGAAATCAGACAAACCTAACATACAAAATAGGAGTTTGTTATGAGGCACTAATTCCTTGACATTCATAAAAATCTAATAGTTCTGGCTGACTATTTCATTTATAACACGAGAAAAAATTCTTTTAAGAAGTGAAGTAATCTACCAGTAGTACATTTTAAACAATATTCATTGAAAAGTCAATAATATTCAGTCATTATTGACTTAAAAAAAGCTTCGATATGTTGTTGAAAAGTTACTTGTAGTTGTTGAAAAGAGTCTTATTTTCAGATATTTGCAGTAAAAATCAGACAAAGATTCCTGGTAAGATTTCGTGTTTTTATAGTGATGACCCTTAGTTAAAATAAATCCTCCTGATGCGTCGCTGACAGGAGACACTGCAGAGTCTGTGATGTCATTGAAAGCACCATCATTAGACGTAACTCCCCCATGCTGGCGTGACAGCAGCTTCGGTCTGCCCTTCAATTTAACCCGCTGCTCATTTAAAGTCCAATTCCACATACCGGCTCAGTCTGCAGAGTGACATCACTGAGACAGCACACCTGTCATTATACCGCAGTCCTCTGTCCCTCATTGTTCTGTCTTTCTTTTTCTTCTCCTCAGCTCACAGAGAGGAGGTGAAGCACTCTGCACTGTAAAAACACAAAATCTTACCAAGTAATTTTGATCTAGTTTTTAGTGCAGATATCTTGGTGTACTGGAAGTAAGAGAAACCTAACTTTAGTCCTATAGTCTGATGGTTGATGAAAACGGTTTGTGTTTTTAACCACTGAATTTTAATAGTTGTCTCTTAAAGTGATACATTTCAAATTGTAAATATTATGTATTTATTTGGGGGGTTTTTTGTTGTTTTTTTGTTCACATTTTCAGTCTTACCAGCATCTGTATTATTATTTTTTGATTGACACGTTTTGTGTTTTTTTTAACCTCCATTAGTTGAAACTGTGAAATTTAGTACAACACCTCCTAGTTTTATATTAATTGTTGGTGTGTTGCTGTTTTTATTGTGACTTTATGCCTATTGGGACATAAATAAATATTTGAGTCTGAGTTATAAGTGAAATAATTTGCCATTGGGACTATAACTTTTTCATCAGTGTTGAGGAGTTATTGACTCTAAACAAGCATCTTTTTTTGCAGAAAAGTTACATGTAGGTTGGTATTGTTCTATTTCAGGCGTACTATGATATTTGCTTTGGAAACTTGACAAAAATTTCTGGTACTATTTTGTGTTTTTTCAGTGTGAAGACTTACTACACCCAGTTATTGTCCTGATTAACAGAGGATATCTGGTCAGAGATCAGTTGATGCTTTGAAGAGTCAGAAATAACTTCAGGGAAGGAAGCCAGGCAGATCTGAGATCAGATATTCAAACTTCAGTCCTGATTATGACTCAGGATGTCATGATCAGAAACTGAAACTGGTTTCATTTAACTAAAAGCTTCTGTTTCCTGCCGCAGCGTCGCGACGTTCTCAGTGATTTTCTCTGTTTGTGTCTCAGGGGTCCAGAAGACACGTGTTTCGAAGGCGGAGTCTTCCCCGCCGTCCTCAGCTTCCCCTCGGATTATCCTCTCAGCCCTCCGAAGATGAGGTTCACCTGCGACATGTTTCACCCCAACAGTAAGTCTCCCACAGGCTCCGCCCCCGACGGCGGGTTTAGATGCTCAGAATAAAAACAGCCTGTGTCTGGACCCTGTTATTGGACCCGTCACAACACGCCTCGTTAGCCTGCTGTCATTAACGCAGAGATTAGTGGGCAGGAGCCATGATGTCATGGCGGAGGAGAGTTCTGATTAGAGGACAGAGCGCTCGGTTCTGACCCGTCATCATGTTCCCCATCATCATCATCATCATAATCATCGTGGCCCTGAGCTGAACTGTATCTTCTGGTCCTGCATCACCATCATAAACACATGAAGAAGAAAGCTGGACTAATCAGAAGCTGCAGTTTGTTCATTAGAAATGATGGAAAATATCTGAATGTTGGTAGCAGAAACTTTCTGTTTCTGTTTTATCAGATAGAAATACCTGTAACTTTAAGACTTTTTCTTGTATAGTTGCATCTTTTTTACTAACTTTATTACTATTTTCTTGTAATTAAACAAAAACTCTCATAACCTGGCCACAATACTCCACTGTACAACTATGGAGTAAAAGTATTAAAAGGGATGATAAAAGCCACTTTTTGAAAATGTTTTCGCTAATTGTAATTTTTTTTTTTAAGCCATGTAATCCAGCCATAGTGGAGCCCAATGAAAGTGGAATGTTTCATCCAATCAGAACACAAAAATCTGACCTTAAACACTCTTCATGTTTTAACAAAGGCTGAATCGATTAATTGGTCGTGATTGTTCAGTAAACTGTTAAATATACAAACTCAGAAAAGGCCATTTGCTGAAAAAATAACACATTCAGAGCACTAATTAGGCTAAAATTGCACTAATTATCTGCTCCTTTGTCTCCTCCCCAGTCTACCCGGATGGCCGGGTGTGTATCTCCATCCTTCACGCTCCGGGCGACGACCCGATGGGATATGAGAGCAGCGCAGAGCGGTGGAGTCCAGTCCAGAGTGTGGAGAAGATCCTGCTGTCTGTGGTCAGCATGTTGGCAGGTAGAGCAGCTCACCTGTCACATGATCAACCAAACCATATTGTCATGTATTTATTACACATCTGTTATATGAGTAACACACGTTAATAATTTATTAAAAATATCTGATAGGTTTCATTCACACCTGCAGCAAGTTGATGCACATTGTTTCTATAGATTAATTGAAAACACAAATAAAAACTGAAGGTCTCCTCACTTCTCATCTGTCACAGGATGACAAATAATCCCCGAAGTTAATGCGACAAACAATATTGTTGTTTTAAGATCATTTTTAAGTTATATAACAGTAATGGCATAACAGTGCGTGAGCACATCCTCAAAGATTGATAAACTTTAAACTCTAATGAACAATTAACTCCAAATATGCTAAATAAATAAACAAAAAAGCAATATAAGCAGTAAATAGGAAATATTTGACTCAATTAAATGAGCTAATGAAATTTAAGAAAGTTATATAAGAAGACTTATCTTTCTATTTTAAAAGAAACTTGATGGTAAATAAAATTTGCAGTATGTTCAGAAATATTAATTGTGGTATTTTCTCCTCTATTTCTTCCAATATAATATCAGTTAATTTGAAAGTATGATTAAATGCAGTTACGAAGTGCGTGCAGGTTAGTGATATAAGTCATGATTTTTAGGCATGTGGCGTCCTGAAGAATCCTGTTTTTCTAGAACAATGTGTGTTGTGATGCTGTGACTTCTGTGCCACGCAGTCAAAGCCACAGTTACCTGGAAAATAAGTTATGAATAATTTTTTAATCATAATATTTGTCTTTATCACAATAAAACCACTAAAATATTGCAATAAGATTCTCAGTCCACATCACACGTCTGCCATGAGTTATCATATAGTATAAATGACTCTTCTTTCTTTCTTCTTCTTCTCCTCAGAGCCGAACGATGAGAGCGGCGCGAACGTCGATGCGTCTAAAATGTGGCGCGAGGACAGAGAGCAGTTCTACAAACTGGCTCAGAAGATCGTTCGCAAGTCGCTGAGCCTGTAGAGATGATGTCATCACGCCGCTCTGCGTGTCTGTGGTGGCGCCTAGCTCGGATACAGACTGTGGAGCGTCAACACTGTTACCATGGAAACCTTCAACGCACACACACATACGCAGAGCTGCAGTTTGATACCTCAATGAACTGACGGATCAGAGGCTGATCGGATACAGTGACATCACCAGGAGACCCAGCAGCCTGTCATCACCTCACTTCCTGTTTGTCGCCCCTCCTCCCCTGCTGTTGGCTCAGATTGAAGTTTCTCAGCGGATTGTTTGCACTTTATCTCCTCCTGGTGGTCACCATGGTGGACTTCAGTTTGTTGTTTTTTTTTTACAGCTGAGCTGAAGGAGTTTCTCTTAAGTTTCCTTTCACAAATAGTTGGTTGAAAACAGAATTTTGAGCTCTTTGTTTCTCTGATTTCTTATTAATTTCTTTGTTGAGAAACTAAGAGCTCCTTTTTGTTTCTGTTCCTGGTGTCAAACTGATTTTAAAGCATGTTGACCTAAACTTAATAAAGCAGCGTTTCTGTTTCAGGATCTTTGATTTATTGATCTCTGGTCAGATGACAGGTGTAGAAAATATTAATTGGAATAATGTTCATCGCCTCCAGTTTTTTATTTGCAGTTCAAAACCCCGAAGCATTCCTAAAATATGACCAAACTGTAGAATGATCTCACAGAAATTTCTGATTTGTCAATTCTGTTCCTGAAAACTGAAAAGCAGATGACATTCAGAGGGAAAAGTCTCCAAAAAGTTTAATTTATCCTCGTATATTATGAAGGAGTATCACATTAATTATCTTCATTTGTCCATACATTAAAAAAAATTAAAAATAAATTAAAGTCACATTTTCATTAGGACTGAAAAAAATTATCCAATTAATCATGATGACAAATAGTTATCAACCAACTTTGTGATCAATTAATCATTCACTCCAGACTCAAAAACAGGTCATTTACTAAAAACAACACAGAGTGGCAATTAAGCTAAAACTACAAAAAATATACAATATATCTTTTGCAATTAAAACTTTAAAAAGCCTTTGCCTTCATTGTCTGTAAATGTTTTACTCAAAACTCAAGTGGCAGATTTAGTTTCACCTGATTCGAAGTCTGTAGAAAAACTTGGTATTAAGCACTTTTTTCTATCCATCCATCCATTTTCTTACAGCCTTCTTCCCTAATGGGGTCAGGAGGGTTGCTGGTTCCTCTCCAGCTGCGTTCCGGGCGAGAGGCGGGGTACACCCTGGACAGGTCGCCAGTCTGTCACAGGGCAACACAAAGACATACAACACAAACAAAGATTCACACCTAGGGAGAATTTAGAGAAACCAATAAACCTGACAGTCATGTTTTTGGACTGTGGGAGGAAGCCGGAGAACCTGGAGAGAACCCACCATGCACAGGGAGAACATGCAAACTCCATGCAGAAAGACCCCGGGCCGGGAATCGAACCCAGGTGGGTTGCCTTGCTGCAAGGCAACAGCTCTACCAACTGCGCCACTGTGCAGCCCTCACTTTTTTCTATTAAATTATTAATTGGTTAGTCTGAAAAATAATCCACACATCAGACTTCTGACGTATATATTTTAGCTGCAGATGCATCCTTTGCTACAAATAATCAAGCATACATTAAATTAATTCTGTTATTACATTTTAGCCAATTAAATTTTTTTCTTTAATTGGCTAAAATTAAAGAAAAAATAATTAAAGAACTAATTAATGAACTAATTAGTTAATCAGTTCATTAATTAATTAAATTCATTAAAACAATGAATTTAATCAGTTTATTTGCATTTTTAATGTAAATAAACCACAAAAGCTATAAAATAGCTTTTGTGGTTAACTTAAAAATGCAGAATGGGCCACGTTTTACCCAATTAATCGTCAGAATAATCGATTACTAAAATAATGGCACACAATGACCACAGTGCGGTGCGGTCACGTGACTCCGAAAGTCTCCCGAGTCCAGTCGTGTCTCTGCCTGCCGGACTGGATCCACCTCCATGTTTAAACTGGGATTACTGGGATTGAAAGCTCTCAGATCCCAGCTGCTCCGTCCTGTTACCCAGTTGGAACTTCACAGCTCCACATCTGAGAACACACGCTGTCACACTGGAAGACATCACACACCTGTAGGAGTGTGAGACAGGTGAGGGGGCGGAGCTACATGGGGAATTCCTCTGTTGGATGGACCTCAGATCAGCTGCAGCTTTGCTGTTTTCCACAGAGACCCCGATGCTGCTGCTGCTGCTTCATCTCAGAGGTTCATTTATCACCCAGAAGGTGTGGATGTGTTACAGCTCTCACTGGAGTAACATGAAGCGAGCAGAAAACAAGGCCTCAGGGCCTCCGACCAACATGTATGAACAGGTAGCGACTCTCATATTTGCAAAATGATGCCAAAACTCTCAAACCTGCAGTCTGTCCGACAGCCAGCAGAGGGCACTACTTCAAACCATTTTTTTAGTTCAGTTATCTTCTTTGTTGTATTACAGAGGATGCATCTGTCTTCCGGAGTGCCACAAAGATGCCTACTAGAACCACTGCTATTCAGTTCATAATGAATAAAGAATAGGATCAGGGCCACTGAAGAAAAAAAAAAAAACATAATCCTGATTTTAATCTCAGAATTCTGACTTTAATAATTCAGATTTTCATCTTAAAATACTGACTTTGGTCACAAAATTCTTACTTTTTTTGAAAATTGTAACTACTGACTTTTGTTCCTCAAAATTCTGATAGAAAATATCAGAATATTGAGGGGAAAAAATCAGAAAATTCTGAGAAAAAAAAAAAAAAAGAATTCTGAGGGGGGAAAAAAATCAGAAATCTGAAGAAACAAATCTTTTTTTTTTTTCCAGTGACCCGAATGCTTTTCCATATAGTGATGATCAGATATGCAGATGATGTTTTGAAAGCTGTCCAGTGATTTCACTAAGGAAAACACTGAACATGTTGCTTTTGTGTTTGAATGCTGAAATGCTGAAAAGAATCAAACTTTCTTCCGTTTAATGTAAAACATTTAAAACTTTAACCTGTTTTCATCCTCAGATCAATTTGCTTCAAACCATTTGGATGCATCACAATCA
This sequence comes from Gambusia affinis, assembly GCF_019740435.1. Classification (NCBI taxonomy): domain Eukaryota; kingdom Metazoa; phylum Chordata; class Actinopteri; order Cyprinodontiformes; family Poeciliidae; genus Gambusia; species Gambusia affinis. The sequence goes on from NC_057878.1 coordinate 25,645,074, forward strand.
TCATCATCTGAATCTTCCTCCTCAGGTGTGTCCAGGCAGGTGGATCACTGATCTGACATGTTTGTTCCCCAGGTGTGTTCAGGTGTCCAGCCCCCCAGCTCCTCCCTCTCTTTTATATTTAAATGTGGGTCGTGCGAGCTTGTCCCGCTGCAGGTGAAGCCTCTCTCTCTCCTCAGTGGGACTCCACCTGAAGATCAGCTGCAGACAGCAGCCGTCACCTGGACAGGTGGATCTACTCAACTCAGCACAGGAATCTTAAAAATGGATCATCATCGTTCTGATTTTAGGATTTAAGGTTGGAACTCGGCTGAATTTTAACGGATCAGAAACATTTTAAAGATCAAAATGGAAATAAGTCATCTTTATTTCTGATTGTTTTCAGATTCTCTTTAATCTGACGGGTTGACACCAGATTATTCCATCTGGACTGGTAATGACAAGGATTTACTCTTAAACATCAAAAGATCCAGAACCAGAACCAGAACTGGACTTCAGTGATCATTTTTCAACCAGGTTTGACTTTATGTTACTAAAAAGCTCCAGATTCTGCTGATCTAAAGAAACAAAGAGATAAAAAAAAAAACTTGTCTTAGAGCCAATTTATAGTTCTTCTGAACTTTTTGAACAGATGAAAAAGTTTTATGTTTCAAATATTTCCAGAATTATCTTAGTCTTATCAAGAAATTACAGATTTATTTCTGTTTGATTCACTTTTACGAAACTGAAAGCCTTTAAATTATTACCTAAAAAACATAAATTCATAAGAATTTGCTGAATAAATTCTGAGCCCAACCACAAAGAGTGGCAGTAAAACTCTTAAGATGTGTTTTATCTTGTGTCTGGTCTGGATTTAGAGAAAATATGATGCATTACTTTTTTTAAAAATCGTGAGTTTTTTGCATTTATGACCAGATCATTCATGTAACAAAAAAACAGACTCAGAAATATTTTTGTTGCACGTATGAATGTCTAATATTCAACAAAGGCATTTATACATGCAGTCATGGAAATTAATATTGATGATGTGGCTCTCTGCCCAGGAGGGCATATTTAGCAGGGCGCCAGGAGACAAATAAGATGACAAATTAAACCAGTTTTCTGTTTTTCTGCATGTTTAATAGTGGAGACCCTCTGTGTAGAGAATGTAAGCCACTTCTGCAGATTGATGATGTGTTAAAAAGTTTACTCCTTACAATAAAAATATGGAATATTTTGACTAATCAGACATTAATTGGATTATTATATGCTAAATAAAGATTTTTTACAGTAGAGTTTGGCGTTTGAGACTTTTATTCTACTTTATAGAGCGCAATAAATGAACAGCCATCCATCAATCTAGAACATGTAATATTTAATAAATTTTTTTGTAGCTCTTAAATTACAGCTGATTGTCTATCTTATTACTATTATTATAAAATTTGTTTTGTTGGGAGACTGGAAGTTTGGTTAAGTGGGCAGATCAGGTGTTTAATTTATTCAGAATCACCTCTATAAACTCTTAAATAATAATTTTTATTACATGCATGAAATAAAGATGTATAATTAGCTTCAGATGTGGTTTTTTCTGTTTGCATGTTGAGTGAATTCAGGTTCTGGCTTGTTATCAAAAAGTTACAAAGACCCTGATGACATTTTTATAGGTTAATACATGAAAGTTTCTCTCAGATTATTGGACGGAAACTTCTTGCCGCTTCTTTTAATTTGGGTCTTTTATTTATTAAATTCTCCACAGTTTATTTAATGCAGTAGAAGAAGATTTATTTCATGTGAAACAAGAACATCTGAGCAGAATTGAATCAAAGAACTAAAAAGATGCAGCTAAATCTTCACTTATTTTAGAAACTTTATCCAGTATTTAGTGAGCGCCTCCTCAAAATCCGCCTGGAGACAACACACAGGAGTCTCTGATTGGTCCATTTTGTTCCTGAAAACGGCAAATTAGGCTAATTAATATTTAGCTAGAAAACCTGCAACAACTTTGATTTATCCTGGTAAATAATGTAATATCACTTTAACTACCTCCACATTTTTAATAAAATTAAAAGGAACACAGAATAAATTCAGATTTTTATTAATGCTAAAATGATTAACTTGATTAATTGTGATGAATCAATTATTGAAATAATTGTTAACTAATTTAGTAATCAATTAATCACTAAATAGAGTATACAGACTCAAAAAAATAATTTGCTGAAAAAAGCAAATTATTCAGAGATGAAATTAAGGCACAACTGTGTAAAATAAATGACTAAAGTATTGCTATGTTATTGTATTTTAGAGGGCAAAATTGTTATTTTGTTGTTTAATAAATGAATTATTTGCTTTTTCTAAAATTGTATAAATATAGCCTAACAGGCTAAATGGAAAATCTGTAGAATGTGATTTTTTTTATCCTATTTCAGAATAATCATTGGAAAAATTGATTATTAAGATAATCATTAGTTGAAAACCTGATTTCTTTTTTATACATCGACGTGGCAATTTTTTTTCTGATGTCTCTCCACTCAGAGCTCTGAAGATCCTGTCGTCATCCTCATTCATCTCTGATCCTCATCAGCAACATGACGCTGCATGAAGCTGCGCTGAGTTAACTAGAACCACTGAAGAAGGCGCGATGTTGGCGTGTCGCCCCCTGCTGGTCACCTGGGCTCTGCTCACCTCCTCTGTCCGAAGCCAGAGCTGGAGGCCGTGCACAGGTAGTTTCCCAAGACAGCCTCAGGAATAAGTGGATGTTAAATCCTCTGCGGACCACAGATGGGCAGAGTTTTATCAAATATTGTAAAAGTATAACCACTTCAGCATATTTACGCTCAAGTAAAAGTTATAGCCGACCAAGTAAGAGTAAAAAGGTATTTGGTAAAAAGGCAACTCAAGTCCTGAGTTATTAAAACATCAATCATTTGATGTCTAAAAATATTTAGAAATCAGACAGATGAAAATATAAAATTATAAATAAATAAACACCTTTATTTGTCTAGCCCTTTAATTTTTTAGAAAAAATGTGGAAATTTCTGAACTTCAAAAGTTGAACATTTTCTAGAAAAAAGCTCTGAAATGCTTAATGTAATCTTAGGCATATTTTAGAGAAGTCAAAGATTTTAGACTTTTGTCTCCAAAACTCCAACATTTCTGAGAAAATATAATGTAAAAATGTCTGGGGGTTTCACTCATATCTTCAACTTTTGGAGCTCAGGACTTTCTGTTTTTTCATTAAAATTTTTTAGATTAATCTCAAAAGTTTTTAGGTGGAAATTTTCTACTTTTTTTTTCTATCTACAATGGCCCTTATACACCAGGGAGAGCCATCTTGTTCTCTCTTTGCACTGGAGGATGGTTCTTTACAGCGTAGGCAATTTCTGGTAAGCTTCATAGCATCAAACTGATGAAAACATTATTGATTGGATAAATTTTAATAGTTGAGCTTTGAGTAATCAATCCAGACCCTGTATTTATAATTCAAACTATTGAAGACTAAAAATCATGACACCCTGAGTCCAGAACCAAATGTTCTCTCCAGTGGATCGTCCTCTGTGTTTTTTTTATGTAGCTCAAACGTTTCTGCTGCTTTGCTCTTTTGAAATGTGAGCCGTGTTTCTGAACTTGTCTTCCCCTCCCTCCATTCATCCTGCATTGATCTGCTGCTGCACCAAAACACACAGACGGCCTCAGAGGAGCTTAAAGGGGAATTCCAGCTGAAACTGATGTTGGATAAAACGAGATTTATCCTCCCTCGGCCTCCTTTACATCTGCTGCTGTTTAAGACGGAGATAAACTGGCGACGCCTCAGTGATTCAAACACTCACTGATGGGTTTCTTCAATAGTTATGTAATCATAGAGTCTTTAATTAAAATATCAACCTGCAGTGAATGTATTGACTTATTGTCAAGAATCAATATTTATGTACTCATGGTATCTTTAAATAGATTTAAAATGTCAACTTTCAGTGAATTTACTGACTTTTTAAGGTCAAGAGTCATTCTTTTCATCTGAAATTTAAGGTTTTGAAGACTGATCAATTATTCTGGAGTTTTGTCCTCTGGTCACTTGAAGACATTAAATGTTTAGTTCAGGCTGAAATTTGAATTTGATTCAGAAATACTTTATTAATCCTTTAAAAGAAATTTGAGGTTTTTCTTTCTCAAAATATCCAATATTCTTCAAAGATGTTGATGACAATAGGAAGGAATGATTTCCTGTAGCAGTCAGTGTTACAGCAATTCTGATGAAGCTTCTGACTGAAGACACTTTGTTGTTAAATTGCTCAGGGTTATCTGTAATGTTTTTTGTTTTATTTACAATCCTTCTTTTTTACGTTTAAATTAGGTGTAGATTTTCACTCTAAGTAGTTGGAAAGTAGCTTGAAAATTCTTTTAGATTTGAGATGAAATGTCTTCAAAACAAGATAATAAAGCATGTTCTGTTGCCTTCTGGTTAACACTTTGACATTTTTATAGTTCAAAATTAGAAAATTTGTTTAGGTTGACTTATCAGTTTTCCACCATATAAATTATTCTAAAATGCCTTGAATGTTACATTTTAGGACAGGATTTCATGCTTCATTTTACAAATGGACTCTCAGTTTACTTTATCAGGTGCACCTGCTCTGCTACATTATGACTTTATCAAATGTTCAAATTCCTTCTTGTTCCAACCAAGATATTCAGAATGCAATCATTGATAGTCCAACTCTGGAGAAACGTTGTCCTACAAAAGCAGTAGACTTCATCATCAAACCTCTAAAATTTAAGGTTTTGGAAACTGAAGCCACAGTTCAAACAAAATGGCCACATTTAGATGGTGACTGATTGGAAAAATGTTGTCTGCTTCAATGAATCTTGATTTCATCTGCACCATTCAGACAGTCAGATTTTGGCTTTAATAACCTGAAAAACTGGATCCATCATGGTTTGTATGAACTGTTCAGGTTGGCCTGAATTTGCCTTTTGAGGACATTTTTAGCTTTACTGGACCAATTTGATATAGGTTGGATGTTCTGGATAAAAATCCCTTTTGCCATTTTTCTGTGCATTTCTCTAAGCATTTCTTCTTTATTGTACATAAATTTTTACCTTTTCTCTGTTTGACCTGATTTTCTCTCAGCACATAGAGCCATGAATAAACATTGCAGTGATTTATCATTGTGATGTTTATCTTTGGGGACAGGAAGTTGAAACTCGGTTTCTATTTTTAGATTCTGCAGCATCAAACAGAGGAACCCATCTTCCTCTGAGCTGATAAAAAATTAAATCTGATGATTTACAGTCAGTGATACGGATCGATCTGAGAGAAGGCCGACTCGTTTATCGTTTATCAGCCTCTGTTGGAGGAAACTGATCTGGATCTGGTTTTAATTTCCTCCAGCTGCTGGTTTCACTTCACCTCTATGAAAATCAGTTTTCATGGATCTGAAATGACCAGCAGCAGATAGTCTGTCCACATCTAATCAGGATTTATTTTTGGCGCTAACAGTTTCCAAAGCACCAATGATTCTAATCAACAACAACCTGAAAACCAGGAAGCTGCTGCCTCCCAGGGTTCCATACTTTGGACTGAGGAGGTTCAATACCAAGTGGGAAAACTTTACTGAAACATCTGTCTTTGAAATGTGTGGAGTCCAAAAAGCAGGAATAGCCTTGCCTCCAGTTTCAATGGGATGTCAAACACCTGTTGACCAGAGATTATGCAGGAATGACAAACTAATCTGAAAGATTAACACCTAAAGGTTAACCAATAGTGTATAAAACTTAAAGGATCCTTTCTAGGAAAAACTTCCTACCTTTCTAAAGTCTATTAGTTCATTTCTCCATCTTGACTTCATCTGACTGTGCCTTGCCTGAGGAAAGTATGATTCACCATTTGAAAAGTTACACAATCAAAGATTGACAGCAATAATTTCAGTTATTTAACCTGTAATAAATGTAATTAGCAAGTTAAATATTTAGTTGTAAGCTACATATTTAGTGTGCTAATTACAAACTACAAAAATACTTAACTTGAATGTCAATATTTAGTTAGCCTTCTAAGTATTTAGCTTCAAAGTAAAACTAAATATTAATTTTAAGCTGAATGTTTATTTAACAAACTAAATATTTAGCTTCAAACTTGAGTAAATATTTTAACTGCATATTTAGCTTTGTAAATATTTAGCAAGCTACTTATTTAGCTTGAAGCTAAATATTTAATTTCCTAACCAAAGGAAATGTAAATATTTAGCTTCAGACTCAATATTTAGCAAGCATGCTAAATATTTAGTTTCCAAAAAATATTTAGTTATCAAGATAAATATTTAGTGATCTAATTAAATATTTATTTGAAACTATGACATTTATAAATGAATGAATAATGTGAAAATATGATTTTGAAAATTTAACGCCCATCTCAATCCTCTTGACAGGTTACGCAACTCAAATTATTGCTGGTACTTTTTGATTGTGTAATGAGAAATGTTTTGTTTTAATCAGCAGCAGTCCTCTGAAAGATTTTCTGAGTGCATCTCGGCTCCAGATCCGACTAACACCATGATTTCCCCTCAGACCTGCGTCCTGTTGACCTCCTGTCCAGAGCCCTGCCACGCCCAGGACAAGCCACGCCCACTCAGGTAGGAAGCCAGAAGAAACTGATGAAGGAGCTTAAACACATTTATATGACCAGTGTTCTGTGCTAACAGGTGCAGATGGTTCAGTCCAGAGGGTCCAGAGGTATCAGGCTAACCGGCACCGTACCGACTGCTCTCAGTTTTACCGCCTCACAGATATTCACCAACTGTGACTATTTTCCTTCTGAGTTCTCGTTGGTTGCCACCATGAAGATACAGAGACTGAGGAAGAAGGTAAACATAACATAACTGATCCGGTCCTCTCTAGTCCATCTCAGAACCGTCTGACCTGCTGTCTTTCTCTCCGTTTTTAGACGAATCAGTACATCTTCTCTGTGATGAAGGAGGGATCTGAGTCATTGGTGCTGGGGCTACGTGTCTCTGAGGACCGTCTTCACCTTCTGACTGCTCCCCCTGGTGGTGGGGGGTGGAGAAGGATCGGTTTTAAAAATGTCAGATTGGACGACAACCGGTGGCACACTGTGGTTCTGGCTGTGACCGGTCCTTACGCCACATTGACCATTGACTGTGGACCACCTGTGGAAATGTGAGTCTCTAGCTGGTTTTAACTAGTTAAGGGTAGTTAGAACCAGTGAAAACCAATTCAGACCTGCTTAGTAGGTTTAGGTTGGTTCATTGCTCAACCAATAGACTAGTACACAAAGATTTCTTTAAAAATTCAACTCATTTTACAGAACTTGCCATTAGGATACTGGATCAAAGCTTTGTCAGCCTTATTAACTGGTTTCCTGTCTTTCAGTAAGCAGGTCCAGACCTTCCCCAGTACTCTGAGCACCAGAGAGTCCAGGTTCATCATCGGCAGCAGGGGCCACTGGAGGGGCCGGTTCTCTGTGAGTCTATGATCAGAATCAGAACCAGGTAGTTTTTCGGGTGGAATCACACTGGTTCGTTTGTGTTTAGGGTCTACTTCGTCAGCTGGTTCTTCTCCCAGGCTCAGACGCGACACCCAGACTTTGTCCCAACTCGGAACCCAGTCTGGCAGAGCTCTCTGTCCCGCAGGTCCTCAAGACCTCCCCACTCCAACCGGACCAGCAGGGCTCAGTTTATCCATATGGTAAGAAGAAAAACCAGCAGCTCATTCAGATCTTTATCAAATCAGCACAGTTCATCTCACAATAGAAGAAACCTTGATACAGTTTAAAGTTTTGACCCTCAATTACAGCATCAAACATGGTGGCCATGATCCAACATTACTTCATCTAATGCTTTGTCTACGCTGATGAAAATTTTCTCGTCTCAGCATGCTGAATGCTTGAAACTAACAGGTTCTCCTTGTTTCTGATTAACGATCAGTCCATTTCAGACCACTGATTTAGATTTAAAATCTAGCTAAAGAAGTACTCTGGCTAAATTAACAACTTTTTCATTATACTTGGTAAGTTTTCAGACCCCTCTACTGACTAAAATTGTGACTAGTGACAAATCCAGCAACTTTTTTCTGAGTTGTTGGAGACTGTATTCGGAACATGTGTAGCACCAATTGCTCTGTATCTTCTGTCCTCTGTGAAGCGCATTGAGTCTTAGGCAAAATGTTGCAGACTTAAACAAATTTACACAAAAATATCACAAAAAACCCCCCATTAAAGTATCATTCTAAAAAATCAATTTCGACATTTATCTGTAGGAGAAACTTGATTTTGGGTTTAATTACTTTACAGTCAGTTAAACTTCCAGTTAGTTAAAAATAATAAAACAAAAGTAATATCCAGACTCCGAATAATAGTTCGACTTTCACATAATTGATCCTAATAAATACACACTATTCATCTAAGAGCACACACAATCAACTAATTCAAATAATCACAGGACTTGGTGTTCTACAAAAATCCTTAATTTCTTTGCATTTACATCCAGCAAACACAAGTTGCAATAAGCTAGCATAAAGAGCAAGACAGGAAACTGTGACAGCATCTTTAAAAACTCTTCCATCAAATTTTTATTTTGATTCAATGCTGGAAACTCTGATGCCTGCAGATGTGTAGGACACATTCAGGAGGAACCGAACTCACCTGTCTCACCTGTTTAGACTGAGGAGCTGAATATTTGTCCTCAGTGTTTCTGTACTTTCACTGTGGCGTGTTTGCAGTGTAAACCTGGAGCTATGATGGCATCAGTGATTCAGTAACCTGAGCTCCAGACTGACAGCATGAGGAACGGTTTGTTTGCTAAGTGTCTGCTAAGGATTCCTGGGTGCACTTCTGGTTCAGGGATATTTTAGGGCAGATATTTTGGTTTAGTAGAGCTGAGTATGAATTGAAGGCTTGTCCCTCTGTTTGAAGTGTGTTTCCGTGGCGACAGGCGGGTGAGGACAAGTACAGGTGTTGCGGTCAGGACGTCTGCTGAGGAGCAGTCTCACCTTTTCCTTTCTTTTTTTCTATTTTAAATCTGTCTGATCTCAGCTCGGTTGTGTCTCAGTTGATGAATCTCCTTGATTGATTAGTCAATAACGATCACAGACATATTTCAGACATCTTCACTGTTTTTTCTTCCAAGTTCATGATGACAGAGTTAATAAAGTTCAGCTGATTGAAGTTCAGCACCGATCCTGTCAGACTCATCATGACTCATGGTTTATATAAAGCATCTTAATTTATGTACCTGCCTGCAGCTGAGCGAGCCGCGCAAGCTGCCGTCGCCTGAACTTGACCTCAGATTTCTAAAGGGAACGCCACCAGAAATCACGTTTTTATGATCCGTAAAAGGGTTTAATCCATCCTCAGCTTTACAACCAAAAACACACCCAATCCTAGAAAAACCTCAACCCACAGAGAGTTGGAACGCAGTGCAATAAGGGTTTATTTTATTAGAGGCAGAACGACAACACAGTCCTGCATTTCAGGCTTGGAAATGTTTTGGAAAACAGCGGGATTGGGAAAAATTAGGGCAAATAATACAGTCTAAAAATGTTGCTGTGACTCACAATTTCTTGTGTCACAGAGATTTTCAGAGGTCTTCCAGCTAATAAATAAAGTTCAATTTACTCAAAGAAAGACTGGAAGTGGGTTGCATTTTTCTTGTCCTACAGAGCAGAATATCAACAAAACTTTCAAGGAATATAAAGGAAATTTTGAGAAGACACTGTAGAAACCTTACTGTGCAGAAAATAAGTTTTAGGAGAAACATATATGCCATTAAGACATTAAGGCCAGACCACAGACATCATTGTATTTTTCAATAAAATGAAAGAAAACTACATTTTAAGTAATTTCCAAAGGTCTATTGTCCTAATCTGTCCCCAGCAGAGGATGCTGGAGAAAATAGAAAATGAAAGATGAGACAATAGCTTCTTTGAATTGTTGAACTCATTAAGGTGTGAAGAAGAAGAATGGGACACAATAACTCCTGAAGTGCTTCACATCCTCAATGACAGAACAGTTTTTAGATCTTCAGAGAAAATATGGAAACTTTGAAAAATGGGAAAACTGCACGGCATAATAGTTTCAATGAAAAGTTTTTAAAGATTTATGTTCCTTGGGTTTAGTGCTGCCCCAGATTTGACCTCTTGTTTTGTTTCTCATTCAGAGGCCGAGGCCAGAGTGACTGCAGGCGACCGTCCTCCATGTTCAGGGCCAGAGAAAGGACAGCTGTGGTTCAACTTTCGGAAGAAAGGTCTGTTCATCTGTGACGGGATGACGTGGAGGACGCTCATGCAGGGTGAGACTGGATGACACTTTGTTTCCATTTACCTTAAATTTGCACAAATTGTAATTATGAAAATTATTCCAAACTGCCTTGTCATCCATTGCTGCTGTTGGAGTTTGTCAGCTGTGCGTCAGATTTACAGGCGTACCAGAAACGCATGAATACAAAGGTTCCGGCCAAAACCTATTTATCTTTTTTCAAAGAAATATTAAAATTAGCACAATTAAGTCCAGACCCTAGTTATTTAACATGTCATGAATTATTATTTGCCTAATGATTAGTTTTTGAGGTTCTCTAATTTAATAATAAATCGGTCTTCTTTGCAGATAAAGAGCGTCTGGACTATGTGGAGGACTACCAGGACCTCTACACCCGCTCAGAAACCTTGGGTGTGGAGCTCTTCTCCATCCGGTCTGAAGGCCTGTTCATGGCTGCAGCCAACAGGTACCAGAACCAGAACCAGAACCCCTCCACATCAGGTCTCAAGAAACTGAAGGTCTTTAATCTTCATGGTAACAGTTTTGTCTGTTCTTACAGGGATTCCCGACCCGGTTCTGCTATTTACAAATGGATTAATGGGTCATTCCAGCTATTTCAGAACATCAGCACTCAAGAAGCTCAAGCCTGGAAATATTTCACCATCGATAACAAGGTGGGAGTCACTTAAAGAACAACAATCGTCCATGGAAACGTAAAGTTCAAGAAGAGCGCTGTGGTAGAAATCTAATCTAAGGTCATGAAATAAAGCTAATGTGGAAAATAGTCTCCAGAAGTCAAGATTGAAAGGGTTCTGCTGCCTTACTTGGTCCCAGAAAGAGTTTGATGCTTCTTTGGGTGACCTGTGATCATGTGACCTGTGAAGGTGTGTTCAGGCCTCCTGCGTTCTCATTGTGTTGCCGTGTTTGCTCTTAGAAGAGCACAGGTGTTAACACAAAGCTCTGCAGGTATTCACAGCAGCTGTGCACCAGCAGACCTCGACTGAACGTAAAGATCGGAGAGAGGAAGGATCTTTAATTCAAAGAACCACAGATCCGTGTTTGTCCTGGAGTTCTGGCTCCATCCGGTTCTTTAGTCAATTCAAATCCATTGGATGGATTCACGTCTCTTTGCATGAATCTGATTTTTTGTGTTTTATAATCCCTGAGTGGCTCTGATGGTTTTGTTTTTCTGTTTACTCCTTTGCGGGGTTTTTACCTACATTTTTTTGTGCCTCAGGGTGAATCTTGGGTGATTAATTACTTCCCACCAAAAGTTTAATCTTTTCCCAAGATTAAGTCAAGTTCTTAGACCATTTTATTAGCTGTGGATGTGGTAACCAAACTATAAAACGCCTACAGGCATTATTTTCATCATCCATTGTCAAATGTACACAAATAATCGATTTGTGTACATTTCTGGGTCAAAAATTGGGTCAAAAATTTTAAATTTCACCTGACATTAAAGAAGAAGTGGTAGTTCTCCAAATATATTCAGAGCCCAAACTTTAACCGGTTTGTGCTTCATGACAAAAGACCAAACCTGGAGTTGAAACCATCATCCTTACTGGTTTATTTGGCAGAGACGAATTCACAAAAAGTGAATGATATAACTCACCAAAACGTTGGAAGAAACTGGGTAGAGAAGACTCTAGATAATCAGGCATTGTATTAAATAATCTTTAATGCAGACAAATAATAGTTGTGTCAAATAATAGATCATGTTTTGCTTCCTTCAGGTTTTCCTGGTGGTGGCGGACATGCAGAAAGCAGAACCTGAGCTGTCGACCATCTACCGGTGGAATCGTCGGCAGAAACGTTTCCTTCGCTATCAGACCCTGGAGACCCACTCTGCTCGGGACTGGGAGGCCTTTCAGATCCACAACAACAGCTTCCTGGTGGTGGCCAATCACATGCGAGGTGAGCAGGAGCAAAACATCCAAAAGTAAAGTTTCCCTCATGTGAGGCAGTTTGATGAAGTTTTGAAGCAATAATGGCTTTAGTCTTATCTTTGGAGGTAACTACCCACTTCTAACACAAGAAGACAATGATTTTAGGGACATTCGTCAGTCTGTTATAGGAATCAGTCTGTTAATAGAAGAATTTCTGCATCTTTATTGCTGTTATGACTGCACTGACATGAAGCACATTTTATTTCTTCATCAGAGTGTTTTCTGAAACATGTTATATCCCTGAGCCCTCTGTAATCAGACGTGTTAAATAACAAGCTGCAGTGTGGTCAGGTTCCTGTGTCTCTGCTGGTGAACTGTAACAGGATCAGAGATGCTGATCATTCTGCGGCAAGTTCGTTCGTTAAGAGCTTTAAAACACAACTATTTGATGTGAGGAAAGTTGTGGTTTTTCAGCTGATAAAACACTTTAAAGTTCAGAGAGCGCTGCTATCTCCTGGCCTGTGGACCTGCAGCCACTTCAAACACACCTCCATCTGCACGCTCAAATGTTTCCTGTACAGATAAAAACAAACTCACTGGCCCAAAGAGATTGTTTGTGATCTGAGAAGAAAGAATGCAGGTGAACTGGGATCAGATCATAAACTGTAGAACACTGTCTGAGACTCATCCGCACACAGTCTGAGAAAGCTTCAGTTCAATTAGAACTCCAGAAAGAGCCCCAGTACTACCAGTTAGGAAACCAACCATCATTGTAAGATAGTTTTGTTAACACAGAACCACAAACTAGTCAATGTTCCATCCAGAAGGTTCATGAGACGTACAGGGAAGACACAACTCCTGCTATTTGTTCCTCTTAGCAGTGAATGTTTTATGTTGATTTTTGATGATGGACTGATAACTTCTGACAATCAATAGAATAATCGTAGTTTTTTTAAAATCTGATCCCCTCATGTGTGTGGATGTTAAAGAGGCAAGATAAAATACAGATTTTAATCATCAATACAGCTGAATATCATCTGCATATGTGAGATATGATGAAACCATGTGAACTGATAACCAGACGAAACCATGACTGTCCAAAGATAAGGGGACCGAGCACTCAACCTTGGAGCACGCCCTATCAGAGATGGCAACTCGAGTTGCACTCGGATCAGAAAAATAAGACTTCAGACTTGACTTAAAATTTTTCCTAAAGATTTGAGACTTGACTTGGACTCCTAGTCTGAGACTCGAGGCCTAGTTTTTCTTTTATAGTTTTTATCTCATGAAATGAAGAGTGAAATGAAGCAGCTATGGTAAACTTGTATAGCACTTTACCAAATCCAGAGAAATCCAAAGTACTTCACGCTACATTCAGTCATTCACCCATTCACGTACATATTCACACACTGATGGTGGCAGCTATCCGAAAAGCTGAGGCTACTATAATGAAAATGACTGCCTTAAAGACTTGGGACTTGACTTGGACCTGAAAGATTTGAATACCTTGTACCAAGACTTGACCATAAAAGTCTTAGGAATTTGAATTTGCTACTTAAAATCTTGAGACTTGACTTGGATTTCCCTTTTTAAAGTAGTGAGACTTCACTTATACTTTCCCCTTAAAGACTTGGAACCTGATTTGGACTTGGAAACAATGATTTGTGAACATTTCTGCTTTTTATGCTATGAGATGGAATGTTAATGTTTATTTTTAACAACTTTTTATAACATCAACTTGTACAGCAATAGATCATAACAGAAAATAATTGCTTTAAAGTTTTAAGAACAGACTTTTACCATTATTAACCACCAGAGAGCAAAATGTTTGTCTTCAGCTGTTAATATGAGGATCTATGCCTATCTGTGTCCTCAGCCAAAGACTCCAACCATAACATCCACAGTGTGATCTACAGGTGGAACCCTGACACAAAGGTGAGATTCACTGGCCTGATGTCAACATCAGAAGATGTCCAACATTATGTATTCATGTTTGGGATCTTTGTCCTTTTGTCCTGCTGTCCTCCAGCTGTTTGAGGTGAACCAGACTCTGTCCACGTCTGGAGCCTATGACTGGGAGTTCTTCACCATCGGCCCGTATCATTTCCTGGTGGTGGCGAACACCTTCAACGGTCAGAACACCACCATCAGCTCCACCATCTACGTCTGGCTGGACGGATGTTTCCGGAGCTTCCAGAACATCACGGTCAGTGTTGAGACGTGGCTTTGGATCAGGGCTGCAGTCAGCATCTGACGTGGAATGAAATCCACCACAACCTTTTACCTTTAGCACCCTCTAGTGGTGAAGTTCAGACACGAACAGTTTAATTTAATAAATTTCTTGTGACAGAGATAATGTGATTACACAAAAACACAACAATACTGAGTGACATCACACACAGGCTGCTTCGGATTGGAGCAAGTAAGAGTTTAACCTAATCCCTGGATTTAGACTGTCAGGCACAGCCTGTTCTTCAACTCTCCAGAAATCTGATTCTGATCCAGTTTATACATGAATCCAGTTACAACTGATAGGTTTAAGTCCAGATCTGAACTTCAGTAAACAGATAAAAATAAAAAAAATCAGGTTTGATTAAGAACCCGTTTTGTTCTGGAGCACCTTGAAGAACCACCTGCTGGTCTGATGGGTCGTCACTCCAGCAGCAGCTGCCTGTTTTTCCTTCACTCTGTCTATAATAAACCTCCTCAAGCCGCAGTAAAACATTTTAATGCGATGACAGAAGTCAGAACATGAAACAGAAACATAAAAATCAGCAGCAGATTTATAGAAATACATTTTAATCTGTGGCTGCTGGTGATGATGAAAAGGAAAGTTCAGGAAACCAGCAGTGAGTAATTAATGAGAGGGAGAGGGGATTTTCCAGCTGAAGACTAAAGAGAGACTTTTACTGCATTTTTAAAGCCGCAAAACACATTAAATCCTCCTGCTGTGTAATTTAACCTCTTCCAGTAGCACACAGGTGACACATTATTACCAAAAAAGACAACATCTCACTCTGCTACTCATATTTCTGAGCTCCGATATACAGATTAGTTTTCATTTAATTGATTTACACAAGAAATTCAAGCATCACAGCATTTCTGAAAAGTAAAGAAAATATTGTTTTTTCTAATTAAAATATCCAAACTACCTGAGAAAAAAGATTCTACATCAGATTTGTAATAAAAAATGAATGACATATATGCAAAAAGTCAAATGTTTAAAGCTTATAAAGCTTCTTAGATGTGATTTTAATAAAACTGGATGGATCTTATCCATATAATTTATAACAAAATTTCAGTTTCTTGTTTTCCCAGGAACTTTTTTGGAGCTTTTCTCTCAGATTAAATAAATGTGTTATTGTCCCATAATGATATGATGAGTTGTAGTTGTTTTAATCAGTCACTTTTTCTTTACAAACACTTACAATCAGTTTCCCTCTCCCGTTTACTTGAGGAACCTGCATCAGCTTGTCTAACATTTGATTTCAGGAAGGAAATACTGATTAGAAAAAAAATCTGATGTTTCCCCCCCTCCGTACAAGTCCCAATTTTCTGATTTTGATTAATTTTCTATTCTCTCTTCTATTCTAAAAAAAAAAAAATTACAAATGAACAAAAATATTTTCAGTAATTTAAATAACATAAAAAAAATTATTTTACCAGAAAAAACTATTTTAAATTCCGAAAAAAAAGTTATTTTAAATTTTAAACAAACTTAACAGAATCTGCTGTGACGACTTCAGTTCCAGTAGTTCTTTTTCTAAATAGACACAGTTCTTGTGTAATCAATTCAAACTCCAGCTATTGATAATAATTCAATGCTGATATGTTAAAAGATTAAGTATTTCTATTAGGCATTGAATATTAAATGTGAAACCAATAACAAAGTATAACTTTACTAGATTCTCAACATTCCTCAATTTAATTTTTTGTTATTTTTGTGTTGGAGTTCTCATAAAATTCTAAAATTTCGTAGCTTGACCCTGATTCAAAGTCCAAATAAATAGAAACAGAAAAAGACGCTTATCACACAAGATGACGTGACATGTATTTAAAAATCAAAAATCCAGAAATTCCCAAAGTTAAACCTTCAAAAACCAAAAATTCAATCGATCGATTTTACCAATTAATCACCCAACCCTACATCAAATCAGAAACCTTCCCTATAAAATATTTCCTTCATCCCTTTGCAGACGGTTGGAGCGACGGATTGGGAGACGTTCCAGATCGATGGCAGGTTCTTCCTCGCCGTCGCCAACAGTCAGCAGTTCTCCAGGAAATCCCAGAGTCTCTACAACATCAACTCCACCGTGTACGAGCTGAACATGTTCACCCAGACCTTCCTCCGCTTCCAGGACATCCCGACTCGCAGGTCGGCCCACCAAACCTACTTCCTGCTCTCATTACATAATCTTTGTCTGTTTATTACAAATTCAAGCTTTGCACATTGCTCTTTATTACAATTTTTTACCTGTTCACTTTCTTATTTGTTAGTGTTCATTATTTATTCACTATTTGTTCTTTGGCTGTCTTTTACCTGCTCATTACATAAAATCTTACCAAGTATTTCTGTCTTGTTTCTAGTCTAATTGTCTTAGTACACTTAAAATATGACAAAAATATCTTACAAGTGACTTTTCAGCAAAATATAAGTTCATGTTTTAAGTAAATAAGTCCTTAATATTGATTTTTAAAAATTACTATTTCCACTGGGAGAGTTTGGGAAAATGTTATGTTATTATAATCTGCCAGTGGTGGAACTAGTATTCTCCTATGAACATCTTGAATGAAAGAAGATGATTAACCCTTTAAAGTCTGACTGTTTTTCTTGTGTTTGTGTTTCAGCGCTCTTGACTGGGAGTTCTTCACCATCGGAGACGAGAAATTCCTGGTTGTTGCCAACTCTTATGATGGCAGTTCGTACTCCGTGAACAGCTTCGTCTACAGGTGAGTGAACTTTATCCATACCTGTGCAGGGTTGTATCTGACTTCATGTGACCAGCGGTGTGTGTGTGTGTGTTTCAGGTGGCAGGGCTACGAGGGTTTCGTCCCGGTCCACAGTCTGCCCACCTTTGGCTGCAGAGACTGGGAACACTTCACCACTGAGCAGGGCTCCTTCCTCATCTACTCCAGCGCCACCTCCAGGCTCAGCAAGGTTTTCAGACTCAGAACGTACTGAGAGCTTCTGATTGGATCAGACTGATGACATCATGTCACTGAGGGCGGGGCTTCAGGAGGAGTTTCTTCTCTATCAGCTGCAATATCAAACTCTGAAGAAAAAATACTTTATTTATAAAAGAAGCACTTTGTTAAACAAACTAAATTATGATAAGCTCTGCTGACAGAAATGATCCAGATTGCAGATTAATTCTTAATGTTTTCACACAGCATTTTTTATGCTTCTAATATATATTCATCAATTACTAGTAGGTTAACAACAGTTTTCTTGGCAGAAAATCAAATATAAACATAAATCTAAAAATAAAATCCATTTACGCATTAGGAGGCTAAAAGCTGAAAATATTTGCTTCTTTTTGTGTCTATTTTTGTGATATGAGGTTGTTTAGGCTCACGTGAAGTTTATTTATCTGTTTTTGTCTTTGAATCAAACCCATTTATAAGCACTTTTGTGGATTTCCTACTGAAATGTGGTGCATTGAAAAACGTGAAAACATTATGTTCACAAATAAATCAGGAAGAATAAAATGGTAAGTATGCATAATTTGAAAAAGATTTCCTTTATACATCCCAATCAATGGATTCCATCAACATTGGGGGATTGATATTTAGTCTGGGACAATTCCAGGTTGTAGTCTGTTTCCAGCCATTTTCTTCATTTGGATGATTGAAACTTGAACTAGGCCAACTCTAATATTCAATGTAACTAAAATTATATTATTTATCCTGAAGGAAAATTAAATGTTGTCATAACTCACATCATCCAAGTATCTTCAAAGAGTTGCTGTGGATAGTGATGCTATGAAACAGAAGAATCTCTGGTAGCAGCCGGTCTTACAACAAATCTGAAGACACCTCTGACTGAAGACTGTTGCTTTCTCACATTTCCTTGACTTTCTTGACATGTTAGTAGTTACATTTCTGAGCAGCAAAGATAATATTTAACCTCCAAAGTGTCACTAATAGGTCAATAATTTCAGAAATTGTTTCCCCGTTCTTGAAGCATTTGAAGTATTTTGTAAAAATAGTACTTGTGATGTGCTACTTTTTTACTAAGTGAAATTTCTTTGGGTGTGGTCATTCATCAGCATTACTGGCCTCTGCTGCCCTCTATAGGTTTCTCTGTTCAATCCTATATAAATGTTCACTGAAATGTTCTCTTAGGTATAAAATTAATGACTTAATGAAAATTGTTCATATAAATGATGTTAAATATTAGAATGAATGATGCTTAAAGAATTAATTTCTGTTCTATCATAGAGCCTTTCTTTGGCCCTGTTTCTGTCTGTCCTGTTGTTTATTATTGCATTTATTTATTGATTTGTGTTTTTGCTGCAGGACGGTAAACTCACTACTTTCATTGTGATTTTGTAATATCGTAAACATAATTTTCTCCTCAGGTTATAAAAGAGCTACTGTAAATAAATAAATAAATTCTGAGTTTATTTTCAAGTAACTTTTTTTGAGACATTTTCTGTGTTATATTTAAAGTGAATATAATATTTTGATAAGATAAATCAACTTTTTAATTGAACTGTTTTATTTTATTTTGAAATTTTATAATTTATCAAATGTTTTTAAAACCAATATTTGTTAATATTTGTTATGGTCTTTTCTGTAGCTACTGTTTGGTGTGAACTGAAGATGCATTCTGGAAACATTTTAATTAAATAAAGGTTTTAAAGTTAATGTTTTTCGTTTTAATAATTTGTCACAAATCAAGTCATTTATGAGCTCGACTTGGAAGTTTTGATTGAAGTAGTAAGTTTATTTTTGATCGAGATTTGTGCCTCTTTAAATTGGATTTATGACTCTATTTCTTCAATAAGTTACATTTAACCCAAAATGGATGGTTGCTATTATTTAACTTCTAAAATATTTCAGCCAAATTTTATAATTTTCCTCTGTAATAATCAGTTTTTATGTTTCTAGCAGTAAACCGTTATGTTGTTACCGTTACCCCTCCGGTCAGGAGGCGTCGCTATGGAAACTACGGGCGGTTGTTTAGCTTCGGTGTCCGGGTAAAAAGGTAAGGCTCCCGGTTTGAAAGTGAAAATTTCTTCCCGTTAAACTGAAAAAACTAAATTAACCGCAAGCGATTGTCCCGGTGACGGATTGTACCAGAACTTCACGGCGTTAGTTCAGGTAGAAACTTTGGTCAGTCAGTGGTTCCGGTGTTTGCATGCTAGGCGGCTAACGGATCTGTTTGGTTCGGGTTTGGCTTCTAAAGTCCCGCTTGTCTGTTGTGGTTTGGTTCTGTTCGGGTACTGATGTTTGGGTGGTTAAACTGTTAAGGCCATTCTTAATCCGGTTCTGATTCGGACATAACTGTTGGAGCGTCAGCAGTTTAACAGATTAAAACTCAAACCGATTACAGCCGAATAGAGGCTAACAGAGCCGAGAGTCAACTCTAGCAGGACACCAAATAAATAACAAATTCGTATTTTACAGCGAGTCATTCATGTAAAGTGTTGCATATCTGTGAGTTTTTATGTTTTTAGCTTACAGCTGATGGAAAGCCTGAAATGCACTCCCTTTACTATTTTTGTCCCCTGTAGGGCTGGAACTAATGATTGTTTTAGTTTTTGGTTAATGTATCAATTATTTTGATGATTAACAAAATTAGCATGTTCTGCAGAGTTGCATTTAAGTATTTTATACAGTATTAGAAATACATCAAACGATGCAAAGAAACAGATAATTCAATACTTTTTAAGTAAAAATTGAATTGCCTAAAATTCAACAACATAGCATTTCTTTAGTGTATCCTTGATAATTTGTAGCAAAGAATGCATATGCAGATAAAAACTCCTAACATCAACATGTGAAAAGCTCAGCCTTTTTGCATCAGTAGAGTGTAGAGACTATTTGAGGATTTTTTGGGGGGGATTAACCAGTTAATAATTGGATAGAAAAAAGTGCTTATTAGGATATTTTTTTACAGAATTTGAACCAGGTGAAACTAAAACTATAGTTTATACTTATATAACTAATATGTGGGGGGTTGCATATTTTTGTACAGTTTTGGTTTAATTACTGCTCTGAGTGTGCAGATTGTTCAGCAAATGTTCTATTTCTGAGTTTGTATTCTACAGTTAACTAAATTAGTTTACCATCATTTGAATACTGTGATTAATCCAATTAATCGTTTCAGCCCTAGTCCTCTGTAGTCAGACTGATAGACATTAATATGTTGTGTGGCTCTGTTAAAGTTAATGCTGAAGTTATAGTGGAAATAAAGTTACAGCTGAACACAGAAGACAAACCCTATTCTCTTTCCAAGCATGGAGTCAAAGCTGCTGAATGGCTGGCAGCAGCAGAAGACGGAGCTGGAGGTGGAGGTGTGTCGACTGCAGGAGGATCTGGCGGAGAGCCGAGCTGAGAAGGAGGAGCTGGAGTCCAGGAGCAAAGCTCTGACGGACAGGGTGAGGGGCTGATCTCCCGATGTGGCTCATGGGAACAACAAAGGAAATCAACATTCTCAAAATGTTTCTCTCTCCAGCTTTGCCAGACTCTGAATCCTTCGATGTCCCTGCTTGATGAGGATCAGAGGAGGTGGAAAACGAAGCTGAAGGAGGGAAGGGAGAGGGAGGCCAGACAGGCGCTGCTGATCCACCGCCTGCAGAACAAGGTGAGGCCAGAGGGGGCGCTGTGGAGCAGAAACAGTTCATTCTGCATCTCAAGTCAAACATTCAGTTCATCCAGAAAGGCATGATGTCACGATCGCAAATTCAGAGTCATCATTAGCAAATTTTGCGCTGACTTGCAATTTTCACCAATCATCGCAAATTTACAGCAAATCTGACCAATCACCTAAATGTTTTCTGTATTTCATTCTTTTCTGACCCACCCCCTTAGCCTCTTTTTAATTTAACTCCCTGTACCACTACAACTCTTGAAAGCCAAACCTGCAAGATGAAAACATGTGACACTAAACTGGAACATTTATCTTTTTTAATTTTTTGCAAAGCCTTTTAGAGATGTTCTATAGGTCTGTGTTTGTACAGAGTTTTCCTTCAAACAAACCATGTGTAAAATGAGTAATGTGGTTAATCCATGCTATTATATTATATTTAGCTTGTTAAAAAGAATACTAACGTTCTAACTTAGGTTACGTTGCTTGCTAGTTAGGTAATGCCAAGAATAAACCAAATCCCCTTTAATTTTACAGAAGTTGTGCTCACTTTTGCTGTACATATGTTTAGAAATAATCTTTTATTGTCTCAATAGAAAGAGCAAAGAGTCAAGGAGGAGACATTAGACCAGAGGCCAGCTGTTGGCTCTTCTCAGGAAAAGAGGGATAATAGCTTGATTAGAAAAGAGAAGGAAAGGGAAGATTATGTGTTGCAATTTCAACATGTTGAGGGAAAAATAAAGCTTAAAAAATTTGCAACTTTTTGAAAAAGTGCTATGAAATCTGTAATTTTAGGCCGAAGCAATCACAAAAAAAACCATCAAAACATGCTGGAGGGACTGAACAGTGAACATTGACTCCACCCACACCGAGTGAAAATGGAGATAATGTTCAAGATTTGACTGTTTTTCTGTAGGTGATCGAGTACAGGGAGCGGTGTCACCGTCTGGATCAGCAGTTGCAGGAAAATCACTCCAGGGTTCTGATCTCTGAGGTCAGTCCAGAACCTCAGCGGTACCACAGAACCTCCTGGATACAGCAGGAGAACCGCAGCTGCTCAGATGTGTTTCTGTTTTACAGCAGAGAATCAAAGATGAGCACAGCCAATCTCTGGAGAACGCCCTCATCAGTCTGGAGGAGGAACAGCAGAGGTAGGTATTTGTGTGTGTGTGTGTGTGGGTGGTGTGTGGGCGTGTGTGTGTGTGTGTGTGTGTGTGTACATTTCAGGCGGTCGGAGTTGATCACAGCTCACCATCTCTTCCTCCTCAGGTCCACCAGTCTGGCTGACACCAACGCTCTCCTTCGCCACCAGCTCAGCCAATCAGAGCAGACCAACCAGGAGCTGGTAGAAGACCTCCAGAAGCTGACTGCTGATTGGACGAGAGCCGTGCAGGAGGCGCAGCAAAAAGAGGCCGATTGCCAGAAAGAAAAAGAGGTTTGAGGATCGTTGGATATAAACTGATGTTCAAACCAGAAGAAATGGAACCAACAGGTTGTGTGTATGTGTGTGTTTCTGTGTGTTTAGTGTCGGTGGGGTCACGTGGGTCAGCAGCAGGCCCGGCTGCTGTCACTCTGGAAGTCAGTGCTTGATCTGAGGCGACAATGTCACACGCTGAGAACAGCTGCTGACAGGTCAGTTCAGTCATGTGACCTCTGACATCATCATGGTTTCACTTCCTACTGTTAAAGCAACATGGCTGCTTTAAACCCTTGAAAATGCTTGAATTTCAATTAAGTGTTTTCAAGGCTTGGAAAGTTCTTGATATTCAAACTGCTCAGTCTTGTAATAAAGTCCCAATTTATCCTTTGATTAAAAGCCTAAATTTGGAAAACATAATTTACAGTTGAACTCACATATTTTCATGCACCAAAAAAAGACACATTTATTTTCTCTCTACTTGAAGTTAAATCAGACTTTCTTGTTTTAAGTCAGTTAGAATTACCAAAATTATTTTACGTGAGACTTAACATGTTATATTTAGCTTACCCTGTCCCTGCTGTAGGATGTAGTATTCCATCACAAGACATTTTAATTACAACAATAAACAATTAGAAAAAAAAATCAAGCTTACTTAAATCAAATTTTGATAATTTTGAATTGATTCAGAATTTGTCAGGACGAGGAATTACAATTCTCTGTAGAATCTCTTTTTTTCTGCACATCTATAGGTTATGTCATATAATAATGAATTGAAACCAAAGTGTGGTCCTGGAAAAGTTTGAAAACTAACCATGAAACTGCTTGAAAAGTGCTTGAATTTTACTGTGGGAAAAGTGTTTGAACCCTAAGGTCAGAGGTCAGTTTGGTGTTTAAGCATCTTCTTGTGGGTGTTTTCCTGCAGGGATCTGTGGCAGCTCAGGGCGGAGTTTTCCAGACTCTCCTCGTCTCTCCTCTGCAGCTGTGACTCCGTCTGCTCCTCACTGAGGCTCAGAGCCCCTGAGATCAAACCCGCCTCCTCTGATCTTCCTGCTCCGTCATACTCATCTCCTCCTCTGTCCTCCACTCTCATCCACCCTCCTCCAGACTTCTCAGGCTCTCCTCTTTGTTCCCACTCACCTTTCCCTCTGGGGTTATTCACCTTAGGAGAGGAAGAGGAGGTGGAGGAGGAGGAGGAGGAGAAGCCATTGGAGTTGAAGCTCCAGCATGAAGTGGAGGTGTTCCAGCTGGAGCAAAGGTAAACAACATGTTGGGTATCAAGGTTGTGCCGGAGGCTCAGGTCTTTACCTCCCTTCGTCTGTGTGTGTGTGCTAGGATCGATGAACTCAGTCACTCCCTGCAGACGGCAGACAGAGCGAAGGAGGCGTCGGAGGCGGAGGTGGAGCGGCTGAGGGAATCAGAGAGGACGCTGCAGTCGGTCGGTCATGCTGTCATCAGGATGGTGAGCCTCTCCTCCAATCAGTTTCTGTTTCTTCCTGGCCCGACAGTTCATTTTGACCTATTGTCTTCAGTTCCGGTCCCTGAGCAGGATCAGCAACCAGACGCCAAGCGTCTCTACAGACAGCGTCCTCAGTCTGGATATGTCCTCCCTTCTGTCGGTTCTGTCTCAGACTGAGAGCATGCTGCAGTGGAAACATGAGGAGCTGCAGGTTGGTGACTAAAACAGGATCAAACGCTTTAGGCCCAAAACACACCATTTGTATTCCACGATTCACTCTACTACCAGTAGACCAAAATAAAGACCCAGCTAAATGTGGACTGTGTGTGTCTGAGTGTTAGGGGGCAGAGCTAAGTCTGCGGCGGTTCAGCGAGGAGCAAAAGTCTCTGCAGCTCCACCTGAAACAGCTGGAGGAAGAAAAAGAGCAGCTGGACATGAAAACTGGGAACATACAGCAAGAACTGAAACACACACTGGACTCTCTGAGCAGGTGACCAAGCTGCTGCCCCCTGCTGGTTGCTTCTGTTTTTGATTTAACTTTGACCGATCTCATTAGTCATCACGTATTATTTCTTTCATATCCGTCAGTGAAGGATTTTATCTTTTAGGAGATTCTGGATCAGATCATCAGTTCTCCAGGACGAACTCGGTTTAATTTATCGTCGTTTTTTTGTTTAGGTAGCCGTTTGATCAAAATTGTGTTTCTGTGACAGGGAGAAAGAGGCGTCCACCTCCCTGCGTCTGCAAGTGGAGGAGGGGCAGCTGAGAGGGGAGGAGGTGAAGAGGGAGATCGACAGACTGAGGAGAGAGAGAGACAGAATGGAGGAAAGAACCCGAGAGCTGGAGGCAGAAAGATACAAACGGTACCAACAGGTTCTACTGAGACATGTATGATATTATGATATTCTGTTATTTATTTTGCTTTTAACTGGTTCTGTCATGATGTTGAACTTTTTACAGATATTTTCTTAAAAGAAATTACATGTATAAAATAGATTCCCATTTATTAATTAAGTTTTTCTGTTTTACTTACTGTTGGAGGATGTAGAAGCATAATTATTGACTTGCTTTTACTCAGAAGCATATAGGAAAAAAAATAATCCAAAAAAGGTAGAAACTGTGAGCCTGTCTGATACTAATGCAACATCCCAAGACCTTTTTTGTTTTTGTATCTACAATGACTTACTGACCATTTTTCTACAAAAATAACAATATTTAATTGATTTCAATGAAATTGTTATTTTGTAGTTAATTATTGAGCAGATACATTTTTAAAAAGTTGTTATACATACATATTTTTGTGGATTCACATGCTTTTAACTTCATAATTTTGGTCCAGAGAAAAAGTTTGAACAAAGCAGGTTTAGTGCTTCCACTGTGGGGTTCTACTTTGGGCTGGGCGATATGGAATAAAGAGAAAGTCTCCAGTTTTTTTTTTATAACCAAATCTGATTTTAATCAATTTTTTTCTCCCATTGCTTTCTTTTGTAAAAATTAAATTACAAACCAGGAAACATTTTCAAAAAGTGGCTTTTATTTAAATATTTTTTTCTGTGAGTTTTTTCTGTGAGTTGTATTCTGACTTGTTTAAGTCAGAATATTAGCAAAATAAAAACTTTAATGAAAAAGTCTGAATAATTAACTATTTATTTTCTTCCTCTTAAAATGACTGCTTCATTCTCCTAATATTTCAGTTGTAATCTTGTAATATTATGACTTTATTCTCGGAATTAAGAGAATTAGAGAAAACTCTTATACTTTGTCATAGAGTTAATAAATAGAAACTCTAAGACACACTTGTCAAACAAGATGGCCACCCTGGGTTTGCTGACATCACTCTGAACTACGGAAACCCAAGGAGTGCATCTGAGAAAAAAGTTCCAATCTTCAAAAACCAAAATTTTGGTTTATTTGATAAAATCGGTTTATACCCCTGCCCTCGTTCTGCTGTCCTTTCGGGTTTTACAGCTGCTCTCTTTGCTGCAGGGTGGAGGCGGAGCTTCTGGAGAATGTCCAGCTGTCAGAGAGAGAAACTCAGC
Organism: Gambusia affinis; assembly: GCF_019740435.1. Lineage (NCBI taxonomy): Eukaryota > Metazoa > Chordata > Actinopteri > Cyprinodontiformes > Poeciliidae > Gambusia > Gambusia affinis. Next base: position 25,670,930 of record NC_057878.1, read on the forward strand.
AGCGGATTGAGATCCACAGCCTGAAGGTAGAAACTCTGCTTCCAGTTTTATTACCTAGAGAACTCACATCTGCAGGATAGAAACAAATACCTGCTGGTCTATCTGCAGGTGATGCTGGAGAGGGAGCAGCTGGACAGGCAGAGAGCAGAAGAAGAAGGTGCTGATGCCAGAGAAGCCTTGAAGAAGGTTTGAATGTTTCAGACTGTTAAGTGGAAGTTAGCTGTTCATTTTAATCCTGTGTTTACTGGTGGTGCCGCTCTCTCTCTCCCCCTGCTGGCGCTCTCCGCTCAGTGCAGGGAGTCTGTGCTGCACCTCTCCTCCTCAGAGACGTTGCTGAAAAGGGAGGTGCAGGAGGCACGGGATGCCCTGGAGAAAGTGTCGGCTCTGAACTCGTCTCTGGCCACAGACAAACGAGATCTGAACATGCAGCTGCTGAAGGTAAAACTTTCTGCTGCCTGGCTCAGAGGCTCCAGGGCAGCTTCCCGTATCTTCATCACATCTCTCCGGTCATGTTTGTTTCAGCTGGAGACAGAACTGTCAGACAGCCAGTCACAGCTGCAGACTCTGAGGTCAGAGGTCAGCGTTCTGCAGAGAGACATTAAAAGTCTGAGGAGTGAGTGCAGCCTCCTGAGGTGAGTCTTTAGTACTGGAGAAGAACCTCCACCCTTAGCGATTTGGTCCAACCAATCAAATCTCTTCAGAGTTCAGTCGGAGACGGATGCTGATGTCATTCATCAGCTGAAGGAGCGACGCTCACACCTGGAGAGAAACGTGGAGGAGAAGGAGAAGGAGCTGTCCTCCCTGAAAGAGGAGAAGAAGACCACAGATCAGCAGCTGGACGAGGTAAACAGGAAACCACACTGATGTAAGGTTGGGAGCGTCATCGATAAAATCCATTTTATTCTATTCTTAGTTTGGTAGATTTAACTTTTGGAATATTGGGATTTTTTTTCACCAATTCTCTCCTTGGGTTTCCATAGTTCAGAGTGATGTCATCTTGTTTGACATGCATATTTTGCACTTCTGTTTATTTGGAGTTTGAACTCAGGTCAACTCTACAACAGAATAAAAGGGTCAGGTTATGATTGTTTTAATTACAAGAATAAAATTTTAATATTTGGGGAAAAAGTAGTAATATTATAAGAATTTCAAAAGATAAAAATAAAGGAAGAATGTTGAGCATATTGTGACATTATACTTTGATATAAGTTTTACAGATATTTTATACTCAATAGAAATACTTAATCATTTAACACTTTATAATAAATTATTATCATTAGGAAGACTTTGAAACAATTCTGTATGTTTTTATAAGACAGAACCACACAGATTGAGGTGTTCCCAATAGATCCTGGTAACTTTTTTTCTGGTAATTTTAAGACGTTTATTCAGGTAAAACTGTGTCTTTATTTGCTAATAAAATGACTACATTCTCGTAATTAAACTAAAATCTTCACATCCTGGTCCTAATATGCTGTCGGGCAACTCAAAAACATTTTTAAAACAACATCCACAAATATTTTCACTTATTTGTTTTTCTTTTTTTCAGAAGAGAAAGCAAAAAAATTAATATCTATTAAAATGATAAAATTGAATCAGATTTTATTTTTAAGCCAAGTCTCAAAGCCCCACGTTGATGTAACTGATGTTGACCTGCATCGTGTTTGACGGCTTCTCTGTGCTCCTCAGTTTTCCTCCCAGCACACCCTGGTACGCGAGGTGCTAAAGGAGATGCAGGAACAGCTGTGGAAGATGGAGGAGCAGCTGAATCAGACGGAGAAACAGAAGGAGGAGCTGCAGAAAGAAAGCAAGAAGCTGCAGGAGGAACAGGAAGTTCAGAGGAGATACAAGGAGCAGCTGGAAGAGGAGTTACAGGAGCAGAGGTAATGAACACACCTGACGTCAGCCTCCTGGTCCTCCTAACTGGTGTGTCTCACCACAGGTCCTCTGCTCCTCCTGCAGGTCCGTGTCGGTGAACCTCCACCTGCAGCTCCGTCTGCAGCAGCAGCAGCTCTCCCAGTCCGAGGTGGACAGATGTCAGCAGAACACACACATCTGTACGCTGCAGCAGGCCAAAGCCACCTTGCAGGGTCAGTCAGAGAGAGCACTGCTGTTGCTGGTTCATCACATGGGTCACAGGTCACAGGTCAAAGATCAATCAATCAATGGTCAGGAACAAGAACTGAAACTGGATAAAAAAGCTGTTGAAGGTCTTCAACATTGGGGCCACCTTAGCAGGTGGTTATGCCTTCATGGCATTTTGCTGACTTGGGTCACGACCCCAACGTTGAAGACTTCTGGAATAAAGAATCCTTTTCAAATCAATTTGCTGAAAATCAAAAATAAGGAATCTGTTCAAGTGAGAGAAAAAAAAAGTTCAAACTCCTCCTGGAGATTTATTTAGAAAGTTTCAGAGAGAAAAACAGAAAGGAGTCTGGTTGTGACTTAATGTTTCTGTCTGTCTGAAGGTGAGATCGAGTGTCTGAGAGGAGAACTTCAGCGAGAGACGGCAAGAAGAGAAGATGAGAGGGAGCAAAAGGAAAGAATGCTGGAGGAAAAGAAGGAAGTGAAAGTAGGAATGGAGAGGCTGACAGAGGAGGTGAAGGAGCTGCAGACCAGAAGGACGGAGGAAGACGCCAAGTGGAAGGAGGAAAAGGAGTTGTGGCAGAGAGAAAGAGAAGTTCTGAACAAAGAGCTCGGCATGAGAGATGGAGAGGTGGAGGCCCTGAGGAGGCGCACAGAGGGACTGATGGAGGAGGTGGAGGAGAGGCAGAGAGAGGTGGAGAAACTGAGGGAGGAGGTGGCAGAGGGAGTGACTGAGATCAGCTTCACGATGGAGAGACTGCAGAGAGTAGAGGTAGAGAAGGAGAACCTGGAGGAGCAAGCAAAGAGGAAAGAGGTCAGTCTGGAAGAAGAGAAGGTGAAGAGGAGAGAGGAGGAGAACCAGAGGGATTTAGAGACGGAGGCACTGTGTGAACGGATCGAGAAGCTGGAAACAGAAAAGATAACAATGGAGGAAGAGCTCTATCTGCTGAGGAGAGAGAAGGAGGAGAGGCAGAGCGAGAGAGCTGTGGCGGATGAGGAAATCAGCAGGCTGAGAAAAGAAATCTCCTTTTTACAGGGGGAGGACAGGAGACAGAGGGAGAAACAGCAGGAGGAGCTGGAGGAGCAGCTGAAAGAAAAAGTTGGGGAGGTGGAGCTCCTGAAGGTGAAGCTGAATGTGGCTCAGGAGGAGTATGAAGAGATGAAGGAGGAGGTGGAGAGGAGGGAGCGCGGCCTGGAGCGACAGATCAGTGCTGTCAGGGACAGAGAGGAGGAGGTGGAGGAGCTGAAGGAGAGCCTGAGGCTGACTGAGGAGCAGAAGGAAGAAGTAGAACGGGAACGGCAGGCAGTCTGTCACAAACTAAAGCAGAAGGAGGCGCGGGAGGAGCAGCTGGAGGCTCTGCTGACAGAGACTCAGGCACTCCTTGAGAAGGAGAAACAAGAAAGAGGAGAAAAAGAGAAAATGATAACCTCCTTGGGCAAGGAGCTGCAGGAGGCTCAGGCTGAGCGAGAGGGAGCAAATAAGAGGGTCAGAGAGAAGGAGGAGGTCTGTGAGCAGCTTCAGGAGGAGGTCAGGATGTGGGAGCAGACAGGAGAGCACAGTAATAAGGAGGTGAAAAAGCTCCAGAAAATCAATAAGGAGCTACAAGAGGCAGTGCAGAAGCTGACGGCCACACTAGAGGAGAGAGAGGAGGAGTGGAAGGAGAAGGGAAATGCGAGGGTGAAAGAGGAGAAAAAGCTCAACAAGGTCATAGAAGAGCAACAAGAGGAGGTGCAACAGCTAAAGGCTGCATTAGAGGAGAAGGAGGAGAAGGTGAGGGAGTGGAAGGAGAAGGCAGACCTGAGTGGGAAGGAGGAGAAAAAACTCAGCAAGATAGTTAAGGAGAGAGCAGAGGAGGTGAAGCAGCTAAGGGCCTCACTGGAGGAGGTGGAGGAGCTGAAGGAGACTCTGAGGCAGACAGAGAAGCAGAAGGAGGAAGAAGAACGGGAGCGGCAGGCGGTCTGTCACAAACTGAAACAGAAGGAGGTGCAGGAGGAGCAGCTGGGGGCTCTGCTGATAGAAACTCAGGCGCTCCTCGAGAAGGAGAAAGGAGAAAAAGAGAAAATGATCTCCTCCCACAGCAAGAAGCTGAAGGAGGCTCAGGCCGAGAAAGAGGGAGCGAATGAGAAGGTCAGAGAGAAGGAGGAGGCCTGCGAGAGGCTGCAGGAGGAGCTGAGGAGGTGGCAGCAGACAGCAGAGCACAGTGATAAGGAGGTGAAAAAGCTCCAAAAGGTTATTAAGGACCTACAAGAGGTGGTGCAGAAGCTGACGGTCACACTAGAGGAGAGAAAGCAGGAGTGGAAGGAGAAGGCAGAGGTGAGCGCCAAGGACGAGAGAAAGCTCCACAGGGTCATCAAGGAGCGACAAGAGGAGGTGCAGCAGATGAAGGCAGCGCTGGAGGAGAAGGAGGAGGAGGTGAGGGAGTGGAAGGAGAAGGCAGACATGAGTGTAAAGGAGGAGAAAAAACTCAACAAAGTTGTTAAAGACAGAGTAGAGGAGGTGAAGCAGCTGAGGGCAACACTGGAGAAGAAGGAGGAGGAGGTGAGAGAGGGGGAGAGGTGCAGAAGGATTGAGGAGGAGAAGAGGAGGAGGACTGAGGAGAAGGTGAGGGAGGTGGAGCAGGAACTGGAGAAAGAGAAGGAGGTGCTGAGCACAGTGAGGGAGGAGAGGAGGAGGTTAGAGGACAGAATGGAAGCAAAGGAGAAGGAGCAAGAAGGGAAGCTAAAAGAAATGGAGGAACAGAGTAATGTTCTGAGAATGAAAGAGGAGAAACTGAGAAGACTGGAAGAGGAACTGAGCGAGGTGAAAGAGGAGCAAAAGGTGCAACAGGAAGCTGAGAAAGAGCTTCATCTGGAGGAGGAGAGGAGGAGATCCAGACTGAGAGAGCTGGAGGAGGAGAAGGCAAAACTGCTGGTGGAGCTACAGAGTAAGGAGATGGAGGTAACAGGTCTTGCAGAGGAGGTGCAGAGAAAGACAGAGGAGCTATCTGAGCTCAGAGAGGAAGTGCAAAGAAAGCAAATGGAGAAGGAGGAGGAGCTGAGATCAAGAGAGGAGGAGTTGATTAAGAGTAAAAGGGAGGTGTATGAACTGAGAGAAGAGCTGTATAAGGAGCAAAGGGAAAAGGAGGAGAAGCAGGAACAGCTGAGGAGCTTTGAAAAGGATATGGTTGCTCTCAGAGAGGAAATGCAGAAGGAGAAGAGACAGGAAAAGGAGGAGAGGAGGCTGATGGAGGAGATGCAAATAAAGCAACAAGAGAAGGAGGCGGCCTATGAAGCAGAGCGGGAGGAGCTTAGAAGGAGGGAGGAGGAGTGGAGGTCAAAGGAGTTGATGATCAACCAAATGGCGCAGGCGGAGAGGAGGCAGATGGAGGAGGTGCTGGAGGAGCTGATAAGTAGCAAAAGGGAGGTGTCTGCACTGAGAGACGAGATGAATAAGGAGCAAAGAGCAAATCAGGAGAAATTGAGGATGTTTGAGGAGGAGGTGATTAAAGAACAAATGGAGAAGGAGGAGAAGCAGGAGAAGCTCCGAAAATTTGAGAAGGAGGTGACTGAACTCAAAGTGGAGCTTCTGAAGGAACTCCAGGAGGGGGAGAAAATCCGAGATGAACTGATGAAGAGGAAGCAGGAGGTGGAGGAAGAGGTCAAGAGGACCAAGGATGCATTAAAAGTCATCATTGAGGAGGTGAAAAGAGAGAAGGAGCAGCTGAAAGAGAAATTAACAAGGACAGAGATGGAGGTGGGGACTGTAAAGGAGGCCCACAGGAGGAGTGAAAAGGAGGTGTTACTGCTCAAAGAGGAACTCCAGAAGGAGCAGAAGAAGAAGCTGGAGACTCAAGAGAAGCTGAAGGAAAGTAGAGAAGACATCTTGGATCTTACAGAGGAAGCAAAGAAGGAGCGCCAGAGGAGGGAGCAGGTGCAGGAGGAATTGAGAGGTGTTCAGCAGAACGTGGAGGTGATGGAGGAGAGCCTGAGCTCCCTGCGGAGTCAGGTATACAAACAACCCAGGGAGGAGCAGGAGATGCTGAGGAGGTGAAATCCATTCAGGGTTTCCTCCAGAAAACTAGCTAAGTCTGGTGGTCGGGGCGCTGGGCGGTCCACCATGTTTTTTAAATTAAAAATGATAAAAGTTCAAAGGAAATTTTAAAATATGACTAGAAAACTACAGCAGAGTTACTGAAAAACATTGTAATACTCAACATACAACTTACTCTTAAAAAAGGCAAAGACAAAAAATTCAATTAAAATACTTTTTTTTTTTTTAGCCCCTAAAGTTAAATCACAACTTAAAGTAATCAGCAAGTGGATCTTTAACCCTTGAGGCGCCTTTAAATCGACTCCACAGTATTTACCTTTAGGTCAAAAAACTATTGAACACATCACAGTTTTTCACAATGCAGATATTCACATTAAATGCATTAAATTTTTTCATCAGCTTCAAAACTATCCAGAGGTAAAAGGTTTTCAAATTTTTGAAGGTAAAAAACCCACATTATCCAGTATTTTTCAGAGATAAAATGCTGAGCGGAATGTTGTGTGTAATGTGGGTGTTTCAGCCTTGGACAAGTTGAAAAATGGATAATATTGATTTTTATGCAATATAATTTTTAGAGCAATTATCCAACACTCTACTATTTTATTATAAAAATGTAATATATTACCTTTTCAACAGCGTAGAACCTATGCACAGACAATATATGTTTTAAACCTGTTTTGTCATGTAAAGCACATTGAACTGCCTTATTGCAGCTATACAGATAAACTTCACTTTTTGTCCAAATAACAAATTCTTTGAAGGGAAAAACAAAATATGCAATATTTTCTACATAGAGACACCAAAGCTGCGCCTCCTCACTCGGAGCATTCCATGTATTTACTGACAGCCTCTCCTGTAAAATTGAGAAGTGCAGGATTAGCTGCAAGATGTCTTCATGGAAAGAAAGGCCGAATGCAGTCAAAGGGCTGCTGGTTCTGGCAATTGAGAAGTAGTTTGGATCCTGGAGTCAAGGTAGGAGGAGAAAAGTATGGCAGAGCCTCTTCATGTGTGGAAAACCACAGGATTTCCTCATTTTATGATCTACATGGAGATTTCCCATCACCCATTGCCTCCTCATTTTCTTCCTCCTCCTCTTGGCTGCAAGATTCCTCCTTTGCCAGGCAGCCATTCCTCCGCCAATCCTTCCTGCCCCTCATATGAATTCCCACTTCTGCTTATTTTCTCCTCAGAAACCCCCCTCCTTACTCTCCCCAGACTTCAAGATTGCTGCAACAGTTTCTCCGGAGTTAGTCTTCTACTCATGGCTTTCATCTGGAGAAATTACCAGCTAGACAAGGCTGCACACTAGCCTAACAGAAGACGCACCTACATAAACATGCTATGCTAAACATCAGTCTCTCCTTCGATAAAGAAAATGTAATCAAAGCCAGCTTGGCTTTGATTCTTCAAAGTACACACACACAGAGACGAAATGTTTTCTCAACACTCCCTTACATTATTGCCAATACACTAAAAAGTTGTGTTCAGTATTTTTATTGCCATGCATTTTGATTAGTAATAGAACCATGTCACCATTAAAATGTGATGAAGCGTGGTCATTTTAGGAGGCCCATCACACTTATGACCAGTTTTCCCTGTATTTTGAAGATAGAAGCTTAGATTACTTTGGTGTTCATGGGAAAGTTATTTCAAAATGCCACGGTTACTGTCCATTGAAAACATGCAGTTATAATGGGAGCCAATGGGACCAAAATTTCACAGAGGGTAAAGAGTGAGCAGGGAGCTCATATCATCGCTTGTTCTTCAAGCTTTGCAATGAAAGGAACAAAGACATTTTAAAAATAAAACAGTCCTGGCCAAGTTTCATGTAGTTAACCTTTAATGTGACTGAGATATTGAGAATAAAAGCAAAAACTGTTAGGCAGGATGTCCCATTTTGTTCCATTTTGTTCCATTTTGGGCAAACAAGGTGCCCCAAGGGTTAAACAAGCTGTTTATTGCTGGTTATACTCAGTGGTCTGCAAAATACTTAAATTTTAACACAGAACTTAGATCTAGGATTTTAATATTTATTTGTTGAAGATGATAAATCTGATTTAATGATTTCAAAACAAATAAATTAAAAGATTTCAAATTGCTTAACGTTTAAATTTAGGACTTAAAGGGGTTGGCAAGTTTTCTTTGTAAACGTGCAAATAATCTAGAATAGTTTGATTGTTGCGTTACTATAGATCCAATCTGATATCATGAGTTTAATCTTTGTGTTTTAGCTTGGTTTGCTGTAAACAATAACCAATAATCACTGATTGCTTTTGAGCTCGGCAAGTCAAACATGCGTCCCTGTCACAGATTCCACCAAACCTGTAGTGAAAGAGTTGGTGATTTTCTTAACAGGAAGAAGGGCTCTAAATCATATTCTGCTCAAGGCATCAGACAACATTGGACCAGCTTTGGTCACATTTAAACAAATAACAAGAAAAAATAAATAAAAAGTGGACAATGATAAGTGTTTATACGCTTAACAAAATTTTCTTAGGGTAAAACATTCATGTATTTCTTGTCTGAAGTTTTTATTTTTAGTAATATATACTGCTGGATGCAGTACTTTGATTTGCTGGCTGAGATTGGTTGTTATTTATTGTTATCTATCTTGCAGTATTTGCAAGAAATACTCTGAATGAAAAAGGCCCATCGGTGATTGATTGGGGATGTGGTTCATTTTCATTACCTTTATGAAGTTGCAGTGCAGATCCAGACCCAAGCACTTATTGGGTGAGCATATGAGACGTAAATACACACGCCACACATCATTCTTTGTTGACAAATATATATGCACTCATATCTTTGTCAATATATCTAAACACTTAACGCGAACCTTCAAAAACACAACTATAATTGCAATTTGTGTTGAGCTTTTATACTTGATATCTACCTTGATGGTAGAGGGGAACCTGCTCTGCAAGATCATCTCTCAAATCACAGACAGCCACCTCGCTAGGTGCCAATGGTGGGACAGGTGCGCGCCCACGGCCTCTGCCATTTTCAGTGCATCAACTATAAATCCATCTTTGTCACCACTGTTACTGGTGTATTAAAAAATATATATTTAAAATTCATAAACAAGCGACGCTAAGCCTGGTTGGGGGCAAGCAAAGCCAGGCTGCCCGCCAGGTTTGTGATACTCTGGTTTCTGTTTCAGGTGTGGAATCTGAGCCTGGGCCAGGAACAAGCTCAAAATGAGCTGAAGGAGAAGGAGGAGCAGAACCAGGAGTTGAAGGATGGCCTTAGGGTGGCCCTGAAGGAGATGTCTCAGCTGGAGGTTCGCCTGAAGGTACAGTGTCCCCTGCTGGACGCAGACAGAGTTACAGCCTAAGGTCATCATGTTTGACCTGTCTGTGAATCCTTAAAAAGTCTTACATTTATTTACCTAAAATGAAGGCCTTTAAATGGATTAAATTCATTTTTTAAAGTAGGTTAGCCTTAATATTTCATCACGTCTTAAATTATGCCTCAACACGAGTATTTAATTATATTTTCTATGTATTCTTTTACTTAGCTAACTGCTAGCTTTTTCCATCTATCATGAGTAAGTGCAAATTTATTGATGAAGTTTGTACATTCTAAAGAGGTGACAGGTCTTAAATTTCATTCACAATGGCCTTAAAAAAACACTTATCTCTTTGACTCCTCGCTTAGGAGAGCCACGCTGAGGGGGAGCGTCTGAAGACCGCCCTGGTGGAGAAGAAGAAGGAGATGGACAAAATCAGAGAGGAGAGTCAGAAGGTGGCCAATGAGGAGCTGGATAAGCAAGGAGAATTGGAGGAGCTGCGAGCCAGAGTTAAGAGCCTGAAGAGGAGAAAAAGTGAGACGTTAGAAGAGCTGGACAACGCAGAGAAGAGGATGAAGGAGGCTGAGAGGAAGTGGAAGAGTCAAGTGGAACAGATGGCGAAAGAGCAGGTGGTGAAGCTGAACGCTCTCAATACAGAAATCCAGATACTGCGGAGGAAACAAGAGCAGGTGGAAACAGAGTGGAGGTCCAGGGTGGAAGAGAAGGAGGAGGAGATAGAGAAAGCGAGAATGGAGTTGCAAGAGAGCCAAACCGAGCTGAACAGGTGCAAAACCTTAACAGAGGAGCAGAAGAATCAGCTCTACGTACTGACTCAAAGCAACAAGCAGCTGGAGGCAGACAGGGACCGGGTCCGAGTGGCCCTGGAGCGGACAGAGTCAGCCATGATTGGTTACAGGGAGAGAGCGCACCAACAGGTGCAGAACCCCGGGGCAGTTCCTCGCTCAGAGGAGGTCAGTGCAGCGTCTGATTGGTTGGGTTAAGGGCAGATGACCTCTGTGGTTATATGCTTACACCTGGCTGTCCTGATTGACCTTGAGAGAAATGTGTGTCCTCAGGGTGACAGACTGTTGATCCTGCAGCATCAGGTGGCTGAACTGGAGCTGAACCAAAAACGGATGGACAAGAAGAATTCCCGTCTGGAAAGCCAGAAAGACAAGCTGAAGAAAGACAGAAGTCTTCTCAAAGACACGTTGAAACAGGTGTCCACTGCCGTCCACCCTCTCTTCTCCATCACTAGCACATTAACTCTGGGCTTTTAATGGCGCACTGGAGCTCTTGGTTTTCCATCCTAGGAATGTATACAGTGATCCCTCGCCACTTCGCGGTTCACTTATCGCGGATTCGCTATTTCGCGGATTTTCATAATGCTTTTTTTTTTTTTTTTTTTTTTTTTTGGTGCATTGTGCTCTGCATTCTGATTCGCTAAAAACTCACTCCCACTTCTTGTATCAAAACATGCTACGAATTGTGCTATCATTTTGTCGTCTCGTGCAGTTATATGTACGTACATAAAACAGCTTGGCAAATTTACATTAAGTTGGCCAAATTATCTTGTAATTTCGAAGAAGAGAACACTGCAGAGCGCAGTCAGGATGCAGCAGTCTGAAGAGCAGTGAAACGGCCTACACGTGAGTCACTGTATTTGTATACAGTACATGTAATAGTTGCTAATTGTAAAAAAAAAAAGTTTTCTATTTCGCGGATTTCACTTATCGCGGGTCGTTTTCGGAACGTAACCCCCGCGATAAACGAGGGATTACTGTACTGAAATTGAGGTACATGGGTGCATTTATTCTAGAGTTAATTTAATACATACAGGCTTTAGCTTGTATATAAACCCCCTCTAATAACTTTTAAATGTCTTTTAGCATGTTTAATTTTGACATCACAATATTTTCTTTTTTTGTTTATTTTTTGGAGGCATTAATAACTGGTGTTGAAATAGTCAGCCCCTCCAGGGATAAAATGACAGATTTTACAAGACCTTTTCTAAAAGGTTGCAGTCATTGATGAGTGAATTTCCATTAATAGTTGTGATTCCAACTTCCTGAAGTGGTGAGCAGCTCACAGCAGACTTGAATGTTGATTCCTGGATTGTTCCTGTAGCTCCTGACCAGTTTCCTGTCGTTTGAGGGCGGCGGTTCATGTCTGTGATGAGTGGATGGAAACTTCCAACCACAGTTTCACAAACACAGATACTAAAAGTCCTGCTTTAATGTGTTTTGTGGTTTTTGTAAATTTGTGGGCCTTTTGTCTGTCAGGTGGAAGAGGAAAGATCGAGGCTCCAGCAGCAGCTTTCCCTCAGCTCTAAGACTCAGGCGAGACAGGTGAGTCTGTGTGACCAGGCTTCTCAGGTAAGCAGCTGTGACTCTGTGTGATTAACAGGTGTGTGTGTGTGTGTGCGTGTGTGTGTGGTGGTGGTGTGTGTTTAGTCATCTGAGAACACCGCTGACGTAGCGCGTACCGTGAAGGAGCTGGAGGACCAGGTGAGATCACCACAGAAGAAGAGTTTTAGTGTTTTAATTGGTCAGGTGGATGCTGATGATGTCATCATGTCTGCGCACTCAAGGTGAATCTTCTCCGCATCTCGCTGGCTGTGGAGCAAGAGCAGAAGGCGGACTTTATCGAGCAGTCGTCCAGAAATAGCGAATGGCTGCTCTCGATGAGGCAGGACCTGAACGATTCGCTGGCCGCCGTCTCACGCCGTCCAATCCCAGCAGTCCTGGAGTCCGAGACGCAGCGATTGGACCGCAGCTTGAGGGAGGAGGACCTTAGGATGTCTCTGAGTCAATCATAGCACACGACCAAAAGACTTCATATCCGAGCAGCTTAGATTTCTGATTGGACAGACTCTGCCTACAGTGAGTCTTTATGTAACATTGACCAATCAGATGAGACCAAAACATTACAGCTAACGAACTGCCACCTGAATACTTGTTTTGTTTTTTTAAATTTTATTTTAAATGTTATTTATTTTTTGTAAGCAGCTCAATAAACCAAAGGCTTTATAACTGAGGATGTTTGTGGTTTTCATTTTTTGTGTTAAGTGAATGAATCAAATTCAGGTTTGAACCACCAAACTGGGTCCAGTCCTCAAATATATATATATATATATATATATATATATATATATATATATATATATAGTAAACAATGGTTCCTCTGTTTCTGGCGGGTCGTTCAGCACCGGACCGGCTCAATGTTCTGATTCAGTTACTCATACTCAAAAAAAAAAAAGATAGCTAAGTTCAGGATCCCATCATCATGTTTGTCCAGCTTTAATTAAATATTATTCTGTTGTCCTAAAACCCAAAAACAATATTTTGCTTTTCCTAAATTATATCAACAGTTTTGTCCACATCTTTTAACCTACATGGGGTCATTTATAATATTCTAACCTAATAGTGGGTTTCTTATTTGTGTTGTTTTTTTGTTGTTTTTATTGTAATGCTTTAAAATCCGTTTTATCAGCTGACTGTGACCATGGATGACTGAACGATCTCAAACTGCAGCTTCCTTTGCAGCACAGACCCAAACGTTTGATACTAACCTGTTTTTTGTCTGCAGCTGGAAACATCTGTCCCCGTACCAACAACACAGAACATTTTTGTTTTGTTTCCAGTTTCCTGCATCGTGAATCATCCGAGTGAAAAGCGAAGCACCACGTGAGAGCAGAGCCTAACCTCCTGCTTCTCTCAGCTAGCAGCTGCAGCTGGTTCATGTCTGCTGGTTTAGGCAGAGTTCTACGGAAGAACACTGGGGCCAAAAAACAAAAAGAATTCTGACTTTTATCTCAGATTATCTCTGATTTCAAAAATCCATTCTTATGTGTATGACAATTATGTTGTTACCACATGAAAATCATCACCTAACAGTTTATTTCTTTTTTTATATAATTTGTGAATCTGCACTTTATCCCCCCTAAAATCCAGGCTCAAATTTGTTTGGGTAGATTTACTAGATTTGGTGCGTAAACAATTTAAATAAATTTGAGTTGGAGTTTAAAATCAGAATGAATCAAAATTCAACGTCATTTTTTAAGGTATATTTCTGCCAAAAATGTTACTCTTTTGTTTTTGTTTGTATTACATGTTCATCCGCTAGGGGCACTGTTGTGCTAGGAATATACGTTTATGCTTTTGTACTTTTCTTCAGTTGGAGTCGTCTGTTCGGTTGTTGTACTTGGCGGAATAAATGGCTACAAAGAAACAAGTTATTTTTACTGACTAACATTGGTAGCAGAGGATGGTTAGTAACTACAGAGTTCCGCCGACGTTTGAAGAACGAAAGCCTTACGAAAGCTGGAAGAATGAAGTCAACATTTGGACGAGAGTTACAGATTTGGAGAAGAAAAAGCAAGCGCTTGCTGTCGCCCTGGCACTGTCTGGAAGAGCGCGGGACACGGCGATGGAAATTCCGGTAGACGATCTCAATAAAGACACTGGAATGACCACATTGTTCGCGAAACTAGATGACTTGTTCTTAAAAGAAGAAAAGGACAGGATCTATGAGGCGTACTCGGATTTTGACCGAATTGTAAAAGAAGTTAACATGTCGATGGCGGACTATATTATTGATTTTGAGCAGCGTTACTCGCGCATGAAAAAATACAACATGGAGCTACCTGACGCAGTTTTGGCTTTTAAGCTTTTGGACACCGCGTGTTTGGACATAACGGACAGACAGTTGGCTTTAACGGCATGCTCAGATGTAACGTTTGCTTCTATGAAGTCCGCTTTGAAGAGAATATTTGGCGAGAAAAGAGGTGCGGCAGCAGAAGGCATTAGCCAGGAGTCCGTGTTTGCAACGGAGCAACGGCGGCAAAAAGGCAAGTACTGGGGGCAAAGTCCCCATCAGAAAACTCCGCAGCCTGGTACAAACCCGCTGGATAAGTACGGACGACGGTCAAAATGTGCAGTGTGCCAAAGTACTTTTCACTGGGTTAAAAGCTGTCCGCATAAAGCTGATAGTGTTAAAATTGCTGAAGATGCAAAAGACGTGGAAGAGTGCAACTTAACTCTGTACACCAAAGAATCACCAACAGATGCAGAAATATTCATGACAGAATGTTTTGGCTCGGCAATAATAGACACTGCTTGTACTAGGACAGTTTGTGGACAAGAGTGGTTGGACAACTACAGTACTGTACTACAAAAGAAAAGTGTGAAGATTATGAAAGAGACAGAAACGCAAAGTCGCAGGCCCTTCAAGTTTGGAGATGGAAAAATCGTCTACTCCATTAAAAAGGTAAAGATACCTGCTAAAATTGGCAACACAAAGTGCAATATAGAAACTGAAGTAGTACCTGCTAACATCCCGCTGCTTTTGAGTAAAGCCTCGTTAAAAAGGGCAGGGACTGTTTTGGATATGGAAAGAGACAGTGCAGTGATGTTCAACCAGCCTATCAAACTGGACTTTACTAGCTCAGGTCATTACTGCGTGAACATTGTGGACAGTGAAAATAGACATTTTATTCACTCTGATAAACTATTAGAAGCTACTGAGGAAGAAATACTGACTGCAACAGACAAGATGAACAAAAGTGAAAAGATGAAAGTTCTGGAGAAACTTCATAAACAGTTTGGACATGCCTCTGCTGATAAAATACAGAGACTTTTGACTAATTCTGGCAATAAGGACACAGAATGTGACAGCCTGCTGAAAAATGTCGTGAACCAGTGTGAAGTGTGTCAAAAATATTGTAAGACCAAACCAAAACCTGCTGTCGGCTTACCATTGGCATCTACATACAATGAAACAGTTGCTGTGGATCTGCATGAACTTGAACCTGGGGTTTGGTACCTACATATTATTGACCAGTTCACTCGTTTCAGTGCTGGCAGTGTCTTAACCACCAAGAGGTCTTCTGAAATAGTCAAACGTTTTATCCATGATTGGATCAGTGTGCATGGTCCACCACAAAAGTTGTTCAGTGACAATGGTGGTGAGTTTAATAACGAGGAAGTGAGAGACATGGCCGAGAACTTTAATATTGAAGTTAAGACGACACCTGCTTACAGTCCGTGGAGCAATGGACTGTTGGAGCGCCATAATCAAACTTTGACGGAGATCCTACTAAAAGTCAAAGCAAGTACTGGATGTGACTGGAGCACTGCTATGGATTGGGCCCTGATGGCAAAGAACTCCATGCAAAGTGTCCATGGATACAGCCCACATCAGCTGGTGTTTGGGCAGAATCCCAACCTGCCCTCTGTATTAATAGACAAAGCTCCAGCTCTAGAGGGCACTACCAGGAGCGAATGGGTTGCCAAGCACATTTCAGCCTTGCATGCTGCAAGAAAAGCTTTTACAGAAGCAGAATGTTCAGAAAGGATACGCAGAGCATTAAAGAAACAGCTGCGGCCCATAGACGAGCGATATGAAACTGGAGACAAAGTCTTTTACAAAAGAGTGGATTGTCCAGAATGGAAAGGTCCAGGAGTGGTGATTGGTCAAGATGGTGCAGTCGTTTTTGTTAGACACGGAGGCACCTGTGTCAGAGTGCATCAACTCAGATTGAGAAAAGTAACCCATGAGAATGAAGCGCCTGAGATTACCTGCAATGAGGAGAACATTCAAGGACAACATACAGTGGACATCATTGAAGAGAATGTAGGAGGAGACACTATGGCAGTAAATCCTGAGAATTATCCTTTGCCTGATCCTGGAAATGCAGAGGCCAAGAGACAGCACAATGGGAACACCATCGTAAAGACAGGTCAAATTGTGACATTCAGAAATGCAGAGGGTGTCTCACATAAAGCCAAAGTGTTGGGGCGTGCTGGCAAAGCAACTGGGAAATACAAGGACTGGTTTAACTTGGAGCTGCTAGAGCCTGCAGAAGTGGCTGGCAACAGTGAATCAGCTGATCTATCACAGTTGGAGGATCTTCACGTCCAGGCAGATGCTGAGGATATGGATACACACGAGGATGTTTTTGTGAGTAACGACATGTCGTTTGATGAAGCAAAGGAAAAGGAAATAAAAAGCTGGAAACAGAACCAAGTGTTTGAAGAAATTGAGGACAAAGGACAAAAGTGTATCTCCACTTGGGTGTGCACTATGAAAGAGACTGAAACTGGAATAATACCAAAAGCAAGACTTGTTGCACGAGGATTTGAGGAGCTACAAGTTTCTGATCTACAAAAGGACTCTCCAACTTGTGCCTCAGAGTCATTGAGACTCCTTGTGGCAGTTATATGTCAGAAGAAATGGGAACTTCAACTCATGGACATTAAATCTGTTTTTTCAAGGTATGCAACTGTCCAGAGACATTTTCATCAAACCTCCCCAGAGGCCAATTAGAACAGGTGTGCTTTGGAAACTGAGAAAATGTGTGTATGGTTTAGCTGATGCTTCACTGTATTGGTATAACAGGGTAAAAACCATCATGATGGAAGCAGGAGGCATTATGTCTAAGGTTGACCCTGCAGTTTTCTATTGGCTGGATGAACACAAAAATGTAACTGGTGTACTTGCTTGTCATGTTGATGATTTTATATGGGGTGGATCACACATGTTTTCAGAGTCAGTCATACCTCACCTGAGGTCAAAGTTTAATGTTGGTCGTGAAGCACACAATAGCTTTTCCTATGTGGGGGTAGATCTTGTTACTGAAGGTAAGATGGTACAAATACACCAAGAAACATACATTCAGCACCTGCAGTCCATACACCTCTCACCCTCACGAGCAGCAGAGTCGGCTTCACCTCTCACTGAAAAGGAGACAGAGCAGCTCAGATCGAAGATAGGTCAACTTCTGTGGGTGGCGAGACAGAGCAGGCCTGATGTTATGTTTGATGCTAGTAATTTAGCATCTCGTCTCAAACATGCTACAGTACAGACCATTAATGAAGCAAACAGAGTTGTGTGTAAGCTCAAGGCCAAATCAGTTGAATTGAATTTTCAACACCTTGGGGAAGACAGTAACTTAAGGATGGTTACATTCACTGATGCATCTTTTGGAAATCTTTCAGATGGGGGTACTCAAGGTGGGCACTTCATTGTTTTGATGGGTGACAATGGGCGGTTCTCTCCCATTTCATGGCAGTCAAAGAGAATTAAGAGAATTGTCAGGAGCACACTGGCTGGTGAAACACTTGCTATGTCTGAGGGGATTGATAATGCCATTTTTCTTTCCACACTCTTTTCTGAACTCAGTGCTGGTAGTACTGCTTGTCCTCCACCTATAATCTGTGTGACTGATAATTTCTCTCTTGTAGATGCACTTAAGTCTACTAAGTTTGTTGCAGAGAAAAGGTTACGCTTGGAAATCAGTTCAATTAAAGAGCTGATTCAAACTAAGAAAGTTCAAGTGTTGTGGTCTCAAACAAAAGACCAACT
This sequence comes from Gambusia affinis, assembly GCF_019740435.1. Taxonomy (NCBI): domain Eukaryota; kingdom Metazoa; phylum Chordata; class Actinopteri; order Cyprinodontiformes; family Poeciliidae; genus Gambusia; species Gambusia affinis. The sequence continues at coordinate 25,688,698 of NC_057878.1, forward strand.
TGCAGACTGTTTAACAAAGAAGGGAGCATCCACAACTTCAATCCTTAAGGCTCTTTATGAAGGACTTTGGATTCTTCAATAAATTCATTTACAAGATGTTTCACATTCCATCGTGTTGACACTGTTCTAATAAAAATCCTTAAGGGATGTGCTTTGTCATGAATCTTAAAATATATATGTATATATTTTGTTTTTCTTCTTTTAAGAAAAACGGGAGATTGTTACTCTTTTGTTTTTGTTTGTATTACATGTTCATCCGCTAGGGGCACTGTTGTGCTAGGAATATACGTTTATGCTTTTGTACTTTTCTTCAGTTGGAGTCGTCTGTTCGGTTGTTGTACTTGGCGGAATAAATGGCTACAAAGAAACAAGTTATTTTTACTGACTAACAAAAAAGATTTCTGAGTTTCAAAAGCCAAATGTTTTGACTTGGAACTCAGAACATCTTTTACTTTTATAACTCATAAATTTCAAAGTTTTTGTGCTAGAAAATAAAAGATTCATCTCAAACTTTTAGTTTTTCCTAGCAAATTGTTGATATTTCAAATTCATAAATGTCTGTGTTTTCTCTAGAAAATTTCTTGGATTAATGATAAAATTTCTGAGTTTTTTTCTTGCAAATTGTAATCCGTTGGAGCTCAGAAATGTCCTTGTTTTTTCTGGAAAATTTCTGAGTTTTTTAACGGAGATTCAGTTCTATTTTTTCTGTCCAAAATGGTCCTGATATGCTGTCGTAGAATTCTTATTTTTAAAAGTCAGTATTATTATCATATTTTTCTTCATGACCCTATTAAAAGTCCCGTATAGTTCGGTTCTGGTTCCTCATGTCTTCATTGTGCGTTGATGTGTTTACAGTGTGTTTTCTCTCTGTGTGTGTCAGAGAGCGCAGTGTTTGTTTATGGAAGGCAGATGTCTCTCTGTCACTCAGCTCACTGATAATCCTCGTCTATTTTTACCTCCGCCGCCCCTCCTCGCTGTTCCAGCCGCGCTTCCCCTCTCACCGCTCCGGTTCCTCTTTCAGCCAGAAGGCGTTTGGACCGTCAGCACCGAGCCTCAGGTACCGTGTTCCATGTGTTCTGCGTAGGTTTCAGGCCTCGGACTGTTTTAAAGTTTTGAGTTTGTTGCGTTCAGTAGCGGCTCCACCAGCTGTAAGCGGATCTTAGTGATAATTAACTGGAATCTCGGTTTACACGTAATAAATGACACCAGCTGCAGGCCTGTAAAGAAGATCTGTAGGGTTACTAATGCTAAACAAATATAGTTTAAAGTGAGATTAGGATAAATGTTGCTAAATAATAATCAGTTTTTATTTTATGTCATTAATATTTTCTCAGAAAACCTGATTTTATTGCGCTATTGTTATCAGAGAGGCGACTTCAGATCCAACAGGATGCTGCTTTACTTCCTCTGAGCTCTGTCGTCATGGTAACTGATGCTGGACACCTGGCCAGAGTAGCTCAGTCCAGCTGGCATGTCATCAAACTAGAAAAAGCTTCTCTGAAGATGAAAGTCTGATTGTTATTTAAGAGTAAAACTGAAGATTTTATAACTTTTTGAGATCTTGCAGAAATCCTGTGACAGATCTCATTCTGTTTGTCTTTTACCAGAGGAATATCTGTGCAGATGGGAATGGTGATGGAGCCAAAACAGGCTAAATAGCTGACCTGACCTGAAACTGTTTTTCTGCTCTAAATTTTCACATATTTCTTTGCTTCTTCTGTTGGTAAGTGTATAGTGTCTCTCTTTAGCTGTCTACTTTCATCAGTTCATGTTTGAAAATATTGGAAATCATCATCTCTCTTTTCTGCAGCAGTTGGGTTGATTTTGGCCTGTTAGAAAGTTCCAGATTGTTTCTGATGTAAGATTTACTTTTATTTTAGTTAAAGATGTTCCCACAGGTTTGTGTTATGATGTGATGCTTGTGAAATTTGGAGCTTATTCTGACATTTTGGTTTGTCAAGTTATTAAATCTGAAGATAAAACAAAAAAAAGGAAAGTTATGTCATCACATTTACATATTTTTTGCCCTTTTATGATTTTGTTTGATATACTTAAATGATGTATTTGTGATTTTGCTTGATTCCTGTAAAGTTCTTGAATTTTTAGAAAAGGCACTATATGAATAAAATGTGTTATTATTATTATTATTATTATTATTATTATTATTATTATTATTATTATTATTATTATTATTAATATTATTATTATTATTATTTTTATTATTATTATTGATAATAATAATAATAATAATAAATGAGAAAGTCACTACAATTTTTCACAAAATCAGAGCAACCTTTATTCTTTAAAATTCTTTTTCTGTGTTTTTGTAGGAATTAAAAAAAAAAACAACAACCACCAAGAACTGGAGATACTGGGATACTGGTTCTAGTTTACTCTGACTTCAACTGCAAACTGTAAATATTGGAGCAAAAACAAGAAACGCAGGATGGATGTTCGAAGTACAAACTAACAGGAATCCAAGGAGAAAAAGAAGAATATTTTTATACTCGTCAACCAGTAACAGACTGGTTTCAGTGTTTTCTCATGAGGACTGGGAAGACAGAAGAAACTGAAGAGACATGCGGATGTCAGAGACAAGAGGACAGCAGCAGCAAAGTGTCCTTCACGACTCTGAGCTCCATCGCCATTCAGGCCGGCCGGACCCAGATTGTTGCTTCTGTCCTCCAGGTAACAAAAATACAGACATTCACGGTCCAATTACTGTCCTTTAATTTATATGTAGAGACGGATGAGTTAAAATACAACAAATCAGAGAGAAAAAACTTCATATAATGTTTCTAAAATCCAAATAATTGGACAAATTATTACTAATTGTTACTAATCATTCACTATTTTATGTTTAATATGAGTTAAAGTTTTAAACATATAAACAGACTGTAAAGTAACATACTTTAAATTTAAAAAATTCAATTTTTAAAACACAAATTCATGAACTATGACTATAAACTCCAAAGTATTAAGTCATACTCAATAAATAATATTGGTTATCTGTCAGATTAAAATAACCTTTAACAGTTCTCACATTTTATTTAGCCTGCATTTCTGTTTTAAAGTGTTATTTTATTATTTTCAGTAGCTTTAAGTGGAAAATAATCATAATTAGTTGACAGGCTTGAAAACAATCTGTTGATCAATATTACATGTTTCTCTTTGTGAATTCAGTTATAAACTGACTGACTGTAACTCTAGTATTAAAATATAAAAAAGGGAAGAAGAAAAATTTGAAGATTCTTGGTGTGTAATGTAAAAACCATTAAATTAAACAGTTTTAATTTTGATTTCTAAATATTAAAAGTGTTGTCTGAAAAGTCACTCAAGCTTTAAAATGTAAAACTCATTAACTGAATGACCATGAGCCTCTTGGTACAAACTATAAGCATGTTTCCCGAAAGCCTGATTTAGTTTGGTTATTTTTATCAAATTAAACTATTAGGTAACAGACCAGTCCACCTTAAATCTGTCAACTTGCAGTGTGTTTTTAGATCAGAGTTAAATAAAGCATCTGGCTGACACAGTTTAAAATGTTAAAATCTGTTGGCTGTCAGGCTGTGAATTTAGATAATTGAAAATATATTTGCTGATATACAATTTTAGAACAGAGTATAGAAAATTAAAGGAAAAGGCCGTCAGTTTTGCTTGAAATGAAATGTTATAAAACCGTTTTTGATGGCTTAAACATTAAGATGTTTTATCTGACAAAGCATTAAATAAAGTCTCTAGCTGACAGAATATATTAATTTACTGAGAACTGAAACTTCTTTTAGTGGGGAGTTGAAACTTTAAAATCTGTTAACTGATTAGATGTTTTAGTTTATAACATTTTAAACAAAAATGAGTTTCTGACATTAAAGCCATTAGCTGAAAGGTTGTTTTCTCTGGGTCCCTGTGGAGGTCATGTAGACGAAAGCTGTCGCTCCACGTGCCACTTCCTGTTTTAGCTCCAGGTCAACTGTGTGGGTGTGTGCGGATGTGCATGTGTGTGTGCGGACGTCCGTGTGTGTGTGCGGGCGTGCGTGTGTGCGTGTGTGTGTGTGTGTGTGTGTTATCACCTTCTCCATGTCTTTTTTTGGACAACATGCCAGAGATACCGTATCAAGGGAGGAATGCTCCAACACAAACACTTGTGAAGAGATTCAGAGTCAGACCGCAGCATGTCTGATTCACAGCAAATAAAGCTTCAAATTGATACTAATTTCTGATCCATACATAAAATATTTCTGTTGCCTCGCAGCAAGAATATCCAATTTATTGTTCTCTGTTCACAATGGCAGCATGTTGGAGTAGCTCTGTCAGTTCTGATTTGTCCTTTATCTAGACTTTTATTCATAATTTTTTTTAAATTAAGGGGCCCACAGCTAAACATTTGTTAAAATTATATAATTGTATTATTTGTTTATTTATTGTGCTTTACATTTATTTCTTCAGTTAATAAGATAACTCTGTATGTCTTTCTATAAATTAAACATGATTCTTTGGGGGGCACAAGCACTTTTCAAGAGCGGGCCTTGGCTCCCTTGGCCCCCCATTGGGATCACCACTGGTTAGTTGAGTGGTTGCATGTTTGGATTCCCACTGGTTCTGGACGCTGTTTAGCTGGAAGGTTTTTTGCTCTTACTTTTTAACTTTCGGATAGTTGTTATGATTTGTAGTGCAACAAACAGCTAATTATTATCTCATAAGTTCAGATATATTTGAACTATGACCCCAAATCGCAGAAGAGTTGAAAAGAAGGGTTCATGGGTGCAGACAGAAAAAGGAAGTTGAAACCAACTCTATCTAATCATGCTCAAGGATCATATGCCTACTCCAACATTTCTCTGCCTGGGTTTCTACCATAAGGTCAGACAGACATGAAGACAAAATATTGAAAACATTTTTTGGTTCTCATTTGGATCGGATGACATCATTCATGTCTTTTGTTTGGTTCTTCTTTATTTTTTGGGATTTTATTAGGCCAGCCAAGAGTCACTATTAAGCTAAAGAAGAAGTTGACACTAGTCATGAATAAAATGTCTCTGGTTTATGTTTGCAGAGCGGCTCTCTGATCCACCTCCAGCTGGTCCAGTTCCAGCCAGGACTCTGTGAGATCGGATCGGACCGGGACGAAAACCACATCCTGATCCAGGAGCAGCAGCAGCTGCTGGAGAAACTCCAGGTCCACAAGGACTCAAACAAACTCTGCCTATCTATTGGGGATTAAAGTTATTGATTAATGAGTTAATCTAAGATCTTATCCTTCGACTAACAATAAATTGATAAGCAGCCGTTTCTTAAAAACCTGAATTTTCTCTTGGTTCAAGAGGGTGTTGACCATTTTTACACAAAGGGCTAAATTTTTTCATAATATACTGAATTTTAAGAAAGCACAGTTAAATGTTAACATTTTGTATAAAACAGGGTTCACAATGTGGTGTAAGCATTAATATATGCTCCCTTAGACCTCAGGGAGACTTTAATTTTCATAAACAGAGAGATATTAATACAGAAGTACCGTCTTTTGCTCTTGAATGAATGTTCAAACTTAGCTCCATGAAGTGCATTAACTCATGACAGGCCTTAAAATCAACCGTGCTTTAGCATCATGTTGTTAAAATTTCTATCTATTATTCTCTCTGCTTATCTTTCATCAACCATCCTCATCTTCTTATCACATCAGTAAGTTTTGAATCAACCGCATTAAGTGCATTTTAAACGCTCAACTGTCTCTGCCGTTCCAGTGTGGCCGCCATCTTTATTTCTTTGTAAGAACGGTTCTGTTTAAGGATGACCAAGATGACGCCCTCTGCTGGGCTGCGGCCAAACTACAGCATTAAAATCTAAAAATGGATGTTATTAATGATTAGGACTAATTTTAATATAGTAGACCAGTAATCAACAATTATTTGTTAGCATCCCCTACTATATATTAATATGTAAATATGTTATTGCAGAAACATGAGCCTGAAGTGTTGGTTGTGATAGAAAAGAAACACCAGGAGAAACTGAGGATGAGGAGAGATGGAAGGAGGAAGCAGGAAAAAGAAGAGGAGTTGACCGAGGCGATGAAGGCGTCTCTGAGGGAGGGATGGTCGCTGCTCCTCCAACTGCTGGAGAGACGTCTGGACGTCCTGAAACAGGCTTCAGATTTCTTCTGCCGAGTGATGGAGGTGAAGAGGGATGATGAGGGGGGTCTTAAAGAGACAGGAGCTAAAAAAAAACAAAAAACAAAAAAACAGGGCTCACGATGTGCTGCAAATATTAAAATATGCTCCCTTAGACCTCAGGAATAATGTTAGAAAATGAGAGTTATCTTTAATGTTTTCAACTGTAGCTTTTTCTTTAATTTAGTTTCCGTATCTTCTTTTCTTTTTCGCTTAATGAAATAATTATATGAAAATTGTATTTTATTTTTACTCATATCTTTCAGTTTAGTGTGAGAGAATTCCTCACAGAAACAGAATAAGTCTTTGAGGGGTGAAAACTTTTCCAGCTGATCAGAATACTGTGACCTTCCCTCTGTGGTTAACCAGCAGGGCTGAAGGTTGTTTGGTTCACTCACACGTTCCTCATTTGCATTTTGAAATATTTAATAACATTACAAAAACCAATATGTCTCTTTATTTCCACTGCTTTTTTGTTGGATTAAATTACAGAAAAGCTAATTGTCTTTCTGCTGACAGTTTCTCTTCTGTCTGTGCATTTTTTTTACACCCTTTTCTTTTAAGTCTCCATTCTCATACCCCTTTCTCTCCATCTAATTGAAGACTGATTTGATATTCATTCAGAAAATAAACCACAATATGAATAACAAGGTTTATACCTGTCTGACTCCTGTGCTTCTCTGTCTGCAGTTTGCCATTGGCATTGACAGATTAGAGAATCTCCAGGTTACAAATGAAGACAAACTGAATGATGTTCAGGTTTCCTATGACTTCATGAGGAAAGGTATCAGAGCTCATGGTAGTTTTACTTCTATAATCTGAAAACGTGTCTCAGTTAGGTATTATATATGACATCTAATTTGATGTTTTTGTAGCTTCAAGTGTTGGTAAATGTCTAGTAAAACAACTTTAGGTGTTTTAACAGATTAATCTGGTTTATTTTTGACAGAGATGATGATAATTTTCTATGTTGACCTGTAGATCTTCTGGGAAAGTCGCTGCAGGTTTTAACAAGCAGCAGCATCCTCCTGCAAACACTCAGACAGCTGCAGAGGACTGAGGCCCTCCAGAGGAGAGGAAGGGTACTGCAGGGTGATAAAGAAGATGTTGAGGAGGTCAGAGTTCAACAGTGCTGTTTGCAGGATGTCTTTTGAGCACTATGTTGTTGAGATCACTGATGTTGATGCTTCTTCCCAGAGTTCCCAGTGTTCCCAGTACAGCAGAGGCCCGGTGCTGAGGCTGGAGCAGCTGGTGGAGGACCTGCAGGACCGAAGGCGGAGGGCTGACCAGGCTTTCAGACTGCAGCTGCAGCAGGCAGAAGTGGTTCTCAACATGAGGGAAGAGTCCAAAACAAAAGCAAGTCTTGACATTAGATCATCACTTTTGTTTTTATTGACCATTATAAATCAGTTCACTTCCTTTTGGTGTTCTGTCAGCTGATTTCTGCAGAATTCATGTTTTAACCTGTGAAAAACTGCAAGAACAAGAAGAAATGTTCAATAATTTCACACCAGCCCTGTTTAGTCTGCTTTAATCAAACTTTGATTCAGACCAAAAAAGCGAACTCTGGTTCACCTCTGGTGTAGTTTGAATGCGTATATGAACACCAGGCACACCGCTCCAAAAGCAGGAAGCAGACTATAGCACAGGGCATTCTGTTCCACTAAGGGTTTAGTTTATTTGACATGGTGCAGTGTGAAAGCGAACCGCACCGGTTAAAAATGGAACAAATATTGCAATTGTGGTCCCAAATTGAACTGAATTTACCAGACTGAGGTGTGAAAACAGCCTAAATCTTTGATTTCACTGATGCAGCTCTGCTTTCACAGATAAATGACCCAACAATCCACTGTTTGTCGCATCTTTCCCAGTGAATCAGCAGCTATTTCTTATGTTCCCTTCAACTGTTCTGATCAGTTTTATTATTATTTTACCACAGAACCAGAGTCTACTGAACCAGTTTGAATCCACATCAGACCAAACCAAAGATCTGGGGTTGAAATCGGGATCCAGGTCAGATTTCCAGATTAAATCTTCCTCAGAACAAAACCCTGTAAAGCAGACAGAAGAACCAGAAGATGTAAAGCTGGAATCCAGACTACAAGAGTCTGGACAAGAACCAGATGTGAAACCAGATTCCTGGTTCAACCCGAACTCCAAGTCTAGATTAAATCATTTCAGAGAGCTGAAATCTGGGTCTGGATTAGATGAAATCAAAGACGAGTGTGGATCCAGATCAGAGTTCAGATCAGGAGGAACCACTGAAACCAGATCAGATATGACCAGAACCCTGCAGTCTGAATCCAGTTCATCTGACAGCACAAAGATGAAGACAGAATCCGGCTCAGAATCTGATTCCAGATCAGAAGAACCAGGACCTGGATCACAGCAGGAAAATTATCTAAAGCTTGAATGTGGAACAGAAAAGACCAATAAACAGCAGCTGGAGTCCAAAACAAAGGAGACCAGTAACCCACAATTCAGTTTTACAGCCGTTTTCAAAACCAAGTTCAGACTAGATGAGCTGTACATATGTGAACCTGATGTGAAGCCAGGATCCAGATGTGGAGAAATCACTGAAAATAGAACGCCATACGCTGAAAATAGATCAGAAAAGACCAGAAACCTTCCGTTTGAATCCAGTTCGGCTGAGAGTTCAGACCAACAACCTGACCTGAAAACAGAACCAGAGTCACAAAACTTCAGAGACTCTCAAACTGGGTTCAGATCAGAACCAAAGAACCAACTTAAATCAGAATTACTTCTATCTGGTCCTAGACCAGTTCTCAAAACCAGATCTAGATCAGAAGAACAGCAGCACACACCTGGGTGTGATGGAAAACCCAGATCCACTGGATCCAGTCCAGAGGGGAACAGAACCTTTGGGCTCAGATGTAATTCAGAAAATATCCCTGAAACCGGATCAGAGACGGCACCTCTGAAGTCTGCATCAATACAGGAGCGTGGATCTGGATCAGAGAAACCTGAATCCAGTTCAGCTGAGATCACCGACCTCCAAACTGGATCCAAGTTGGACCTGAAGAATCAGACCAGATCACAGCAGGGGGAGGATCTAAATCATCCATCTGGATCAGAGAAGACCAGGAAACAGAGCCAGGAATCCAAAATGGTGGAAACTAAATTCAAATCCAGATCAGACAAGCCGCTAAGATGCCGATTGGATGCTAAACCCGGATCAGAATCAGAAGTGACCAAAACACCAGAGGTGAGTCCCTGGTTCAGGTAGATCCATCAGAACCAGATTCGGTTTAATTATTCCAGCCCTGAAACTGGAAATACACTGAAAAATACATTTTTGCACCTTCCAGATCTCTGGATCTGGGTCGGACCCGGCCTCAATAAAGAACCGACTCGGTGAACAACAGATGGAGGCACGGCAGCAACAGGAGGAGTTCAGGAATCGATACCAGCAGAGACTAGTGAAGGTATGGAGCTCTGTTTGTTAGAGGGTGGATCAGAGAACGTTCTCCCTGGTTCTGATGTCAGAACCTCCTGTTTCAGACCCGGCAGGACCTGAACTGTGTCTCAGAACTGCTGGACTCCTGTACCAGCATGGATCTGGGTTCAGAGCTGCAGACCAACAGGCTGCTGGAGCAGTTCAGACAGGCAGAACCACATTTCAGGGTAAGAGCACAGTACATATATTTAATGGTAACTGCAGCCCAGATGAGAGTGTATCTGGCACCAGAATCTAAACATCTGTGAGCTGCTTCTTAAAACTGGAACCAGATGAACCTAAAGATCTTCAGGACATTTAGAGGCTGATTGGCGCTGTGAGGCGTTTGGTCTCTTTTCTCCGCAGCAGCTGGATGCTGAGGTAGAAAATACGGTGAGGAGCTGGGAGAACCTGAGCGAAGTCCAGGCCCACCAGGGAGGAGCAGTGATGGAGGAGGATCTATCAGAGCTGCTGAAGCTACAGCAAGCAGTGAAGGACAAAATACAGCAAGGCGAGTCAATCCTGAACCAGAGCAGCAGCTTCCATCTCACAGCCAAACAGGTGAGAAGAGAAGTAGTGTCGGCATCCTGCGCGATCTTACAAAGTCCCTTTTTAACAAAGATTGAATAAAAAATAATAACATGGAGTCAGAAATGCTTATTTAAGGGGGCGATGTTTTATAAAATAGATTTTTCTATCTTTACAGCATGTTATTTCTTTATTAAAAACATACCTGAGTGTTGCCTTCATTCTTTCATACATCTTTGAGAAATCCTGTGATTACCATGGCAACCATTCAGCTGTGAACACTTGCATGGACCAGGTATTTTTTTATTTTTATTGGCTAGTCTGAAGGAGCTGAGGTGTTGGTCCTGCTCTGAGCTGCAGTTTCCAAGGATCCGCCTTCAGATTAGCCAACAAGAATTAGCCAATACCTGGTGGAGCTGCACATCTCCTGAGCTCATTATAGGAACTATTTCTCAGTGAAACATCTGTAAAAACATTGTTAAAGCGTTAATAGAGGAGCCATGTTGTAATGACTTTCTGAAGGTGGAGTTTAGAAAGAGCAGCAAATTTTATAAATTTCAGTTTTATAACAACTGAAGGTAAGATTATGCTATGAAATGGGAAATTGTAATTGAATAATTGTAAATGAATAATTAGAAATTGTAATTATAATTTTGACATGTCCGTGATGGAAATAAAACCACAATGAAAGTTGCCCAAGCTTACAGCCTTGATGAACTCCAAAACAAAAAACTCAGCTCTGTTTAACAAACTCCAGAGAGCTGTGCCTAATTTTAATGTAAAATTTTCTGTGTCTAGCTGGAGCTGCTGCTTCAGTCAGAACCTCCCAGTCCTTTAACTGGTTGCACTGGTGTACATGGGTCCGAAGAAGAAGAGCTGAGTCAATTACAAGAGGCTCAGCAGCAGATCCAGAACCTCCTTAAAACCACCTTGACTATGAAGACGGACATCTGTACTGCAGTTTCACAAAGTGTATGAATAAATAGTTTGCTGATTTTACTGAATCACACGATGAAAACTTTAATCAATGATGTTCTCTTGGTGTTTCAGAACTGGGCTGGTTTCCAGGTGGACCAGCTGGAGATCCGTTTGGGGTCTCTGGACTCTCTCTGCAAGTCCTGGCTGAACAAAGCAGCTCAAGGTGAGGAGGAGCTCCGAAGGGAGCAGCTGACTCACCTCCTGCATGAAGACATCACCCAGGTGAGGTTTCAAGTCTGAGCAGGCTGAGCAACAGTACATCCAAACAAACCTATATCACAGAAATCAAACATTTTAATCTGAGATCCATCTATTTTCTAAATCTGCTCAGAAGAAATGTATTCTTTGGTCATTTTTGGAGTTTCAACTCTTGAGATCCAAATTGTGAACTTATGAGAGCTTTTAACAGGTTGTCAATCAGCAAAAAGACCAACAGAGGGCGCTGCTGTCAGCCTTCATGCTCTCACATTTAAAATATGACTTCTACTGATTAACTACTCAAACTTTGCTGTGTTAATATTTGGCCCACAGCATCAGATACTCCACCAAATTTAAACGCACCTGAAATATTATTACCTTAAATCTCAGTCTTACTCTTATCTGTCTAAACAATTAAAATCCCACGTTTTCCCAATATTGACCAGTGGTTGTTATAGTGACCTTGTGCCAGTCTTCTGAATAGTCCTCCTCACTGAACAAGGTGAAGCAATAAACTTGGGTCACCATCCAGTTTAGTGGCCCAGAGAACTAGTGCCTCAGTGTCGCATCCTATTTATACCCCATGGAAACCTTTAGGTGGCAAACCAGTTAATGGTTCCTAGACATAGAAATGAAGCTACAAAAATTAGAATTATAAACCAAGTTGTTTTTTTTTTGTTTTATTATTCAACTGCAAATAAAATTGTTTTAAGGTTTTTACACATGCTCACCAGTAGATGGATCCCACTCAGTTTGATGGTTTACTGGTGATACTGGGTCAGTGCAGTAACAGGAGAGACTCCTTAAATACAGTCAGCCAGCTGACAGGCACTTCCCATCATGCACATGGTGCAACATGTTGGCTATCACAAACACACGTTAAATCTGTGTTTGGGAATTAAATGGTCGCTTATCCTGACCAGTATGAACATGTTGTGATGACTACCTCTGTAACACAGTTTTCAAGTTATTTGCTACATAAAATCTAAAAAGTGTGCCATGAAATAAACTCATACTGTTTATTTTTCCAGTTTTAATTTGGCATCACAGTGAACCATGTAAACCCCAAATTAAATCTTCAGAAATTTGATATTCGCCTAGCTACATTCTCCTGTTTCTTGTTCCATTGGAGCTCCTTCCTCTGTCTCACCCTGGGTTTCCCCAGCCTCCCTTCTCCCCCTTCTGTCGCTGCGACCCGTCCAGCCGCTGGTTCAGTTCCGCTGACGGTCGGCTCCGTCTCTCTCAGCTGTCGTCAGCTGACAGATCAGACACCGGACACCTTCGCTCCTCCCAGCCGAGACAGAAATGTTCCTCTGCTCCAAAAATAATTCCATCAAAGACCAAAGTGGCTGGAGCTGCAGGAACAAACCACAGAACTCCCTGATTCTACTGAATGAAGAGGAGAACTCAGTATAACCTACAATCACCAACAGTTTCTCCATTAGGTATATTGGTCATTTCTGAGTTGTCAAGAGGAGCACACAAAAACAAGATGATTGCAAACTGTTTATTTTGAGATAAACGTGGTCTACAGCACCAAAACTTAACAGGTAGCAGAAACGTTTTGTTTTTCACTTAGTATCAAAATCTTGAACAGCATTAAAAGGTTTCCAAACAGAACAGGTCTACACAAATCATGTTCACTACATTTTCTTTTGCACAAAATCATTCTAAGAGGCCATAAAACAGATAAAATATCTGTCACTTTAAAATCCAAATAGGTTGTTGCTGGACACGCCCCCCCAACTCAGCATTGACACTCATATGGTTCCAATTATACAACCGTACATCTTTGAAAAGTAAAACACTTGTCTTTTCAAGCAGCCATTATACAGTAAATACAGTGGTAAACCAACTGACCAAACTTGGTGGATCTCAGCTTTGGTTACTAGGTAGCGGTGCATGTCAGTTGGGACTTACAGACGGAAAGTTTTGAGAAAAGACTTTAAAGAAGTATTAAATGCATTATATTGTCACTTTTCATTATTTCAATGAATACCACAAAATACTGTGATAAAATATCACCCATCCCTATCGGATGTAGTGGGTTTCCCAACCGAACAATGAACTTCTTAACTGGTATTCATCAACCCTGTTGGACATATACGCTTTAAGTGAAAGCGACTGTTCTTCTTTGAGATCAGCACTAACAACAGTGTTTATCATCTATTTATAGAGCAAATAGTGCCTTAGAGGAACTGTTGTTTGGTGTAACTTTACTCCTGTGAGCTCAAAGCAGCTGTCGCCTTTATGGACAAATCACCTCCTGTAACTGAAACCTTGACTTAAGCAGAGCAGATGACGACCTTCATCTTTTATAAAACAAATACAAACAAACACATCATTATGAATCTGAATATTAAAGGTGATTTATTATGCTTCCTTGAACAGGTTAGGTTAGGTCTATGGTTTATCCAAATTATTTTCATTACATTTGTACACAAAATTATTCTTAGACAACGAGATTTTAGTCTGTTCAGTTCGTACATCTTTGAATACTAGAAGTGAAGCCTCCTGCACAACCAACAAAACTCCATTAATGGTTTCTGAATGGTAAATCAACAGCAAAGCACTTGCCTTTTCCAGCAGTCATTGTGCAGCGCATGCAGTGGTAAAACCAGCTGACCAAATGTGCAGGAGCTCAGCTAGGGTTGCTAGGCGAGGGGCAGGGCTTGCTGATTTGTGACGTCACATTCCTGACTTTTTGGAAACGACTCATTTTCCAGACACTAAAACACTAAAACGTCTGGGTGTTGTTGTTTTTTTAAGTTAGTTGGCTGTTTTTAGAAGCAGTTGAGCCTCAAATGGAAGTACAAAAATGTGCTAAATTCAGTCCCTTTTAAGACTTTAGTCTTAATATCTTAATCCAGGTTGTCAGGTTACCGTTGAGAATCGTCACATCTTTTATGGTGGGATTTAAGCACAACCTTCTATTCTGACATTCTGTTGTTTTAACATTTAGCTTCGTGAGTCCTTCAAGGAGCTAAAAAAACGTTTCAGCAACACAAAGTTCAACTACTTGAAGAGAAACGACCGAACGAGGAACTTAAAGGCAGTCTGGAACCAGCTGCAGCAGATGGAGGTTTACCTGGAGAAACTGCAGGTACATCAGAGTTTTACCTGATAATTAACCCTGATATGACCCACCTGGTCCAATCATCTCTTCAAAACAAAGCTCAATAAATTATTGATTTTCAAGATGTATTGCCAGAGGAGCCAAACAATTGAAACAGCATAACTGTAGACCTGTAATTAAAGTGAAACTTTCAGAAACTCTGTCTGTACTGGTTTTCATTCCTTTAGCATTTTGTCTTTGTGGTCGATGTTATATTGGGTTGACCAAATGTGGTCCATCTGGTCCTGCAGGGGCTCAGGAAGCGCGTTCACGGTGTGACGGCCCGGCTGGGATCGGAGGTCAAAAACACAGGCATGGCCCGGCAGTTGGAGGACGCCATCAATGAGCTGCAGAGGCAGATGGGACAGTTAGAGAGAAACATCTGTGAGCACCAGAAAACCCTGGACATGACATGCAAGCTGCAGCAGGCCATGGAGGAGGTATCACTGCCGGCAATCAATTGGGATTATTGATGAGCTGATCGATCAGTGGGTGTACAGCTGCATGTTGCTCTGCGTCCACAGTACCATTTCTGGTGCGAGGAGGCGAGTGCCACCATCGCTCGCGTTGGGAAGTTTTCCTTGGAGTGCCGCAGCACCGAAGCCGTCTCCGTTCTGTACCGGCAGTTTGAAAAGTTTGTTTGGCCCACGGTTCCTCAGCAGGAGGAGAGGATCAGTCAAATCACAGAGCTGGCTGTCAGGCTGCACGGTGGGTGGAAAACACTACTGAGGCAGAGGCTTTTATTCTGAAAATCTCTTTGGATGTTTTACTCAGAAATGATAACTATTCTGCAAGAGCTTTCATTTAGAAAGTATAGTGGTATAATAACCAGCTTTTAGTTTTTTGGACACTTTTTTTCAGATCTGCAGTGAAATTGATTTCAGACAAAATTAATAATTTAAAAAATGGAATTAAATTAAGTATTTTTGCTATTTCAGGGGTGGAGGAGGGTCAGCGTTACATAGAGAAGACGGTCAGTAAACACTCAGAGATGGTGGAGTCCATCAGAGAGCTGAGTGAGGGACTGATGGAGCTGGAGGCCAAACTGAAGGTGAACAAACTCCATTCAAAGACCCCATTTAGATCTGACGGTCAATAATGTTTCTTCTTCTTTTATTCTTCATGATGGACGTTGAATTCAGTTGGAGAATCTGAAACAGCAGAAGCAGCAGAAGGATGAAGAGGAGAAGGTAGATGAGGACGGAGAGAGGGAACAAGAGAGACAGACAGAAGAGCAGGAGAAAATAAAGGAAAAGAGCAGGATGAAGCAGAAGGATAATCGCCACACACAGGAGGCTGCTGATATGGTAAAGATAATTAACTCAAATATAAGGCAATTAATGTGTGATTTGCGATGTTATTGACAAAAAAGATTTAATTTCCAGCATGAACTTAAAGAGACAGGCCACACCCCCGAACTGATCACAGAGAACGATAGAATGGAGGCTGCTGTAGCCAATAGGAAGCCTCTGTCAGAGAAGAGTCTGGGTGTAAACGGACCGACAGCAAACAGGTTAGTAGGAACACATAATGCTGTAGATTATGTAATTTTCTCAGTTTTTCTTTTTTTTTGGCTTGAATCCAAATTATTATTATGAAGCATTAATTTTTTTTTGTGAATGTTCCCAGCCCCAATTATACCAGTTTCCTCTGATTTAACTGCTTATTATAATAATATAATTTCTATTGGCTTTATTGCCTCAGTGTTGGTAGGCTGGTTGAAAAAAGACGTTTTGGAATAAAAACTAAAAATGTTTCACATCTCTAATATTCGGCTTATCAATAAAAACTGGAGATTTAAAGAAATCATTGAAGCATCATTTTGAAACTATCAAAACCAGTGTTATTAAACTGTTTCCTCACATTATTGTCTTTAACCTCAGAGAGTTACACAGTGAGAAGTTCACCTCCTCCTTCACTTCTACCTTCACCATCTGCTCACCTGTGGATGCCAAGTGGCAGGTTCAAGCCGCCCTCAACCAATCACAGACTGCTGCTTCTGAGCCTCAAACCCCACCCTCTCAGTCTGTCTTTGGTCCATCATTTCCTGATAACCAGGAAGAGTTTCTTAGGGAAATGGAAGGAGCGAAACACCACATTGGTTCCAGCTTCTGTCGCTCAAATTCACTACAGGTTAGAATCAGCAGTAATATTCACCTCTATGCTGATGATACTTTGCTATATATCACCAAAAATTCCTGATCGCTCAGGTAAACTTTAAGTATTTAATATAAAGCATCACATAATGGAGTTTTGTTCCGACAGAAAGGGAATTGTGGCTTGAAGGTAGACTTCAACAGTATTTATAGTCATGTTACGTTACAGTGGTTCTACTGCGATACCTCCGTATTACTTATCCAGAGCATTTAACCAATTTTTAAAACAGTCTAGACAAATTTATTATGAAATATTAAATTGTTTTCTTCTTAACCCAGGAAACCTCTCCACATGTGGAGCTCCATCAACCTGAGGTGACGACTGAGGATTGTTTTTCCAACGATGAGTACGATTGTGCATCCCCTGACGACATTTCCCTGCCGCCGCTGGCTGAGACTCCGGAGTCCAACATGTTCCATTCAGATGTTGAGGAGGGTTTCTGTTTTAGTTCTCATAGTGTTCATATCAGCCAGGTCAGCCACCAATGCTATGCCCAGTCAGAACCAACTAGAACTGATTCTGTCCCACAACAAAAAGAGTCAAGTCAGATGGAGAGTTGTCCAACTCCTACAGTCAGACTACAGAGCAGGACCAGGTTTGTTTGATCCACATTCACTCTGGTCTTTGATCAAACGTCTACTTCATTAATGCTTCCAGAAGAAAGATAATGTTTCTGTTGTACCACAGGTTCAGGTCAAAGTCCAGATCCTTTAACCCAAGTCCATCCACAGTTCCTGTTACAACACTTTTTACCAGTACTCTATGCACCATCCTGAAAACCAAAGAGTCTTCCTCTGATGTCTCTCTGGACAACCCAGTCCATGGGTACAACAACAAAGACTGCTCTAAAGTTAAAGACTCTCCAAAGCAGAGATGTCCATCCACAACCCTTACACAGGATTTGAGTCAGAGCCTTCATCCGCAGTCCTTCAATGGTTCAGACAAAAGTCTGCACAATCACAACATTCCTATAGGAAAGACTGAGGTTCTAAACATCCATCCTAGTTACACCAAAACAAAAAGTATCCTTCCTGAAAAGAGGGAATTACTTGAATCCCATCATTGTACAAGTCATACCCAACAGGACATGAAGTCTGCTGAAAATTCAAGAACCATGCCTCAACAAGACAGTCTTGCTAAGATCAGCACTAGTTTAGTTTCCCAGCAAAACATTTACATCAAGTCGTCTTTTTCAGGCAATCTTTGTACCAACCCAATGGTCTGTAGCAATTCTGCACAGGAAACCACATTCAATCCTTTCTCTGATCCAGTCTCTCACATGTTCAGTGTCACAGACCCTGTCCTCCACAAAAACAAAACCCAACCACAAGACAATAACCTTCTAGAACCTTGTACAAAAAAACAAAACCCCCAAAGTTCAATATCTCAAGATCCAACCTTTTCACAGACCAGAAGTGAACCAGATCAGGATGTACCTTTAACACTTAAAGACAGCAGTATTAGTACAACCACAACAGTTACCCAGAGCATCTTCAACCAGTCGTTGCCTTCTGGCTGGTCACAGACCAACAAACCTTCAAACCAAGGTCCTAGAGATCCACCTGAAAACCTCATCCAAAACCCTCCACAGCCTAAAACCATCAGCAACACCAGTATCTGCTGCAGCAAGCAGGGTCTTCAGACAGTCTTCCCTCTCCAGGACACCCACCAGTGTGTGCATGGTTCCAGCATGAGTCCCAGTTCAGCCCAGCCGGCTCCTCCCTACCCAGAACCTCAGACCCACCCTTTAGCTGATCAAGCTAACCTGCATGGCACATCTCCATATTCTACACTTCATGTACTAACACCATCCCAGGATCCTGACATTTGTCAACCTATGGCTATCCGGGAGGAGATCAGACTTACTCCCCAGATCCAGGGGCCTCCTCTTCCTTCTGCTCGTCTTCCTCATCCCTCATCAGAGTCTATTCCTTTGGGAAAAGTCTCTGAACCTGGCCTCACCTTGTTCACCAGGCCCTGGTCTCAAGCCACTGTCATGGAGGGCTGTCCAGTGATGTTAGAGGTGGAGGTGATGGGAAACCCAGAGCCCAGGCTGACTCGGTGGGTAGCTTACAACCAGCTCCATGGTAACACTCAAGTTTCATCAGATTATTAACACCGCTCAAAAACAAGCAGCAATTTCATCTGTGGTAACAAATGACACCATAATCACTATTTTTATGACGTCTAGTGGTAGGCACCACTAAAATGTTTGTTGTACCAACCGTAAAGCAGTAATCATAAACATTAGTATTGCCAATACTAAAGCGTTAGATATTGAACGGAAGCTAATGCTAAAGTGCTAAATTCAGTCTTGTTGATATAAAGTCAAATATAGTAAATTTCCCTTAGCATGATAAACTTTAACTTTGTACACCTACCTGTAGCTTCAGGAAGTAATTATTTGGTTTCAGTTTTATAGTAGTTATTGCTAACTCTGTTGCTGATTTTGCCTATTTGACCAGAGTAGGGTTTCAGTTACAAGCACACAGGACATCAGAAAATAACAGTCCATAACCAAAACTAAATTACTCAAGGTTTGAAAAACAGCCAAGCAATTAGGCATTTTATTCAGAAATGTATTTAATTTATTCAGAAAAATTAGTTCAGGGGAAGCCAAGTGCACTAAACATTTTTCAAAGTTAGCTAGAGTGCTAGGCAAAAAATGAGCTCTGCAATTAGTGCATTAGCAAAAGTGTGCCCACCACCGATTACAACCATGTCTGATTTATTGTTTGACTTAATGGGATGTTCATGACTCGTGTTATTGAATAAAATAATCAAAATATCTTTTGCTCCCCTGCACCCCAATAAAAGAAATTTAAATATGTTCCTTCTCAACCAGTTTTAGTGAATAAAAACGAGCATTTTTTGCTAATTTTCTGCTTTTTTATTTTGTTAAAGAACATCTACATATTATAATAGTTCATTGGCACACACAATCTTAACCCCGAAAATAGCATATAGAAGTATGAAGCTTATAAAACAAGTTCTTGTTCAGAAAATTTCTGAGATTAATCTCAAAAATAGTTGTTTTCTAGAAAATATTCAACTTCTGAAGCTCAAATGTTGTTTTTTTCTCAAGATTTTTTTTTTTTTTACATAAATTTACTCCTTTTTTGCTATCCACACTGGCCCTAATACAGCATAAAATTTAGTGAAACTGCTGCAGCCAATCGTTGTCTTATTTTGCATCTTTTTAATGTTTATGACTTTATCTTTCACAGACTTAACAATATAAACACCAGTTTGCTTTTTCACAGAGTGAGCTTGTTTTGCACACAGTAACAGACTGAAGATAACCCTCCGCTCCCTCACATGTAATCGGGGCAGCAGCTGCTTGTTGTGCTGTCTGACCTCTTGTCATGGTCACTGCAGGTTTAAACTCGAAGAGGACAAGAACCAGGATCAGGATTTACAGCTGTTGACTGGAAGCAGCAGTGGTGCTGATAATAAATGGCTGATGTTGGAGGCGTTGGACGTCATCATGGAGGACTGGAACACCTGGTTTGGGACTCTCTGTGTTCTGCTGTGGCTGCTCTACTTGGTTTTACTCTGACTCAAGCAATTATGCTCTGACCTTTTTATTTCTGCTGGATGTTTGAAGATATTTGACTCAGTTAAATCTGAGCTGTAGGTTAATCTGATTTTAGCTTAACTGACCTCTATAAACATGTCATTTTCATAATTTTAAACTGACTGTAAACCCAAGCTTTCATGTGTTGTAATTTGGTTTGAAATGTTTGTAGTACTTTAAAATATTAAACAGAGTATGACGAAACACTTTGGAGAAAAAAAAAGACCAGTCTCTTGATTTTATAGTTATTATATATGCTTGGAATGGAATTAAACACAAACTCAGTTTCTTCTCCCAGGAACTGTAGAGAACAGCAGCTGTAGTTAAACTTCTGATCGCCAACATCTGTGGTGATTCTTTACTGTTTAAATGGGATGTTTAAAAAAAACAAAAAACTGTAAAATCTCAGAAAGATTTATTTAGTCAATCTGGAGAGAGGCCTGAAGGTGGCGCTTTGGTGTTCATTCATCACTGTTCTGACAGTATTAAAATGGATGCCTTCAATCAGCTTGGCTCCGTTTATTTTAAACAAACATCACAAAGGATTTTTAACAAGGACAAATATCACAATGGTAAAATGGAAAGAAAAAAAATGCAAAACAAAAATCACAGACATTGACAATATTGGCGTTAAGGTCTTTATATCTACAAGTAACATAAAAAAACAAAAGTTAAATGCATAAATAGATAAAACAGTATACCTTTAAGTTTACACAAATCCTTTTGGCTGTGGTTCCTGCCCTTGCATTGGCTGGCATGATGCTTCCATCACCGAACCGTTCCCACTCTCCTGCTGTTAACTTTTCACTTCCATGAACAGAAAGTTCTCCCCGTCAGCTGTCCTGTTGCATCTCTGCTCCATCTTCTCTCAGCTCCAATCAGTTGTGGCAGACGGCTGCAAGTACCGAGCCCGGCTCTGGTTCTGCTGGAGGTTTCTTCCTATTAAAGGAGAGTTTTTCCTCTCCACTGTCGCTACATACATACTCAGAATGAGTTGTTGACTCTACAGCAATTACTCATTCCAAGGATGCATGTAGCGACGGTGGCGAGGAAGTACTCCCCTCCAACAGGAAGAAACCTCCAGCAGAACCGGGCTCAGTACTAGCAGCCATCTGCCACAACAGGCTAGGGCTGAGAAAAGACAGAGCAGAGACGCAGCAACAGGTCAACGGACCAGGAGAACTTTCGATGTTCATGGAAGTGAAAAGTTAACAGCAGGAGATGGAGAACAGTTAGATGATGGAAGCATCATGTCAGCCAATGCCCTCCTCCAGGAAGAAACCAAAGCCAATCAGAACCTAGCGAAGCTTCTATACAGAGAATAAGTGAGAAGACAAAAAATTAGCAGCTGACATAAGGAAAGTAATTATCAAGTCTCGAAACAAAATTATCCAAAAAAACCTGATGCAGATGCGTTGAGATGAAGGCCTGTTGCATCAGTGTCTGCGGTGGCGATGAAGGGCGAAATCAGAAGAAAACGAGATGATCCAGGAAGATTCCTGAAGGAAAACAGTACAGGTATAGGTTTAAGGTCAAACCCTTTCAACAATTCTGAATAAACACTTTTCAAAAACTCACATGTGAATATTTAAATGGCAGCAAAATATCTGCAGCATTTCCTAAAGAAGAGTGCTGAGAAAGTTTCAAGATCAGGAAGAGTCTATCTTACCTGTTCACCTGGAAGAAAACATGCTAAGCCCAGTGGTAGGGTCACCAAGGTCATCCTTCAGTGGGCGGGGCCGGTGAAGGTATTTCCCGTCCATTGGTGGGGGAGCGATGAAGGTCGTTTTCATTGGTCCATGGTTGGACAATGACTGACAATATCAAGGATGAAAACAAGATGATCCAGGAGGATTATTGAACAACAAGACAGGTGCAGGCTTTAGGTCAACTGAGAATGAATTGACACAAATATTACTTGTAAATATTTAAATAACAGCAAAAATACCTGCAGCATTTTTTTGAGGAAGACTGCTGATTCTGATGGAAGGGTCATCCATCAGCAGGGGTGGGCGACGAAGGCCTTTTTCTGTTGATTAATAGGCGATGTCAGGAACAAAACCAAGAAGATCCAAGAGGATTCCTGAAGGAAAACAGGACAGGAAGACAACAGAATGGGTGCAGGTTTTTAGTCAAACCAATGAACAACTAAGAATGAATCGATTTATTAAAACTCTCCACACTCCATAGATTATAGGTCTTTTGAACCATCTTTAAATGATATCAGTTTATTCATAAATTGCTTATTTAAAAAATGACATGTTCTTTATTTTTGATTAATTTATGCAAATATAAATCAACAGATATTAATTTAATGTCTGGCTTGAATTTAATTTCAATTCAAATTATGAATTTAATTTGTGATTTCGTTCTGATGTTTCTACTCCTTATATTTTCATATATGCCTCATTATTTCCATGATGAAAAAAATAATGACGGAAAAACTCCACAGCTCGCACAGCTAGAACTTTTAAAGTATTTTAGACTTATCAAAAGTAATTTTGTGTTCTTGAAGGTGAAAATTAGTTTTTACTTCTTGAGTACATTTCAAAACTTGTACTTTGAGAACATTTCAAAACTTGTACTTTTACTTGAGTAAAACTGTTCAACCCATACTTTCACTTTTACTGGAATATTTTTTAATACAAGTATCTGTAACTATAACTAAATAAAGAATGTGATTACTTTTGACACCTCTGTTATTGAGATATCTGACTTAATCTCTTCTTTTTCTGGTGACTCACAATGACTCCTGTTTGGCTATCCTCCTGTTAACCAGCAGGGGGAGCACTTCGCGGTCCCAACCTTCACGAACCGGAAAACGACACAATTACTGGTCATCCACACTGGACGTACGCCAGCAGCCACTCCCTCACGCACCAACAAAAAACAGACTTCATAAGGTATTATTATATATTTTTTCTTCATAATAGTCGGTATTTTTGTGCTTCAGTGTTTCAAAGGTGCCTCAGAAGACAAACTATCAAAGCGGACAAAGCAATTTACGGATGTCCTTGTTTAATTAAGCCTCAAACTGGTTTCACTGAAGAGACAACTCATACGTTACCATGGCGATTTTTTCAGTTATGCTAGCCTGCTCCTGATCAAGCTAACTGCTTACAGCCAAGTTCAGTTAAACCTGCATCCTGGTGCGTTCAGTAAGCGGTCACGCCGACCAAAAACCAGTGAGTTTTGTCCGTGATTCCATTTTCTTATTTGTCTGTTTTGTTCATTTTTTTTATATCACCCTTCATTAAAATACCGCAAATTCAATTTTAAAATGACACATACGGACTCTGTTAGTGTTTGATTGTGTTTCTGAAGATCGCTGTTCTAGTTTGTCAGAAAGGCCTTTAATAGACTATTGCAGTGGAGACGGTTAGGCAAATAGTTGATAAAGAAACAAAGATATTATAATCAAGACAAGCCATATTAGTTGTAGCATACTACAACTAATATGTAGTATTAGTTGTAGTAGTACAACTAATACTACGCAATGTGAAC
Organism: Gambusia affinis; assembly: GCF_019740435.1. Lineage (NCBI taxonomy): Eukaryota > Metazoa > Chordata > Actinopteri > Cyprinodontiformes > Poeciliidae > Gambusia > Gambusia affinis. Next base: position 25,712,373 of record NC_057878.1, read on the forward strand.
CACAATAAGGTTCATAATGTAAATTAGCTTTATTTTTGGGATATAATTAAACAAATGCGTAATTTAAATCACAGGCAAGTACTTATTTACATCATAAACATAGATTTAGTCTCTATCAAAAAAGCTGCAAAATAACATACATTTTATTAGCTCCTTGAATCCCTTATGTTCTGTCTTTTGATTGTTGTTAATTTGCCTTTGTGCTGCTAAACAAGAAATCTTTCCTTCTAAACAAAAGCATCAGAACTCAAACAGGAGGTTAAGTTATTAGAACATTATTTCCACAGTCTAGTCAACATTTTATCCACATACTTCAAAGACACAGCAAAGTGTTCTTATAGTCTTCAGAATTCTGACTTTAATCTCAAAATTTTTACTAATCTTCTGGAAATAAAGTCAGAATTCTGAGAATCTTCTGAATTTATAATAAATCCTCCTCCATAGATCCCTAATTTATCCGAATGAAGCTGATTTCTCTTGAACTGATCTCTTGATTTCCAAGCAGCAGCTGCTGCAATGACTTGTATAAAGTGTCCATCCCTCCCAGGATCCCCTGCGGCTCCGACCAATCAGAGGCCTCTCCCTGCATGATGTCAGTGGCGTATAAAGCCCCCGGCGGTCGGTGGGCAGCCCTGAGCAGAGTCAGCGTTCCCAGCCCGGACGCCTCGGCTGGAGGGACTGCTGTCAGGAGGAAAAACAGAACTACACGGCGCCGGCCTGTAGTTTTGTTTTTTTCTGAGGGCTTCCTGCGCCGCTCAGCTGCTCTACTGGACTTTCCGACCTGTTTCTGGACAAAGATTTTAGATTTCCTACACCGCGCCCTGCCGTGGGCCCCCCAGGCATCCTTGTGCTGACAGGTGAGTGGCAGAGTTTTAGTTGTTGGGACTGATTTTGGGTTTTTGGAAGCCATGAAGGTTTCTACCACTTGTTGCTGGAGGTGATGCAGACTGCTCAGAATAGCTGCTGAGCGTCCCAGAGGCTGATGGCTTTTTAAGGGAATCAGCAGCAGGGCTATCAGCTCTCAGATATGTGCCCCACATGGTGGCTGTCAGTCAATCCCGGGGGCTGAAGGGGTATTTATAGCACCTGGGCCCCCCCCCTCCGTTCAGACTGGGCTGATTGACAGAAGCAACACCTCACTGAGGCTCTTATTTTGGAAAGCAGCAGCTGCAGGAGTCCTTCTGATGATCCAACCACAAAGTTTCTGACTGAGAGGTTTTCCTCTGGGGTTATCTAAAGTATGGCCCGTGGGCCAAATGTGGCCCTTGGACTGAATTTGTGCAAAATTTTAGTTTACACTAAAACTACTTTTAATGTAGTTCCTCGTGGAAACATTTTAGTACACTTGAAATAAGACTAAACTAACTTAAAAGTTACTTTTCTGCAAAATAGGAGCTTGTTTTAAGTGAATAATATTGATATTAATATTGATGAAAAAGTTTTTGTTCCACTGGCAGAATATTTCACATGTAACAAGACATTTCTTCCATGTTATAGGTGAAATAATCTGCCAGTGGAACTAGTATTTAAGGATTATTGACTTAAAACAAGCTCCTCTATCTTGCTAAATGGTTACTTGTAAGTTAGTTTGGCTACTAAGATATTTGCACTGATAATTAGATTTGTGCAAATATCTTAAGATTTTGTGTTTTTGCAGTGAAACTGCAGTCAATTCAAAAGTGCCTGGAAACACTTTTGAATTGACAATTTTGCTCCACATTATGTTTGTAGACCCCTGTAGCATCATCCTATAAAGTGGATGATTCTGGGTTTTAGGCTGTGTTCATTTGCTCAGTGTGGTTTATTTGAAAGAAAAAGGCTTATTTCACTCCAAAACTCAACAAATATGTTCAGTTTCCTATTTTCAAACGAAAATCTGATGATTATGTGGTCAGAATGATCATTGTGAGGTTCAGAAACAAGCTGAAATTTGCTGCTTTGTGATGAGAAAAGTGTTTTGTTTCTGCTGAAACTCAGGGCTTGTTTTTGATGTTCTGATTTTCTAAAGGAAATTCACTCACATCACAACAATAACAGCTTTAAATGTCACAGTTAAAAAAAGAAAGGCTTCATAATTACTCAGGTTTATTTATAGACAGCCGAAATTCAGATCGACCAGAACATTCAGAACCGGATGTTTACATGTTTATAATGTTTTAAAATCTGATCGTGACAAACTCCTGATCCACTTGCTGGTTACCTGTAGGGGGCAGAGTGTTTACTTAAGACATAAATAAAACACTATACAACAAATAAAAATTTATTTTTGATGTTTAAACATGTATAATGGCTATATTAAAAGGCAAAAACAACATTTTTGTCTAGTTTCTAGTTCAAATAATTAATATACTTGAAATAGGACAAAGTAACTTAAAAGTAAGGAAGATAAGCACGCTAATTAGATTTTTTTACTTATAACAAGACCTTTTTCCTGCGCTCAACCCAGCAGGAGCCGGTTCTGGTCCTGGTAATGTTCACCTATGTCGGTTCTGTTCTGTCTTAATCCTCTAAAGCAGGTCTCTCAAACTCCAGGCCTCGAGGGCCGCAGTCCTGCAACTTTTAGATGTGCCTCTGCTGCACCACCTGAATAGAATAATTAAGGCTCTGGAGAACTGATCTACACAAGGTGGAGGTAATTAAGCCATTTCATTCCAGTGTTTTGTACCTGTGGCACATCTAAAAACTGCAGGACTGTGGCCCTCGAGGACTGGAGTTGGAGACCCCTGCTCTAAAGCAACAGAGTAAGACAGAAACAAACAGCTCACATAAGAATTAAGATACTTGGTTTTGATTATAAAACATTAAAACTAAGCAAAATTACCAGAAAAAGAAAGAATTCTTGAAATTATCTGACTGAACTCATATCAGGATGCATCAAAATGAAAATTTGGGCAGGTATCGATATCCAATTAAAGATCAATTGGGTCAAATTGGTTTAAAAGAACAAATTAACTGATGTCTATATAACAGAACCAGACAGAAAAGCACTGGTCCAATCAGATTTACACTGGGTTAATTTACCCAGAATGAACCAAAAAATGGTAATTAGAATCTGACGATAGCTGCTGAGGTCCAAACAGGAACATTCAGGGATGAGCAGAGCCATCCAGGTCCAAACAGAACAATTTAACACTCATTTAGAAATTAATGGAAGTGTGTAGAATGGGAACCTTCAAAACGGGATGAATCAGAACCAAGAATTTAAAAAACAAGCCAATCTGGAACAAACCAGAGCCAATCGCATCACAGCATTGAGTCACTGAAGAGATGTCAGTGTGTTGAACATCCATCCATCCATCCATCCATCAATTTATACATCCATCCATTATCTATCCATCCATCGATTTATACATCCATCTATTATCCATGCATCCATCCATCCGTCCATCCATCGATTTATACATCCATCCATTATCCATGCATCCATCCATCCATCCATCCATTCATCCATCATCCATCCATCCATCCATCCATCCATCCATTCATCCATCCATCCATCAATTTATACATCCATCCATCCATCAAACCATTAAACCATTTATCCATTCTTCCTCCATATACATAACCATCCGTCCATCTGTTATTTTCCAGCCATGAAGCGGTTTTCATGTTCCTGTTAAATCAGGATTGTTTCCTATTTCCAGCCCACAGTCAGATTTCAGTTAGATGGTTCCCTGTCACCTCACAGCTGATGGTTGACAGTTTGAATCCTGGTTGGAATCTTTCTGTTTGGTGTTTACATGTTCCCCTTTGTTCTCCTCGTGGATGTGTTGGTTTTCTCCGGGAACTCTTGTTTCCTGTAGCAGGTTTTATGTTCACTGGCTACTATGTACATCTTACCTGTTAGCTTCTGAATTCAACTCCCACTCTGAGTAGCATTCAGTAGTTTAATGACTAAGAACAACTCACTAACTGCTCTTCTATTCTAATCATATTTTATTTTACATGTATTACTATTTATTTTAAATGAATTAAATTAATGCCATTTCCTAGCCTGGGAACTTGTTTACTGGCAATGGCAACAAAGTGATTCTGATTCTTCTTCTTCAGTTTCAAACAGCTTAACCTTCCAATGAATAACAATAAATCCTTTCTTTAGAAGATTTTTAATCTTGTTCCATCACCAGAAACTCACAAAAACCAGAATATTGTTGCTTTGTAAAGTTTTCATAAAATCAAAGTTTAATTTTAATGAACTTTTGGGTCAGATCTAGATTTATTAAATATATATTTCATGTCATTACAATTCAGCATTTCCTTCTTTTGCTTGGGCTATAAACTAGTGTCTTGATGTTCCTAAAATTTAGGATATTCAAGCATTTCAGCTTAGAAAGAAAGTTGGGCTGAAATGATTAATCAATTATTAAAAACAATTGTCAACAAATTTAGTAATCGATTAATCATTAACTGGAGTATACAGACTCCAAGAAAGGCAGTTTAGTGAAAAAACAACATAATTAGAGCAGTAATTAAGCCATTTAAGATAAAGACATCTTTGTCTGCAACTATGTCTTATGTTATTGCACTGTAGGCAATACATTTTTCATTTTCTTATTTAAAAAAGGAATTTAATTATTTATTTGCATTTTTGATGTATTTCTAATATATTTTAATGTATTTCTAGTACATAAAAAGATGGAAACTTAAGTGGTTAAATGAAAATTTGTAGAGTGTGCAATTTTTAAATCTAATTAATCGTTAGAATAATTAATTCATTAACAGATTACTAAAATAATTGTGAGTTGCGCCACTAAAAGAAAACTGTCTGATGATACCAGTTTAGTTTTCCAGTTCCATATGTAGGTAATTATGACTTGTAGACAATAATTTCAGGTTGAAGGGGAGCATCTTGTCTTTATGGTTCTGTGTTGTCTTCCTCAGGGTGCCGACCGTGATGTCAACACAAGCGCCAACGTTTACTCAGCCGCTGCAGAGCGTCGTGGCACTGGAGGGTAGTGCCGCTTCGTTCGAGGCTCAAGTTAGTGGTAAGAAATCATTTGATGGCAGCATCACGGTTTGGTTCTCGGACATGGAGCTCCAGTTTCTACTGGATATAACTCTGCAACATTTCTGGGGGGTTTTTAAACACAGACATAAATGTATGGAATTACACATTTCTTTGACGACTTTGCACTAGTGTAGCACATTTAAAAACACCTATAGATTTACAAGCTTGGTCAAACATGTAAAAACAATTTTAACTTGTTCAGTCAGGGGGCGTGCTGTGGTGGCGTAGGGGATAGCGCGACCCACATTTGGAGGCCTTTAGTCCTTGATGCGGCCGTCGCGGGTTCGATTCCCAGACCCGACCGACATTTGCCGCATGTCTTTCCCCCTCTCGTTCCCCCTTTCCTGTCAGCCTACTGTCATATAAGGGACACTAGAGCCCACAAAAGACCCCCTGGAGGGGAAAAAGAAAAAAAAAACTTGTTCAGTCAGTGCAATTAGGAGTATAATAGCCAATGTAAAATAAATAATAAAACTGAAAAAAACAATAGGTTGACTGCATTGGTAAACATGTAAAAATAAACTGCACTTATTGCACCAACTAAACTGCAGTTAGTTATAAACTGACTGCACTTTATTGGTGTTAGTTTGTGACCATTTGTGGCCCTTTGACTGATTTTTTGCAACTCACTAACCAACTGCAATTGAAAAATAATACAAATTTGGCCTGTAGATGCACATGGAGATTTTTAATTTGTAATAATGTTAAAATTATGACAGGTCTACTTTTCTTACAATTAAAAATGTAAAGTACAACGCAAAGTGTTTAAATAACCAAGCTTTAGCAAAATGTACAGTTATTTATCCACAGACATTTACTGAAAAGGCGACTTTGAAGCACCCAAATCAAGTTTTATTTAATTTATCAAACTTGACTAATCATAACAAAGATAAAGTGGCCCAAATCCTGTTCTTATTACTGAAAATAAATTTATTCAATTGATCCCAAAAAAAATTAAAATTAAATAATTTTTTTGATACAGCGGACATGCAAAATCTACAATGGTATATAAAGACAACTGTAGGTAGAAAAAAGGAAGAGTAAATTACCATCAAAAATTTACTTTCCAAATTTTTTCTGCAAAAAAATTGTACATTTATGAGTTACAAATTAAATTTTTTTCTTGAAAATTTATGAGATTACTCTCACAATTTCTCATTTCTTATTTATTTATTTATTTATTTATTTTGCAAATTTTCAACTTTTTAAACTCAGAAATTTCTGCATTTTTTGTAGAAAATTTCTGAGTTATTTGGTGATTGGGTTACTTTATTTGCTTGATTTTAAGGTGGATTATTTTTTTACTGTACTGTCTCTTGACTTACAATAAATGTTGTATGTTTTGTAGATGAAGTTCTGCAGCATTTAGTTCTTGCTTCTCTGACCCATGACCTTCTCTCCAGGTTTTCCAGTTCCTGAGGTGAGCTGGTTCCGTGATGGCCAGGTTCTTTCCGCCGCAGCTCTGCCCGGCGTCCAGATCTCGTTCAGCGATGGCCGCGCTGTTCTGAGCATCCCCGCTGTGACCGCCGCACACAGCGGACGCTTTTCTGTCAGAGCCACCAACGGCGCTGGACAAGCCACGAGCACCGCCGAGCTCCTGGTTACAGGTGAGACTGAGATGATTGGACTAGACCATCTGCACCTTGAATAGACTGAGTGATTCTGAGACATTTGCTTTTTAAAGCTTGGCAATAATCTCTCTAGTTGATTTTCTTCCACGTTTGATCATTTTGTTATTTTCCTAAAATCCTAAACCTCAGACTAACAGTCAATTATGCCTGAAACATTTAATTGTATTAATTGTGATTAATTGATTATTGAATTAATTGTCAACTAATTTAGTAATTGATTGATCATTAACTGGAGTTGAATTTACAGCTTCAATTTGGTGATATCTGTACTTCGAATCAAACAACTGGATTCATTTCATCCTCAGTAATGTAATCAGTTTTTATTATCTACCAATTATTGATTATTGACCATAAGAAACCTTTGAACTTGTACATATGTAAAAAAATTTATAGATTAATTTGAAGAAAAAACAAAATAAGTATTTTTAAAAATAGTAGTTCTTTTTAAGAACTGAAAAATTATTTTAAAAATGAAGAAAATAGATAATTGTTTAAAAATAGATTAGAAATAATTGAGGAAGAAATTGACAAATATTTAATAAAAGGTGAAATGTTTAAATAATGTGACTGCAGTTTAATACAGACTGGTGGGTCTATTTGTCTCACGGAGTTGGGTCAGATTTGGACTTCAGTCTAGGGGAAAGGGCTTTTTTCCACTGTTGCATAATTGACTTGATTACATTTAGAATCGGGGAATATGTTGGGAGGCAACAAAGTTTACAGAGTGCAGCAAAGACAAAGATCAAGAGACAAAGAAACGATGACAAGGGAAAGAAAAAACTTAACAAGGGAAAGACCTTTTGCTGCTTCGGAGTCAGATCCTGGATTATGGATTACATGTTATAACAACAAGATTAAATTCAGATTGTGAAACTAATTTCATAACATTAAGTTGTAAATTCACACATTGACACCTTCGTAGCAGCAGCTGGTATTTTATCCCTCAGTTTACTGACCGTCGGTGTTCAGTGTCATTTTAATGACAGCAGCTAACTGAACCGTACCGTTGGATAAATTAAAGTTTAAAAGTGAAGCAGTTCGCTCCGGTCCGATTCTAAATTTATCCCGCCATCAGCTGTGTGGGCAGAGCTTGTTATTTAATCCAGTGATAAAACCAATATAGATGCAGCTGCTGCAGCATAGCTTTCCTTAACTGGAATCTGGACTTTTATTACATGATGATGGCTTCTGAATCATCATTTACAGAATGATGGAGGTCAGCAGGGAATGCTTGATGAGGTCAAAGTTCAGGGATGATCCTTTATTTCTGGTGTAAAGTTTAAAGTTGATGAAAATGTCCTGATTTTACTTTCGGTTCCTACAGCCGAGACGGCACCGCCAACCTTCATTCAGAGACTCCAGAGCTCCACGGTGAGGCAGGGCAGCCAGGTGAGGCTGAGCGTGAGAGTCTCTGGCATCCCCACACCTGTGGTGAAGTTCTACAGGGAGGGAGCCGAGATCCAGAGCTCCACCGACTTCCAGATCCTGCAGGACGGAGACCTGTACAGTCTGATGATCGCTGAGGCCTTCCCAGAGGATTCTGGGGCGTATTCTGTGACAGCCACCAATAGCAGCGGGCGGGCCACATCCACCTGCGAGCTGCTGGTTCAAGGTGAGCTCAGACCGGTTCAGATTCTGGTTCTGACTGTGTGGATTGGAGCTAAACTTTCTGCTGTGTGACTGATACAGGTGAAGAAGCAGTTCCCATTAAGAAAACAAAGACGATCATGTCCACATCCCAGATGGAGATGTCTGGAACTACAGTGGAGAGGGTGAGTGGGGTCAGAGCAACACCTAGTGGTCATCAGTGGCGTTAAATTAAATTGAATTGATTTTATTTAATTTAAATATTAATGAATATAAAATGTTGTGCTATCTTCCATCAGCAGTCTCATAAGACAAACAGCACAAGATAAAAAATTCTATTAATACAATTTCATAAATAAAAATAAGAAATACTGTTAAAATAACATTTATATGTGATCAGAAAAACCTATTTTAAGAGGCCTTTTTTAAAGTCGTAGTGCTTTTTTGAAATGATGTTTTCTTGAGATAATGAGTTCATTTTATGACAGTTTTCTCAAGATAATGAGTTAATTTACCCAAATGTTCTCAAAACAATTAGTTAATGAGTTAATTTAACTTATCTTGGGAAAACCATCGGGAAATAAGTTGTTATTTTGAGAAAACCTTCTGTGTTCTCCAGAAATCCATGGAGGCCAGTTTCCAGGCCACCACCATGATGGAGATGCACGTTGAAGGAGGAATCATGACTCAACACATTGCTCACAAAACCCCACCGAGGGTCCCACCGAAACCCACATCCAGGTCTCCGCCGTCCTTCGTCTCCAAAGTAACAGGAGGTCGCCAGCAGTCACCTTCACCCGTTAGACATGTGAAGGGGCCAACACCCGCACCTGTCAGGTAAGCATCCGCTCGCAGGTGCGCTGTGGTTCAAACGGCTGAGCTGTGAGGTTTAATGAAGTGTTGTCCTCTGCAGACCCGTCTCTCCCTCCAGCAGGATGTCCATCTCTCCCATCCGACCTGTCCGGTCTCCTGTGATGACCAGAAAACAGGTGAGAGATACCAAGTCCAGCTGTTTCATTTAAACCTTTAACTATTAAAAACATCCTGAGAGATGTTTGAGAAACATTTTGGGTTTTGATTCAAAGTCTACATTTACTTCAGAAACAGCTTCCTGTTTACTTTTCTTGGTTTTCTTCACAACTTTCTGGCACAAAAACTAAACATTCAACCTAATTCTGTTTATTTTGATTTTTCTACTCAGGTAAAGTTTTCTGTTTTGTACACAATCAGACTTAGACTAAACAAACATTTAATTTCATTTATTGCATATATTCTGAAAATGAGGAATCTAATCCTTTATGCATAAAACTAGCAAACTTTTTCAGTAAATCCAGTTTGCATCAGAACCAAAGGGAGTTCTCTTTCTGAGTCATCCAAAACTTTCCTCCTGTCTGCTTTAGGTATCTGGCTCCACTGAGGTTCTGCCGCCTTGGAAACAGGGAGATTACATGACTGAAGGCTACACCAGCGTGACCAGTATGAGTAGCATTAGCAGCTCCACACAGCTGCACATGGAAAAACAGTGGGAGCATCAGGTGGCTGCCAGCAGAGAGGTGAGTGGAGGGTCCGTCTCAGTTCTGATCTGACCTGGTGTTTGTATCTTGGGATCCTCTGGATCAGATGGGAGTAGTGATGAACTCAGACCTGAACATTAAGAGCCACATAAAGACTGTTACAAAGTCAGCCTTTTATCCCCTGGAGAACATTTCCCGGATTAAAGGACTAATATTCCAGCAAGATCTAGAGAAACTCATCAGTGCATTTAGCTTTAGTCGTATCAATTACTGCAACAGTATCCCCACAGGTCTGTCTAAAAAATCAATCAGAATGCTGGAGCTGACACAAAATCCTACTGCTGGCATTCTAACTAAAACCAGGAAGATGGAGTACATCACACCAGTTTTAAAGTCCACAAACTGGCTCCCTGTAGCTCAGAGGATAGACTTTAAAATCCTGTTAAATCACAGAACGGTTTAGCAAAACAATACATTAAAGATCTGCTGTTTTTGTATCAACCTTCCAGACCTCTCAGGTTTCCTGGTTCTGCTCTGCAAACCCAGAACTAGAACTAAACTCGGAGAAGCAGAATTCAGCCTCTACATACCACAAATCTGGAACAAAATTGATAAAAACTGCAAACAACTGAAGCACTGAGTTCATTTAAAGCAAGGCTTGTTTAGAGCTGTTTCTAACTAGTAGCAAATGGAACATTGATCATCATATTTGACGTATATTTGCTTGATGATTTTGATGATGGTATTTATCAGAATATAACGTTTATTGCTTGTTTAATAATTGGTTACTGCATTTACTGTTTTTATGATGTAAAGCACTTTGAACTGGCTTTTTGCTGAAATGTTCTATACAATAAACTTGACTTGACTTCTCTCCAGAGGATGACCCTTTAACTTCCTGTTGACCCATCAGACCATTAAGGATGTTTTCACACCTGACAGTCAAGTAGACTGGGTTCAATTGAGGACCAAAATTGCAACATTTGTTACATTTCCAGCTGGTGTGATTCACTTTCACTGTCAAACAATCCAAATTCTTTGAGCAACATGTTCCCCTTCCTCACCTGTGGGGGTGCTGCACCAAGAACAACTGAAGGAAGCAACACAAAAACCTCTGAAGAAGACACTGAGCACAAATTCCTGCTTTACCAAATGTTAACAACAATGGAATGGCATCAGATTTTAGCTGTTGTAGCACTTCTCTTTTGTCTTTAGTGAAAACCATGAGCCATTTCTCTGGCTAGCGCTAGTCTCTTGTGTTTGTTTTGGTTGTATTTACCCAGAATACCCTTTACCTTCTTTTGGAGAGGTTTCCGGGCCACTCCCGTTCACATATGCATTCGAACCGCACCAGAGTTCACTTCAGTTAAACCTTGACCTAGAGCAGAGTTCACATTTTTGGCCCACATCAGAGTTGGATTGTACATTCACATCTCCCCAAACAAACCAGTTTTTCTAGGTTTAACAAACAAGAGTTGGATCAAAGTGGACCAACAGGGTTGGTGCTTCCTAAATCACATCTTCTTTCCAAACTTGAGTTCACTTTTAGAAAAGTTTCCAGACCATTCTTATTAGTTGAAATTGGGAACGATAATACTTATATGAAGAACCCTGTACCAACGTGGCTCCATCTTCTTGTTTCTTTCTAATGTTCCACATGCTGCTGCTCTTCTTCTTCTCCTGGTTGAATATTTTAAAGCTTTTCAACTCGACTGTCAACCTTCCTGAGATCTGTGTGCTGTCCGTTGTACCTTCAGACTGAAGGGGAGAAAAAAGCCGAGGCGGTCGCCACTGTGTTGGCCGCCGTTGACCTTGCTCGTGTTCGCCAGCCCATTCATGAGGAGGGTGTCTGGGCTGGAGAGGAGGAAGAAGAAGAGGAGGTTCTCGAGGTGAAGCAGAAGGCAGCAGTGATAACAGACAAACAGGTTGTTGCTGCAAACACCAAAGAGCAACGACGAGTCCAGATCCAGGAGGTCCAGCAGATCCATCAGGTCTGAGGACTCGGCCGTAAATCAAACCGGACCGGTCCAGACTCTCCCTAACAGCCCATATGTTGGTCACTCCAGATTCAGAGAACAGCCGAGGTCTCCTCCCACGTGGACACTGACGTCGCTACATCCACAGTCCCGCATTTCACGGTTTCTAAAGTTTCCGTTCCTAAACACGAACCAAGCCGGGAGGTAAGAGGTTCGGCTGCAGGGCCCGCCGTTGCCGCCCCAGAACCTCCATGCCATCTTTAACAAAAACACATTTGTAACAGCTATGGTTCACTTTGGTTCCCTCCTCACTGTCACCCATCCTAAACCTGTACAGCTCTCCGATCCTTCAATGTCACAGTCCGTCGGCTCCGAACTGATCCTCCTCCTTCCTGATGTTCACTTTTCACTTATCTAGTTATTTCACCTAAAGTCAATCCTTTAGTTTTTAGGTTTCACCAACTCTAAATCGGAAAATGTTGGAGCAACATGGAAAAGGCTAAAAGATCTTCCAATTTTTGAAGATCTGATGTCAAGGTCAAGCTTAATTTTGGTTGTTTTCCATCCAGTCCTGCATTTTAGGCTGCAACACATTACAGAAAAATTCTGTTTAGTTTTCCATTTTAATGTTGCTTGCATTTCTTCTCCAAACATCTACTAAACTGTTTTGTGATTGAGATCACAAAACACAAGAGTTTCCAGTTTTTAAGCTGTTTTTAGAAGCTTTTGGGATCCAAATGGAAGTCTAAAAAGTTGTCAAAAGGAAATTTTGTACAATAGGGGTTTTTTAACCTTCTTCCTGAATCACGCCTTTGGAATGTTTGCGTTATGTGACTGACCTGTATTTTATAGAGTTTTCCATGCTGTTCCTTCGTTTTCTGGTCCAGGGTATTTCTGTGCCTTGTAGGAGTATCTTTAACCCTGAACTTTCAAAAATCTGAATCTTCAGTGTATTTTACTGGGATTTTATGATATAATTATATTTAATAATAATTAATAATATAATTATGAATTGGACGGAAAATTGATGCCAGGACTGCCTTATTACTGCTGGCAAAAATACAAACTAGATTGGAAAGAGAGTATTTATTTCAATTAATTTTCAAGTCTTGCCATAGCTTCTCAACTAAGTTTAAATTTAGACTTTGACTAGGACATTATAAATCAGATATGTTTTGATCTGAACCAGTTAGCTGGATGTTGAGGGTTTCTTTTGCAGCCTCCAACAGTTTTTCTTCCAGGATTGTCTTGTAGTTAGCTCCATCCGTCTTCCCATCGCAACCAGCTTCTTTGTAAATGCTGAAGGAAAACATCCCCATAGTGCAATGCTGCCACCACCATGCTTTAAAATAGCAATGTTGTGAGAAAAGTTTTTCCTTCAGATATCTGGATTTATCTCAACAGAACACTTTTCATTGTTATTTGACACAATTCTGCACTTTTTTTTATATTAGTTTATAACATATAATCCCAAGAAACATGGCTAATGAGATAAACATTTTTAAGGGGTGTAAAAACTTTTGCATGGCACAGTAGTTGGTTTTATTTCTTCCCGGCTGCCTGCCGCCTCCTCTCAGTGATTTCTGACCTTCACTCAGAATCGCCATCACCGTCTTCCCTCACTAATCGTGGACTTCCTGTTTGTTCCTGATCGTGGTGCTTAACCTGCTCTGATTGGCCGGTTCAGGTGTCCATCACCGGCTCAGCCATCGCTGCTCTGCACAAAGAGCTGGCCTCCCCCTCTGCCACCAGGAAGATCATCAAACCAGTCAAGTCTCCTAGTCCATCTCGCAGGTCGGTGGTGGAGGCCAGAGTGATGCTGGACCCCCTTCCACCGCCGTTTAAGGACATCAGATATCAGAGGCAGTTTGAGGGCGGGGCTTATGCAGTGAGTGAGGAGGAGTTTGAGGACTGGGAGCCTCAGGTTGGTCCTTTACCACTGTCCTCTTCTTTTTTAACTCTTACCTCAGTCCCTCTCTGCAGCCAATCACAATCACGTCACCCTTCTTGAAGGCTCCTCCTCTTGTTTCTTTCTGTCTTCATCTGCAGACCCTCGTCTTTTTTTATTTGTGCTAACCAACTTCCTGTTCCATCCTCTCAGAACCCTGCAGATCATAAAACGCATCTTGTTTGTCTTTCTAACTCTTGTTTTGTCTTTATAGGAGGCGGTCGCTGTGCCAATGAGAACCCAAGAACCTGCAGTCCCTCCCACTATCATGGCAGTAAGTAACTTTTCCCTCCACTTTATGGTCCAATCATTTTTAGATATGACTAAAATGATTAATCGTGATTCATTGTGCTTAAGCAATTATTAAAAAAAATCCTCAACTAATTTAGCAACTGATAAATTATTAACTGGAGTAAAAAGAGTCAAATAAGACCAAATGCTTAAAGAATAACACAATCAAGGAAGTAACTAAGCAAAAACTGTACAGAAAAACCTAACTGTAAATATGTTCTACCCAAAACTCCTCTAGTGACAGTTTTGACTTCACCTGGTTAAATTGTGTAAATCTTGAAAGATCTTCAGAAAGCCTTCAAAACAATTGATTAGGACCAAAAAATTCTTTGCTCAGCTTCATGAAATTAAGTAAGAACTGAAACTTTTGTTCATGTTGCTGACCATTTCTCTGGTTTGTTTCAGGGCCTGAAGAACCTGACAGTGACAGAGGGCGAGTCGGTGACCCTGGAGTGTCAGATCAACGGTCAGCCCGCTCCCGTCATCATGTGGTTCAGAGAGGACTACAAAATCGAGAGTTCAATCGACTTCCAGATCAGTTATGAGAATGGTGTCGCCCGGATGATGATCCGCGAGGCGTTTGCCGAAGACAGCGGTCGCTTCACTTGCACCGCCACTAACGAGGCCGGAACCATCAGCACCTCCTGCTACCTGCTCGTTAAAGGTAACAGATGGACACTCAAAAATCAACAACTTGTTTATGCAAAACTCTGACATTGTGTCACATTTCGGCCACAAAAGACAGTGTATAAGGATTTTATGTGATAGACCAACAGAAAGTGGTGCCTGAATGGGAAGTAGAAAGGATTGTGGAATTCAATTGCTTAGGCGGGCGTTGAGAGGAGACTCCTTGGCATTTGTGTCCTTCAAAGTCTTTCACCGTATCCTGTATATTTTTTTTAAATAAACACATTTATTTAAAGTCTATTTAACAAGACTCAATGGTTTTTCTGGATGTATTTGGATAGCTCAAATGCGGGGAAGTATTTTCAAATTGTAAAAGTTATACCTTACCCAACATTTCAACTTCCTCATTGATCGTCTTCCAAGAAAGGTCCTTTCTATTCCTGTCTCTGTAGTCATAACTTGATTGGTCATAAAAGGGTCAGATTTGGGGTAAAATACATTAAAGTTGTGAAAGAGACAAATGGCTGTCTAGAAAGCAAACTCTGTTCATGACTTTATAATACACCATAGAGAAAATAAGATTAAACTGTACAAAAAACCCCGCCTAATTTGGTGTCCTCTGATTATGTTGCAGTTTCAGAGGAAATAGAGAGCAGAGAGGAGATGGTGACTGTCACAGAAACTGGGCTTACGCAAGCCAAAACGTGAGTTTTAAACACCCAACCCTTTTTTTGCTGCAGTTTCTGAGCTGAATCTAAATCCAGATGTTCCTTCTCTGCAGCGTTGCTGTTGAGATGAGGGAGCAGGCAGAGATCAGCACAGGAGAATCTGCTGCCCCCTTCTTTATTAAGAAACCCACTCCACAGAAGCTGGTGGAGGGAGGAAGTGTTGTGTTTGAGTGTCAGATTGCAGGAAACCCAAGACCTCACATCATTTGGAAGAAGAGCGGCGTTCCGCTCACCACTGGATACAGGTACAACCCACAGTCCTTCGTCCACAGAACTTACACCAGTCTAAGTATAATTTTCTGTAACAATCCTCAACTAGGGGCGGTCATTTACTGCATCGCTTATTATTTATTATGAAAGTTTTTTACAATATTGATAAAAATTGTAAAGTACAGAGCTACAACCAGCTAAACAAATGTGCTGGTTCTCAGCTTGCATTGCTAGGTGACGGGTGGAACTCTGCTGGGGTTGCTAGGTAACGGAGTGCGCTTCGCTGGGGTTGCTAGCTGAGGGGCAATGCTGGCTGATTTGTGACGTTACGTTCAGACTTTGTTTTTAAACGGTTCATTTGCCAGACACTAAGAAACATTAACTTCTTGCCAAAAACCTGCTGGATGTTTTTTTTTAAATCGCCTGGACTGTTTTTAGAAGCAGTAGAGACCGAATAGAAGTTCAAATTGTGAATATAGCATGATGTTTTTCCTTTTAAGTTATTGATGTCCTGAAGAAGCCTGTTTCAAATGGGACTGTTTTTTGAAAGAGCGGATTTTGTGGCGCTAATGCACTTACAAACACTTAACTATAGGGTGACCAAACGTCCGTATTTCACGTCCTGTCCCGGGCGTCCTGGGTTTTTTTTTAGAAAGTGAGGAAATATCCTGTTTTTTAAATTACCTTCATTGGACCATTAAATTTACAGGCACTAGGGCACTGCGCACAGCGCTGCGTGTGACGTAATCCCCGAGCCGCGTCAGTGGGGGCAGCCCTGTTCTTAATCAGAAGATAGATAGCGTGGCTGTCAGTATGCCAACAACATGCCAAAGCGCAAATGTATGTTTACCGACGATTTACAAAAGAGTTTCCCCGCTTTCAGACCGGGTCGAGACAATTAGCTCATTTGTTAATTTATTTTTTCCAATAGCCTACAGAACAGACATTATTTTGTTCCTTACTGAGGCTGAGTATCATGTGTTGTTATTGGGAGTTGAGAGTTATTGTTAACTTTTATTGTTAAGTGAGGGATGTTTAGATGAGACATTGTTTCTTTCATTGTGCTATTCATTCATTACATTTTGAATAAAATTATCATTTGTTATTGGAGTTATTGCTGTTGACTTTTACTGAAAAGCATTTTTAATAAACCAACAGTAAATATCATGTTATTGTAGGATTATGTAGGCCTATGTTAAGTGAGTGCATGCCACAGACATCTCTATGCATGGGAAAAGAGATCCCCCCCACCCCCCCACTGCTCCAAGGTGTCCTGGTTTTCCCAAATGAAAATATGGTCACCCTACTATATATATATATATATATATATATATATATATATATATATATATCGCGGCACTTTACTGTATGGCTAGCTCCATGGCTAGCTCGCTGTTACTGTCTCTTACTCTGCAGTTGTGGAGTCACAATATCTGGGATCATGAGCGCCCCCTGCCATGAGGCAAGAGAACTGCCTGCCTCACCTCGAATCTGTTCTCTGCCGTTTCTGATCGCTTCTCAGCCACGAAACACGTTACACACACAGCTGGCGACAGAAAACACTGTACATTATATACATAAGCTAAATTATGGAAAATCAGTTGAGATATTAAATGTTGCTCTCATAGAATGGCAGTTAGCGAGAGGTTGATCAATCAGGTGAGGCTCAGCTGCTGCTGCCTCACTTCACTTCCAAGCATTTGAATGGGAAAATGCGAAAATTCTGCAGTTTTGAAGAAAAAATTAATCATAATTGGTTAAGCTAAATAAAAAATAATTACTCCACAGTACTGGCTCACTTGCGTCCTCTGACCGCACATCAATGGTAACTATGGCAACCAGTGACAGTTTAAAAGCCCACTGACTCTTTCTGCAGGCAGGTTGCGCGCGCATCAGTCCTGTTAATAAAAAAATCCATCAGACAAGCCCGCTCTGAATATCAAACGACACTGTGACGTCACAATGTGACATCACAACGTGACTCCAAAGGCAGAATTCTGACATCACCAGCCATTATATAAGCTCCTCACATCATCAACTTTCATCACAGCCTTTAGAAGCCTTGTTGATACATACAGAATATCTTTAGCAGTTTACAGATTTACAACTTTGTTTGGTGCAAATTTCCTTTGGTGATTTACATCAAACTTACTGTGAAATCTAAACCGAAATTCTAGAGATTTGATTTTTGCTTAGAACTTGAAAGAAGCAAAGCTTACAATGGAGACCAAGCAGCGTAGCATCGAAGAGACTGAACTCGAGATCATTGAAAGGGAATTGCAGATACCCAACCGACCCAAGCGCAAGAGGAAGAAGGTGCCTTTTGCTGTCTGGTTGGAACAGCAAGAGATGAAAACTTCTGCTGAGAAAATCGAACAGCAGGAGGCTTCACCTGTGATGGAAAATGGATCGGTCGCCCAACCTCTGGAGGTAGTCGATCAGAAAGGGGACAGACCGACACCTGACAGTGAGCCCATTGTGGAGAACCTGGTACCGACTAAAACCTGCTCAGAGGAACACGCCCCAGCTGACCAAGAGATTTCTGCTGGAAACATTGAGAAGCAGAGCAAATCCCTGGTCAGCGGAGAAGAGTCCACCGCTGGAGGGCAGGAGAAAATAGAAACAGCAGAGAGGGAACAACCACCAAGGACCAGGCGAAATAAAAAGAAGAAGATCCCATTCAGTGTCTGGTTGGAGACACACGCCCCTGTTGACCAACGGATTTCCTCTGAGATTACAGGAACGGAAGAAATTTTACTGGATACAGAACAAGAATCGATCTCTGTACCTCAGGAAACAACAGAGAAGGAACAGCCCCTTAAGTCTGACACTGAAGATGTTGAAAAGCTGGAGACTTCTCTGCCTGAAGAAGGAGATCCGGACGATTCTTTAAATATAGATATTTATACAGAAGAACCTGCGATTTCTGTAACACAACTGGTGACTGAAAAGGACGACATCTCCAAACCAGAGAGGAAGCTGGATCAGAAAGGGGAGAAACAATCAAAGCCTAAACCCATCAATAAGACGCCACTGTTGTGGAAATCTTTTCCCGAGCCTGATGCCACCATAGATCTGTCATTTTTCACTGGGAACACTGACATTGATAATGGACCTCTGCTGGAAAACAAAAGTCTTCAGGCAGCTTCATCCAGCAGGGGAAATAAGACGGTTTGGAAAACGCTGCCCAAGTCAGAACCTCATGTTGATGTAACTTTTATTGCTGGGAATATTGAAACGGAAAACGTTTCAATGGTGGCACAAAAAAGTAATGAGGAAGCTTCCTTGAAAACAACTCAACCAAAGTGTACATGTGCTGCTAAATTTAAAGAGACTGAACTGGAACACATCAAATTTAGGAAATATTTAATGAATCAGCTCGACGAAATGTTTGATACGAATAAAAAACTGAGTGCGAAACTAAAACAGCAGAAAGATCTGCTGAGCAAAGTCCTCTCAGAGCAGCAGAGACAGCAAAGCAGGAAACCAACAGTTTCTGTTCAAACTCAGACTGATTCACAGGAAAACCTAAAGCAGAAACCAGTCAGTTTTCAATCGGCTTCAACTCAAACAGAGAGAGAGGAACCAGAAACCAGTTCCCAGTTGAAACCAGTCTTTAAAACTGTTTCAACTCAAACGGAGACGGAGGAACCAGAAACCAGTTCCCAGTTGAAACCAGTCCTCAAAACCATTTCAACACAGACAGAGATGGAGGAACCAGAAACCAGTTCCCAGTTGAAACCAGTCTTTAAAACTGTTTCAACTCAAACGGAGACGGAGGAACCAGAAACCAGTTCCCAGTTGAAACCAGTCCTCAAAACCATTTCAACACAGACCGAGACGGAGGAACCAGAAACCAGTTCCCAGTTGAAACCAGTCCTTCAAACTGTTTCAACACAGACAGAGATGGATGAGCTGGAAACCAGAAGTCACTGGAAACCAGTTTGTGGAACGATTTCAACTCAAACTGAGGTAGATCTGTTGGAATCCGGATGCCAGTTGAAACCAGTTTATGAAACGATCTCGACACAAACTGAGCTCCATTTACTGATCCAAGAACAGTCGTCTGAATCACAACAGGATAGGCATCAGGATGGGCATCAGGATGGGCAACAGGATGGGCATCAGGATGGGCAACAGGATGGACATCAGGATGGACAGACCAAGAGATTAAAGAGATCAGCAGGTAAGAAGAGGAGAGAGTCAGCAAAGAAAGCTGCCTCTGAATTAGAAACAGTCAACAAAGAGAAAGTTTCTGTAAAAAACAAGAAAGAAGAAGTTTCAATGCCGGAAATCATCAAGGATCAGAGAGCTACCATCATTATTGAGGTTCATAAAAACGAAAAAGCGATTAATAAACTGCAGCAGGCGACTGAAGATAAAATGGTCCCTGAAAAACAACCAATTGGGGATCAGCAGGTTGAGAAAAGACCAAAGATCAAAACAAAATCTAAGAAAAGGAGAAAGACAGCAGGGAAAGCTGAAATGGAAAACAATTCAAAGCCAATAGTGACTGATCAAAACGTGGTCCAAAACACGGAGACACCAAAACCTGATTTAGAATCAGCACCAGAGATCCCACAGACAGCTTTACAGCACATAGAGATAAAACCAGTCATAGTGTCAGAAGATGGAACAGATCAGGATCCTGTAGTTCTTACAGAAAAACTGAAAACATCGCCTCCACAGACAGAGGTTACAGTAAATGAAGATCGAATCCAGAGACCTCAGCAATCAGAGACTCAACCATCTGAAGAGTCAGAGGAACAGAACAAAGTCTCTGAAGAAGAAGAGAGCCCAAAGACAAAGATTTCACTGTGGAGGCGATTCAAAAAGGCTGTGACTCCATCCTGTCTGCGGCAGTTTAAAGACTGAAGAAAAGGCCAAACAGCGTAGACACTTTATGTCTCCAGATGATCAGGTTTAAAAGAGGGAGGGGCCAGGTGTGGGTTGGGTGATTGGTGGGATTTGGAAAAAGAGCTACAGTTGTTGTTAATTGGACATTTCAATATTAAAAAGCCAGGACTGCACGGTGGGAAACGTCTCCCTGTGTAGCTGTGGGTTCACTCCGGGTGCTCCGGCTTCCCCCACGTTCAACAACATCAGTACTCATGTTCATCCATTGGAAGAGTTTTATTTCTAATTCTAAACAGAAAATAAGAAAACCACATTTAATAATTAATGGGAGATTTGGAAAAAGAAAATGCAAAAAACATGAAACAAAAAGAGACTTTTAGAAGTTTAAAGTTAAACAAATTGGAAAACAAATTAAAAACTAGTTATCTTTCTGGGCAAGATACAAATATATATATTTATAAAGATGTGTATTTACTGATTTATAAATATATCTACAAATTCATATAAATTCATATATATATACATATATGTATATATATACGTCTATATATATGTATGTATACATATATATATATATATATATATATATATATATGTATGTAATATGTAATATATACATGTATGTATACATATATACATGTATATATGTATGTATGTATGTATACATATATACATGTATGTAATACATACATGTATATATTACATACTACATACATGTATTACATACATGTATGTATATATATACATACATACATACATATAGACGTACATATATACATATATGAATTTATATGAATTTGTAGATATATTTATAAATCAGTAAATACACAGCTTTATAAATATAGATATAGATATTTATAAATATATATAAATATGAAGTATCTATATATCTATATATAGATATCTATATCTTTATAAATATAATATATAAAGATATAGATATCTATATATATATATCTATAGATGTATAGACATAGATATCTAAATATAGATATTTAGATTTTTTATCTAGATATCTGTATTATTACTGGATTAAGATAAGATTATTATCTTAATCCAGTCCAAAGCAGGCAGTGGATCCAGCAGTCCCAGGTTTTGGGTTGAAACCTGCAGGTCAGCAGATCCAATCCAGACCTGCGGTGATCTGCAGCTGGACAACGTTCCAAGTTTAATGTGGTTCTAAAGAAACCAACCTGCAAATATAAAGAACTTAATTAACTATTAAAGTCCAAAAGTACGCAGGAGTAATAAATCAAAAAATAATATTTAAAATAATATTTAAAAATAATATTTTTGCAAGCTTGCAAAAAAATATATCACTGTATGCAAACCATTCTAAGTTTATACATAACAAAAATGCAATACAGTGAAAATCATTCTAATATTCCAATCTCAAACATTTCTCCGATTGGTTTCATGTTTCTTTTATTTTCTTTTTGGAACATACAAGCAGTAATGCCTGTGACGCGGTTTAGCATTAGCTTCATTTCAGGTTGCAAAAACACATAACAACACTCAGTGGAGAAAATCACAGCAGGAAGAGGTTTAACTGTAAGGATCAGGTCACTTATCTTACCTACTGGTGGTTTCTGGTAGGAAAAGAAAATCCAAAATTAAAATTTGATTTGCTGGTGCATTAAATTACAAGACAGAAATAAAATACAAAATAACAATAACATTCCACACATATATGGGGGTTACACAAACATCTCTGAAACCAACCAGTGGCCTGTTTGTGGCTGTTCCCAAAGACAAGACTACCCCGGCTGGGGAAGCTCTCTGTAAGAATGAGAGCAAAGTCATTGGGAACAGTTTTTCCACTGTTCCGAAAGGGATAACCGACCAGGACGAGAACGTCGGCCTTTCGGAGCAGCAGGCTGGTTCAGACATCCAGGATGTGGTGAGGACAGAGGCCACACAGCAAGGACAAACTGTCATGGAAGACACAGAGGAGAACTTCTTTAAGTTTTTAATTTTTAATAAACCACCTGTAAATATCATGTTATTGTAGGATTACGTAGGCCTATGTTAAGTGAGTGCATGCCACAGACATCTCTATGCATGGGAACAGAGATACCTCAGTCGCCCCCCCGCTCCAAGGTGTCCTGGTTTTCCCAAATGAAAATATGGTCACCCTACTTAACTATACAAAAGAAGTAATATCTAGTTTATCATAATTATTACCATTATTACAACAGCACCACAACATATAACAATAAAATTATAATTCCACGTCACCCACTCCTATCCTTGACTCCTTTGGATCAGAGAAGATAACGGACTTTATTCTTCCTTTCAGATACAAAGTTGCCTACAAAAAGGAGACCGGAGAATGCCGACTGGAGATCTCAATGACCTTCGCTGATGATGCAGGAGAATACTCCGTCTTTGCTAAGAATCCTCTCGGAGAAGCGTCAGCCACTGCCATCCTGCTGGATGAAGGTATCTGCATTTTCTGTTTTTTGTCTTAATTTCTGTGTTGGACCTCACTGCACAACTCCAAATATTACATTTCTGACTGCATTTTTATTGCAAATATCTCATTACAGTTGAAAAAGTAGTTCCACTGGCAAATTATTTGTCTTATAGAAAGACATTTTTCCATGTTATAACTGAAATAATCTATGAATTTCTAAATCAATATTCAAAAAAATTATTGATTTAAAACAAGCTCCTAAATCCTGCTGAAAAGTTATTTGGAGTTAGTTTTGTTTTATTTCAAGTGTATCTAGATATTTGCAGAGGAAACTAGACAGAAATGTTTGGTAAGATTTTGTGATTTTGGAGTTCAGTCTCTTACATTCTTTCCGCTTGCAGAACAATATGAAGCCTACATGAAGCAGCAAGATGTGACATATAAAACCGAAGTGACAACGACTGTGGTCCAGGAGCCCCAGCCAGTCGTAGCTCAGTATGAGTTTGAACAAAGGAGGGTGACGACCCCCATGAGCTTCGTCTCAGAAACGGTAATCTACTTCTGTAAATCAGAGACTTTGCAGTAGTTTATATGTTTTTTGTACAGTTCTTGGAGTAATTGTTCTTTCAGCAAATTTACCTCAGGTTTAATGTTTGGCTGTTTTTCTTTCAGGAGTTCATGATTTCAGCCTTTGAGGAGAGAATCATCCAGGAGATTGAGATCCGTATCTTGAGGATCACCTACAGAGAGTTGGTGACTGAGGACGGAGAGCTGATGGTGACTGTCGCAGAAGAAGAGGCGCTGCAGCCTGCCTTTGAGACGCCAGTGAAAAACTACCGGATCATGGAGGGAATGGGCGTCACTTTCCACTGCAGGATGTCTGGCACGCCGCTGCCTAAGGTGCAGAAAAAGATATTTACCTTCATAGTCAAACTCATCACTGCAGTATGGAAATTAATCCAATCAAATCTGAACATATCTGTGAAGTATGATGAAGATTAAGTGGTACTATTTGACAGACTTTGGTATTCAATAATCTGCTGGAAACCCATGTATTATATATGTATTAATAAAACTCATTACTGAACTGTTAAAATATTAAGACATAGCAGTCTCTGCTATCCTGATGGAGTTGAGTTCTTCTTAAATTTAAATAATATTGAACCTCTTCACTTTGATCAGTCCCTCCAGGATTTCATGATTGTTTTGGGGATTTTTTCAAATGAATATTAACAATTTTGTTCTAATTTAGAAATGTTTTTGCAATATTTGTACTTTTTCATCATGGTAATTGTGACTTTTTGTTACTCACCACATCAAT
This sequence comes from Gambusia affinis, assembly GCF_019740435.1. NCBI lineage: Eukaryota > Metazoa > Chordata > Actinopteri > Cyprinodontiformes > Poeciliidae > Gambusia > Gambusia affinis. Next base: position 25,736,487 of record NC_057878.1, read on the forward strand.
CATGGACTATTAACTTGACACCACATAAGATTAAGGTAGCAGTGTAGAAGAAGTAGGAAATACTGCCCCCTGCAGAGGAAGTTAGTCACCTAAACAAATGTTTTGGACAATTTTTTCAGAAAATTTGCAATAAATTCACAATAATTCACTTCATTATTTCAGAATCACAAAAAACTTGAGAGACTTATTGATGTAATTTGGCAGTATACAGATATAACTGCTTTGAACATATTGATAAAATAATATATAAGCACACAACTGTTACTTTGAAGGTTCTTTTTATGTAGCTGTCTGGAGTCTTGAGTGCCACATAAAAAGCTATGACAGGCCTTGAGTTTGACATGTCACTTACAGCGATTCATAAAACCCCCTGCAGATTGTTTGGTACAAAGACGGCCAGCGCATCAGGCCCGGCGGCCGGTACCAGATGGAGGTCCTTCAGGATGGACGAGCTAGCCTCCGTCTGTCTGTGGTTCAACCAGAGGATGAAGGAGTGTACACTGCCTTCGCCTCCAACATGAAGGGAAATGCTGTCAGCTCAGGGAAGCTCTACGTGGAGCCCTCTGGAGGTGTAACCCCTCCCAGTTACACACCACAGCCATCAATGCAGAGAATCAGGTCAGTCCTGAACAAATGTTCATACTGAGAAATTATGAAAATGGAGATGAATTGACAAAATGAACAATGACCTTCAAACCAGGATGGAAGTTTTGCCTCTTCAGATGCTGCAAAAAAACACCAAAAACTGAAAATGCAATATCTCTGTTGCTCTGAATGCTGCATCTGAAATCTCGTGGTGACACACTGCTTCCCCTTTTTAGATCCACATCTCCTCGCTCTCTGAGCCGCTCTCCTGGCCGTTCATCCAGCCGTTCACCTGGACGTTCCCCAGCTCGCCGCCTCGAAGAGACTGATGAAATTCACCTGGAAAGACTTTACAAACCCGTGTTCGTCATGAAGCCCTCCTCTATCAAATGTGCAGAGGGCCAAACTGCCAGATTTGACTTAAAGGTTGTAGGCAGGCCAATGCCTGAAACCTACTGGTTCCACAATGGTAAGAAAAACAGTGTTAAATATTTTCAATAACTCTTTATTTGGTTCTTCAGCCTTTAAAAATAGTCTTATCCTCCTTTTCAGGACAACAAATTGTCAACGACTTCACACACAAGATAGTAATTAAGGAGGACGGCACTCAGTCCCTGATTATTGTCCCAGCTGTGCCAAAAGACTCTGGAGAATGGACCGTCGTTGCTCAGAACCGAGCTGGACGAACATCTGTTGCCGTTAATCTCTCTGTTGAAGGTAGAACTTGGATTACATAGTGCTACATCTACAGAAACCTTAAAAGTGTCTCAATATTAACTTCTGCCTTGTTTTGGGATCTGCAGCCAGAGAAAGTGTGTCCAGACCTCAATTTATTGAAAAACTGAAGAACATCACCGTGAAGCAGGGCACATTAGTGGAACTGGCTGTCAAAGCCATCGGAAACCCCCTGCCAGATATTGTTTGGCTGAAAAACAGCGACATCATTACTCCATCAAAGCACCCACACATAAGGTATTTCTACTGCTTTGTTTTCTGTCTCTACAAAGGAATTTATTTGTACTTTGATTCACTTGGTTGCTTGCTTTTTCCAGGATTGAAGGAACCAAAGGAGAGGCCAAATTCCAGATTCCTTCATCTGCTGGCTCAGACAGTGCCTGGTACACCGCCACAGCCATCAACAAGGCTGGCAGAGACACCACCCGCTGCAGAGTCAATGTGGAGGTAGATCACTCTGCCCCGCAAGCTGAAAGGAAGCTCATTATTCCCAAAGGAACCTACAAAGCCAAAGAGATTGCCGCTCCAGAGCTGGAGCCTCTCCACCTCCGTTATGGCCAAGAGCAGTGGGAGGAAGGCGACCTTTATGACAAGGAGAAACAGCAGAAACCATTGTTTAAGAAGAAGCTCACCTCCATCAGGATGAAGCGTTTTGGTCCAGCTCACTTTGAGTGCAGGCTGACTCCAATTGGAGATCCCACCATGGTGGTGGAGTGGCTGCATGATGGCAAGCCTCTGGCTGCTGCTAACAGGCTGCGTATGGTCAATGAGTTTGGCTACTGCAGCCTGGACTATGAGGTTGCTTATGCAAGAGACAGTGGTGTGATCACCTGCAGAGCAACCAACAAGTTTGGAGTCGACCAGACCTCGGCTACCCTGATCGTCAAGGACGAGAAGGGCCTTGTTGAGGAATCTCAGCTTCCGGAAGGCAGGAAGGGAGCTTATCGAATGGATGAGATTGAGCGTATTGCTCATGAGGGAGGACCTGCAGGAGTCAGCCTTGATGACGAATCCGAAAAGACAAAACCTGAAATTGTCCTGCTTCCAGAACCAGCCAGGGTACTGGAAGGAGACATTGCTCGGTTCCGCTGCAGAGTGACTGGCTACCCTGCTCCAAAGGTTAATTGGTACCTCAACGGACAACTCATCCGCAAAAGCAAGAGATACAGACTTCGTTACGATGGTATTTACTACCTGGAGATCGTTGACATCAAGTCGTACGACTCCGGTGAAGTCAGAGTGGTTGCAGACAATCCTTTAGGCACAACTGAACACACTGTGAAGCTGGAGATCCAACAGAGAGAGGACTTTAGAGCAGTGCTGCGTCGTGCTCCAGAGCCCAAAGCTGCTGAGGTCCCACATGAATCTGGCAAAATCGGATTTGACATCGTCAAGGTGGACAGACCTGGTGAGGTCCCACAGGACAGGGAAGTAGTTAAGCTGCGTAAGGCGCAGAGAATCGTTCATGAGAAAACCTCTGAGGAGTCTGAGGAGCTGAAGAGCAAATTCAAGCGCAGAACAGAGGAGGGCTTCTATGAGTCTATCTCTGCAGTAGAATTCAAATCTCGCAAGAGGGATGACTCCTATGAAGACTTACTAAAAAAGACTAAAGACGAGCTACTTCATCACATGAAGGAGATGGAAGAAGCTGAAAGGAGGAAGATGGAAGAGCAAGGCAAAATCACCATCCCCACAATCAAACCAGAGAGGATCCAGCTGTCACCCAGCATGGAAGCCCCACATATCCTCGAACGTATTGGAAGCAAGACTGTTTCTCCAAAGGACGAGGTTCGTTTCAGAGTCAGAGTTGTCGGTAGACCAGAACCTGAGTGCCAGTGGTTCAAGAATGGCATTCTTCTGGAAAAATCTGACCGTATTTACTGGTACTGGCCTGAGGACCATGTGTGTGAACTGGTGATTAGAGATGTCACAGTAGAGGACTCTGCTAGCATGATGGTTAAGGCCATCAATGTCGCTGGAGAGTCGTCAAGCCATGCCTTCCTTCTTGTACAAGGTAAAGTCGAAAACCAAATCTCATCTGTAATTTCCTTGTACTTTATCTATAGAAGAGGATTAGGGCCACTGAAAAATAATAATTATAACTTAATCTCAGAATTCTGATTAATCTCAGAATTCTTTTTTTTTTGTGAATCTCAGAATACTGACCTTTTGTCCCAGAATTCTGACTTTAGTCCAAGAATTCTTTATTTTATTTTGTCAGAATTCTGACTAATCTCACGAGATCAAAAGTCTTTTTTTTTTTTTGCAGTGGCCCGAATTCTCTTTTGTATGTACCTCCTGATGCCAAATTCTAATTTTGTATTTCTCATGCAGCCAAGGCAGCCATTAATTTCACCCAAAACCTGGCTGATGTCAGTGCAAATGAGAAGGACACCATGGTGACCTTTGAATGTGAAACCAACGAACCATTTGTCAAGGTCAAATGGCTAAAGAATAATGTTGAGATTTTCTCAGGAGACAAATACAGGATGCACTCTGACAGAAAGGTCCACTTCCTGTCTGTGCTGATGATTGCAATGAGTGATGACGCAGAATACTCATGTATGGTCATAGATGACGAGAACATCAGGACTAATGCCAGGCTCCATGTAGAAGGTTTGTATTCTGAATTCCTGTTTTAAATAGTCTTGTTTGTGTGGAAAGCAGCTGAAGGTTCTTGACGTTCCTGTGTATCTCAGGTGCCGCCCTGGAGCTGAACAAACATTTGGAAAACATTGAAGTACCAGAGAGCTACGCTGGAGAGTTTGAGGTTGAGGTTTCTCGCGAAGATGCTGAGGGAAAATGGTTCTTTGGTGAGAAGGAGCTCTCTCCCAGCAGTAAATACGTCATATCCTCCCGCCGAGGACGGCACACCCTGGCTGTCAAGGACGTCAGGAAGGACGACCAGGGGAAGTACACCTTTGTTTGTGGAGATCTGAAGACCAGCGCCTCACTAAAAATGAAATGTAAGCTTTTTTTAGATGTTTATGTTGCAACAAAGTTTCCCTGCTGGCTTAAAATATGTAAAATGTTTGATTAGTCGTTTTAGAAAACATCCAGAAAGCTGCAAAACACTGTTTAGACTTGCCTTTGATTAATATTAACTGACATTTTCTCCAATAATAACATAATTTTTATTTCTTGTTTCATAATTGGTGACTGTATGATGTTTTTATGATATAAAACACTTTGAACTGCTTTGTTGCTGAAATATGCAATACAAACAAACTTAATATGACTTGACTAGTCATTAATGAGCATATGTGCGTTTTGTTTCTCTCCAGTGCGACCCGTGACTCTAATGCAGCCGCTGACTGACCTTACTATCTGTGAGGGTGACATTGCTCAGCTGGAGGTCAGGTTCTCCCAGGAGAATGTTGAAGGTACCTGGCTGAAAAACGGCCAGGCAATCTCTGCCTCAGACCGCGTCCACATCGTCATCGACAAACAGGTTCACAAACTGCTAGTGGAGAACGTCAGCAGAGAAGACACTGCATCCTACTCATTTGTAGTTCCAACTCATGAAATCTCCACCTCAGGCAAACTCAATGTGCAAAGTAAGTGTTTCCATATGAAAATAAACATAACACTGAGGAAAGCAAACAGTTAATTGTCGATTAACGGTTTATTAGATTTAAATTAGTTCCAATTAATCAACTAATAATTCTGCCTTGAGCTTCATTAGGTATTGTTTGGCTGCCATCCAGCAGAGAGCATCACTGGTCATCTGTAAGTGGAGCCAGTTGATACAAGATGGCGGCACCATATCAAAACATTAAAGAGAAACAGATTGGTTCCATCTTGGTTTTGGATGGAAAATGCCTTTTATAAGGTTCTATTTTGAAATATTACTCAACAAGCTCCTTAAGTTTGATCTTATTAGTACTTATTTAGCCGTACTGCACAGTGGTGAAAAGTCGACTTCAAAAATTACTGATGTGCTACGAAGGGGAGGATGATATGATAATGCAGAAAAATTGCAGCATGATGGAAAATAACAGCTTATTAATTAATTATTGGTCAATTGATAAATACAGTCAACTTTAGATTAACTCATTAATCAATAACTTGCATCCTTAGTATCACTCCACCTCGGTCTCGTTAGTCCTTACTTTAAAATGTTCTTCTATCTTTAAAGCTATCGACATCGTGGTGCCACTGAAGGACGTGTCATCCACCGAAGGTACAAAGGCGGTCCTTGAGTCCAAGATCTCAGCTCAGGACATCAGCTCTATCAAATGGTACCACAACGACAAGCTGCTGATCCCAGATGACCGAGTCCAGGCTGTGGCAAAGGGCACCAAGCAGCGACTTGCCTTCACCAGGACCTTTGCTTCAGACGAAGGACGTTACAAACTGGTGGTCGGCAAGGTTGAAACCAGCTGCAACCTGACTGTTGAACGTGAGCGAGATTAGATTTTCTCATCATTCATGTTTTCAAGTTCCAGTCCCATGTCTTACCAGTGTTGTTCTCACAGAGGTCCATATCGTGAAGCACATGGAGGACAAAGTGTGTTCAGAGTCCCAGAACGTTACCTTCAATGTTGAGGTTTCACATCCTGGAATCGACCCACTCTGGACCTTCAGGAACCAGCAGCTCAAGGCTGGACCTAAATACAAGATGGAGTCCAAGGGAACGGCTCACTCTCTGATTGTGTTAGACACCATGAAAGATGAAGAGGGCCAGTACATGTTCCACGCTGGGGAGAAGACATCCAGCGCTCAGCTCACTGTTTCTGGTAGGTCAAAACTCAGATAAATCAAAGAGCATAGCTTATTTACAGCTGGAACCAGATATTTACATCCACTGTGTAAAATCTCTGACTTATCATTTCCTTATTTAGGTCAGCTAGGACTAAATAAGGAAACTAAATAGCTAGTAGAGGTACCAAAACCACATCTACTAGCTAAAGAATTCCCTACAATTCCTTATTATTTGATAAAATTATCTTTTTAACTTTGGGTTAAACCTATTTGGTCCGCAAGATTCTTACCATATTTTGCTGGAATTTCAGCCAATTCTTTCTACTAGAACTGGTATAACTGAGTCAGGTTTGTAGGCTTGTTTACATGTTTATTAGTGCTGAAATAAATTTTGATTGGTACTAACATGATGGCCATTTCACAATAGTTGACTTTGTAGCCACTTTGTAGCTAATTCAGCTGTATGTTTGGTTCAATTTGCCCCTCAGCTTTAACTTCCAGCCTGATATTCTGAGATGTTGCTTAAATATTTCCACATGATGCTCTTTTATCATGCCGCCATCTATTTTATGGAGTGCACCAGTGGCTCCTACAGCAAAACACCGCCACAGCAAGAGATTGCCACCCCCATATTAAAGTTGGGATAGATTAAGGCTGGCATACGTTCTCCCTTTTCCACCAAATGTAAAACCATGATCAAAGACTTATTTTATTTAAATCACAGAATTTGTATTCAAAAGTTAATGTCTTTCCAGCTTTTTATGTTGCATTGTGAGTAATAGCTTCTTCCTGTCTGAGTGACTTTTCAGCTAGCGCCTTTTTTCAGCTTTGTTTCATTTTTTTACATTGAAACTTAACAGCTTTAACCAGCATCTTCAAAACCTTTTGCTTTTGGTGTGAAGTTTATATTTCACACATTTCACAGCAAATCAGTTTCCTCCCTGACAAGTTGGCCTAACATTATCAAGGTGTTGTAAATAATAGTTTGAGCAGATAAACGTTGCACCTGTTTGACATCTTTTCAGAAGCCTACAAAGCCATGGCATTATCAGCATCTTTGTTTTGACCATTGAACAGACAAAATAATTTTGGTAAGCTTAGCTGACTTAAAACTGGACAAGTTTAGTCTAGTTGTGTCATATAGAAAAAGGTTAGGGTCACTAAAAAAAAAAGAATTCTGACTTTTTTCTCAGAATTCTCATTTTAATTTTCTGAGATCCAAAGTCAGAATTATGAGGAAAAAAAGTCAGAATTCTTTTTTTTTCTTCTTTCTAGTGGCTCTAATCCTGTTCCGTACATATCGCCCACCCTAAATGTAAATATCTGCTTTCCACTGTAACTGAACACAAAGACTAAAACTCCTTACAGATGTTGGAATAGAGGTTATGCTCCACAGACATAAATGTTCACTTATGCAACCACCAGGTGGCGCCATCACACGGCCTCTGCAGGATGTGACGGTGGCCGAGTCTCAGACCTCTGAGTTCGAGTGCGAAGTTGCCAACGCTGAAGCTGAAGGCAAGTGGCTTAAGGACGGTCAGCTCGTCAACTTCAACGAGAACGTTGTGAGCGAGGTGAACGGGTCTGTCAGACGTCTCGTCATCGTCATCACCAGGCCACAGGATGTCGGAGAGTACACCTACCAGGTGGCCAGCTCCAAAACCAGCGCAAACCTCAAGGTGGAAGGTGAGTACCAGTTTTCTAAATGATTCAGAAACTAACTAACCCAACAGTAAAGGGTGCGTAATGATTAAATGTGGTGCTGTGGTCTTGCAGCTGTGAAGATCAAGAAGACTTTGAGAAACCAAACAGTAACGGAGACCCAGGAGGCCATGTTCTCACTGGAACTCACCCACCCAGACGTGAAAGGAGCCCAGTGGATCAGGAACGGAGTCGAACTGCAGAACAGCGACAAGTTTGAGATTATCTCAGAAGGAACAATCCAGACTCTAAAGGTGAAGGAGTGCAACACACAAGATGAGACGGTTTATTCCTTCAAGCTGGGGAAACTGTCCGCCACTGCCAGACTCAATGTAGAGAGTGAGTATCAGCATTACATATCACTACGCACTAGGGATGCAAGTTATCGATTAATGAGTTAATCTAAAGTTGATATATTTTATTGATCGACTAACGATTAATTGGTAAACGGATATTTTCTTAAAAGCTATAGTTTTCTCGTGTATGAAAATGGCTGACCTTTTTTCCATAACATTGTGCAAAATTCTTTGAATGCTGAATTTAAAAAAAAAGCGGAATTTAATTTTAGCATTATTTTCTCAGTTATATTAAATAGCTATATTAAATATATTAAATACCGAATAAATAGAAAATTGTGGTGTAACCATTTTCAAATTGTTAAACATATTTCTAAAATATAACAGGAACCTCTTAATTTGCACTACGGAAAAATAAAAGATGAAACTTACGTAGCTTGTCAAGTGTTTACGTGGTTCTGTTTTGAAATATAAAGTTCATTTTGCATCTCATAATGGACTTTGTTTGCACCATTTCTCTTTTTTGTTCTGGCATGTATCAGGGCCATACAATGAAAACTAATAATAATAATAATAATTTTATGAAAATAAAGTTGTAAGAGAATAAATTCAAAATAAATCAAGAAGAAAGTCATAATATACAAATAAAGTCATAATATTTCAAGAATAAAGTTGTTATATTTCTGATATAAAGTCATGATATTTTGAGAGTAAAGTTGCAGTATTACAAGATTAAAGTCAGTATTATAAGGATAAAGTTGTAATATTGTGAGTTTAGTCTCATATTATGTCAACGTCTCGTATTATTTTGACTTTTTTGTCCTATGATTTTATTCTCATAACACTGAGTTTATTTTGGTGATTTAATTTTTAAATGACCTAATACTTCATCATAGGTGTGGCCCTGCCATCTTTATTTCTATATCAACCAGCTCTGCTTAAGGATGACCAGTGGTGTCCTCCTCTGGATGCAGGCCAAAGTACAACACTAAAATAAGGTCTAATCAGATGTTATTAGTTAATCATTTGGAACTAATTTAAATCTAATAAACCATTAATCGAGAATTAATCATACATTGATTAATTGTTTGCATCCCTACTACACAAAGCACCAATCTAACAAGTTTATTTTTCTGCTTAATGACTGTTTCTCTCATTGATCTTTGCAGCAATCAAGATTGTCAAGAAGATTAAAGACGTGAAATCCCTGTTGGATGGCACTGCCTCCTTTGAGTTGAGTCTGTCGCACGACAATGTCCCCGTCAGGTGGATGTTCAAAGGCGTCGAGCTGAAGGCAAGCGAGAAATGCAAGATTCTGTCGGAGAGGAAAGCTCACAAACTGATCCTGCAGAACGTCGACAGCAGCAACGCAGGAGAGTACACGGCCGTGATCGGACACCTGCACTGCAGCGCCATGCTTACTGTAGAGGGTACGCAACACTGAACACCCTGTCATGAATTATTAAGAAGGAAAAACTTTCAATAAAGAAAGTGATATAAACTACATTTACTCTACAAGTTTTTTTTCTTTTCTCCTTTAAAATTACGTCTGTTTTTGTTTGTGTTTTAAAAAAAAAAAACTTAGGCATTACATCGTTTTTTGTTTTTTGTTGTTTTTTTTTATTCAATGATTTATAAAAGTAAATACACTCGTGCAAAAAAAAAGTTACGCCCCCAGATGGAGTGGTGCAAATTAAATTGTCTGGAAACAGACAATGATTTGATACAGAACATTTTCAGAAACTTTTATCTCCTCTTCAAGACGACCTTTCAAATACAGGATGTCCCTCAAGTTCTTCCAATTACCACTTGATTTAACCTGAAGCTGGATTCCTGTGACTCTCCACACCATAACACCATGATGCCTGGAGTACCGCTAGTGCGTCTCATTGGCAGGATTGGTCCTCTACCCTTGCTGCCACCACACAATGATCATCCTTGGTGATGCAGAACTGAGATTACGATACCATACCTCCCAGTTACGGCACCACTCCAAACACAGTCCTCTCTGCGTTGGTGTTAATGTCAGCTACATATGGGATGGGAAATGGGTATTTTGGCTGACATCTGTCTTTGAAACCACGTCGGGTGTTTGTAGAGAGTTCAGTACCTGAGTTTGGTGTAGATGTCTTTGGGTTCTGTAGTACTTGGTGGACAAATCAAGGATCCCCTCTTGGTGCGGTCTTTCCAAAGCTTTACAACATGTGTGGGTACCTTCATACACTCATTGGCTCCAACATTGGGCCACTGGTAATGCTGTCTAAAATATCTACAAGGCATCCTTTGTGTCTGCTGACTTTCACTCACTGCTTTGACTGACTGACGCATGCTTTGGTAGCTGTCTGATAAAACTCAAAATGCCACGTTCTAGATTCTTGATCATTGAAGCATTCACCTTGATCTGCATGTGGACCATTTTACATCCAAATCACACCATTCCCTCTGGGTGCCTAACTTTTTTTTGTTAGCAAGTGTGTATTTAAGAAATATTAAACTCAATCAAAGTTAAAGTGTTTTTAAAACTCCATCAAAAGTCTTAGCTGACAAAAACTGTCAATAATTAGAAAGCTATTGAAAACAATAAAAAAATTATCGTTATCGTTACATTAAATGTTACAAAACTATTTAGCTAGAAGTCCAAAATAATCCTAATAATCCTAGATCAAAAGGCATGCTAATTCTAAACTACACCTAAAATGGTTTTGCCACATCTGTTTTTGAGCCTGGGACCAAAAATATCCTGAAGCCCAGTTGATCTGTGAACCTTGGTGCTCTGGCTGAAGTGCAAGGGTGTGAAATTTCACACAAGTAAGGTGTTAAGAGCCCTCTAAGACCCAAGAAGTAAAAGTTACACTTAAAATAGACTGCAGAACTTTAAAAAAAAGTTGGCACAGGTGTGGTACAATCACACTACTTTTTCCCCGCCCTCAGAAGGCGGGCAGCTGGGTTTTAACCAGTAGATGTCAAAGTGACAAGTCACGATTGACCAATTATAGTACATATAGATGTGGTGTAGGTTTGTGTTACTGTCACAAAGTCATGTCATAAACGGATCTAATCTTATTTCAATTTTAAGAGCAGTGTGAAAATTTTGTGTTTCCATATATATCTTTCACCTCAACTTAATGGTTTCATACAGCTCTTAAAATCTTTTATTAGAGTCTCTGTGATTACACACCTCTAAGATGACTTACAAGACTTTAATATAAACATGTTGCTGTTTGTTGGAATAAGCAGATCAGAAAATGATGAAAAGTAGTACTTAGTGTTTTAAAATGCACAGAAAGGGAGCATGTTTAACAAGAAGAGAATGGGACCAAAGGTGGAGCCTTGTGGTACACCGCAACTAAGTGGGACATTATGAAAGAGTACTTTTCCAAACAACCAGAGAAGTATTCTTTCATTAAAATTTTTTTCTTGTTTATGGCTGCAGAGAAACAGAGCTACCGGAATAAACAGCTCCTCTGAGAGCTAAAACTCTCAGAAAAGCTGTTAATGTTAAATTATTTGTCTCTTTTTTTCATTGTGTTACAATTTCTCACCTGCAGCTCTTTGTGTCACCAAACCAATGAAGAGTGTGGAGGTCCCTGAGACCCAGGTGGCCACGTTTGAGTGCGAAGTTTCTCACTTCAACGTGCCGTCCACCTGGCTCAAAGACGGCGTGGAGATTGAGATGAGTGAGAAGTTCAGGATCGTAGTTCAGGGGAAACTTCACCAACTGAAGATCATGAACACCAGCAGGGAAGACTCTGCAGAGTACACCTTCATCTGCGGGAACGACAGAGTGTCAGCGACGCTTACCGTCAACCGTAAGACCACAAAGCATAATTTAGCCACTGCTAGACCTATTGCAATAAGGAATATATCAATTGATAAATGATAAATTCAAACAAGCTCAATAATTTCCTTTGCATGATGTATTGTTTTTCTATTTTCTCTTTATCTCACTACCAAAAACTGGATAATTAAAGTCTGGTGCCTTGGTCTAGCCCTTTTTTTTAAAGGAAAACATTGTTTACAGAGACTTAATGATTGTTTTGTTTATTTATTTTTGTTATTTAAAATGTCATCCAGTCCCAGTGTTAAATGTTCATTAAAGTTCATTGCTCTTTGAGAATGTTTATTTTGACAGGTCTAACTACAGCTATTGTTGGGTTTTTTCTCTCTATATCAGGGGTTCAGAAGTATGGCAACACAAAGTATTCATCCTGATTTTTAATTTTAATTTAATTTAGTAGTAATAGGGATAAAAAAACATCCAGTGGCTTTTCTTAAAACACAGACATTGAGATGCCCATTTAATAAACTTAGAAAAATAAAGTAAGAGTTGGCAAATTTCTGTTCTTGTTGTTAAAAAGACACAAAAATCCAGAAACAGTTAAAAAATTTAGGGTTGCAGGGTCTTTTGTTTTAAATCTGAAATGATTTATCCATCACTTATGTGCAGAAATCTGACTGCTTTTGCTTATTTCTTTAAAATATTGTGCTGACTTTGTTGTTTAAAATAATAAAAACATATAATAATAGCTTTTGCTGTTATAATTGAGAAGAAAATACTAAAAAAACTTGTGGAAACCAGAGTTCTTTCAGCTCAACATTTTGGTCCAATCTTATAAAGTACATTTTGTCCATCCAGCTGTCCTGATCACCTCCATGCTAAATGACCTGAACGCTCAGGAGAGAGACACCATCACCTTTGAAGTCACCGTAAACTATGAGGGCATCACCTACAAATGGCTGAAGAACGGCATAGAGGTCAAATCATCAGAAAGATGTCAAGTCCGCAGCCGGCAGCTGACACATTCACTCACTATCCGAAATGTTCACTTTGGAGATGGAGGAGAATATCAGTTTGTAGCAGGCTCTGCTGCTAGTGCCGCTAACCTCTTTGTCGAAGGTAACAAAGATTTCATTGGACTGTTTTTTTTGTCCCCGTTTGGGATGTTCCTTAAATCGGCATTTCTTGTTCTCAGCTCGTGTGATTGAGTTCACCAAGAAGATTAAAGACATAAAGATAACCGAGAAGAAAAAGGCAATGTTTGAGTGTGAAGTTTCTGAGCCGAACATCCAGGTGATGTGGATGAAGGACGGCCAGGAGTTGGACTTAACTGAGGAAAGGTCTGTCTACGATGAAGCTAGGGCTGGGCAACACAGCTGAAAACCACATCAAGTGTTTCTTATCAGCCGGTGTCGATTATTATTCATTTGTTTTTTGTCTTAAATATGTGAAATACTGCCAATACTGTGGTGTGACATTTTCTGTTTTATCCACAGTTTTCACTCCACACTGTTGTTTTTTATTTTTAAGGAGCTGTGAGGAATGGTAACAAAATTTTAAGCTACTGTTAAGCAAGTTACTAAGCAGGTTGTTGCTAGGTAACCAAAGAATGAGTCAGTTAGTTGATTCCACAAACCTCGCTTAGCTGGCTGTCAGAGGCTGAAGTCTTTCTTCTGCCTACACCCCCCAGAATTCTTTGCGGTTCAGTGTATATTGAACACTCTATAAGACGTATTGTCTATGGATATTGATTTATTGTTCAGCCCTAGATGAAACCTTTGAATTCATCTCAAACAGAAGCGTTCTAAGTTACAAAATCAGCCAGAAATCATTTTACTTGCTTTGTTCATAGGTATGTAGTGACAGCCGAGAAGTTTGTCCATCGTCTGATGATCCAGACGGTTCGTATGTCAGATGCTGGAGAGTATTCAGTCGTGGCTGGATCCAGCGTCTCCAAGGCCCAACTGATCGTAGAGGGACGTGACGTCCGGATCGCTGAACCTGCAGAGCGCGAAATCATGGTAGGCTGTAGTGAAGTACAAGTGCTTTTTTACTGTATTTAAGTACTTCCTTCTTGTATCTGTATTTTACTTAAGTAGATTTAATCATGATTTGTACTTTCAACTATAATTCCACTACATTTCACCTACACGGTTGAACACAGTTCATTAAAATGGCACAGCAACATTGATACATTAAAGAGAAAAATATCACACTTAGTGATATTATGGGGAATACATTCAACAAGTACTTTTACTTTCAATACAATAAGTATTTTTACTCAAGTAAAATCTTTTACTAGTGTACATTTTTGTCTGTTTATTTGTACTTTTACTTCTCCACCATTGCAGTAAGACATTTTTATAGCTTTACATCGCAAACAATGATATTTCAGGAATAATCTAACCCTTCCCGTGCCTCCTTCAGGTTCTTGAGAAACACAGAGCAACCTTCGAGTTTGAGGTCAACGAGGACGACATTGAAGGACGTTGGCTCAGGAACGGCGTGGAGATCCAGTTCTCTGTGGAGGAAAGGTTCAGCTATGTTGCCATCAGGAAGCTGCACCGCCTCACCATCTCTGAGACCTACAGGAGTGATGCTGGAGAATATACTTTCATCGCCGGAAAGAACAGGAGCACCATGCACCTAAGAGTCAACAGTAAGTCGAGAAAAAGGTTCAAAACTGATATAGTCGAGAACATCAGAATCTTGGAAATATGGAAAAATATTCCTCCAAAAAAATCTGTCTTTGTTTGCTAAACCAAGTATATTATAGTTAACTAAAACTAACAAAATAACAAAAATTTAAATAAAGAAAACATTTTTGTTAACTGAAATAAAAAAAAACATTAATTAATGGGAAAATCTATAGCTAACTCAATCTATATCGAGTGATTATAAAAGTAAGGGAAACATACTGAATTTAAAGTTAACCCTGGACCAAACATTTTTCTTTCCAGTCCCGGAGCCTCCTCAGATCCTCCGTCACATGGAGCCCCAGTCAGTCGAGGCAGGAAAGCCGGCTCGCTTCTCCGTTCAGGTGAGCGGCGTTCCTCCACCGCAGGTCTCCTGGTACAAAAACTCCCAGGCTTTGTCGCCGGGCTTCAAGTGCAAGTTCCTTCACGACGGCAATGAGCACACGCTGCTTCTGATCGAAGTATTCCCCGAGGACGCCGCCATCTACAACTGCGAGGCGAAGAACGACTATGGCACGGCCACCAGCACTGCCACGCTCAATGTGGAAGGTAAGATTTAGTATCCTGCTTGAAGAGCAGAATGGAGATATGGCGGATGGAGTCTGATGCAGTTTTGTGTGCTATAGTGTCAGAGGTGGTCTCTCCAGACTCTGCCGCCCCCATCGCTCCACCCGTCATCATCTCACCCATCTCCAACACCTCAGCCAGAGAGGGAGAATCCGCTTACTTCCAGTGCAGAGTCCGAGGAGACGGTAAGAAGCCCTTTCAAAATTTAACATAGATAATTTGGGATATTTAGACTGTTATAACAGAAAGAATGGGGGGTTTATTTTTCATAAGTCATATTTTAACCATGTCATTAATTAATTTATTAAATGTAAGAGTTTCAGACAAAATATTTAATAAGCAAGCTAAATATCTAGCTCCAGTCTAAATATTTTTGTTTGCAAGCTGAATATTTACTTCTAAACTAGTTCAAATCTAAATATGTAGTTAGCAAGTTGAATATTTTGTTTGCAAATAAAATGTAATTACCAAGCTAAATACTTAGAGCCTAATAGCTCCAATCTAAAAATGTCCTTAACTTTGATAGTTAGCTTTAGGTTATCTGCAAGTGACTTTGCATGTTAGCTCTAAGCTAAATATTTAGCTTACTAAACTAAATATTTAGTTTATAGCTAAACAAACTCTCCTGATTTAGATGTGAAGATCAGCTGGTTCCACAAGGAGAAGGAAATCAAGCAGTCAGACTTCTTCAGGATGTCTCAGTTTGACGACAGCTGTCAGCTGGAAATCTCCAGAGTTTACCCAGAGGATGAGGGGGAATACACCTGCGTGGCCACAAACAACGCCGGGAAAGTGTCCTGCTCTGCCACTCTCACACTGGACGGTGAGATTTTTATCAAAATAATGATGAAAGCTACAAATACTTGTTTTATATCTACGACAGAACTTTTTTTTTGGTTTTGTAAAAATGTCAGAAGTTATTAATCTGAGGTTGTATTGAGTTCAGTTTAAAAGAGCTTTTTTATGAATCCTGATTTGGATTCTGATCCAGAGTCCATGTTTGTTTTTAAAAAGACTTTCATTTCTTTGGTTTGATGCAAAGCAATCAGTGGGATGGAATTTTCTCTAAATAAAGAACGACCCCTGAACCTGCTTCATTTCAGGGCAAATTCAAACAGTGAGCAGTTCTACCGAGCCTCAGTGGCACGTCTCCAGCCTAAAGAAACCGTCAGTTGGCCAAAAGCCAATTTTCATCCAAGCAATCACAAGCTGCACAGTGACACACGGGGAGGTGGCCCGTTTTCATGCGTGTGTATCCGGCCTGCCAAAGCCGGAAATCAGCTGGCTCCACAACCGGCAGCTGGTCCATCCTTCCAAAAATGTGGTGTTCCACTTCGATGAGGTGACAAACATTGCCACACTCATCATAGTGGACGCCTTCTCTGAGCATGCAGGGCAGTACACCTGCAGGGCGGTGAATAACGCCGGGGAGGCTGCATGCTCGGCCAGCCTCACC
The DNA here is from genome assembly GCF_019740435.1 of Gambusia affinis. Lineage (NCBI taxonomy): Eukaryota > Metazoa > Chordata > Actinopteri > Cyprinodontiformes > Poeciliidae > Gambusia > Gambusia affinis. The sequence goes on from NC_057878.1 coordinate 25,753,005, forward strand.
GTTATCAGAGAGGAAGAAGGTAACACCTGGATGTGTTGGTTTGTAGCCAGACTCCCCCATAAATCGTCACGTTTTTCTTTCTTCAAGATTGCGTCACTCTTTCTAAAAATAAAAGTCTGAGAGGATGTCCCGAACCAGATGAAAGCTTCCATGATGGACTGGATTAGTTATAGGTTTTCCATTTTTTTATATTACAATGCAAAGTCCCGGAAAATCTGAAAACAGGGTCAATAGTAAGGACATGAAAACATTTTTTTTATTAAAGATGACCTATTATGCTGCCTTGAACAGGTTAGGATAGGCCTTTAGGCTACACAAAACATGTTTATTATATTTTGTTACACAAAATCATTCTTAGAAAATGGGATTTTAGTATGGTCAGTTTTGACTATTTTCAACTATTTTCAGAATAAGACATTTTAGGACTTCTTATCAATTTAAATCCAAGTAAACTTCTTCTGGCCACAACCTTCAACTCAGTATTTGCACTCACATGTTAACATGACTGCAAACACGTGCAATTATACAACCATACGTCTTTGAAAAGCATTAGTAGAGCTTCCTGCACAACCAACAAAAATGTGACGAGTCAGCTTATGTTGCTAAATGACAGGTGGAGCTCTGCAGGAGTTACTAGGTAATGGGCAGTGCCTGCTGATTTTGAAACAGATCATTTTCCAGACACCAAAAAACATCAACTTATTGGGTGAATTATTAATTTTTTTAATTTTTGTTAATCACTTGGTCTGTTTTTAGACCCCTAGTTTAAACATAAATGGAAACACAAGAAGGGGTTAAATGTGAATTTTGCATAATAGGTCCTCTTTAAACTTATATGGATGGACAGGTTTCCAAAATGGTGGGAATTCTTAGTTTATATGTATTTAATTAGGAAAACTGGTAGAATTATCTGACCAACCAATCAGAGCCAATTAAGAGAAAATTTTGATTTGATCTTTGTCAGACTGGTGCAGCTCTAAAATGTGATAATCGGGACATCCCTCAGTCGTTCTTCATCTATGACTAACATCACAAAGTTGAACCTCTTCTTTCACAAATTCACGTGTTTGTTTGAATACTGGAGTTTTCACTTCCTCCTTCTTCACTTTTCCTCTCAGGAACAATCCCTTCACTCATGCTCCTCCTTCTCTCTCCACAGTAAAACTCACACATTTATCCTCACTGTCACTCCTGTAGGAAGGAATCTTCATTTCTCTTTTTTCTACTAATCTGATTACCTTTGAAAAACTTTCCTTCCTTGCTGGACACCAGTTTGCGCTTCTTCATTACTCGTTTAAGTGAGCAGGGATTGCTGCTTCTTTTGCTGAATTTTGGAAAAGCTTGTTTTGATTTTTTAGGAACTGAGATTTGAGCCACAACATTTTGCAATTTTTGTGGGATAAATTGTCTTGTCACTTGCTTTTGCAAGTTTGACAAGTGGGCCAGTTATAATAACAAAAAGTCTGGGTTATGGTGTTTTGGTTTTATCCGTAATCGGGGATAAATTCCATCAGTCTTAACCTAAACAGTGAAAAATATGACAAAGGCATATAGAAGCTAGCGGATAAACGATAAACTGGTGTCTCTTTCTTTCACAGTGACTCTTGTGAGGGAGCAGATCGAAGCCACAGTTGAAGAAGAAGTTAAAGGTAAGACCTTGCCTCTCTAGCCATATCACACACCATTACTGCGATCACACCTGAGAAGATGATTCAGTGAAAAAGGGACAGTTTGACCCAGTTTCCAGTTACATCCTCTGACTTTTCACTGTAAAAGTAGTCTGTCAGCAGTCAACTCTGACATAAGCTATGGTTCTGAGATGTTCTTTTTGTGGAGACACCATGAAGATCCTGATGAGAGAAACTGATGTGCAAATGCATGCTATATGGGTTGGTTGGGTCAGAGTTGTCCTGCAGCAGCAGATTGCGCTTACAGCTTGGAAACAAGTCAAATGTTGAACTGTCCCTTTAAAAAATCTTTTTTTCTGCAGTTGCATGTCATATTTATGTGTTTTGATGGAAAAATACTTGTTTGTATCATCTGCTCTTTTATTTTGATGGTATCCCATGGTTTCCTCCAGGAAAGCACTGATAGAACTTGCTTGTTCCGGTTTCCAAAGACTTTGCATCCAGAAAGTCATTTTGGCATGAAGGTTCCTCGGGTATTTCCAAGAAAAAGGTGCAGGATGTGTATCTTTTGAAGCTCTTTGAAATACTTGAAAGGCCTTTTAAAAGACATAGAGGTCTTCTGCATTTGGGACTGATACCTTCCTCCTGCAGAATATGTCCTAGCCTGGCTTGCAGATAGTGGGATGTGATTCCTGTGGTTTGCTTCCAAAATAACACCAGTCAAACTATATTAGTTCGAATAAACGCCTTCTCGCCCAATTTTACGGCTTCAATTCTTAAAGTTATGAAATCAAAAATATGTATTGGAGAGCTTGTGCTTCATTCATTTCCTGTTAAGGATTAGAAAGGGCGTTTATTCTCCTGTCTGCAAGTCAGGTAAGGAATATTCAAGTAAAAGCGCAACCATCAGAGAGAAAACAAGCGGATGTTGGCCATCATGTTTTAACAATAATAAAATAATTTGTTTTGAAGAAATTTCCACAGACGAAGGATCAAAACTTCCTGCAGGTTTCTATTAAAAAGAATCAAGTCTTGCGTTTATTCGAACAAATATGGTGAGTGAAATTATTTTTTATGGCATTGTGACTCCCAGCATGCATTTTAATATTTCCATTAAAGATCATCTTTTCTGTCCCTTTACCTCCAGACCTCATGTCGTTCTGACTGTCTGTTTCTGTTTGCAGAAGCACACAGCGTCACTGAGCTCAGCGGCACCCGACATCTCCGTGGAGCTTTCTCTGACACAGAGGAGTTCCTCGATCACGGCTTGGTATCGGCTAACCGCTGCTCGAGCAGAACTTCGTCAATCAGCTCCTGGACAGAGAACATTAAGCCATCCTTCACAAAGAAACTCAAGTTTCAGTCAGTTCTGGAGGGAGAACCAGTGGAGTTAAAGTGTAAACTCATCGCTTGTCCTGTGCCGACTATTCTTTGGTTTCATAACAATAGATCTATCCCCAAGGAACGTAGACGTAGGATTTGTACTGACAGCAGGATGCACATGCACACCACATGTCTTTTCATTGACAGTATCAGGGAGAAAGACTCCGGCAGTTACAAGGTGATGGCATTAAACTCAGAAGGTTCTGCTGAGTCCACAGCATCACTTTTGGTTTCGCTAAGGGAAGAGCAGTCCGCTAACTACCTTGGCTTTGTTCGGCGCTCTGCCCAGGCCCATGAGAGTGTAGACAACTTGGCAGAGCAGAGGAAGGAGAGGAAGTTTAGAGTTGATCTCAGGTGTGTAGGATCTCCATTTGACAAAATGTCCAAAGTCCACCAGGGTAGATCCCGTTCCAAAAGTGCCTTAGTGAGAACTGTGTACTTCAGATCTAGTACGGGTTCTTTAGACAAACCATCAGAGAAGGAATCCAAACGTTTAGAGACTGCCTCTGAGCGTGCCCCATCTCCTCCCCCCATGTTTGACAAGTCTGAGCGTTTTAACGACAGGTTCAGTGATATCTACTGCGACCGGCGCACTGGGGCAAGATTCAGTGATAAATTCAGCGACAGGTGCAGCGACAGGTACAGTGACAGATTCAGTGACACAGAAAGCCTCCACAACGAGGTCAGAGCAAAGCTTACAACCCTGCAGAAAGCAGTGAAACAAAAGAAAAGACTTTCTATTTCCACCATGTCCTCGTCTGAGTTTGAGGTCGAGTCAGTCGCCAGTGAGTCGAGCTATGCAGAGTATGTGGAAAAGTTAAGGGTCAAGCCCACCTCTCTGCCGGACGTCCAGCACCGAACATTGGATCAAGGTGAGAAAAAGTTAACAAGGGAACCTTCTCACCCTCGAAAGAGACATTTGTTTGAGCCTCAATCCAGAACAAGAGCCATTCAGATCATGAAAGGTGAGCTAGTTGACACAACGGTGCATCAGAGAGAAAGAAAGTCTAGTAACAAATTCACAGAGACACTGGAGGATAAAAAAGCCAGTGAGTCTCAGGCAGATGACAGAGAAGAGCACAAAGTGGAGACTGCAAAGGCAGAGTTTGAGCTGCTCCACAAGATTGAAGAAACCAGGACTTCTGTTCAAGAAGAAGCATCTGTCTTTAGTGAGGAGGTAATATCTGAAGCCCCAGTACCATCTGAAGGAGATGAGTCCTATGAGGAGGAATCCTTAAGGGCTCAGTATGGGAAGAGCTTAGAGGCCGACAGAAAAGAGTGTGAGGACAAGCTTCTTGCTTTGCGGATCAGAAAGTGGCAGCAAGGAAGTTTGATGTCAGATCAAGAAACATTTCATGAAGAAACTGATGTTCCTCTGCCAGCTGAAATGCAATACATGGAACCTACAGGGGACCCTTACACTAAGCAGGAGGTGGTTGAGAAAATATCAACTGAAGAAACTGAAGCCACAACCACCTCACAAATCTCCCTTCAACATAAATCTCCCATGTTGAAAGCAAGGCCTCTAGAACTTGAAGTGGCACCACCAAAATCACCTAAAAAAGAAGTCAGAGGATTGGAAGTAGAGAAATCTGCTTCTTTTGATCCAGTTAAACCAGCAGATAAACCAGAGGAGTCTCTGAGGGATCAGTATGAGAAAAGTCTGGAGGCTGAAAGGATGGAGTGCGAGGAGAAACTTCTGGCTCTGCGGATCAGGAAGTGGCAGCAAGGTGTCAGAATGTCAGAGGAAGAGGCCTTTCACCCTGAAACTGATCTGCCTCTACCAGCAGATAATCAGTACATGATGTCTGGGGAGGTCATTTCTTCACAGAAGGAGATGGAGAAAAGAGCACCATTAGATGTAGTTAATTTACCAAATCCAAACCCAAAACCTGCAGCAGTGGCAGGTAAAGCAGAACATGAAGTAACATCTGGACCCTCTCCTAAAGCCAGAATTAAAACCCCAATAGAACAACAGGAAAAAGAGGTTCCAGTCCTGGCACAAAAATCACCTAGAAATAAAGGTAAAGCAAAAAAGGAGGATGTTCAGTCACCTAGAACAAAAGGCAGAACAGAGAAGAAGTTGTTTGAGAAGACTAAAGAAGAACGAGAGCTCCAGCTTTCACGAGAGAACATCTCAGAACTGGAGAGTGAGAAGTTTGTCAATGAAGAGGAGGCCCTCACTCAGAGAATCATGAGATGGCAACAAGATGTTCTGATGGAGCAACAGCAGCCAGTGGAGCTAGAGTCTGACTGGGCAGAGCGTTATCCTCCATTCCAGGCTGAGATGACTCCTGAGGTTGGAAGAATCTTCCCAGAAATTTCTGCTGTGCCAGCATTTCAGCAGCCCACTTTGGCCCACAGCAGGAGGATTTCTCCTGGTCAAACAGCTCAGGAGCAGTTACCAACCACCTCGGCTCCATCTGGTTTCCAAGATCAGAAATCAGATATTCCTCAGTGGCCGCTAGCTGAGGAAGTGCCAACAGAGGGCCGCGAGACCAGACTGCAGACAGACAGCGAGTACTTTGTAAGCGAGGAAGAAGCAATGGCTAAGCGTATCCTGAAATGGCAACAAGATGTTGTCGAGCAAGAGGAAGTGTCTGAGCTGGAGTCAGAGTGGGCTTTAGACAGTCAGTGCAAACAGCCTGGACCTGTGTTAGAGCCCAATCTTCCTCTGATGGACATTGAACTCCATGGTTTATCACCAAATGCAAGACTTTCAGCTGAACGACAAGCTGCACAAAGTAAACAATCTTCTGAAACCCAGATTCCTCTCCAAGGCACTACTTCACCTCTTAAGGTGGCTGCACCTTTTGCTAACGAAAAAGCTCTTCCGTCAGGTGATGTGGGTGGAGCATCAGAGAGAATGACGAGCTGGGAGGAGTATGGTATGACTGCTGATAAATCCAGCCACCAGCGTTTCCAGACAGATGTAAGAGATAAGCGAGGGATAAAAGAGGAGGTAGAAACTGCTGGAGAGAGTAGTGGATGGCGACAACAGAAAGGTTTAGCAGGTACAGAGAAAGATGAAAAAAGTGAAGATTCTGTTAGACTAAGAGTAACTGGAGCGGGAAGTTCTGCACAAGCTGCTATAAAGGAGATTAAACCTCCAGAGTCTCAGAGGGTAAAACAAAGAGATATAGATTCTTCAGGCTCACCCTCTGTATTTTTAAAAGAAATATCTTCACTTAAAGTTAAAACTGGTGAGATGACAGAGTTCACTTGCCAGTTTCAGGGTAATCCTCCACCTGTTGTTAGTTGGCTCAAAGATGGCCAGTCAGTGGATCACAACCCAGATTATGACATCATGATCAAATCAAACAACTCTAAGCTCACTGTATTCTATCCAACGACAGATCATGAGGGGACTTATGAGTGTATCATAACCAACCAGCATGGTAAATCAATCTGCAGTGGTACTCTTGAGATTTCGGATAAGAAAGCATCAAAAAAGGCAGGTGTCACACAGGAAGTGGTAGTTACTGAGGAGCTGGGGGGTCAGAAGAATCTCATAGAGGAGGAGATTCAGACCTACATAGATTCAGGGAAGGCAACGCTGCAAGTTCCCCAAACTGTGGTCCACAAACGTCGCTTGTCAGATGAATCGTTCACATCCTCACCTGTAGAGATTCGAATTACAGCTGCTACCCCTCTCCCTGAAATGTCTGAGGACAGCAGTGAGGACAGACCTCAAGCTTTGCCAGAGAAAACTCCAGAGGTTGCCAGTGATGATGGAACATCTCAGACTTTGAAGCACAAATTTACCTTCTCCTTTGATGTGGTTGGAGAAGCCCCTTGTGTAGTGACTGAATTGGAGAATGTGACCTGTCCTGAGGGCAGCACTGCAGTGTTGGAGTGCGTTATCACTGGTGATCCTGTACCTGTGGCCACATGGTATTTTAATAATACTTGTCTTGATGCTGCGGCCAATAAATACAGAGCAGAGGTAGATAATAAAATGTACAGACTTTATATTTACAGTTTTAGATGCACAGATGCTGGAATGTACAGATGTCTTGCTAAAAATAAGCTTGGGGAGGTCATAAGCATCTGTCAAGTGTCAGGTCAAATCCGTGATCCTGCGCAGTTTTCAGAGCAAGGAGAAACTATGGAGGGAGATATCTCTTCCTCTGAAAGAGTAAGCGCGTTTCCTGCAAGGCTAACTGAGGATTTCAAGAAACCTGCCACTGTGCATATGCCTGCCCTCTCTCGTACAGAGGATAAACCTCTAATTTCACCTCCTCCATCAGATATGGGTGTCAAAGCCCCAAAATCCAGATTTTCTCCTTCCAAAGAGCCCCCAACACTGTCAGGCTGTGGTCTTCAAGGTTCTGCTGCTATAATTAAAGTTTCTCAGATCAAACAGGCTTTTGAGTCTGACTCACCAGTTTCTCTAATAACACCTCCTTCACCTGAGGAGCAAAGAAAAGACACACAGTTTCCTGAAGAGTTTATTCCTGCTGTGGCCATTTCCCTAGACCAACAAGAAGAGGAGCAAGCGCTCAGACTTGACAGGGTGTCTGAGGAACCTGCTATATCAGTAAATCCATATGTTCCTGAAGCAACTGAACCTGTAGTGACAGATACTTCTGAGGTCACTGGTGTTGAACAAGGGGCAGATGTGAAACAGTTTGTGGAAGAGCTGCAGGAGCCTCCACAGCTTGTGAGACCAAGGCCACAGAAACCACTTTGTGTCCAAGATCCTACACAGACTGGTGATGTCGAAATGTTTTTGGATGAGACACAACAGCCATTTGACAGAACAAGTAGTTTCATTCCTTTCAAGCCAGATAAGGTACCTGTAATTAAACATTCTGTTAGGGCGCCTGTTGAGGAAGGTGTAGCAGGTAAAACAATTTCTGGACATTTAGACACTGAGGGGCAGTTTTTACCTCCAGATGTGGAATTGGAAACATCTTTTTGTCTTGATGCAGCTGAAGTTGTTGAAGCATTGGTTGAAGGTGGAACACACATGGATGAGGAGGTCAAAAGGTTAGAAGAGGGATCAGTTTTAGAGGAAATAAGTGAGGAGGCTGTAATTGGTGGTGAGGAGTTGATGTCTATCACTGAACCATCTATGGACAGTGGCATTTTTGTCAGTATGCCAGACAAGACTGATGCAACAGAAATATCAGAGAAAGCTCTCACTGAAGATAAAGATGGACCTGAAATAGTAGCTAAAATTGGTAGAACTGGTGTTCATGTGAATCCTGAACCCCAAAAATTGATCAAAAACCCAAACTTAAACACCCAAGTTAAACCACCTGATGTTCAACCGGAACAGGAAGGAGATACTCTTGAAGAATCCTTGGCAGCTGAGGCTGAGGGAGGAGCAGCAACAGCAGTAGCAGGTTCCATACAGGAGGAGGAAGTAACTTTCGGGGCTGTGTATGAGTATTACAACCCTCCAACAGACTGGGGTAGGCCGCTCACCCCCGAGTCTGAGATGTCCATAGAAATTGGTAGCACTATGAGTGAAGAGATAGCAGAGGTACCTGAAAGGTTTTTCACCCCAGGCTCTTCTACCGAGGTGTCTCAACCAATCGCAGAGTCCCTTCACACTCTCAAGTCACCACCATCCTTTCACACTCCAAACTCTGACATACCTAGTGGGTTTATGACACCGGATGAGTTTCCGTTCTCTCCGGTACATTACAAGAGACCCTCAACGGGAGACTCCACCGAGAAGTTTTTCTCACCGGTTCATTTCCTTAATTCTCCTGCTGATGAGGGTGGTAAAACTGATCCAAATGGTGTAAGCTTGGATGAAAGCAGATTTCTCTCACAGGGCAAAGGGACATTAGGACCAGCCACCCTTCAAGAGAAAGTGCAGGGAATCCCTCCAGCTTTCCTTAAGCCTCTCATTAAGAAAAGAGTGTTTGAAAACGAGTCACTGACATTTTATGCTGAGGTTTTTGGCCTGCCTTCCCCTGATGTAAGGTGGTTTTTCAACAAAATCCAGCTGGTGGCAGACGATAGAGTTAGAATGGACAGAGATGGTGATAACATCACATTAGTGATTCATAAAGTCACTAAGGCTGACCAGGGAGAATATATCTGTGAGGCTGTGAATTATGTTGGGGAAGCCAGAAGTGTTGCTCTGGTGGTGGTTGTATCACAGGAGGTGAGGTTCATGCCAGCACCACCTGCTGTCACCCATCAGCATGTGATGGAGTTTGATGTGGAGGAGAATGACTCCTCTCGTTCTCCATCCCCTCAGGAGATTCTGCTAGAGGTAGAACTGGATGAAAATGAGGTAAAGGAGTTTGAGAAGCAGGTTAAGATCATCACCATTCCTGAGTACACAGCAGACAACAAGAGCATGGTCATATCTTTGGATGTGTTACCCAGTATTTATGAAGAGGGTGCTGTAGATTTTGTCACTCAGGAGCATGATGACTTGAAAATAGCATTTGAGGTCACAGAGATGCCTCCAAGGTTTATCAACCCAATCTGTGACATGGAAACCCCAGAGGGTACTACTGTTATGTTTGAGTGCTCTCTGATGGGAATCCCGTCTCCAATTGTGTCCTGGTTTAAAGGAGACAAGAAAATTCCACATAATACAAAGAAATACCTGCACTCTTCTGATGGAGATAACCACTTTCTGAAGATCTGTAAAGTTACAACTCAAGATAGTGGAGTTTATACTTGTAGGGCGATAAACCTCGTTGGGGAGACTCTTTGTCGAGCCTCCCTGGTGGTGATAACTGCAAAGGCTTTTTCAGGGAAGACCAGAGGTAGGGAGCTGACATCTGTGTCCTTAGGAAGTGCTAAAGTCCAGCCCCAGAAATTTGACCTGATGGTTGGAAACACGTCGTTTGATGGTGAACAGGTGTCTGAAATCGAGCTTGAGTTTGAGTTTGAGCAAGAGCCTGATGAGTCACAGCGGGCAGTGAGGTTGGTAGCTAACACTGACCACCAAACCAGTGAACAAGGACAAAAGTATGTTAGTGTCAACTTTGATGTGTTTGCTGAGCCAGCCAAGGATGAAAAAATTGAATTTAAGGGGAAGTCATCGGATATGTGCAGCTTTCACTTCCAGGTGACTGAAATACCCCCTAAATGTGTCATCCCACTGACTAACGTAACTGCAGCTGCAGGGACCCCTGTCATTCTCCAGTGTTTGGTCAGCGGCAAACCAAACCCCACAGCTCAGTGGTACAAAGATGGAGAGCTGGTCACTGACAGTAGATGTATAATCCAGGAGAAAAGTTCTGGTCATTTCAATCTGCTCATTACCAACGTGACTCAGAGGGATGCTGGAGAGTATAAGTGTTTCATCCAAAACTCTGCTGGCTGCATAGAAACATCAGCACTGCTGAAGATTTTCTAGATATTAACGTTGTAACGTTTGGTCACCTTGAAACCAAAGATTCACCAAGCAAAGTAACCAAGAGGAAACAGCAGTAACCAAATTCCAAACAAAACCTTGGTCAGGATTTGAAACGAGAATCTTTTAGCTGTGTGGTTACACTGCTAACTACTGGTTTACCATAACTGGCACTAAAATCAATTAGCTACAAATTCATTTCTTATTTTGCTTTTGAAGTCATGATTTTGTGTGAGAACTTTTGGTTATGGAATATACTGAGAACTCCTTTGCTTCCCTGCCTTATATGTGGACTGATTGTAAAGCAAAAGCTGAGACATGTAGCAGAGTGTTTGTTGTATTGATGATGAAAACAGTGTTTTAGTGTTTGTCATTGCAAGTCAAAAAGTTGATCTTTTATTCTTTATGTAAAAAACACAAGACAATATTAGTTTAACTCTTTGATCGAAAAGTCTTGGTTTATGTTTTCTTTGGTAACTCTTTGAGCTAGACTGATTGAATGTTGAAGTTATGCTGTTTAAATTATTTTTCAAACTATATATGAAATAAATTGCGACTAGCATTTCACTCAAACACTACAGTTTAGTTTTAGTGGTAGAATGTAGCATGTCTGCAATAACAATGCAGTAAACATAAAAGAAATACATCTATTTGATATTTTGTTCCCTTTAAGTTCCTTGTTCTTACAGTATTTACAGAGATATATATACATATGTTTTTGAAATTAAAGACTCAATTCAGAAAATACTGACAGGATTTCATTTGAAAGGACATAAATTATAAATACACTATGTTTGTTAAATTCTAATTTATTACTTATAAGCTTACCTGTTATCAATCTATAAGTTGGTCTTATCTTCAATAATATTAAAATTAAAGCTTAAAAAACAATCTTATCTGAAATAAATTTAAAAACTCAAATGTTCTGTACTGCTCACTTGAAATTATTTTGTTGGTTAAGTTTTAGTGGCCTTTAATGTGGATTTTTATGGAGGGGTTGAGTGGGTGTTAAGTGCTTTCACTGCCTGTGTATGATTTTTTTGGTGGAATTATAAATCAAGATGAAAATGAAAAGGAAAGATGTTATTTTAAAAATAGACACTGTGAAACCTTTTTTTTTTTTAGAAAACGACAATGTGGATGTTTTGTAAATAAGTGTAATGTTAGGAGTGTACGAGTGTTCAATAACGAGAGAAAAAAACAGAAAACTATGGTGTTGTGATGAACGTGTGGTTTATTTGTACAGATATGCCAGTTTGTCTCAGAGTTTATATAATAAAAGGTTTGATGTAAAGTTTGAGTCTGGTTATGGTTTGTGTTTTCATGAATGATTACTACTGTTGTCATGAAGTGTAATATTTTCTCAAAGAAAAACTCGATAATGATTCACCAGTTAGGGTTTGTGTAATTATTTTTACTAGTGAATTCAAGACAATAACTAAAATGAATCTCCTAATTAGTCATTTGTATTTGTGCAAGCATATAAATAACGTCATTAAACAGAGTAAGGAATAATCCTGAATTTCGTACTAGTTGCGTTGATGATCCTCACTAACATTAGTGAAACATAATATCTAAAAATTACGATCTTAGCTGTGTAACTGATAAATAAATAAGTAAAAGTTAGTTTAGATAAATACTACACTGGATGTTGAATTAAATTGTGAAAAGGAGTCAGGATCCTTTGAGTTTCACAGGCAGTATAAAAATGTTTGAGAAATTTTAACTTTAGAACATTCTAATCACTTGTAAATGTACAAAAGCTGTTTGCAAAATACAACTAAGGAGGTTAAAGCTACTGTGCCAGCTGTCACATGGTTTTCCTTTTCACGCCATTTGAGTTTTTCCAACCTTCAAAACTTGATGCTAATAAATTGTACACTAACATATTGAGCAATTTTTGTAGCTATGGACTGCCTTGATGTGTTTTTTTGTGAGTTAATTAGTAAAATGATAAGGTTTTATTTGTGGACATTGTTTTCAGTGTTGCTCAATATTTCCCGACAGAGCGTTCTAGCACCACCATCACCACTGTGGAAGAACGAGAGGAAACCTTCTACACTGGTGTCCAGTTACCACAGAAATCTAAAACACTTGAACTCAAGCCAGAACCCAAACGTTACTCTTCCACTCTAGAGAAGAAAAAAGAGAAGCCAGTTTTCCTTAGCCAGCTATGCCCTGCAGCTGTAACCTCAGGGGAAACAGCCAGATTTACTGTTAAGGTGTCCGGCTTTCCAAAGCCGATTGTTCAGTGGTCTCACAATGGTAGGGTGATAAAAAGCTCCTCTGCGTACAGGCTGGTAGAGGAAAAGGAGGAGTACACATTGGTGATCGCCAAAGTTACATCTGAGTATGAGGGCGAATACTCCTGCACTGCCACCAACAGATTTGGGCAGACAACATGCACCACATATCTAGAAGTGAAAAAGCCTGACATCAGCCAAGCAGAGAGGTGGGTGGAGAAAATGTTTAAGGTCACAGGCCAACCACCTACATTTACTGTTCTGATCCAACCTGTTAGATGTTCAGAAGGAGGGGAGGTTTATTTTAATTATAAAACCACAGGAGATCCAGTTCCTGACGTGAAATGGTTGAAAGGGGCTTTCCAAATCCAGCCCAGCAGAAACTGCATCATAGTAACCAACCCAGATGGATCTGGCCTAATCAATATCAAGAACGTCAAACAGGAAGACAGTGGCCTATACACTTGTAAAGCCTCCAACCAGTTTGGTGAGGCAACCTGTAGTGCTGAGCTTGTTGTGTTTAGGGAGTCGGTCTCTGTTTCACACAAAGAGGAGCAACTAACCGTGGTTCAGAAAAAATCCTACAAGGTGTCAGTATCAGAACAGGCGACAGAGTCTCGTCTGTATCAGGTCAGCCTTCCAGGCCAGGACAAGACCCGGTCAGATCAAATGGTTTACACCATTGGTACTGAAGACAGGAAGATCATTCCTAGTGAGCAGGTGGCCTCGCTTGGGGAGGTTGACATCTCTGCTGCAACCATCCATCGTGAGACACTGACCCAACAGGCAGCTGTGCTTCAGACTCATGAGATAGAGGAGAGGGTTTCTGTGGTTCCCACTCACCCACCTCAGGCATCAGCTGTTCCTGGGAAGCAGCTTCACATGGCAGCATTTACATCCTCTGTAGAAGAGAGTCAGGGTCTCACAGAGCAGCACTGTGACCGCATTCAGAGTCCTGAGGTCATTGAACTGCAGCTGGCAAGAGAAAAGCAATCAAAATTAATGTCTGCCATGGCAGAGGAGGTTATCCCACTTTCAACAGTCAGCACAGGGCTTCTGCATGATAAGCAGCCTGCTAAAGTTAAACCCACCTCTGAACCCAAACACTTGGTCAGCGGGCATCAGGTGGAGTCGCAACTTTCTATTGTAAGAGAGCAATCTGAGGATATTCCTGGACAACACCAAGAGAAGAGCTACAGGGTAAAGGAAGGTATTAAAATTTTATATTCAGCTCAGTCTACAGAGAAACGAGTAATGGAAGAAGGCCACACAACAGAACTATCAACAGCAGAATCTACTGTCAAATCCACAATTAAGAAAGAACAGCGTCAGCCCATTTTAGCCTCAATCAGTGAGTCCAAACAAACTCTTTCTAAGGAGACAGGGTTCTCGATGCAGATGCCTCCTGAAGAAGCAGCTCAGCTTTCTAAAGACAGAATAATGAAGGCAGCTTTAAATGCTGAAGAAAGGCAAATACTGCAGGCTGAGCTGACTAAAGAACTGCCATGTCTGGACAGGGCAGTGACTATTCAGTCAGATGTAGAAAGTGGGAAGGTACTGCACCTGCAGGTCATCACAGACCAAGACCTCCTTTCATCTGAAAAGAGTTTCAGTTCTGAAAAACCAGCACCTGAGCAGGCGGATACCAGGAAGAGTCCCACCCTGTTGCAAACTGTAAGTCAGGATGAGCAAAGAACTGTTTTTTGTGAAGACATATCAGAGTTTGAAGCTAAGGCCAGCTCGATAGTGATTCAACCCCAAAAAGAGGCTCAGACTGTGCTGCATCTCCAGTCAATAATGCCTATAGAGGTGCTGCCTAAAGAGGGTATTTTCACAGATGAAAAGCCTGATGAACAAGTAGCAACACAGAAGCACGAAAAATCAAGGAGCCATGCGGCTGTCTCAGAAGAAAGACGAGAACTCACAGCAGATTACCATGCAGAGCTAGATTTGTCAGTGACCGGGGTTCAGTCTAACATTCGAACTGAGCCCAAGCCTCAGAAAATCCTCCAGATTTCCTACCAGCCCATGCAGTTGCCAAAGGAAACCCCCATTACTGTTGATCTCAAGCACCAGAAAGCTTTAGTTCAGAAAGAAGATCGCTGGAATGTGATGCATGTCACCAGTGTAGCAGACAGTCAGGTCTTAGAAGAGGGTCACACAGAAACTCTGTCAGGTGTGGACAAGTTTAAGTGTCTAACAACCATAGAGCCCAAAATGCCCACTGAACCAGTCCAGATTGAAGAGAAGGAGATCTCCACTGAGAGCAGCATCTCTCTGAAGGCAGCAGAACAAGACTTTGCTGTTCAGATCCAGGAGGGTCAGTCCGTTAGGCAGTCAATAGTGATGGATGAGAAGCGAGTGTTGACAGGGGAGCTTTCTCAAAAGATCTCCAAGTCTGAGTCAACTAAAGTTATAGTCAGCACACAACCAAAACTGTCCCTTATGGCATCAGAATCTAAAGACAGCACTGCTCTCCCCAAAGAGATGATGTTTGTGATTCAAATCCCTAAACCTTCCAGTCTGAATATACGGCACCAGCTCAGAGAGGCACTGCAGTCTGCTGTTGCCAGTGACCAGCCAGTCCTACTGGCTGATGTTGTTGGGAAGTTACAGGCTGTGGAAGTGCAGGAGGTCAAAGTTCAGCGAGAACCCAAACGCTCTATGTTTACATATTTGATCACAACAACAGGTGCCCCTATGGAGATCACACTATCTTTTGAAGGTGAATACCCTCAAAAGGCTGATCTCAGGACCGAACTACAGGCGGCATTCCACTCTATTGTGTACCAGGAGGCTCATGTTCTTACCTCAGAGCAACCAGGCACCATGCAGCTAGACAAACCCCAGAGGGCTCATGTTTCCTCAGCCAGGTCAGAGCAAATGCTTTCTACAATGGTAGAGTCCGTGCGTGTGGCAGAGAGTACAGTAGATTTCACAGCTGCAAAATCTCAGGCTGCTGCACTTAAGATCGAGTCTGATGTCACAGTTGAATACGCGGCAGAAGGGGGACAGGTTGTAGTTCAAGAATCCAAGACAGCGAAGGTGGAAAAGTCCATTTCATCTAAGACCAAGATAACCACAGAGACTCAGGTGGCCTTTGAACAGTCGGTTCAGATATCAAAAAAAGAAATGAGGTCTGTAATGGTAGAAAGTGAAGAAAAAGAAGTGGGAACAGCTTTTGTCACTACTGCTCTGCCTCTTGCCACCATCCCCACTGAGCAAACACTAGATGTAAGCATCCAGCAGGAGCACAGGGAAGAGATCTTCAAAGAGGAAGTCACATTATCCAGATCAGAGCAGAGAGAATACCCTGAAATAGTCACCTCCCTACAGGACTTAGCTACTGAAGAAGATGGTGAGGTCACTTTTATTACAACCATTAAATTTGCAACAAAAGTAAGCTGGTTTTTTAATGGCCAATTGGTGAAATCTGGCAAAGAGTTCAAGTGTTTGAAAGACCATGACACATACTCACTGGTTATCAACAAAGTTGTCAAGGAGAGACATCAAGGAGAATATGTTTGTGAGGCTGAGAATGAAGCCGGCAGGACAACAACATCTTCAAGACTCACTGTGGTCCCAAGAGGTTTGCTAACAGGAGAAATATATGTACCATTCATTCACCCATCCATTTTCTATGAGCAACTAATACTTCACATGAATTTCTTCATTCCAAGCGTCTCTCATTTAAGTACTTTGTATTTATCACTTTGGTTTTTTATCCATTTCATAGCTCAGCATGAGCACTGTTAGGGTTCCGCATGGGCACTGGATTGTACTAACTCACTGTGTTTTGTTTGTTCTATATCATTTCTTGATCTTTATGTCCTAAAGACCAGGGCTATCACAGCCATGCAAAGACCACCTTGTGGTCCTGTGGTTTATTACCATCTTTCAGTATTGATTCTCATGGTCACTGGTCTTTGGGACACTTCACAGCCTTTTTAGGATCACCGTGGCATGCAAGAATCAACAGGTTGGTCTGTCACAGTCCTTTTAGGTCCATTCTTGCTACATTGTCAGTTTTTCTGCATGTTTGGGGGCTTAAACTTGGCATTGCATCATTTTCACAAATATTTTCCTCTTTTCAGCTGGAACCCTAGCCCCATGAGTACCTTCTGTTAAAACATGGGGCTAATGTTCCTGCTCCTTTTCTCCTCTACAGTCACTGCTGAATTGCCTTCCACCATTGCTGTACATTCCACCTTTCATGCTCCTGATGCTCCGTCACTTTTTTTTACTTACATCCAAAGCTGTGGATGTCATAGCTAACATCTATGTTTCACTGTGTCTTTGTGTGCCTCAGTGCCACCTGTTTTCAGGCAGAAAATCAACCCTGTAGAGATCAACGTCGGAGGCCATGCAAAGTTCGACTGCGAGACTGAGGATGCACCGAACGTGACCTTCAAGTGGTACAAATCTAACATTGAAATCAAACAGAGTGAGAAGTACCGGATCATCAGCCGCCACACAGGGTCTTCATTGGAGCTCCTGAATCCTGTGAAGGCTGACAGCGGTGACTACACCTGCAAGGCTTCAAACCAGCACGGCTTTGATAGCTGCACCGCCTCGCTCATCGTGACTGGTAAGATCCCAGTGGGAACCTTTGTAATTTTCTATGCATGTATGTGTTGGAGACAGAGAGAGAGAATTATATTCATGTTGTGTGTTAATGTGACTCATTATGGTTTGGAAAGCGCTGTTTGATTCTGACCCAACATGTTTATACAGAGGTTTAAAATGTCCTCAATGTTGAATCCACATCCCTCACTAAGTTGGAAAGTTTGGTTTGTTTCTGATATTTTTTTTGCTACTCATTAAACGCTGTGTATGTCCTACCTGCTTTCCATAGAGATGTATCCACCAGTGTTTGTTTCAAAACCAGAGCCAATGACCTTATTTGTGGGCAAACAAGCTGTTCTCCAGTGCTCACTCACTGGATCTTCACCAATGGAGGTTGTCTGGCACAAGGACAACATAGCCATCACATCTGAAGGGAATTATGTCATAAAAAGTGAAAAGAACAAGTATTCTCTTCATATTAAAAGTCTCAAGTTGACTGATCAGGGAGTATACCTGTGCAAGGCCTCCAACAGTGTCGGCACTGTTACTTTTACCACAGAGCTTACAGTTATAAGAAAGCCCAGCTTTGTTAGGACCTTTGAACCAACGTCAGCTGCTGTCAATGACCCACTAAAACTGGAGTGCCAGGTGGATGAGGACACTGGGGTGACTGTCACCTGGACCAGGGATGGCAAAAAAGTCCACCTGAGCATGGACTGTAAGATATCCTTTGAGGATAAGGTGGCAGTTCTTGAGATTCCCAAGTCCAAGCTCAAGGACTCTGGGAAATATGTTTGCACAGCCACAAATGAGGCTGGGAGCTCATCCTGTGAGGCTGTGGTAACAGTTCAAGGTAAGAACCTGCAGGTGATCACTGCTGGTAAAAACTTTTGGTGGTCTATCCGAACTGCAAGCTGTAGCTAATGTGTTGCAATGTTGTCCCTTGTTTTGGCTTTTGTCTTTGTTTTTGTTTTTTGCTGATGTTCTTCTGTGTCTGTTTTTAAGTCTGTGTCTCCAAACACTCTTTCAGAACCCCCTGCTTTTGTCAGAAAAATGGAGCCTAAGTTTACCTGGAAGCAGGGTGCAGCTGCACGTTTACAATGTAGCGTTAAAGGATCACCTGAACTTCACATCCATTGGTTCTGGAATGACAGAGAGCTTAGTGATGGAGAGAAATATAAAATCACCTTTAAGAACGGAGTTGCATCTGTGGAAATATTAAATCTTCTGGTGACAGACAGTGGAAGTTACACATGTGAGGTGTCGAATAATGCTGGTAGTGAGAGCTGCAGCACTGTGGTTGCTGTTAAAGGTTTGTTCTGAGAAAGACTTACATGATTCTCAGTGTTCTGTTCAGAAAATATTAGTTTTAACCCCACACTTTAATCTTTTGACATTCAGAGCCTCCATCCATTAGAAAAGATCTACAGACTGTAGAAGCTGTGAAAGGTGCAGCAGCTCAGCTGGAGTGTGAGATTGCAGGAACGGCTCCTTTTGAAATCAGCTGGTTAAAAAATAAGAAGCCCATCTCAGGTGATCAGAAATATAAAATTATCTCCCAAGACTCTCTGTCAAGGCTAGAGATCCAGACCTTTGAAAGCGCAGACATTGGAGATTATCAGTGTGTCGTTTCCAACGATGTGGGGAAGGTAACCACCAAGGCCTCAGCTAAACTGAAAGGTTGGTAAACCTGTTAAAGGCTGAGGATTATTGCTGCACCTGAAAGTCAGATTTTAACGTGTTGCATGTTTTTGTAGAGCCACCATCTTTCTCAAAGAGAGTTGAAAGTGTTACAGCCGTGTTGGGAAATGCAGTGAAGCTACAAGGAACCATAAAGGGCTCAGCTCCCATCACTGTTAAATGGATGAAAGACTCTGAAATACTCAGAGATGATGATCCAAATACCAAGATGGTTTTTGAGAACAATGTTGCAAGCCTTTCTATAACAGCAGTGGCCATCAACCATGGTGGCAAGTACTCATGCCAAGCAGAAAATGAGGCTGGGCAGCAAAAATGTGAAGCCACTCTGACTGTGCAAGGTCAGGGAAAATCTTTGATGCAGATGTCATTGTACAAAGGTTTAAAACTCTTTCTCTTAATAACCACCTAATCTGTCTTACACCAGAACCTGCTAGAATTGTAGAACCTGCAGAGTCCATTAGTGTGACTGCAGGAGACTCAGCCACGTTGGAGTGTACAATCTCTGGAAGCCCAGAGCTGAAAGTGAAGTGGTTCAAAGATGGGAAAGAGATGATAAGTGGGCGGAAATACAAGATGACATTGAAGGACCACGTAGCCACCATGAAAATTTTGACAGCGGAGAAAGGAGACACTTCGGAGTACAAGATGGAAGTGTCCAATAAAGTCGGGAAAGACCAGTGCACATGCTCAGTCACTGTCTTAGGTTAGCGCTCTGTTGTACAAATTATGTACAATATATGGGTCCTCCATAATGTTTGGGACATTGATCCATTTTTCTGTAAATTTATACTCTAATTTTCAGTGTGAAACAATTCAGACATGAGCATTCAATATTGTTTCTGAGGCTCTCTCCACACCAACTTGGATATTTTGCAAAACAGTCTCACTCTTGGAACAAGATGCCACATAAACAATTAGATTTTTTTTTTTAACACATATTCTCATTTTCTTCTGAATCTTTTCCATTGAACTTTTTTTTTAAACTTTTTTTGTGGGCTCTAGTGTCCCTTATTTATTTTATTTTGCTTTTGAGTTTGATAATTGCTCGACTAAAAAGCAATGAAACATAGCTGAGCAATTACAAGTATCTTGAAAACCAATTGTCCAAAACAGCCTGACTGTGATTAAAAAGTTATACTTTCTACTTGGGGGAGCTGGAATGTTCACTTTAAGCATGTCTGAAATGTTAGATTAAGAATTTAATACAGCAAATAAGAGTGGGGAAGCTTAGAAAATAAATACCAAACATTATGAAGGACTCTTGTACCAGGTTATTAGTAATTTTTACCTCTCAAAAGTCATTGCTTTTGAGGGGTAAATTGCAAAGTGCTGAACCCCGTGGTGATTACTGCAACATTTTGATGACTTGTTCTTCTTCAGATCAACATTAGTCAATACAAATTAAACTCTTTGTCCATTTGCCTTGGATTGGTTTCCCATGGCAGATGTACAAGGAAGTGGGTTTTGATGACTGTGTGATCTGAAAATAAATCAATATGAATACTTTAAACTTAAGAGACAGTGTCCAGCATATAATTTTTTCTTGGGTTTAGATGAACAACTCTTTACAGAAGCAACACAACAGCGTTTATAAATGAGGTGCTTTTGTTTTTAACTACCAGATCGGATAATGCCTCCAACTTTCACCAAATCCCTGAAAAGAGTCGACGGCAACATTGGCAATGATGTGTCCATGGACTGCAGGGTGTCTGGGTCCCAACCCATGACCATTGTTTGGTTCAAAGATGACCAGGAAATAGAGTCGGGAGCCAAATTTCAATCAGAGTTCAAAGATAGCTCTGCCACACTGAGAGTCAGTCGGCTGGAAAAGGCAGACTCTGGAGTTTACAAATGCAAAGCCACCAACTCGGCTGGCTTTAAAGAAACCAGTGGCACACTCTACGTCAAAGGTTACGAGTCTTTGTCTTATTTTCCCTTTCTTTCTCTTGTGTGACATTTGAAGAATTTCATGTTAACATGACAAGACTATTTGTTTTTTGTTGATGGCCTCCAGAGCCCCCAGTGTTCACAGAGAAACCAGAAAACCAGGATGTTATACCAGGAGCCAAAGTCTCCTTCAGGGCAGCCTTCACTGGAACTGCTCCTTTGGCTGTTAAATGGTTCAAAGAGGAAAAAGAGGTTGTAACTGGAGGCATTTATTTTATAAAAAAAGATGCTTCTTCCAGCACTCTGGACCTTCACTCTGTGAAGCCCAGTGATTCCTCTAAATACACCTGCCAAGTGTCCAACGATGCTGGAAAAGTGGATTGCTCCACAGTCCTCTTTGTGAAAGGTTCTTGTTCTCATTATAACTTTGTCCTTAAAACCCTGACATTGAAGTGACACTAACAAGCCTTGTATCCTCTAATGAATGTTAACCTCTTCTCCCAGAACCTCCTGTGTTTGTACGAAAGCTTGATGCAACCAAGCTCGTCACAAGTGGCATCTCCACCAGATTGGAGTGCAAAGTGTCAGGCAGTCCTGTCATCAGTTTCAAATGGTTTAAGGATGAGATGGAGATCAGCTCCAGTCCTAAATATACAGTCAGTGTGTCTGATGTAGAAGCAACTCTTGAAATATTGAACTGTGCAACTGGGGACAGTGGCGATTATGTCTGTGTTGCGTCAAGTGAAGCAGGCAGTGATCGGTGCAGCAGTACAGTTACTGTCAAAGGTTGGTTCATCTACAGGAAGGTCTCTTGAATTTCTTTGGTTAATTGCAGTTTTAGTAAAGATAGTTTGATTTATTTAACTTTCAGTCAAAGATGTCTGTAAACTTTGCATTATACCTCTTTAGTCCAGTCTTCTGCTCACTGACCGACATCCTTACTGTCTTCTAGAACCACCGGTGTTTGTACGTAGCTTGGAGGCCAAAGATGTTGTGAAAGGTTCTGAGATGATGTTGGAGGGCCAAGTCTCTGGCTCTGCTCCTTTCACTGTGTCATTTTACAAAAACACCAAGGCAATTAGAAATGACAAAAGACATAAAATCACAGTGAAAGACGATCTGGTGGCTCTGCAAGTCCAGGCGGTCGAGGCTGGAGATGTTGGCTTATACCAGTGCACTGTTGAGAATGAAGTGGGGATGTCAACCTGTGAATGTCAAGTTACACTCAAAGGTTGGTTAGATGCACCTATATTTTGTTCAAAACTTTAATCTTTAGTCAAAGACTTTCAAGCTTGATATGTGTGACATCTTGAGATGCTCATAATGTTCATATACCATCTTTGACTTGTAGAACCACCGTCTTTTGTAAAAAAGCTTGATAATGTCAGTTCATTGGTGGGCAGTGATGTTTCTCTCCAATGCATACTGAAGGGCTCTGAGCCCATAACTGTGACCTGGTTAAAGGACAACCATGAGCTCAAGGAAGCTGAAAATGTTAATATTTCATATGAGAACAAGACTGCCCTGCTGCACATAAATGGATTGCACAATAAACATGGAGGAAAATACTCCTGCCAGGCACAGAATCAGGCTGGTAGCCAGACATGCTCTGCTGTTCTAACTGTCAAAGGTTGGTGAAACCTTTTCATTTTGGTTTGTGCTCTCATTTTGTAGTTATAATGTTAAAGTCATTCATATTTGAATACAATAACAAGTAAGAGGTTTCCCTGAAACAGCCAATGTCTTCACATTTAACCTAAAGTTGCAATGTGAAGCAATAACTCATTTCAGATGTTTTTTTATATAGCAACAATCCATTTCAAACTTTATATCAAGGCAATTTGCAAGACAAACAGCCCAATTTATATCCAGATCTGTATAATTCATATTCTTTTTAACTTGGTCACTAGATGTCAGTATTTGTTACACAGTTCTCCTTTAGATAATTGCTTTCACAGCTATTGATCAGATCTCTAAAAACCATCTAAACATATAATATGTTAGCATATAGCATTGGTTTCAACCATCAACCACTGCTTATTGGAAAAAAATAGACATCTACACAACCTGCTAGATTAGATAGATCCAAGTGTTTCGTAGAAGGGAACAGATTGGGATTGGACTGATATGAATGATTCTGCAAGTAAACAAAAACCACATGCTTTTCTTGAAATGTTAATTTTCTCTTTAAAATACGTTCTTCTTCATGTATCAGAACCCGCTAAGATCACAGAAGAGGCTAAGTCCATCAGTGTGACTCAGGGGGATCCGGCCACGCTAGAGGTCAGATTCTCTGGGACTAAACCACTGAAGGCCAAATGGCGTAGGGCTGGCAAGGAGCTGACCTCAGGCCAGAGATTTAAAGTACAGACCACAGACACCAGCTCTGTGCTCAAGATTCTCAAAACTGAGAAAACTGACAGTGGCGAATTCACCTTTGAGATTTCTAATGATGTCGGACAAAGTTCTTGCGAGGCCACGCTCACCGTTCTTGGTCGGTGATTAATGTGCATGGGTAGTGTTAAAGTAAACTTTGCTTGTTTTCATCCAAATTTGTAACTTGTAACCTTTGTTTTTATGTTACTCATGTCAGATCAAGTAATTCCTCCATCCTTTACAAGAAAACTGAAGCAAACAGAAGGTATTAAAGGATCATTTGCTCATCTGGAATGCCTTGTGTCAGGCTCTCTGCCGATTACTGTCCAGTGGTATAAAGATGAGAAGGAGATTCAGGCTGATGATAGACATAAATGTACATTCTTTGAGAATGTTGCTTGCCTGGAAATCTCTGATCTTCACCTTAAAGATGGTGGAAGTTATACATGCATCGCCAAAAACAAAGCGGGGACAATCCAGTGCTCAGGCATCTTGTTTGTAAAAGGTCTGAAATGGTTGATTTGTCTAGTTTTATTCCAGCAGAAAAGAAAAAAATGTGAACTGAAAGGATTTTTGGCTTCTCTTCACAAGCAGTGGTTTGCTTCTCTCTTTCAGAACCACCATGCATTCTTGAAAAGCCTGAATCCATGAATGTTTTACCTGGATCTAAGGTCCAGTTTAACGTACTGCTCTCTGGCACACCACCACTGAACATCAAATGGTTTAAAAACAAGAAAGAGATTTTATCAAGTGCCGATTGCTCTGTGGTTAAAGACAACACATCCAGCTCACTGGAGCTTTTCTTTGCTAAGAGCTCAGATTCTGGAGACTATGTGTGTGAAATTCACAATGATGTGGGATCCACTTCCTGCCAAGCAACGCTTTTCGTCAAAGGTCCTAACTATAATTTTATATATGAATCTCCTACAGATGCACATTTTAATTTGTTTACAGATTGTAAGTTTTTTTAAATTGTAGTTGCTTGTTCTGAATAGTCATGCTTTACTCACTAAGTCTAGACCAGTGGTTCTTAATATTTTTATAACAAGTATCAACTAAGTAAATATTGACAAACTTGCTGTTAGCAGTTATGGTCATTAAGCACACCAATTTGATTGCTGATGTGTATTTACATAACAGTTACTACATTCATGTTTACCTCACAATTGATTAAAACCAACATTTCTTCTCAATGTTTTTAATCCAGTCCAAATTCTACAAGTAATGCACATACCACAGTTTGAGAATCATGGGTCTAAACCATTTGGAAGTAGTTCAAGAGAAAATTCTCATAATATCACATTTTAAGCCCCAGCTGTACTCATCATGATAGTTTCTACAGATTATTTATACCACAGCTCATTTAGCTTTTTATTTTACTTCTCAGAGCCTCCTAAGTTCACTCGGACACCGGACCGCGTATCCGTAGTGCGTCCTGGGCAAAGCAAAGTGTTTGAGTGCCAGGTGACCGGCACACCTGAAATAGACATCTATTGGTTCAAGGAGGGCTCTGAGATCAGTGCCAGTGATCACTTCAAGATGGCCTTTGTAAACTCTGTGGCTACTCTGGAGGTTTGCGGGGCTGAAACTAAAGACGGAGGCCTTTATTACTGTGAGGCTCGTAATGAGGCTGGCAGTGAGAGCTGCAGCATGGAGCTCAAAGTGAAAGGTTTGTTAGGCTGGAGCTTTGAGAATATGAACACTAGGAAATTATCCTTAAAGTTAAATTGGCAGAAAGTTTTTCATGCTCTGTTCCTTAATGAGATCTAAGCATATTTAGTAGATATCTATTTGAAGCTAAATGATCTAATGGATCTAACTCACTATAATTCTGTGGTTAAACACGTATAGCATCAAATATTTACTAGAGAATTACCTCTTGAGGTAAAGTTATATGACAGTTTTTCTTCTTTCGTCTCAGAACCACCAATTTTTATTAAAGAACTGTCTCCAGTTGATGTTGTGAAGGGCTCAACAACATCTTTTGAGTGCCAGATTGTTGGAACAGGTCCATTTGAGATAACCTGGCACAAAGATGGAAAAGAGATCAAGGCCAGTGCAAAACATGGCTTTTCCCAGATGAATGACACTTTGACCCTAGAGCTCCACAGATGTGATGGTGTAGATGTGGGTGAATATCAGTGTACTGTAGCTAATGAGGTTGGGAGCTGCACTTGTAAGACAACTCTAAGCCTCAAAGGTTGGTTTCTTTAGATTTAAAAGTCCCCTGTTTTTTGTTTTTGAAGTGAAAACTGCTAACTTCACATTATTTTTTTCAATAGAACCTCCAGCCTTTACCAGGAGGATTGAGGACTGTGTTACTGTCCTCGGTAAACTGGCACAGTTTCAGTGTGTTGTTGTAGGTTCTCCAACCCTTTCTGTTCAATGGCAAAAAGATGAGAGCTGGATTTTGGAGGATCCAAGGATTGAGAGAACCTTTGAAAACAATATAGCGACTCTCAGGATTTCTGCCTGTGAAGCATCTCATGCAGGTAGATACAGCTGCCAGGTGATAAACGAGGCTGGGCAGGATAAATGCTTCGCCACTCTCACAGTTCAAGGTAATCTGCTGAACCAATCCTTACTCCATACTTTTAATACTTACAAAGCCATTTCATTATCTACACCTTGCTAGCACTGGGTTGGATCCTTTATTCTCAGAAATATTCAAATTTTTCATCCCATTTAGTCAACAAGGTGCCTGAAATATTCCTCAGAGATTTTGGTCCATATTGACATGTCATAATGGTGTTTGCTTAAGGTTGGTTGGCAGCACATTCGTGATGCAAATTTTCTAACTCACCACATCCTAAAGGTCCTTTATAGATCATTGGAGTACAGTAACTTACTGGCATGTTTAAGAATCCAGTTTAAGATTGTTTGTGCTTTATGATGCTCCAATCAGAAAGGAGTCATGGCATATTCCGGCTTTGGTATTTAAACCATACTGAACTGGGACTTAAAGGGCCAAAGTGTGCCACGAAAATACCTGCCATACCTATACAATTCCACCACTAGCCTTGTGCATACGATGCATACAATACTTGAATTTTTTTTTGGTCAAATTCTCTCCCTACCATTTGAATATCACATCTCTAACAGAGCTTTGTGAGACTGTGGAACATTCCTTCCATCTTTTATTGTGTAGTTTTGAAATTTGCAGTGTCAATTTCCTGTTTTTAGTTGGCAGGAATGGCAACAAATTTGGTATTCTGCTGCCATATCAAATTTGGTCCCATTATTCATTCACTGCACATAATATTCCAGATACCTTAGTTTTTGGGGTTATCGATCCTAGTCCCCAGGAACCATTGTCTTTATGTTTTTAATGCACAAATGCTTTGGCACACTTGAAGTGATTGCATTATGATTAAGTGCTACAGAAACCTGTCAATAATTCACTTAAGACGTGTAAAAGGGAAAAAACACAAAAACGTACAAGACAGTGATGAGTCCTGAAGACAAGGATTGAGAACCACTGTCTTAGTTGGATCAAGTAGGTTTGGGCTACTGTTGCATTTCTACTATTCTCAGTTTTCTATAATAACATCGGCTATTATCTTTTTTGGACCATTTTCTTTAATTCACCAGTTTCCAAAATACTCAAATGGGCCGGTCTAGTATCAACAAGCATGCTAGGCCATGCAAGGAGACTTCGTCATCTCTAAATGCCTATATGTATCAAATTCATATGCAATAGAAAGGATGTACCTATAAAATGGTTGGTGAGTGAATATTAAAGCAAGGAATCGATTTAATCCTGACTTTGCTCTACATTGTAGAACCCCCTCAGATCTTAGAGAAACCTGAGGAAATCAAGGTAACAGTCGGAGATCCAGTCAGTCTAGACTGTAAGGTGAAAGGCTCACCTGAGCTCAAGGTGAGATGGATGAAAGATGGCAAGGAACTTCAGTCCATAAGGCAGCACAAGCTTATCTTTGAGAACAACATCAGCAGCCTAAAGATTCAGGGAGCGCAGAAAGCAGATCAAGGAGAGTATGTGTTTGAGGTGTCAAACCACATCAGCAGCTGCTCCTGCAAAGTTAAAGTGGTCGTATTAGGTTGGTGTGACCATCCCGACGAATGTGCCACATCAACTACACACTGATTAAATTATATTGACCTTCTTACTCCTTTTTTGGTGACAGAGCAAGTAATTCCTCCGAGCTTCATCAAACCACTGGTAGAAATGCAGGAGATTCTGGGCTCATTTGTTCAGATTTGCTGTAAAATATCCGGTTCCCTCCCAATCTCTGTGGAGTGGCAGAAAGATGGGAGTAAAATCTCCAGTGGTATCAAACACAAACTGATCCAGCAGGACAACTCTGTGTCTGTGGAAATCGAACAGCTTGAGAGACCTGATGCTGGGTCGTATTCTTGCAAACTGACCAATGCAGCTGGGACCTGTGAATGTAGTGGATCCCTCAGGGTCAAAGGTCAGACGCTGCTCTTCAATTTGACTGGTCGTAATGTACTGAAAACAAAGGTGAGTACCTCTTTAACCCGGTTTATTGTCTTGCCTTCAGAGCCTCCCAGCTTTGTATTGCTGCCCGAGTCACAGGCGGCTCTGCCCAATGCCACAGTTCGCTTCAAAAGCACGTTTACGGGTACGCCACCCTTTACGGTCAAATGGTTCAAGGACGACACGGAGCTCATGACCGGGCCAACATGTTTCACAGGCGTGGATGAAACGTCCTGCTTCTTAGAGCTCTACTCAGTGGCCGTTGCTCAGAGTGGAATTTACTCTTGCCAAGTCGGCAACGATGCTGGTTCTGTACGCTGTAGTGCAGATTTGACTGTGAAAGGTTGGGACTCACAATTTTTTAAACGATTCTTCATCTCATGCTCCAGCTAAACCCATCCTACCTGCTTTATAGTACAGTGATTCTGTTCACTCAGATGTAATTCATCAAAATGTGTCCAGTCTTTGCATTGCATTCACTGCTAGCTCATGATTGTCAGCTTGTATGTTCTGTTCTGTTACTGTCTGTTCTGTTTGCTTCCAGCTGCTGATTGTTTGTCTGTGTTTCGGCCTTCCAGAACCACCTGAGTTTGTGCTGAAACTTCCCGCCACTAAGTTTGTAAAGCGGGACGAATCACTCCGCCTGGAGTGCAAAGTCCATGGCACGGCCCCTCTGAAAACGACCTGGTACAAACACGACACCAAGGTCTCGGATGGGGGCAACTACAGGACCTCCTTTGTTGACTCGGTAGCTGTCCTGGAGCTGGTGTCCAGCAGCTTTGATGATGATGGAGTTTACACCTGTGAAGCTCAGAATGATGCTGGCAGTGTGAGCTGCAGCACCACACTTACTGTTAAAGGTCAGCCTCCCACAGACGTCTAACAAGCCTCTAATACTTGTGTGCTCACGTTCAAGGCTGACACCTGTAACAACTTCTCTTTATCTCCCTCTTGAATCTGAGCAACCACCATCAGAAGTGCTCTTCTTCACCTTAATCATTAATCAGATTGACTTCACTTGTGCCTTTTTCTGAAATGAAACACAACTTATTAACAAACATGCTATAATAAATTCTAACATTTTTCCTCTGTAACTTTCATATCCTAGCCATACTTAACTACATACTCACCAAACACTACTTCCTAAACATCTGACTCAAACTCATTCTACATCCCCACAGCAAAACCACAAGGAGTTACGAAGTATTTTTGTCTAGCTTTTAGGGTAAATATCTTATTACAATTAAAATATGACAAAACTAACTTAGTAATTTTTCAGCAAGATACAGGTGTTTGTTTTAAATCAATATTTGAATATTGATTTAAAAAATACCAGTTCCATTGGCAAATTTTTTTCACTTGTAACAACATTTTTCCCATATTATGCGTGAAAAAAATGTAATTGTTGCAATTGTTTAAGTTGACCTTGTTAACTCCCGGTAGTGATTTTCCTAAATTTTGAACTTGAAGCAAAATTTACCTTAATCCATCTAAACTCTTGAGTTTATGCATGGACTCAACATTTTATCTTTAAACACATAAGATGTTTCTGCAAAATTACAATTACCAACTAACTGTTAGTCGAATTTTTTATTCTTTTCCATTTTTACAGCGCAACCTTTTTTAAATTTCCTGATATGTTCCTACTGATCTGTCAGCAGTTTTTCCCTCCACTAACTGCACACTTTGACCTTCACTAAAACTACACTTAAAGTTAACTATCTCATTTAATTTTCAACTTCTTTTTATTTTTTAGGAGCTGTCGTCTTAAAAGCTTCTGATGTAGTTCCAATATGTAAACCTTATTTAGCCTTAATTTCCACCAAATAAAGACCACCTTTAGACCAAGTATTTGGTCCTCAGGTGCATCTCAGTAATTTAGAAAGAAGTTCAAGTATTTCTTGAAACTTGAAACTCATTTATAGATTCATTAAACACACACAGTGAAATATTTCACTTAGTTTTTAAATTCTGATTAGTATGGCTTACAGCCAATTAAACCCCAAAATGTATTTATTAATTATATTACATAAGACCAGTTAAAACAAACAAAGGTCCAACCAATTATTGAATCCAAATACTGTGCAGTAAAAGGCTACTTTTCTGTCAGATTTGCCATTTAATTTGGTCTTATGTATCATTTTGAGTTTCTAAAAACTGACTTTAGGTTTTCAGTTACTGAAAGTCAAAATTATCACAATTAACAGAGTTAAGCAACTGAAAAATATCACCCTGTTTAAAACTATTCAAACATATTAACTATGCACCCCTGTGTCAGAAAAAACCCTGAAATGATCTAAGAAGCAAAACCAAAATCTGTTGTCAATGTAAAAGACTGAAACTAAGTCTAAGAGTTTTTTCCACTCATTTTAGTCGAGACATTGCAATAAAAATAACCTTTTACTTGCTTAAAAGGTAAAAGGCAGGTAATAGTTGTAGATTTGATCACACATCTGGAATTCATGAATTAAACTTTAAAAAAATAATGGAGATTGTTTAGCCTGAAACTGAACCTCCAATCAGAACTGCTCAACATGAATATAAATCACAGATAATTTATCCTTAAACAGAGTTGAACTTGAGCTGATAAATTACATCAGAGGGAAATGTATTATTTTAATTTCTGAGAAACAAATAATTTTGTCCACTGGAGCCTCTAAATACAAACCTAATTACTTCAAACAGGCAGTTTGTATCTTGTAAATCTGTATAAGGAAATTTGCATTCAGAGGTTCAGTGAAAGAATCATAATTATTAAGTATTTGTCTCACTATGTTCACACTCCAGGCAAATCTGATCCAAATCCGATTCTTTTTTCCCAAATCCAAAACATGTCTGATTTTTTCATGGAAACTCCAGTTACGGCTGTCAGCTTTGAGCTTTTAGTTGTGATTCATTTTCCCCACTCATGCCTCTGTAACGGTTTCCTGATCTTTTCGTAGACCCCCCTGCATTTGTGAAAGTACCCCAGCCTGTTGAGGGGCTGATGGGTAGGGACGTGAGCTTGTACTGCGAGATGAGCGGTTCCGCTCCGTTCCAGGTCGCCTGGTTCAAAGACAGGAAACCTCTGATGGAGAGCAGGAAGTATAAGATGGTGGGCGAGGGGAGCTCAGCCACTCTGCATGTCATTGGGATAGAGCCTTCGGACGTCGGCGAGTATGAGTGCAAAGTTTCAAACAGTGTAGGAAGTGACTCCTGCCACACTTTGGTTAAACTCAGAGGTCAGTATTGAAAGTATTGGACGTTCAGGTTACCTTGCCCCCCTCCCTCCACTCCTGCCACCTTTTCTCACTCTACCTTCTGCGCTGTTTTTGTTCTCAGAGCCGCCATCATTTGTGGAGAAACTGTCCAACATGACAGTGATGCTGGGAGAGGAGGTGACCCTTATGGCCACTGTTAGAGGCTCTGAACCCATTACTGTGTCCTGGGTTCAGGACAAGGATCACATTCTCAGGGACAGTGACAACAGGAAAATCACCTTTGAGAACAACCAGGTGGCACTTACTGTGTTTAAGGCCGATGCAACCGTTGCAGGCAGATACACCTGCCAACTCAGAAATGATGCTGGGAGTGTGGATTGTTTCGCTAACTTGACTGTCCTAGGTTTGTAATCGTATAATTCTCTCTTTCTCTGTCAGTGTTGTTGGACGGTGTATTGTAAATAGAAAAGAAAGGAGTAAATTTCCACCAAAAACACAGATATTTTGAGATTAATCTCAGAAGTTTTCAAGAAAAATTAAACAGGTTTCTGAGCTCCAAAGGAAAAAAAAAAATCTGAAATTTTAGGGTAATCTCAGAAATTTTCTACAAGAAACTTGAAGATTTGAGCTCCAAAGGTTGAAAATTTATTTTTTACTCTTTAGCTTAATTTAAGAAGATTTCCAGAAAAAACAAAAAGGTTTCTAGGCCCCTAAAGTTTAAAATCTGCTAGAAAAAAATTCTGAATTTTTTTAATTAATCTCTGACATTTGCTAAAAAAGCAAGAAAATGTCTGACGTTAAAAAGTTGTGATTTGCCAGAAAAAAACAAATTTTGTGATTAATTTTACAAACTTTATAGCAAAAACGTGGACATTTCAGAGTTTCAAAGGTCCAAAATTTTGAAACTCAGAACTTCAACTCAATTTTAAAATATTTGACTTTTGAACCTCAGAAATTTTCATATTTATTCTTTAATTTTTTTTTTTTGTTGTTTTTCTCAAATGTTAAATTTTTAATGGTAAAATTTCTGAGATAAATCTAGAGGGGTTTGACTTTTCTGGCTCAGAAATTTTCATATTTTTTTTCCTAGAAAATATCTGAGATTATCCTCAAAATTTCTGATATTTTGGCAGAAATTTAGTCCTTCTCTGTTTCTATCTATAATGGCCCCAATACGCCGTCATAGTCTTGTCTGTCAGTCGGTGTCTTGTCCGTATTTGATGAAAAGCATGTTCTACTCCTGCTCCTTCCCACTTCCAGAGCCTGCTAAGATTGTGGATAAACCCGAAACTTTGAGCGTGACGGCAGGCGACATGGCCGCCCTGGAGGTCAAAGTGTGCGGAACGCCGGAGCTCGTCCCCAAGTGGTTCAAAGACGGCATGGAGCTGGCCACATCCGGGAAGTACAAGATCTCCTTCTCGCAGATGATCTCCAGTCTGAACGTGTTTTCTACGGAGAAACTGGACTCTGGCGAATACACGTTCCAGGTCATGAACCAAGTCGGAAAAGACCTGAGTAAAATTAATCTCACCGTTTTGGGTGGGTGTTGAATCTGTGTTAATTTGGTTTGAAAATACGTAACATTGTGTGATTTCTTTTAGTTTGTGATAAATGTGTTTTATTATGTAAGAGGTTAAGAAAAATCCACATTTATTATTTATTTCAAAGTTCAAGTCAAAAGGAGAAATTCATTATATTAATTTATTAAACACATAATGAAAATACAAAATTTCACCAAGTATTTTTGGTCTAGTTTTTAGTTGCAAATATCTTAGTACGTTAGAAATAAGACAAAACTAACTTATAAGTGACTTTCCAGCAAGATTTAAGAGTTTGTTTTTTTAGTATTGATAAACAGTACCAGTTCCACTGGCAGACTTTTTTCACTTATAATAAGACATTTTCCCATTTTATAAGTGAGAAAATTGGCCAGTGGAGCTAGAACCTTTTCATTAATAGTAAGAAATTATTTACTTAAAACAAGCTCCTCTATGTTGCTGGAAAATTACTTCTAAGTTAGTTTTATTTCATAGGTACTAAGACATTTGCACTAGAAACTAGATTCATAAAAAGCTGTTTCTGCATTGAGATTCTCATAAAGTTAAATATAAAACATCTTTTCACCTTGATGTTATTTGGCACAGCACAAAACAGGTGTGATTTGATTGATAAAGTAACATTTAAGCACACAACTGTAATGTATATAAAGAGTTTGGAGGGCCACATAAAAACTTCTGGTGGACCAGATTTGGCCCACGGGTCTTGAGTTTGTATGTGGTTTTATTTTATCTTTACTTCTTTTCTTAGCTTTTTTAACACATATATTTAACATTCTTTGTATTTTATAAAGTTGTAAATTGTATAAACCTTAAAAACCTACAAGGGGAGGCTACCTCAGACTTCCTGAAATAAAAATATTTTTATGATGTTGTAATTCATTGAGTTGCAGCTGTAAACCTGAGCATGTTCTTACAAACTGTTGCCTCTGTTGTCAACAGATAAGACCGTTCCTCCATCGTTCACCAGGAAACTGAAGGACTGTAAGATGACTGTAGGAGAAGCTGCAGAGATGGAGTGCAAAGTGTCGGGCTCTCCACCTTTTACTATTTCATGGTACCATGATGGTGA
Organism: Gambusia affinis; assembly: GCF_019740435.1. Lineage (NCBI taxonomy): Eukaryota > Metazoa > Chordata > Actinopteri > Cyprinodontiformes > Poeciliidae > Gambusia > Gambusia affinis. The sequence continues at coordinate 25,786,412 of NC_057878.1, forward strand.
GGAGGTACAGAGTGGGCCGAACTGCGAGGTTTCCTTCAGCGACAACAGCTGCACGCTGAGAGTGCCGACCCTGAGGATGACTGACTCCGGAGTTTACAAATGCAAAGCCGTCAACAAAGCTGGTTTCAGTGAAACTTCAGCAACTTTGGCTGTCAAAGGTCAGTTCCTGCTTCATGTTGAGCACTTCTGTTTTGGTTCTGTTCAGTGAAACATAAACTCAAATTCTGGGGATGCAAATAATTAATCTACCTATGATTTGTTGTTTATTAAAATTAGCTTCAACTGCTACTTAGACCTTCTTTTAGTGTTGTACTTTGGCTCCCATCCAGCAGAGGGCACCACTTTTCATCTTCAACCTCAGCCAGTGGATGCAAGAATGCAAAATAGAAAGGGTCAAACTGAGTTCGTTGAGAGATACAAAATGAGCTTTGTGCAGTTCTGTTTTGAAATATGAACACTGGACAAAGTTTTGTCTTAATATTATTTTATTCAGCTAAGCTGCATGAAGGAGCAGCGTCAAGTTCTCATTTATAAATTATTAATCTGCTAATAAGGCAAGCAACAGAAAAGTGGAGGGCATAACCGAGAAAAATTGTGCCATGTTGGTAAAAAAAACGTGATGAGAATAAGCAGAGTTGATTTTGAAGGAAATTAATTCCCTTCATGGAGCAAAGTTTTAACATTCCTTTAAGATCAATACATGAATTTATGTATGAACAGCTCTCTGTTTTGGGGGAATTCAGTGTTTCACATATTTTATTCTTTCCATATTTTATTCTTCTATTGAGAAACCTCAGAGGTTCTTGTTTTTTAGATTTTGTCAATATGTTTTTTAATAATATGAGAAAACCACAATTTTCTGTTTATTAATACAGTTGGCACAAAACAATGTTCAAATTTACTGTTTTTGTTTTTTAATTCACCATACTGTCAACTCTTGATCCTCTGCACGTCTACACCTACAAATGGCCTCTTATTGATTAATCCTTAGTCAGTCAATTATTAATTAACACGTTAATTGACGACTTCTTTCCTTATCACATTCTGATTCCACCTTGTTGGATGTTTCCGTCTCGCCCAGAACCTCCATCTTTCGTGGTGCCACTGCAGCCGATGGAGGCCATGCCTGGCTCCAACGTGACCTTCTCTGGCATGGTGAAGGGCAGCGTGCCCCTCACCCTGAAGTGGTTCAGAGGAACCAAGGAGATACTGCCAGGGAAGGACTGCAGCTTCACCCTGAAGGACAACCAAGTGATTCTGGAGCTTCACAACGTGAACCGATCCCATGCTGGAGAGTACACCTGTCAGATCATCAACGATGCAGGAAAAGAAAGCTGTGCTGTGAATCTCACAATCAAAGGTCAGTTTCACATCTCTACCTCCAGTTACAGTCCTAGAAGCTCCAGTTAGAACCATAATGAAAGCCAACAGTTCTTCTGGAGTGATAATAGTTTTTAGATAATTAAAGGTCTGTAAGGGCTTTGAAAGGAGATATGAAGCTAAATCGGGAGGGATTAGGTCCCAGTAAGTTTGTATCTTAACTGATACAAATGAGGAGTTGTCTAGATGATGGTTCTTTTGCATCCTAATCAGCAGTCGTGGTCTCTGTTAGTTAAACTAACTTTTAACTCAGTGCTTACTTTGAAAATGTTTTGTGCACTTAGCTTCCCCTACATTAACTCTTACAGATAACTTCTAAACTGCTACTTCACCTGGCTGTTTTGTAAACTTTCAGTTAAAGTCCAACATCTGTGTTAAAGTTTTGGTTATCAGATGTCAAGAATTCTCCCAGTAGTTAGACATTTAAACTCATGCTCTTATTTTGAAGTCACCATAGGCAACAGTTCTGTTTCCTTTACTCAGGTTCTCTCTCTCTCTTTTTTTTTTTTAAAGAAACATTTTTAAGCAAGAGGCAAAAACACAACAAAAGAAGGCTGTATACTGACAAATTCAACACTTATATGAAAAAACAAGAAGGATTGTTATTTAAACAAGTACATTTAATAAACTAACATATATGAATTGTTCTGAAAGCCTTTTTGTTGGAACTCCTTACGTTCTCAACCGTGCAGCTCATCAAATTACATTTTCTGTACCCAGAATGCATCACTGTAGAGCGTAAACAGTTTAAAATCTACAAATTTTTCGGACCGAAGCAAAATAAACGGCACAGTTAGCAAAACTCAACAATTATAAAACTGAAACCATGAGCAAAATGTCTGCGCTAAAGAATCACTTCCTAAAGTGATCGGAGTGTAGTAACAAATTTGGCCCTCCAGAGGATGACAAAACACACTTTAGATGTCAATATGATTGAAATGTGCGCTTTAGCATTAGTGGAGCCAGCTTTTTAGTTTAGTTTATTTTATTAGTCTACAAGTTTATAGAGAAGGTGTTTAAAATGAGCATGCACACAGAGATTATTTGGTTTCCTCTTTAAGTAGAATGTTTTTTTTGTGTCTGTCAGAACCGGCATCTTTCTCTAAGAAGCTGAAGAACGTGTCAGTCGAGAAGGGCAAACCTCTAACGCTCGAGTGTTCGTACACCGGAACTCCAAAGATCACAGTGAGCTGGTTCAAAGACGACCAGCAGATCTTTGCTTCCTACAAATACAACATCACCACAACGGAAAGCTCCTGCATCCTGGAGTGTCTCAGCACAGACGACAAGGAGGCTGCAGGGACGTACAGCTGCCAGGTGTCCAACGAGGCAGGAAAGGACACAAGTGAAGCTGTTGTGTCCATTTTGGGTTAGTCTTGCTTCAAATCTGACTGATTTTCTTCTGCCGAAGAATCCCAGAGGTTCTCACTCCCATGTTTCATTGTGTCAACAGAGCCTCCATACTTTGTTGAATCTCTGGAGCCCATGGAGGTGACTGCTGGTGATGCTGTGTGTCTGAAGTGCCAGGTGGCAGGTACACCTGAGATCAAGGTGTCCTGGTTCAAGGCTGATGGTAAAGTGCGGTCCAGTTCCAGCTGTAAGTTGGAGTACTCAAAGGGCGTCGCCAGTCTGAAGCTCAGCAAAGCCACCAAAGCTGACATCGGGGAGTACACCTGCAAGGCGGAGAACAAGATCGGCTCTGCCTCCTCCACCTGCAGACTCAATGTTCTCGGTAAGGAGGTTTTCACACCTGATAGTCCCATAGACTGCTGGAACATGTCTTATATTTTCAACTGCTTTCGTGGCTCTTTTTCACACTGCACTGCGTCAAATGAACCAAACTAACTGAAAAACCTGTTCCCCTCCTTGCCTGTGGTGGCACTGCACCAAGAACCACAGAAAGAAATTACACAAAAGCCTCTGACTCTCACTGAGCGCAAGTTCCTTCTTCATAAAATGTAAAAAAGATTGCTGTAGCATCAGATTTTTGTGGTTGTAGGATTTCTCTTTTATCGTTGTCATTTCTCCTGTTAGCAATAAACTCGCATTTCTTTTGGTTTTATTTACTCAGAATACTCTGTACTATAGTTTGCTTCCTGCTTTTGTAGTGTTGTAAACGGACCAGAGTTCACTTTTTTAATCCAGATCAGAGTGCGACCAGGCTTTCACGCCTCCCCAAACGAAACGGACTCTAGGCAAACAAACTGGAGTTTGAGTAAAGCGGACTAAACAGCCTGGTGTGAATTCACCCTAAGACAACACAGAATTGAATTTAGAGAAATCCTGACATCTACTGTTCCTCTGTTTTCTCCAGAGGCCAAAACGCCTCCTTCCTTCCCCAAAAAGATCACCAGCCTGCAGGAGACAGAGGGTCAGGCGGTGCGTTTTGAGTGCCGTGTCGCCGGCTCATCACCCATTGAGGTGTCATGGCTGAAAGACGGCGAGCCGCTGACGCAGGGAGGCGAGTTCTCTATGCTGTATGACGACAATACGGCTGTGCTGCAGATCAGCCGTGGCGAAATGAGGCACTCTGGGGAGTACACATGCGTGGCGACCAACAGTGTTGGCTCAACTTCCTGCAGAGCCAAACTCACCATGCAAGGTCTGTTATAGTCCCACTGTAGGATGTTTGCAAAGGAAGCAGAGGATTCTGGGTCTTAGTTTAACTCTGCTTTTAATGACAAATGGTTTCAAGTGTCATTAGAGACAGTTGAGTTCATGAACTTGGATCAAGCAGGAGTCTTGTTTGTTACAAGATATTTGGACACTACTAATGTTAAGACTTTGTGTGCAGTGGAGAGTAAGGGCTTTAGAAAACGTTCTGTCCTGTAGTATTGTGTCGAAAGAGTTGGAGTTCACCTAAAGATTTCTTGTTTTATCTTCTCGCTGCTCCTTCACGGGTCTGCAGAACCCAGATACGCTCCGGTCTTTGACAGAAAGTTGTCACCGCGGGAGGTGACGGTGGGTGACAGCATCGAAATGGAGTGTCACATGACTGGGTCTGCCCCCATCAAAGTCACATGGTCCAAAGACCATAAAGATATCCGCTCTGGTGGGAACTATAAGATCAGCTGTGTGGAAAATACCGCCCACCTGACCATACTGAAGGCGGATAAAGGTGACACAGGGAAATACTTCTGCCATGCCTCCAATGACATGGGGAAGGACTCTTGTTCCACTGACATCTCTGTCAAAGGTATTCTGGTCTTCTCACCCAAAACCCTCAAACCCCTCTGAGGGAAAGTCTTAGGTGAGTACCCACTTCTTCTCTTCACCGTTTCTTTTCCCTCTTGGTTTCAGAGCGTAAAAATCCACCGATGTTCACCAAAAAGCCCTCGGAGCACATCGAAGACACGGAGGGCAAACTGGTAAAAATTGAGGGCCGAGTCTCCGGCTCTCAGCCCGTTTCGGTCAGCTGGTTCAAAGACGGCAAGGAAATCCACAGCTCTGACAAATACGATATCAGCTTTAAGAGCAATGTGGCGGTGCTGTGCATCAAGAGTAGCCAGGTGACCGACAGCGGCAGATACTCCTGCCAGGCCTCCAACGAAGCTGGAAGAGCATCCTGCGACGTCACTGTGGGCATCCTGGGTGGGTTTGGTGTTCAAAGTTCACTCATCGGCTGATGTGTCAAACATTTTAAGAGGAAAATTATTTTATATAATACAAAGAAAAACAACCTCCTGGCTGTAAAAGAAGTTAAATTCCTCTTAGAAGTAATAGTTCAGATACACTTTAAGGGGAACCTATTATGCGAAATGTACATTTTGCATGTCTTTGTACTTCCATTTGGCTCTCCACTGCTTCTACAAACAACTCAATTGCTTAAAAAAATCTACACAGGTATTTTATGGCAATAAGCTAATGTTTTTTGGTGTCTTGAAAATTAGCTGTTTCAAAACCTTTCTGTTACCTAGCAACCCCAGCAGAGTTCCGCCAGTCACCTAGCAACCCAAGTGAAACTCCGGCATGTTTGGTCAGCTGGTTTTACTGCTGTCTGTGGTGTACATGCGCGGGAAAAGACAAGTGTTATTTTGATTTAAAGTGACAGGAGACCCTAAAACAGCTAAATTGTCATTATCTAGGAATAACTTTCCCCATAGACATATGATAACATGTTGATGGAAGCATAATAGCTCCCCTTCTGTTTCCTTCACTTTTACTAGGTTAAAATTATTATTATTATTTTATTTGTTCCTGTTGGTTATTTGGTTTGTTCCTGTCTCTGTTTTTGCCTGTTACAGTCTCTGTTCCAGTCTGTTATTTCAAGCAGCTAAAGGATCACAAAAATCACAAATCTTTTGGTATTCATTCTTTTTTCAGTGTGACAAACTAACAGCCTCTGCCCACAGGCCCACTCTGACTTTTTAATACCTTTTCAGAAACGTGTCTTTTGTAAAAATGGGCTGTACAGAATGGAATGGATCGCCCATTGGTACCATTGGTGCAGAAGTTTTGTTTCTAAATTAAACTAAACCCTGTGTCTGCATCTGAGTTCAAACCATTTCATCTCATCTGCAGAAGCCAAGAAGCCTCCAGTGTTTGATGTCCCACTCAAACCAGTGACTGTGGATGAAGGCGACAAGCTGAGCCTCAGGTGTCACGTCTGCGGGTCCGCTCCTCTGAAGGTCCAGTGGATGAAGGACAGGAAGGAGCTTTCATCAGCCGGCAGCATCAGGCTGGGCTTCTCTGATGGTACAGCCAGTCTGGAGATCAGCTCAGCCTCCAAACACGATGCTGGCGATTACCTCTGCAAGGCTACAAATGAAGCCGGCGCTGAGTTCTGCAAGGCCAAAGTCACAGTGAAAGGTAAAACCTGAAGGACCTCCTGATCATCTCAGCCAGCATCTAAACCTTCACTGCAAAAACACAAAATTTTACCAAGTTTTTTTGTCTAGTTTCTAGTCGTATTACACCTCAAATAAGAGAAAACTAACTGAAAAGTAACTTTGAAGCAAGATTTAGTTGCTTGTCAATAATGCTTGTTCCTTTTGCATTTCACTTATAACAAAGGGTTTCTAAGTGAAATAACATACATTTCATGTGTACATGAATGTTATGTCATATGTTATTAGAAATTTCTTGTGGCAGATTTTTTTCATTGATACTAGGTAAGGTGCAACAAAAAGTATTCATCCAGGGATTTGATTTTAATTTAATTTATTAGTAATAGGAACCAAAACACAGTCTTGAGCATAACCATTTAATAAGTGTCTAAATAAAGTAAAAGTGAATCACCTCCTGATCTTGTAGCTAAAACGACAAAAAAAAAATCCAGAAAAAGATTTTTAAAAATTAGCATATGGTTTGCTGTTTTTTTTTATCTGGCAGACCTGCAGGATACTTTTTCTTTTTACATTTACAATAATTTACTCATTTATTTGTCTGCAGAAATCTGACAGTTTACTACTTATTTAGCAAGTAAAAATAAAAAAAACATGTTTCCTTGTGTTGTTGTCTTACAGAGAAACCAGGAGCAGCTAAACCCGAGACTCCAGCAGCAGCTCCAACCAAAAAACTGGATAATCTATTCTTCATCGAGGAACCCAAAACTGCGCACGTTACAGAGAGTAAGACCTTCAAAGTGGAGAGAAGAAATCTTTAGAAAATGTTTATTTCCTGTCCTAACCTCCACCTCTCTTTCTACAGAGGGAACTGCCACCTTCATCGCTAAAGTTGGAGGAGAACCCATCCCAAGTGTGAAGTGGATGAAGGGAAAATGGAGGCAACTCACCCACGGCGGCCGCATCTCAATCGTGCAGAAGGGCCAGGAGTCCAAGTTGGAGATTCGAGAGGTGACCAAGTCGGACTCGGGTCAGTACCGATGCGTTGCCTCCAACAAGCACGGCGAGATCGAGTGCAACGCCGACATGCATGTTGACGGAAAGAAAGAGGCGCCGCAACTAGAAGGAGACCTCCGAGCCAAACTGAAGAAGTGAGTTCATTCAAGAACTTTCTCAGCTGAAATCTGGGAAAACAAACTCCTAACATCTGATCTGTGTCCCTTCAGGACGCCATCGAAGCAGAAGAGTCCTCAGGAGGAAAAGGACATCGACATTGTCGAGCTGCTGAGAAACGTCGACCCCAAAGAGTACGAGAAATACGCCCGTATGTACGGCATCACCGACTACAGAGGTCTGCTGCAGGCCATCGAGCAGCTCAAGAAAGAGAGGGGCGAAGAAAGTGGAAGACCGGTGAGGCTCCCACAGTCTGCTGCTCGTCTCTCACTGCAAAAACACAAACTCTTACCAAGTATTTTAGTTTTCTTTCTAGAGCAAATACCTTATTACACTTAAAATAAAACTAAACTAACTCATAAGTAACTTTTCAGCCAGTTAAAGGACCTTGTTTTAAGTCAATAATTTCTTAATATTTATTAAAAGTATTAGTTCCACTGGCAGAATATTTCACTTATAAATATTAGAAAACTGTCTTGCTAAACAAAAGAATCTACCAGTAAAACTAGTACTTTTTAATAAATATTAAGGAATCATGTACTTAAAACAAGCACTTATATATTATTGAAAAGTCACCTGTAAGATAGGTTTATTTTCAAGTGTACGAAGATATTTGCAAGAGAAATCAGACGTAAAAGACTTGGTAAGAAAAAGTGCTTTTGCCATCCAGGCTTTCTTATTTGAGGACGTTGCTGATTAATGTCGTTGTTATTGACAGGAAGTGGAACGTGGAGACAGAGAGTCAGATGAGGACATGGCTCGGTTGGTGGCCGACCTGCAGAAGAGGATGGAGAGGACAGAGGTCAGGACACACCGTTATACACTTCCACATTAAAAAAATGTTGAGGAAATAATAAAGTGTTGCTTCGAAATTGTTGCAGTTTCTGTCACCATCATGACCGATAATTGTCTTGTGTCGTCTGCAGCCTGTCACTGTAGTGAAGGACATCTCCAACCAGTCCGTCTTCACCAACGAAGAGGCGGTGTTTGAATGCGAGATCAAGATCAACTACCCAGAGATCACGCTGTCATGGTACAAGGGCACGCAGAAGCTTGACACAGACGACAAATACAACATCAGCATCAGCGGCGACCGCCACCTGCTCAAGATCAAAAGGTGCCAGCCGTCCGACCAGGGCAACTACCGGGTGGTGTGTGGGCCGCACATCTCCAGCGCCAAGCTCACCGTCACAGGTCAGTACCGACACAACAAGGCGTAGGCCGATATGAAACTATAGCAGTATGATAACATGACACGGCGTTATGATTACAGCTCCATAATGTGTTATTTTGCATTTTCTTTATCATGCTTTAATGGGAATAGGTGATTTTCTTCTTAAATGTTTAATGAATTGTGGATTGATCTTCGCAATGTTGCTGCCAGAACTAAAGCTGTTCGAAAAGAACAATTAGGGCAGACATGTTACTTTGACTAGAAATTTAAATTAGCCATAGTCTCTATTGTCGTTGTCAACTTTAATTCTCTTTGGAAGATCTAACGACAGAGTATTAGGGCTGTGCTAAAAAATTTTTAAATAATGAAGAAGAATGTAGTCATAATAATACAACTACTTTCACAGTCTGGCTATTCTCAAAATATAAAAAAAAATATTCTTGTATTATTATAAATAATAATACGAGTATAAAGTTGTATACTCGTATTTTATACGACTATACTACTTCAGTTTCCAGTTGTGTAGTCTGGAAACTGACTATACGACGTTTATTCTTTTATTATTTCAACTTTATTCATTATTTTTTTAATGCCACTCAAGATATTGCCAGTTTTCTCATATTATTATGACTTTATTTTTCTATGGCTATTCTCAAAATATCAACTTCATTCTTTAAATATTGTTACTTTAAACTGATTATACTCATATTATTTTGACTTAATTAACGTACAACATTATTCTTGCAATGTGACTTCATTCTTGAAATATTATGAGTTTATTCTTATATTCTGGCTTTATTCTGATAATGTTTTTTTTATATATATGGTCCAAATACTCCGTTGTACTTATACTGCAGGAACAGTATGACAGAATATTTTAGTGGTTTTGAAACCATGACTTTTTCATATTTCGGTGTATCTTGAAACCGCTCCCTGCCTGGACACACCCCTGCATCTCAAACTGAGTTTCCAGTCTGAGCAGAAGCTGAATTTTCTTCTCTCTGTGTTTCAGAGGTGGAGGTGGAGAAGCACCTGCAGGACACGTCGGGTAAGGAAGGCCAGGCGTGCACTCTGTCTTGTCAGTTGTCTGTTCCTAACGTCGAGGCTCAGTGGTTTAAAAACGGAAAGCAGTTAGAGATGAAGGGAAGGTATTCGTCCGAGGTGAAACACAAAGTTCAGAAGCTTCTGATCAAAGACCTGAAGTCTGAAGACCGGGGCAGATACTCCTGCAGATACCAGCACCTGGAATCCTCGGCGGACCTCAAGGTGGAAGGTTTGTACCTGGAAACCTTCCTGTGGACGTGATGGATGCTCTGCCCGATTACTAACCTCTTTCAGTTCATCCGACTCTAAGGGTGAATTCACACCAGTCCAGATTTATTCAAAGAAACCTCGGTCTCAGTTTTAAATTAAATGCACTTTATTTTTAGCAAATAACAGGACATAGAAAGGTTTTCAACACTATAAGTAACACCAGATTACAATAAAAATAATATAAAATTACCAAATGTTGTAAAATACGAAGTAAAGTAAAATAAATGTATAAATAAGCAAAATAAAATAATTTGTATATTTTAGTTTTAAATGGGTAAAAATACATTCAAATACATATATTAAAGGCTTTGTTACAACATAAAAGATTAATAAAAGTAAATAGGTCACCTTGAAGAAGGAAGTAGTGCTCAGCTTCTTCGTTGGAGGTTTTTGTTTTGTTTCCTTCAGTGGTTCTTGGTGCAGCGCCACCACAGACGGCTGGTGGAATGGGTTTCTTTAGGTTTCTTTTATTGGTTGGGATCGTTTGAGACCATGCAGCGTGAAAACAAACTGCTCCAGCTAAAAATATAACAAATGTTGCACTTTTGGTGCCCAATTGAACCAAGTCTACTGGACTATCAGGTGTGAAAACACCCTAAAACTAATGTCAGCTATTTGGCTTTTGCCTTCTTTTTTCATTTTGTTTTTGGATTTATTCCATCTTAATATCCTCCATGATCGTCTTGCACCGTCATCCTCAACAACAACCAGTCATCATAACGTTTCATCAACATCCGTCTGGTGGTCGCCTCTAACCGTGTGGCTGTTGTGTTGGTGAAAAACTGCCACCCAGTTACTGTCACATTCACCCATTCACGTCTTTATCTGTTTTAGCCGAACAAATTCATTTCACCAAGCGCATCCACAACGTGGAAGTCAACGAGCGCCAGTCGGCCACCTTCGAGTGCGAGGTGTCCTTCGACAACGCAATCGTTTCTTGGTACAAAGACACGTGGGAACTGAAAGAATGCACTAAGTACAACTTCAGAAGCGAGGGCAGGAGACATTTCATGGTCATTCGAAATGTGACCATCGAAGACGAAGGTGTGTAGAGCCCAACGGGGCTCCAGAGGCCGCCTGCAGATTTTTCTCCTCTTGCTGTTCTTTGTGACCTGAGTGTCTTCATCACTAATCCCATGTAGGCGTGTACTCAGTGATTGTGAGATTGGAGCCCAGAGGAGAGGCTAAGAGCACAGCTGAGCTTTATTTGTCTGGCAAAGGTACAGTTATTAGTCAGGCCCCAACTTTTCTGCTTCTGATCAGTTTTGGACGATCTCAGACTTTAACACAAACCGCACTCTTTTTTTTTTTTGTCTTTTTTTTTTTTTCACAGAAATCGAATTAGCGATGGTACCGACAGGTGAGTGATTTATTATTCAGAAAATTACGTCTGCTAAATTTTATGTAGAAGGGACACTTTTGGAAACTCTTGTTGTCCACTCAGATGTGGAGTCACATTTGCAGAAAAACTGTATTTAAGTAAGAGTAGCACTTTTTCAACAAATTGTTACTCAAGTAAAAGTAAAAAGAAAAACCCAAGAAATTACTCAAGAGTAAAAATGTATTTTGTAAAAAGGCTCGAGTACTGAGTAACTGTAATATAAATACATTTAATATTTAAGATGACATAAACAGATGGACCAAATTAAAGTTGTGTGGAGTTTCTGGTATTTTATAGAACAAAATTAAAATAATTAATATAATTAACAAAATTAGGCATAAATAAAAACATTTCCAAATCAATTTATTTTATTATGAAACTTTTGAAACTGTAGGTGTTTGTCTGGTAAATTTTTGGTTAAAACGCTTCATTAAGTGAAGCATCCAGAAATTTTACTCAAGGAAGAGTAGCAACAATTTATAATAAAATTACGTGACTATACAGCCTGAACACACGTAGCTTAGTGTCTTAAAGGGACACGAGCAAAAGTTTAATGGTTTTTCTGCATTATTTTTGCTAAATTAGTCATACATACATCTCCAGGTTTCATTTGGTTAATAGAGATGTTCTATCGCGGCAGATAGATGGATAGCAAGTAGTATAATCATATTTATGCCCTCCAGTTTATTGGGCATGTGCTAAATATCCAGCTGAAACAAGAACAACCAAAAACACAGATATGGCCAAAATAATGTTGATCATTGTCATAACTTTCTGTGTTTGTTAAATTCCTGTTTTCAAATTTAATTAATCCAAAATGTATTTTTAAATTTGGTATAAAATGTTTCAGAAGGTAAAAAAGAAGCTCACGATAGTTGAGATTTAAAGCAGGAAAGCTGTTTGGTGTGAACCGTTCTCCGTATTGTGTAGATTTCCCAGACTCTTCAGTTCAGAGGCCTGAAGTGCCTTCATCAGAAGAAATTCAAGGTAAGATTCACAGACTGCTGCAGGGACTAAAATAAAACCTGAAACGGTTCTTCGTGGTTACTAACAGACCCGAAATGTGTTTTTCTTCAAGAATCAGCTGAGTTCTATCAGTATGAAGAAAAGATCGAACAGAGAGGTACTTACCCAGAAATCTTCCTTATCATGAGGATAATTTGTTCACATTTGACTAATCAGATTAACTCAAACCTTATTAACAACAAACTAAGCATATTTTTATTCAATAATTGGGGGCTTAAATGTTTTGTTTTTCTTTACAAGAATCAGCTGAATATTCGTATCAGTATGAAGAGGAGGTGCAGCAGAAAGGTACCATGTTCCTCCCTCCTCATCCTCTTCATCAGCTTCTAACCATCTAACCAGCACCGTCCTTTATATTTTCATCCTGTTAGGATTAAAAATAACAACATTTAAATGTAGCTAGTAAAATCTGTTCTTATTTAGTGAAGTCTCTGGAGTCATCAGGTAGATTTGACCCACATCTGCTTCTTTTTTTCCACCCTCTTCTTTTCTCCTTCATCACCGTTTTAATATCCCATCTTGGATAAATTTTGCTGTTGTCCTGATTTTCTTTTTTCATTTTGTGTCTCACGTCTTCCTCTAACACTCCCTTATCTTTGGTGTTGTCACACCTTTAAATTTAACCCGGTATATGTGTGGAAGGATCGTATCCACTTATGCTAACTTCAGATTTCTTCCACTGGTGTAAACTGGTTTGTTCTTCTCCTCTGAGACGTCAGAAAGCTTCGTTATTTAACGTCAAACTGTTTCCAAAATGTCTCATGTTTGTCTTTTGTTACTTCTGTGATTTTGATCGTCTTCAGTCGAGTATCAGAGCAGGACAGAAGAGACTGTAACTCAACAGATTTCAGAGACTAAAGGTATCACCGTTGTGTTTACGTTGCTCTTTTTTTCTCTTTTAATAACCTCTTTTTAACACAAAATCGAATAATATTTTCTACCAAGCAGATTTTTCTTAGAATTTTCTTGATATTTTGTGTTACAGAGTTTTAGGGCTACACAAAGAAAATTAAAAAATCTAATTACAAGAATAAAGTCAAAGTGTGAATAGAGTTGAAATCATATGAAAATACAGTCATAATATTACAAGAATAAAGTCTTAGGATAATAAAGTCATGATATTATGACTTTATTCTAATAATACTGACTCATATGATATGATAAACTATGATAATTTCTCATATTATTACGACTTTATTCTCATACAACTTTCTTTGTGAAATTCTGACTATTCTGATACGAGTTCATTCTCCTAATATTCTCACAATTTTATTACTTTCTTCTCATAATTTTATTTTTCTCTTGGTTCCTTTCTTAGCGTGGCGTAATACTCTGTCAGCTATAAATGTTTTCAGACTCTGATTGATTATAAGTCTTTGTGTTGCTGTGTCTTCTTTCAGCTGCCAGAGTTGCTGTTGAAGAAAAAGTGGAGACCATGAAAGTTGAACTGAGGGAGGAAATCCCAGCTAAAGGTAACACAAAGATTTAAATCCTCTAATTAAGCTTAAGTTTATTCTTTTTTGTATTATTTCTGCAATATTTTTTTCCAATGACACAATAGTCGAGGTGTGTTCATGTAGTGATACAGTTCTGATGAGAAGACTGAAAACTCCTCCCTCTTTGGAGCTCCATGTTAAAGCAGAAACATCATTCAAAGTTTGGACAGTTGACACAAAATTTGATTGAGACAGATTTCAGGGTTTCTGCAGGTTTCACCAACTCAAACTTAAGACTATTTAAGACATTATCAATTAAATCTAAGACCTATATTGTGACAGAAATGTATACAAGAGAATTGGATATTTACATTTATATTTTTTGGGGTGTTATTTCTGACCTATTTTAAAGTAACTTAACCTGTGATTACTCCTCATCTATTCCTAACATGGTTTGTGTTTTATTTTTCTTCAAAAGTTGAGAAGAAGCCCAAAGAGAAGCCAACTGCAGCTGTGGAGGAACCCAAGAAAAGTATGAATGTGTTCATGGATGGATTTATGTGTGGGCTGTTAAGTATTCTTGAAAATGCTCAGACTATTTAACTGAAACTTTGCAGAACCAGAGGCCAGAAAGCCAGTAGAGGAAAAGGTTCCTGCAGTTTCAGTCCCAGAGAAACTTCCAGAGAAGAAGGAAGTTTCTGCTCCCAGAGGTATTCTACTACTGCCTGAATATTTTCAATGTTTTTCTTTAATGTTGTTTATCTTTACATTAACTTTCCTTGCAATGTGGGTTAAAGCTCTTATGTTTTAATTCTGCTCCTTTAGTTGTTGTTTTTGAGCTTATTGTGTGTTTAAATGTGTCTAGCAGAACCAGAGGAGGTGAAGAAGCCAGTCCAGCCTGCTCCAAAAGAGAAGCCTGGACTTCCAACCAAAGGTCTGTATTTCTTCTCTGTGGCTCCCATCTGGAGTTTCAACCTCTTGACTTCTTCATGATGTTTGGTCCGGGTTTGTTCTGTTCTGTTTGGACTGTGCTGGTGTCTGCTTTTCTGTTAATCTTCCTCTTTCTTCTTAGTCTTCAACCTCTTTAAAACTCTTCTTCAGACTCTAACATCAGTTAATTTTTATGTTGCATAAATGAAGATGAAGCCAAGCCTCAGGTTCCAGCTGAGCCCAAGAAACTGGTTCCTGAAGCAAAGCTCAAAGCTGAACCAGAAGCCAAACCCGCCCCAACTCCAAAGGCAGAGCCAGAACCAAAGGCTAAACCTGCTCCAGCTCCTAAAGAAGAACCAGAACCAAAGGCTAAACCTGCTCCAGCTCCAAAAGTAGAACCTGAACCAAAGGCTAAACCTGCTCCAGCTCCAAAAGTAGAACCTGAACCAAAGGCTAAACCTGCTCCAGCTCCAAAAGTAGAACCAGAACCAAAGGCTAAACCTGCTCCAGCTCCAAAAGTAGAACCTGAACCAAAGGCTAAACCTGCTCCAGCTCCAAAAGTAGAACCTGAACCAAAGGCTAAACCTGCTCCAGCTCCAAAAGTAGAACCAGAACCAAAGGCTAAACCTGCTCCAGCTCCAAAAGTAGAACCAGAACCAAAGACTAAACCTGCTCCAGCTTCTGAAGCGGAACCAGAAGTGAAGCCAGTGATTCCTCCATCCAAAGGTATGCTCTAGGGCTGCAAATAACAATTATTTGTTTTTTAGTTATTCTGACGATTAATCGATTAATCAATTAATCAATTAATCCGATAAAAAAATTGATACATTCTGCAGATTTTTCATTTACATTTTTATTTAAAACTGTCAATTGAGAAGGTGGGATAGAAGATATTTACAGACAAAAGTCTTTTTATCTGAAATACAAGATGTATATTTATTTTTTGTACAGTTTTTAAGAGTCTGTGTACTCACGTTAACGATTAATCGATTACTAAAGTAGTTGACGATTATTTCAATAATTGATTAATCCAGTTAATTGTTTCAGCTCTTGTCTGTCCTGCTTTGTTTGTGTCTGTGTGTTGAGTTCTCACGGTTGTATGAAAACCAACTGTTTAGCTTCGAATGTGGAAGCGATTCTTTCACTGTCTTTGGTCTGAAACCGTCTGAATGTCACTTTAAGGCCCTGAAGAGGCTGCAAAGATCAAACCTGAACCAGAAGCTCCAAAACCAAAGCCTGAACTGAAGAAAACAAAACCAGAAGTCCTTAAACCTGAACCTCCTAAACCAGAACCTGCAAAACCAACACCAGAACCGAAGGAACCTCAGAAGAAAGGTACACAACACCTGCTAACAAAACCCCTCCTTCGTTTGCTCAAACTTCTGGATTATTTAAACCAGAAAATAATCTTCGTCTGAGTCCGATTGTGTCTTATTTACCTTTTTACCTCCTTCTTTGAGAGAACTGACTTTAATTGAACTGAGGTTCAATTACTATAATGACAGAGGGTAATTTGTTCTTTTTAAAGTGCCAGAAGAACCAGTAAAGAAGGAGGTGGCTGCTCCTCCACCTCCTTCAGTCCCACAGAAAGTACAGAAAGAGGCAGAAGAACCTCAGAAGAAGCCAATTAAAGGTATCCGAAGCTCATTCTGCAGCTCCTGACATTTAAACCTGAAGTTCTTTTTGTGGTGATGCGGATGCATGTTTGTCTCAGTTGTGTCTTTCTGTTTGTGACGCTCAGTGGAGTGTTTTTACATTCCCTTAGCTTTAAAAGTCTTGTAATGTTTGCGAACGGTACTCTTTAAAGTTTCCGTGGAAGAAAAAGTTCCTGATCTCCCGAAAGCAGCGAAGAAACCAGAACCAAAAGCGGCTCCTCCCAAAGAAGAGCCAGCTCAGAAGGACAAAGGTACTCTTAAGCTGGTCTTAAAATTTGTTACATTTTAGGAAATTAACCTCTCTTTTTTGTTTTGCTTAACAAAAAAGACCATATGAGTGAGCTAAAATCTTTTATTGTGCGTTAGCACATTCTCTTCTTCTTTATGGTCATGTCTTCTGCATGTTTTTTTTGTCAAACCCTCTTAAAGCTCTCAAGCCCCAACAGAAATCTGACAAAGTTCCCCAGAAAGTGCCTGATGAGGAGGCTGTGTTGGGCAAAAAACCTGAAAAAATATCTGAAACGGCAATGAGGAAAGCTGAGGTGAAGGAAAAACCTCCGGAGAAAATGCCAGAAAGTAAACAGGAAGTTGTACAGAAGGTGGTGGCTGAAAGAATCCCAGAGAAAATACAGGAAAAAGTTCCAGAAAAAGTTCCAGAGAAACTACCAGAAAAAATCTCTGAGAAACTTTCAGAGAAAATCTCTGAGAAACTTTCAGAAAAACTTCTAGAAAAAATCTCTGAGAAACTTCCAGAAAAAATATCTGAGAAAGTTTCCGAGAAAATCTCTGAGAAACTTCCAGAAAAACTTCCAGAAAAAATATCTGAGAAAGTTCCAGAAAAAATCTCTGAGAAACTTCCAGAAAAAATCTCTGAGAAACTTCCAGAAAAAATATCTGAGAAAGTTTCCGAGAAAATCTCTGAGAAACTTCCAGAAAAACTTCCAGAAAAAATATCTGAGAAAGTTCCAGAAAAAATCTCTGAGAAAGTTCCAGAGAAAATCTCTGAGAAACTTCCAGAAAAAATCTCTGAGAAACTTCCAGAAAAAATCTCTGAGAAACTTCCAGAAAAAATATCTGAGAAAGTTCCAGAGAAAATCTCTGAGAAACTTCCAGAAAAAATCTCTGAGAAACTTCCAGAAAAAATCTCTGAGAAACTTCCAGAAAAAATATCTGAGAAAGTTCCAGAGAAAATCTCTGAGAAACGTCAAGAAAAAATCTCAGAGAAGTGTCCTGAAACAATCTCAGAGAAACTGCCAGAAAAAATCCCAGAAAAAATTCAAGAAAAAATCTCAGAGAAACGTCCAGAGAAAGTATCTGAGAAATATTCTGAGAAACCTCCAGAGAAAATTCCTGACACAAAGCCTGAAGTTAAACCTCCTCAGAAAAAGGCAGAAGAGGTGACCAGTCAGAAAAAACCTCCTGAGAAAGTTGACAAAGTGAAACCACTGAAACAAGCAGAGAAAACTTTTGAAGGTGAAACCGTTTCTGTTAAAACACCTGAGAAGGTCGGACCAAAACGAGAAGCACAAGAATCTCTTCAGAAAGGTACAGATGACAAAAACATCGACTCTTTTTCTTCCTTTGTCTTCATGAAACGTCTCTTTGAGTTCATCATTCATCAGATCCAACACAGAGCGGGTTAAATATTACAGAACATCTCCACAGAACAAAAACTGAAATTTTTAAATTTCCAGAAAAATTCAGGCATAAGTTTTTTCTGAGTTCAGTTTTGCCTTAAATAATTAAAAATCAATAATGTTTTGCACATTTTTACATTTCTTAAGACATCAACTCGTTTTGTGTAAAATGGACATAAAACAAATTGGTGTCGTCTACAGAGTATAAGTCCCACGCTAAGAAAACAAAAAACCAATACAATTACAAGAGTAACTTACAAAAGTAAGTTAGTAAGTTGTGAAGAATTGATATAATCTTGGGATTCAATAAAAAGTTGAACCAAAGAACTATAAAATATAATACTGTCCTAAATATTTAAAACAGAGAACCTTGAAATGTGTTCATTTTTAAACTTGACAGCAAAACTGACTTCAGAAGATCAAATATAGCTGAATTTCTTTTAACTTTTTATCCACATTTAGGCATCATTTGACATCTTTTTGTCAAATGATGTCACTTTTAAACCTGAGTATTTACACCGTATAGTCAGAATTGTTGTCTCCTCTACATCTTTACCAAAGAAATAACCTACATTTCGTATAATAATCAGAAAAATTCAGATTAAAAGATATTCTGGTTTCACAACATCTTCCACGTCTCTTTAAACTCTCATATCTTTGTGTTTTCTGGATCTTTCTGTGCGTTTGCTTCTAACTGTCTTAACTTTATTTCTTTATAACAATCTTCTTCGAACTCACCATCTTGGGCTAAAAAACAAAACTTGAACAAAAGAACCTGTAGTTGAGAAGACGGAGAAGATTCGTCAGGAGAAGAAAGTCTTTGTTCCTGTTGAAAAAGGTACCGACCGTCTGAAAATAAGATGGATTACTGTAACCGCATCCTCGTTTTTAATTCCTGATGATAAGATCCAGCAGGTTGGATTGTCATCAGTCTTTCTATTAATCCCTCTAACGTAGATGTTTGTTTCTGTGTTTTATTCTCACCTCTTGGCGTCGCTGCATGACGCCTCTTCTTCTACAAAACCAGTTCTAACTGAGAAATCAGAAGAAACTCAGAGGAAACAGGAAGAGGAGAGAAAATCTGTGAAAATTGCTGAGATAAAACAGAAAGTTAAAGTTAAAGTGACGGAAGATGAGTCTGAAGAGATTGAATCACCTGCAGACGAAACGAGGAGCAAAGGCAAAACTGAAGTAAAACGTTCAGTTAAAGAGGAGTTGGCAAGAAAAACAAGGGAAAAATTAGAAGTTATCAGTGTGAAATCTGAGAAAATCTCAGAAAAACTCAGCAGTGCAGGAGAAAAAACTCACAGAGAAGCGAAAAAGATCGAAAGTAAATCAGAGTTAACTGAATCAGTTGCATCTTTTGAGCTAACCGAAGAGAAAAAGGTGAGATCTGAACCGGTGTTTGATGTAAAACCGGACTACCGCTCTGTAAAAGCAGAACTAGAGACCTCAGAGTCTGTCACAGAGCTGGACTTTATTACAAAGTTTGCACCAGAAGCAAAGCAGCTGAAGTCTGAAGACGTCCCTCCTCAGAAACAGGAACTCTTAATCCACGACCAGATGAAACCTTCAGTCTCTTTAAAACCAGAAGAGAAGATAAAGATTCCCTCAGAAACAGCTGCTGGAGGTACCATCATTATGTCATATTTAACCGTTTCATCAGACTCTGGTTGGTTGCAGGTTATTTATTCTCTGTGCAATATCCGCAGCAACCACCAGGGGTCACCATTTCACATCCATTCTTCTTTTCAACATCATTTTCCATCTTTTTATTCCATTTCTGAGTTTGTTTCGTCAACTTCGATCCGCCGCCTGTTAATGTTTTTGTTGTCTTTTGTTTCTCTTTTGTTTTTCTTAAATGTCCAATCCTAAAACTTAATTTGATTATTCTTTAAAGAAACTGAAGACAAACTCAAGAAGCTTCCTTCCAAACCTGCTGAGACAAAAGGAAAGAAAGTGGAGAAAGGTAGAAAACCACAACCATCGTCTTTTATTTAACCTCTTTATTATTGATCATTTAACCCCAACTGTTTGTGTTTGTTTGTTTCTAATCTCTTGGCACCGCCTCATGGTGCTTTCTCTTCACAACTGTTCAATTTTTCCAACCTTCAGCATCTTTCACAGCTGTTGTAGCGGACGAGAAAAGAGCGTCATGTGCAGAACATGAAGGTCCAATTAAAGAACGCAAGAATATTAAATCTGGGACACAAGAAACCAACAAAAAAACTGACAAAATATCTGTTACTGAGGGTTCAAAGGAAATTGGCTTTTTTCCTTCAACTGATGAAAAGATTAATGTGACGGTTCAGGATAAACCTAATGAACATAGAAGACAGAGATCGGTCCCCAAAGATATAGAACAGCCGAAAGAAGCTGCTGAAACTGGAAAACATGAAATTCTTAATGTTTCTGCAGCAAACGGATTAATTACAAACGAGAAATTTAAAGACAAACCAAAAATATCTGTCATGACAGAACAGTATGCATCAGAACAAGCTCCTCAGAAAGATCTAGGCTCAAAAATTCATGAAACTGATTCACATGAGGTCATTGAAACAAACGTCTCATCAAAACTCGCTGACATTAGTACCAGGAGTTTCAAAAAAGAAGCTGCAGAGAAACCAAAACTGCAGACATTAGGTGACGATGACACTTCAGTTCAAGACAAAGAAACTTTTAGTGAAGTCAAAGTTTCTGAAAAGCAGCACATAATACCAGACAGGGAGTTCCCAGTTCCTGAGGAAGTCCCTCAGAAAACATTATCCACCAAGATGAGAAGACAGAGATTTGCTAAAACTAAAGAAGCTTCAGACAAAAAGACACCATCAGAAAGCATCGCAGTGGAGGATGAAACTGAAGCAGAGACACTTAGAAAAGGTAGCAAACCTAAAACAGTTCAGAGGTTTATCGACCAGAAATCACCACATCCAGCTGAGGAATGTACAAAAACTCAAACTGTTACTGAACTACATCAGGTGACAATTAGTACAGTTAAAGATAAAACTCCTGAAGTTTCTTCTCTTAAAGAGTCTAAATGTGTGCAGGAAGAAGAAAAAGTAAAAGAGGAAAGTTTAGAAGAAGTTGAATTGCTAGCAGTTGATGAGCAAACTAGTCAAGTAGACGGTGATCTGAAGGATTCAAGATCATCTAAAGAGAAAAGACAAAAACTAATGAAAACTAAAGATGCTGTGGATAATCAACTACCAAGAAAAACTGTTTCAACAAAGGAAGGGCTGCCAATCAAAGACAAAATGCCTGACATAGGTGAACAAAATAAAGTGGCCTCAAAACAACCTACAGAGTTAACTGGTGATCAAGAAATCAATGAAGGGGATTTTCCTCCAAAGGAAGAAAATTTAATAAAGTTTGCGAAAGCTACAGATGTTTTACAGAAAGAAGTTCCATCAAAACCAGTTAAAAATAAGAAAACAGCTAAATGTAATGAGCAAAAAGAACAACCAGCATCTGGGTCGATCATTGTACTAGACCAGATAAACATCAGTAAAGTTACTGATAAAATGTTGAAAGTTTCTCCCCTTAAAGAGAAAATAGCAACACAGGAACAAGCAGAAATAAAAGTTTCACAAATAAACACAGAAGAAACCATTGAAAAAACAGAAAAAATGCAAGAAGGGAGAAAATCTGAGTTTTTACTCATTGAAGAAGTGAAAGATTTCTCTGGCGTTTCTCCAGAAAAATCAGTTTTCTCAAACCTTGAGAGCTCTGCGGATAATTTACAGAAAGAAATCCCATCAGAACCAGTTAAAACTAAGAAAACGAGAAAAGGTGATGAACAACAGACAGCTGAAGAAATGTTAACTACAGAGACAATGAGCAAACCTCAAGGGTTAATAGTTGAACAAGAACAGATAAACATCAGCACAGTTACTGATAAAATGTTGAAAGTTTCTCTCCTTAAAGAGAAACAAGCAACACAGGAATTAATGGAAAGAAAAGTTTCACAAATAAACACAGAAGAAAAAGAAACAGAGAAACTGCCAGAAATGAGACTATCTGAGTTTTCAGTCATTGAGGAAGTGAAAGAGGCAGATGTTTCTCCAGAGGAATCAGTTTTATCCAAGTTTGCAAAATCAACAGATGCTTTGGACCGATATATTCCTTTAAAACCAGCAGTAGCTGTGGATAAAACCATAAAACTAACAGTCAGTGAAGACAAAACGACGGTTGGTGATGAAGAAACGCCTAAACCACCAAACATCAAAGAAACTGAATCAGCATCTGGTGAAACCAAAGATTTAGGTGCTCCAAAGATTTTTATTTCCTCAGACAATAAAACACAAAAGTTTCCCCAAACAATTGATATTTCAGATGAAGACTTTTCACTTGTAATGGATAAAAGCAGAAAAAATATTAAAGATGATTTACTTGACAAAGATAAAGAACAAGTACATCAACCAACAGATGATGATATGTTACCCAAAATGAGAATTGACAAGTTTCAGGGTTCGACCATTGAACAAGACCAGATAACAACCAGTGTAGTTAAAGACAGAACTTTGAAAGTTTCTCCAGAACAATCGACATCTGAGATCATGACTGAAGACAAGCAAATCCTGTCAAAAACCATCTGCTGTTTGGATAAAGCCAACCTTACCTCTGTCAATGACAGAACTGACAAACCATTACCTAGAGCCACGAAGCAAGAAAGACCTGCAGAAAATCTGTCAGAAATCCAAGAAGGTGGGTTTGCAACAGGTGAAGCTGAGGGTTTTCCAAAGGAAATAAAGGAAATGGACCCAGCTGTAGAGGCAACAGACCAAAACATTCAACCAAAATTAGTCAGAGATAAACACAAAACTAAAACTGACAGAAGAGGAAAATCTAGAAAACAACAATTTAAAGTAAAAGTCTTAGATGAGGCTGATGTTCCAGCTAATATAGAAGAAACTTCAGTTAGGAAAGAGGTTCAGGTAGACCTAAAAGTAGCTGAAGGGAGCACATTAACAGAAGAAGCCCTGAAGACCAAGAAGTTACGAAATGCGGATGAGTTTCAATCATCTCTTAAGGCTCAAGACACAGAAGATCAGGCATCTCGGATTGAAGAGAATGTATCCAAACAGGAACCTTCAAAGAAACCTAAACCAGTTTCATCTCAGTTAGAAAAGCACAAAACATTCGCAGTTAAAGGCGTTCACGCCACAGAGGAGATAGCTGATGAGTCGGAGGGCTTTCAATCGACACGAGAAGAACTGGAAAAAGTGCAGAGAAAGATAACGGAGGTGCCTGTTGGACAGGAAGATGCTGAAATACAACAGAGACCAGAAGATAAAATCAGAGACTTAAAGATCTTTAATAAACCAGAGAAAACTGAAGTTCTGGGAAATATTTCAATAGAGAAACAGCTAAGAGATGCAGAAAATGCAGAAGACGTTACTGAAATGGACAAAACCACCACAATTCATCCAGCTGAGGAGATGAAAAACTCAAACACAGAAACTGAAGCTGCAAGAAAAGGACAGAAAACAGAAAAATCCTGCCAGATTTCACAAGAAGCAACTGAAGAAGAGAAGTTGGACCAGACAGAAATTACACAAGATGTTACAAGAAAGAAATCCAAATCTCTCAAAGAAAAAGATACAAAATTTCAAGACAAAGAGTGGAAGGCAACTGTTTTCAAACAGGAATATGGACGGTTTACTCCAGCTGAAGAAGCTGAAACACCAAAACCTTTAATGAAAGTTTCTGTGGCTCCTGTGATGGAGGTTGCCTTCGAAACATCTGGTATAGCCATAGATGACAATGAACCCTTGTCTCTGAAGAAGTCTAAACAAATAAAGGTAGAAGATGCAGCAGACAAGCTGCCTACAAGAGTAGAGGAAGACAAATTAAAGTCTCAAGTTAGATCAGAACCAGAAGCCAAGGAGGTTCCTCTTGAAAAAGTTAACGTTCTTGACAAACCAGCTTCATTTCTTCCCAAACGCGTGAACCAAACCGAAACAAAAGATGGAGAACTTTCCGGGATGGTAAGAGTAAAACAAGAATATGGAGAAATTAGCCAGCTTTTTCCAGAAACAAAACAACAGCAGAAAGCAGTCGCAGCTGCAACTTTGATGGAGATACCATCTGAAAAACATCTCATCACTGATGTTGGTGACTTTAAATCAGACCATTTACACAGATCTACAGCTCCTGATAACTTGGAGACAAGTGTTGAAACAGTAACAGAGAAAATGTTTGACTTAGTCAGTCCAGAGGTTATAGAGAAGAAGGTGAAAAACCTCACAACAGACAAAGCTAGTGAAGATAAAACACAACAGAGGGTGAAGCGTAGAGAAAAGTCACCAATCGAAAGCTTTACATCTAAAACAGAAACAGTTAGAGATTATTTTCATGACATTTCCCAGACTGCAGTGATGGAGCAGCAGGAAGCAGAGCAAAAAGTTTCAAAGACGCCGGTTATGGATGTGGCGTATGAAAAATCAATGCATGCACGCGCACAGGATATGCTAGACATACAGACATATATATCCCCTGATTCTCAAGTAAAGGATGTTAGACCAGGAGAAATTGTTTACACATCGGGTGATGTTTCTGTTCTGATAGAAAGAACCACAAAAGATCGAATACATGCATTAGATCAGCCTGAAGAGATTGAAGTGAATATTAGGAAAACAGGAAAGCTTGAAACAGGAAGAAAATCATTTATTGAAACAGAAACTTTGCAAAGTCAAGATGAATCAGACAAACCAATCAGTCCTGAAGACCTTTCTTCACAAATTACTGCATATAGAGGAGATAAATCTGAAACTACAATTCAGGCAAAGACGGTTCCAGCGAAAGAAAAGTTGGCAACTATTAGTGGAGGAAAAAAAGTCTCTCTGACGTCAACACCCGAAGTGATGTTTAAAGAATCGGACACAACTGAAGGAAGAAGAAAATATCTTAAAGATTCAAAGACGTCAGAGCAACCAATTGAACCCAACATGTCTGCTGGTGTTCGTAAAGACAAACAGGCAGAGAGAGAACTAACCCAAGGTCGGCCTATCTTTGAGCCCTCAGTAACAGATAAACCCAAAGTTAGCACCACTGGTCACCCATCTGAACACACCAGAACCACAACACATATCCACTCAGTGCTTCCAAAAACACATGAAACGAGAACCGAGACAGAACGCCAAGGAATGCAGTCCGTCACAGAAACGAAGGGTCTGACTGCGGAACCAGAAGAGAAAGAAAATCTCTTTCTTCAAGAAACGTCCAGAGGTACAGAGGAGGGAAACTATCACTGAGCACAAGTTTCTGATCTGAGCACCTGACATCACTTCCTGTGGGGATTCTCCACATCCATATCATCATCCAGCAGGACCTCCATGTCATGTCACCCATTCTGTTCAAGCACAATCTGTCTTTACTTGTCTGCTGCGTTTCCATTATAAATGTGTCCAAAACTTTCCTGATATTCTGCTAATGTTGGAAAAAATGCAGTTTCTCAATTGTGGTAATTCAATTTTAATGAGGAGCACAGTTAAAATCACATAAATAAGTTTGTTCACATAAATCTTAAAAAAAAAATAACAGTGATATGTTCATTATGTCGTCTTTTCCTCCAGTATTATCATCCATTCGGTAATCACATGACTTGTGTGATGCAAAACAAAATGTTTCCATTGCAGTTTTGTGAAATACACTAATTTCAATAGAGCCAAAAAACCAACTCATTCTAGCACAGAAACTTTTGATTAAAAAAACTTTTTTTTTTTTTTTTGTAAATTGTGTGTTTCTGTTATGAACATTTATTATTGTATTTCCACTTTGCATAATTATAAAATCAATGGACATTTGCTGCTTACCATATAATTGTGCAAATTGGAATTACAAAAATAAATTTGCTTAATGCCACTTTTGAAAAAACTTATATATTTTGATAAATCTTTTGTGCTAAGATGAGGTGGTTTTTAGCCTTTAAAGAGATTAGTGTATTTTGCAAAACTGCAATGGAAACATTTTTTTCATGTCTTACCGGGTCATGTGATGAACAACTGGATGTTACTACTTAGTGAAAAGACAAAGAAAATGACAGGTAGGAGGATGATGGCACTGTAAGTTTGTTAATGAAATATTGTGTGGGCAAACTTATTCATGTGTGATTTTAATTGTATCTTATTTAATGGAAGCACCACAATTGCAAAATTGTGTTTTGTTTCCCCATCAGCAGAATATCGACAAAGTTTTACACACATTTGTAATGGAAACGCAGTTAGATTGCGTTGGATTTTCCCCCTGGCCGTTTCTCTAACTCTTCTATACAACGTGTGTCTGAACCAGTGCGGTGAAGTTGTTTGGTCTTCCAGCTGCCTAAAGGCTGTTTTTTCTTTGCCATGCTTCAGTTCTTACCTCAGTCTGAATGTTTGTCTGATTGTTGTCTTATTTATCTTTAAAGTTGTTGTGAAGGAGAAGGAGTTGCCTCCAGAACCCAAAGAAGTGAAGCCAGCTCCTCCTCCAGAAGGTACTCAACATTGTTTGGTTTTAAAGGCATTCGTGACAGAATGCGCTCTTGGAAAAAAAGCAAATCTTTGAAACTTTATCCTGAACACAGAGGTCAGAAAATGATCTCTTGGGTTTAAACTTCTCTGAGTTCAGATAAGCATGTTCTTAAGACGTTTGTGTAAATTTTCATCTTTTCTTTGTACCTGAAGAAATCAAACCAAAAGTTGGAGAAGTCCCCAAAAGACCTGAAGTTACTCAAAAGAAAATTCCTCCACCACAGGAAACAAAACCAGGTATTCAGACAGAAAACAGTTGAAGAAATGTTTTGGTGCTAGTTTGCCAACCATCTGATTAATCTAATGTTGCTCTTGAAAGTGGTCAAGCCTGTTGTGAAGGCTGAAGAACCGACTAAGGTGGCTCCAGAAGAAGAAAAGCCAGCTCTGAAAGGTAGAGGACCTTCAGAGAACCGTCCTCTTTATCTTTTCAGTTAAATCCATCTGTTAAAACCTCTTATTTCATCACCAGATGTTCATGTCTTTACTAATATGGGTCATGTTGACCTTTTGTTCTTCCGTGCAACAAAAGCATGCATTTTTTTTAACATCTTCTTATACCTCACTTTATTTCTTCACCTGTACTGTACAATAATTAAATGTTTCTTACAGTCTTCAAGGAAAACGAGTCACATTGTTATTAATAACCAAAAACTAATGAGTTTCTTCACTATCCTTTTGTATTAGATGAAACCAAAGGACCGGTCCAGACACCGGGAGGAGTCCAGAAAGGTAAGACCACTTCTCACTTTACCTCTTAACAACCAGCAGATGGCAGCAAATCTACACCTGAACACAATGTTGGGCGCCAAAGCAAACCATCACTAATTACTGCTTTGTTATGCTCAGTACAGAAATTACTTGGTATTAACTTGAGAAATAAGCATCTCAACTAATCAGATATTTGACCTTTAAGAAGAAGAACCCTGGTTCTTTGCACTATCAGCTCCATTTTCTGGTATGTTACAGCTTATTACTTACAAGGCAAATAGCACGCGTGACATGCTAGCACACTCAGGCCCTTCAGTACAGTACAAATGAGTAATTTGCTCTCTTTTTGCATCAGATTGCACTTTTTGTGCTTCTCAATCAGGGAGAAAACAAGTCCAAATTCAGGTCTAGATCAGAGCGTGATAGTTTTAATGTAAAGCTACCTTACAGCTTTCTTTTGCACTATAATCATTTTGAGCTAACAGGAGAATGTAAAAGTTAAATTATGGTTTATGTAAGTAAAATTTAGAGACGTTTCTTCTCTAAATCTATAATATGAAGTTTAAATATGGGAGACATTATTAGCTGGCCAGTCCAATTTGAAGTGAAAATCTGTTTTGATGAGGGCGTTGTGAGTTAGACGGATGTGCAAACTTTGGTTTACGAGTGTCAGCAAACACTAAATATGCACTGTAATGAATACAGCCAAGAATGTTTTCACAAATATATAACAAAGTGAGATTTGTGCAGTTTTACTTTAAATTTTCTCATTGTCTTACTTAGTTTAAATTACCCTGCAGTGTCTTGCAAAAATTATTGATACTACCTGATTTTTTTCACAATTTATCACTTCGCAACCACCAACTTTAGTGTATTCATTGACTTTTTAAGGTTTTTCCAAAAACGAATAGTGTGCGGTTGTTTTCAGTCCCCTTCACTCTAATACTCTAAAATAACATCATGAACATGGCCAATGAATCCATCGGTGTTTAATATGATATTGGATCTTTGTTAAAATACTTTGGGATTTGTGGTTGTAACGTGACAAAATGTGAAATATAATTTCTCTTTACAAATCTCCGTGTCTAGTATATTTGTTTTCTATAACGTTATATGTGTGTTTTGTGTTGCAAGAACTGTGATGTCAGTCCTGTGTCATTCAGTAATGTCAGACCTTTACTGCCTCAGAAACTGTTCAGCAAAAAAGGGGTAAAATTCAAGTCACTGAGGATGGGACGTTTGAGCTTCCCACCTTGAAGAAAGCAACCAGAGTCATGAGGGAAGTGGAAGAGGAGCAAGAGGTTGTCACACTGAAGAAGATCCCATCAGTTCCACTGACAGAATCTGAAGAGGAAGAAAAACCTCAGAAAGTCACCAAGACCACCGTTTTCCAGGCCGAGGAAATGGTGCATGAAGAAGAGTCTTTTGAGATGTCTGTTGTCACCAGACGGACTGTTGAAGAAAGAAAACCCAGAGAGAAACCTGAGGTGGTGAAAAAGCCAGACGTTATCAAGCCTAAAGTGGAGGAAGAAAAAGAAACTCCAAAAGACGCTTGGACCCGCCAGAAGCCCCCCCCTAAAGATGAGAAACCAGAAGACAAGATCTCTCTTAAGAAAACCCCAAAAGTACCAAAAGAAGAGGAACCTGCTCCTCCGAGTACAGCACCAAAAAAAGTGAAAAAGTTGCCCTTGTCTGAAGCTGAACCAGAAGTAGTCAAGCTCAAACCTTTTGAGAAGCCTGATAAACCTTTAGAAGAGCCAGAGAAAGATAAGAAGGAGAGGCCAGATAGAGATAGTGTGCCTTTCCAGAAGGGAGAAAGGATCCCCCGAGAGGTGGAACCCAAAGAACCAGGAAAGAAACCTGCGGAGGCTCTCCTTGAGGTAAAGGAGTCTCCAACTAAGGTACCAAAGCCAGCAGATAAAATGAAAACTCCAGAGAAAGAGCTAGAGGAGGTCAAAGCACCAACTAAAGGGAAGAAAATCCCAACAGCAGAACAGGAAGTAGAAAGCGTCAAACTGAAGCCCTTCTCCAAACCTTCCAAAGAAGCTGAGGAGCCTGAGAAGAAACCATCAGAGGAGAAAGACAGGAAACCATCTGATGACCTGCAGCGCCGTCGCACCAGTCCTGATGAAAAACCAGCGGCAAAAAAGCCAGAGGCTAAGCCCAAGAAACCTGACGTCCCCGAAGCTCCTGAGAAAAAGCCAGAGAAGCCAAAGGAGGTAGACACTGCTCCAACAGAGAAAACACCTGACAAGAAGCCCGATAAGAAGCCTGAGAAGACTCCAAAGGAGGTCAAACCTAGGCCTTTGGAGCCAAAGAAAGGAGTTATACCCAAGGCTAAAGAGGAGAAGGAAGACGTAGCACTGAAGCCAGTAGAGCAGCTCAAAAAGGCAGAGCTGAAAAAGACTCCTTCTCCTAAAGTTGAAAAACTCAAGGAGGCAGAAGCAGCTCCAGCTGAGAGGAGGCCAAGCATTGACAAACTTAAAAAAGAGCCAAAAAGCATTTCACCTAAAGACTCTGTTGAAGCTGCAACTCTTAAAAAGGTTCCAAAGAAACCATCACCAGAAGAGGCAAAGGCTGTCATACCAGCAGAGCCTGGCAAAGAGAAAGTTCCCGCAGCGAAGGAGATCTCTCCTGGGGCTGTGCAAATAAAGAAGGTTGCCACTCAGCCAGAGGAGGAGGTGTTTGAAGAGGAGGCAGAGGAAGAGGCTGAGCTGGAGGAAGAGGAAGCCTGGGGCTGGGAACTGGTTCCACGGGACAGCTATGGCTCAGAGGACTGGGAAGGTGAAGGAGAAGAAGGTGCCTTGGAGGTTCCTGGGGTAACCCAGAGAGGTGAGAAGGTGGCAACCCCAACATGTTGGGTGGCGACCAAGAAAAATCCTCCATTCATGCCATCCATAATCTCCATCCATTCCCACCATGCTTTCCATCTAAATCCTTCCTGCGGATCATTTTGCTGTGTTTTTACATGTTTGTGTCCATCACATCCATCTCTTCCAGACATTCTTGTTAAGTCATCTACGTTTGTCTGCCATTCCATTCTCATTTGCCCAACATGTGTTCATCCCACCATAACGCCATCTTTACGTTCATGTCATCTCCTAATGGAGTGAATATTGTCATTGTGAAAATGTAATACATAATTCATTATTCTGTCTGCCTTCATTTAATTACTTCATGTCTTCAATTCTTGACGAAAACAACATTGCATATGGCCGCCCATTTGCTTGTTCATAAAAAACAATAAACAGTTTCATGGCTTAGCAGCGGATTAATGGTAATTGTTTCTAAACAGAGGGGCAGCCGGCAGAGGAAGCAGGAAGAGGCAGAGGCAGAGGGCTAAAACGTAAGTGTGCTTCACTGTCCATACCAGTACTCAAAAATATCATTGTTTTGACTAATGTGTATATGTTAAAATCCTCTTTCAGCCAGGCAGACGCCATCGCCCGGAGAGGGCAGAGGTCGGGGCATGAAACCTGGTGGCAGAGGCGGCCCCACACCACCAGAGGAACCTTTTGCAGGCTTCAAACTCAAAGCTGTTCCCCTGAAGTTCATCAAGAAGCTTGAAAATATTGTCCTCAAGGAGGCCGAGTCCATTGGCTCATCGGCCGTGTTTGAGTGTGAGGTTTCACCCTCTACAGCCGTCACCTCCTGGATGAAAGATGGCGGCAACCTGCGTGAGAGTCCCAAGCACAAGTTCATCTCTGACGGCAAAGACCGGAAGCTGCACATCATTGATGTCCAGCTGTCCGACACTGGAGAATATACTTGCGTCGCCAAAAATGCTGGAAAGGAGATTTCCTGCACTGCTAAGCTCATAGTTGAAGGTAACCCAGCTGCCTTTGATTAATCATAATCAATTTTATGTGGCCCTATAGACTTCTGAGGGAAACATAATTAGAACCTTTAAGATAAGGCTGGACAATAACTGAAAAACAATCCGTAAAAACAAATCCGTAAGTAGTGATATTGATCAAAATCAAACTCTTATATTGTGATACATTTTTCAGTCATATCTTCCAGCCCTACTTCAGCATAACAGTTGTGCGCTTCATACATTCACTCATAACCAGCCGTCTGAGAACATTTGATATGACCGCATTTCTGTATTCTCGCAGAGCTTCCTGTAAAATGGATCAAGGAATTGGAACCGGAGAACTCGGCCATTCTGGGCCAGCCCCTCTACATATCCTGCGAGCTGAGCAAAGAGAGGGACGTGGTCTGGAAGAAGAATGGTGAAGTCCTCAAGAAAAAGGAGGGCAAAATTCAAATCAACGTCATTGGATTGCAACACGCCGTGACCATCCAAGGCTCCACACTAGAAGACGCCGGTACCTACACTTGTGAAGTGTCAGGGCAGGAGGACGTCGTGACCACCACAAACGTCAAAGTGCTCGGTAAGACGAGGGGAGGTGTCATATACGCGTATATTAAAATAGAACTGGAAATTAGTTGACCATACTAGGACTAATTCCTATTCCTCAGTGGCCCTTACCCTCCATTTTACAAAGGTATGGAGTCCTTTTATAGGGGGAACAAGGAGTAGCCATCGTCTTTCCCTTCAGCTGGGCTCTAAGGTGTCTTTTGGATGGCTACATGACCATTATTCTTTGATCCCCAAAGGAAAAAGGGTGCATGCCTTACTAGCATGAGTGAAAAATGTGAGGGTCGGGCCAGGGCAAGGACAAAGCAGGAGTCAACTAAAATCTAACCTTGAAAGATTTTCTGAATTAACTTCAGACTAGGTTGTTTTTCGGTTTCTCTGCCAACTCTCACCAAATTAATCACATTGTGAATAGTATGCCAATCTCTGACTAAGAGATATTTAACTCCAACAGAGATTATTAAAGACTGGATAATAAAACCACTTAGAGACCAGCATGTGAAACCAAAGGCCAATGCCACATTTAAGTGTGAGCTCTTCAGAGACACTCCCAACTGGAAGTGGGTCAAAGGAGAGAATGAACTCACTCCATCAGACAAGGTTGAGATCACGAAGGACGGAAAGGAGCTGACACTGACCATTAAGAACTGCCAGCCGGACGATGTAGCAGAATATGCCATGGAGGTGGAAGGACGCGTCTATACCGCCAAGCTAACGCTAGGAGGTTGTACTTCTTTCAACTGCTATCCCCGAAATAGTTTCTACAGGTTAGTATTGACGGCGTTACATATTTACAAGCAGTAAATACTTGTTTCCAGAGCGTGAAGCTGAGATCCTGAGGCCTTTGGCCAGTATAGAGGTGGTAGAGAAGGAAGATGCTGCATTTGAAACAGAAATATCTGAGGATGATATTCCAGGAGAATGGAAACTCAAAGGAGAGGTTTTGACCAGATCTCCGGTATGACTTTTTCTCTTAAGGTTGTACATAATATATGTTGACTATTCTTTTAATAGTAGTGCAATGTAATCATCAGACGTGTGACATCCAAATGGAGGGTACGGTTCGTAGGCTCACACTGAAAAACTGCCAGTTGGATCAGGCTGGGGAAGTGTCGTACCAGGCCCTGAACGCCATCACAACTGCAATGCTAAATGTCAAAGGTAAGAGGCGTTCCTGGTTCCCCACAAAACCCCAATGGACCTTGATTCTTGGAATTTAGCTGTGAAAATTAAGGTGTAAGGTCTGACAGGAATCAAATAAAGCCAATAGGCAAACCAGAGCAGACCTTAAATCTTTATTCAAAAGGCCGGATGAGTCAGGTAAGATGAGAAGGAACTCCAATGCTTGTTTTGTGGGGTGAATAGTTTATTCTGTCTTGTTGATTTGTCTGTCCTATCAATACCAAATATAAAGCTGTATGTAGATCTGTTCATTATTATGTCAATGTCTTTCAGTCGTGGGTTTTGTATGTATTCTTTCCAGCAGTGCCCTGTTTATAGTTTATATTTAGCGAATATAACAATATTTAGAAGATCTTCGAGTTGGAGTTTGCACAGCAGAAGCAAACTGAAGCTTTCTGGAAGAAAACAAAGATGTGCCATCATCAACAACATTTCATGCCAACTGAATAAGAGGTTGGATACTTGAATCCAATGACTAAGAAGTGCCCTGATGACACCGTTTATACTCAACATCTGCAGTCCTTGAAGACCACCAATTGATTTTTTTACACTTACCAAAGAGCTTGAAGAGGACTAGAGTCCATCTCACGAACACCAGAAGAAATCTCAAGCTTTCAACAGATTCAACCAGGATCTCTCAGAATGTAGATGACAGTGTAAACAGGGCTCTGGCTGTTGTCTGTTGTGTTTTTTTTTTGTTCTGTTGTGTTGTTGATGTGTTGTGCCCTGTGTCAACCCCACCCCAACCAGAAATCGAGATGGACTTTGTTGTCCCGCTGAAGGATGTTTCTGTACCAGAAAAGAAACAGGCTAAGTTTGAATGCACCATCACCAAGGATGTCGCCAAGGTCATGTGGTATAAAGGGGCTGACATCATCACCCCAGACCAAAAGTACGACATCATCGATGATGGAAAGAAACACATGCTGGTCATCAACTGCTGTGAGTTTGATGACGAGGATGAATATATGATTGAGGTTTTGGGCAAAACTTCCACAGCTAGACTCACCGTTGAGGGTAAGTAACAGCTTTCCATCACCGAGTGTCAAATTGGCATAGAGATTAGCCATTTTGACTTAATTCACTGAGCGGGTTCCCTCCTCTTGTATGAACATGTTTTATTAATATGATTGTAGGTATCAGGCTCAGATTTGTCTCACCACTAAAGGATCAAACCGTAAAGGAGGGCAGTACAGCTCGCTTTGAGCTGGAGCTCTCTCATGAGAACATCCCTGTCACCTGGTACAAGAATGACGTTAAAATCCATCCGAGCAGAACCGTCATCACTCACATGGACGGAAAGAAACACGTACTAGAAATTAAGGACGTGACTCTAGACGATATCTGTCAAATTAAGGCCGAGGCCAAAGGAATCCCTACCATGGCCAACTTGACAGTTATAGGTATCCACATTTACTCTACAATTCTTTGCAAAGTTTCTCCATGTTTATATCTGTTGAGGTCCCAAAAATGCCTCATTCTGTCTGTCTGTTGTAAGACATTGTTGGACTATGTTGTCTGTCTGTTCCTCCCATCCGTCTTTGTTGAGTTATCTTCTGCTGCATGCATTATTTGTCGTACATTCGGTTCGAGGAGTCATCATAAATCTCCCCATTCCAGAGGGAGATCCCTACTTCACGATTAAGCTGCAGGACTATACTGCAGTCGAGAAAGACGAAGTGGCTCTAGATTGTGAGCTCAGCAAAGATGTTGATGTCATGTGGTACCACAACGAGGCCGAGATCAAGGCCTCAAAGATGGTGGCCATCAAGGCTGTGGGCAAGCGGAGAACATTAATCATCAAGAAAGTTGGTGACAAAGATAAGGGACAGTATGTATGTGACTGTGGGACAGACAAAACGACAGCCGAACTTCACATCGAAGGTAATTGACTCACCTGTGTTGAGCCACCTTCATCTCCATGGATCCTCATCACCTTCACTTGCACCATCTTCTAACCCCACCTTATGTATTTTTCTATTTAAAGCCTCTTTTTTGTCATAATTTTTTGAGTTACTACTCTCTGTCATGTTTGTGCTCTCCAAGAGTAAAGCATCTAGCTTCACCAAGTGGTTCTGGCCTTTTGAAAACCTGGATATTGTCTCTTTTGAAGCAGAAGCACTCTTGTATTCTTTCTAGATTCTTTTACACTCTAACAAACCATCACTTCTTTATTAAAAAACTCTCTTATTGATCTTCATTGACTGTTGGACAGATCCATAGAAAACCAAGTGGGTGTGTTTGTTCAAACCTCTGTTTGGTTTTTTTTATGGTCAAAAGAGTTTGGCCTTAACCCCGAATCCCCTTTTACACTTCCGACAAATAACACCACTGTCTGTCTAATTCATGTACCGTCTCCATATCCGTGTCAGTTAATGTTGTCTTTGTGTTGAAATTTTGAATATCTCCAATGAGAGAAATTTGTCCCCTTTCTTGAACGCCAGCTCGGCACATTAAGGTGGTTCGGCCCATGTATGGTGCTGAGGTCTCAGAAGGAGAGACAGTTCGATTCGAAGTCGAACTCAGTGAGGACGACGTTCACGGCCAGTGGAAGCTAAACGGAGAAGTCCTCAGTCCGTCTGCTGTACGTTCCATTAAACTACATCTCTGATCTTCATGTGATTCTATTTTAGTTGACATGCTTAATTGAGGGATTGCTAGCTCCCCCATCAGTTTTCCCTCACCCTAATCACTCTTCATCGATTGCTCATGTTCTTGGTAAAATACTGATGTTTGTTGGCCGCTTTTAGGACATTGAGATTGTGGAAGATGGCGCCAAACACACTCTGGTTTTGTACAACTGCAAACTGCCCCAAACAGGGGAGCTTGTGTTCACCGCCGCCAACGCCAAATGTTCTGCTAACCTGAAAGTGAAGGGTGAGCTTCCTCTTCTAAAACTGTCAAAAAGTAAAAGCTGAAACTTGTCTTCCTGCTTTTTCGGCAACTATAAGATAACACAGATGTAATAGTGATTTACAGTTTGGGGTAAATTCTATTACACTGTATAAAGGACCAGCCATATTTCATTGTGGTATCTTCAGGCGAACTGGCCTGATCCAAACCCTCTTCCCTCAGTTTTAACTCTTTCCTTCTGAACCAACAGAACTTCCCATGTCTTTCATTACACCACTGGCTGATGTGCATGTGTACGAGAAAGATGAAGCTAAGTTTGAGTTGGAAATTTCACGAGAACCCAAAAGCTTCCGTTGGCTCAAAGGAACTCAGGAATTGTCAAATGACGATAAGTTTGAAATCCAAGTAGACGGAAAACGACACACTCTAGTTGTAAAATCTGCCAGATATGAAGATGAAGCCAAATACATGTTTGAGGCTGAGGATAAGAGGACGTCTGGAAAACTGATTATTAAAGGTAAAATGAGTTGGTGCCTCTGTATCTTATCACACAGGAATAGTTTTATTTGGACACCTGTCACTGAAGAATGTGAATGTTTGCTAAAAGCCTTTAAATTATAAAAATTATCAGGAAAAATCAACAGCTGAAAACTTTGTTGTATTGAGGAAAAACTCCAACAGAGAATATTTCAAATAGCAAATCCAGGAAAACTGAAAAAAAAAATGTTCCCTTCTTTCAGTAATTCAATTCACAAACTAATGTATATATTAAGTACAGTAGATTTGTTATAAACAGACACAGTTCAAGTGTTTATTGTCATTAAGTTTGATGGCAGGTTACATCTAATGATCCAAAAGAAGAATTTATTTCTAAGAACAATAAAAATATATTTTATAGAGGAATATTCTGATGGCCTATAAAATCATAGGGAATACTGTCATTTTTTAGAGGTACATAGTAGATAGTCACCGGATCCCCTCCATAATAAGGACTAAACCAAAAATGTCCTTCCTGAAGAAGTTTGCTGCTCACAGATTGTGATATTCAAGCATTTTATTGGAAAATTTAGTAAAAGGAAGATGTTATGTCAAGCAACAGGGGCTAATGTGGCCTCAGAGGGACGGTGAAGGAATCCCAGCTCATGAGTTTAGTGGAGATGGACTGCACCTGGAGTCAGAGCTAAAGTACCACCACACAAAGATGTGTCCAGGACATAGTCTTCAACTATTAATTAATTAACTATTAATACTATTGTATTAAGGCACCCCAGAACCAGAGGTAACTTCAGGAGATTATTAAAATCAAAGTGCCAGAGTCTGGAAGAAGAGTGGAAAGCCACAAAATCTAAGAGTGTTTTCACACCTGATAATCCAGTAGACTCATTGCAATTGGGAACCAAAATTGCAACATTTGTTATATTTTCAACTGCTACAGTTTGTTTCTACACTGTCAAGCCATTAAAACTAATTAACAAACCGGTTCCCCTCCTCGCCTGCACCAAGAACTGCAGAAGAAAATGACATGAAAACCTCTGAAGAAGACACTGAGTGCAACTTTTCCACTCTTCATAAAATGTAAACAAAAGAAGAGTAGCGTCAGTTTTACTGTCTTTGACTAACACTAGACAACAGTGTTTGTTTTGGTTGCATTTACCCAGAATGCCCTGCACCATATAGAGAAACAATGAACTATACAGCCGTGGTTACATTTGTTAAAGGCTTTTTGCAAACATCCACGCAACCCCACAATCACAATCCTCCCAACTGGAACAACATTGTATTTACTTCCGTTTAAATGTAATTTTTAACAGGTATTCGCCTTGAGTTTATCAAGCCAATTAAAGACGTAACCGTAAAGGAACGAGAAACCGCAGAGTTCAGCGTTGAACTGTCTCATGACAAGATTCCAGTAGTTTGGTACAGAAATGAAGTGCGCCTGCACCCCAGCAAGCTGGTGCACATGTCGGAGGAAGGAAGATCGCATACACTGGCCTTCAAGGAGGTTACAATCGATGATACCTCTATGATTAAGGTGGAGGCAATGGGAAAGACGTCAGAGGCAATGCTAACTGTTCTTGGTTAGTATCAGTCTTCCTTCAGCAGGATGTGAATTCTAGCTGTTGATCAGCTGTAAACAAGATTAGTAACTCATCTCTGTGGTTTTAGTTTTGTTTTGAATTGCTTGTTACGGGTGTCTGCTTGCAGAGGGCGACCTCTACTTTACAGTGAAACTTCAGAACTACACCGCAGTTGAGAAGGACGAGACAATCTTGTCCTGCGAGCTGAGCAAGGCCGCCGCCGAGGTCAAGTGGTTCAAAGATGGTAACGAAATCTTTGCGTCCAGGAACGTTATCTTCCAATCCGACGGCAGGAAGCGCATGTTGGTCATTAAGAAATCGGCGAAGAAAGACAGGGGAGCTTACACCTGCGACTGTGGCACTGACAAAACCACAGCAGAGCTGAACATCGAAGGTAATGAATGCCTGCCGCCCTCCAGACCCCAACATTACCGAGTCATTACAGAGTCAACGTCACTGAAACCTCACCTGTACCTGGACTGATGCTCACCTCGGTCTCCATTCTTCATCTTCATCTTCATCCAACCATAACCTTTAGGATTCACAACATTCTTCACAATAATTCACTTTTATCTCCCTGTTTTTGTTTCTGTCTCTCTTTTTGCACCATCTGTAAGGTGCAACACCCCAACCTATTGCATGCCTTCATGTCTCTGTCCCCATCATCTCCATGCCATCCGTTTTCTCACGCGGACTGAGCCTCGCTCTGGTTTTGCTCTGAACGCGTCTCTGAACTTCCACAGAGCGCAACATTAAGATTGTCCGCCCGCTGTACAGCGTAGAGGTCACGGAGACCGAGACGGCCTCGTTTGAAACACAGATTTCTGAAGACGACCTCCATGCCACCTGGAAACTGAAGGGAGAGACGCTCCACCCATCTGCTGTAAGACAACACTGACCAATCCTCTAACGGGAAATAAATCCGCGTTTCCCCAACAAGAGTTGATGTTTTATTTTGATGAAACCTCATCTTTCAGTTTTGTTGTGCACGGTCAGCACTCCCATTTGAATGAACGCTGACCTGTGGGTGTTTGTTGTCAGGATGTGGAGATAAAGGAGGAAGGAGCACGACACATTTTGACACTCTTCTGCTGCAGAATGGATATGGCTGGAAGCGTTCACTTCTCTGCAGCAAATGCAAAGTCTTCAGCACATCTCAGAGTCAAAGGTGACAAAAAAATCACAAACGCCTGGTTAAAAACGGGCGTCGCTTTTCTTGATTGACGGTTCTGGGAAGCAGCTTCTTCTTATTCTGGGTTGCCTTATATTCGTATTATCTCTTATGTCTTTATGTTGTTTGTTGAGTTGCCGGATTTTATCGCTGTAATTTTGTCCCAGTCGAATCAACCTGGGTGAAGACTCCTCAAATCACATACCTCCAGGTGAAATAAAACCAACATTTAGTTGCTTCTTTTGATGTTGATATTTGGTAGATATCAATATTTATGTTACCTCACAGGTGTAATATTTCCCCAGGTATGGTGTGCAGCTTGTAGAGGTACAACCGATAAAGTTAAGAGGTTGGCAATGAACATCCGCAACAAAACAAACCAAGAAAAGTTAGAGATGAATACCTGAAGATCTGAATTCATATGTGCATTTCCATTACAAATGTCAATATTGTTCCTGTTTGAGACAAACAGGAAATATCTTGGCTTCACTCTGAGCCACGCAAAATTTAAGTCAGAGGAATCTGAGTGTTTTTTAAACCTGTTGTTTTCATATCGTCCAGATGGTTCTGACTTTATTCAACACAAAACTCTCCACATAAACCGATGATGTGAGATATATCTTATACTTCAACTGATAGGTGATGTTTTTTACAGATGACTAGAGTGACTATAAACACATCCGCTGACTGTCAACAACACCGTCGACTTCTCTTTAACTGGCTGTCAGTGGCTTTAATTCAGGCATGCGAAGAAGTCTGTCGTAAATACTACAAAGTGCTTGTTTATCCAAACGAACATCCTGAAGCTCCACTTGGCCTGTGTTACCTAAACTTCCTGAACCAAATTACTTAAACCATAGTTCTTCAATAAAGTGTTGGGTAACTCCTGCCAGGAGCATCACATTCTCCTTTTCCAAGGAAAATGCAGGCAGGTGATTGACAGGAACAGATAGACTTCCCCTCATGGTTTTGGCAGACCACGGTGGGCTGTTAACCAATCGGGCCCCTCAGTTATTTTAGAACCTGGATGCCTTATCAAGCTCAGGGCCTCAGCGGTTGGCAGGGGGGGAGTTCATGACCCTGCGTCTTACTGGTTTCCTCAGACGCTGCTACTCTGACGCCAGGTCGTATGCTAATGAGCCTGGCCTCAGTGCCAAGTTGCAGGGCGGCTGGCTTCAGTCGTTCTCCGCGCGCCCAGCACCCTGCCGTTACCTCAAACACACCATGAGGATTGGCCACTGAGGATCTGCTGTGTCTCTGTGGGGATTTCTTGGAGTCTATTGACCGGTTTGAGGGGAGGGACTAACCATGTCTTCTCCCCAACCCAAAGGCCGGGTGATCTCCCTTGTGAGGCCCCTGAAGAACATCACAGTGACTGCCGGAGAGACCGCCACCTTCCAGTGCGAGCTGTCCTACGAAGACATCCCTGTTGATTGGTACCTGGGGGACACGAAGCTGGAGTCAAGCGACAGAGTGAGTCCCGTCACACCTGACACACCTGTTTATCCACTACCTGCCCAGCCCAGGTGCTGGCTCTGGGCTGGGCCAGAGATAATAAAAATTCTTATTATCTCAGAATTTCCTTCTGCTTCCTGTGCTGTGACTGCCTGTTCATATAAGGTCCTGCAGGTGGAGGTTCAGGATTCCAGCTGAGCATTCGATCCTGGTTTTGAGATAACGCAAGCAGGGGATGTTTTCTGCCCCGCAAGCGCTTCTGTGGGTTTATTTTTAACAGCCGCAGCTAAGGGCAGGTGGGAACTGCAGATATTTGCTAGCTTCAGGTTTATATCTCTGGGCAAATCTCTCATTGGTTCTGCTGCGTTCCCGGAAAGAATTTCCTGTCATAGAGATGTATTAATTTGATAATGTAGGGCAACTTGAGAAGGGAAACCCAATCCCTCTGTGTGTTGTGCAACATGTGGAAGAGGAGTGGGGACACTAGGGAAAGGAACCTGGGAAAAGTCTGAATTCTGAGTTTAAAGTTGGAATTTATTGAAAAAGTCTAAATTCTGCCAAAATAAAAAAGAAGGTAAAAATTATGAGGAAGAAAGTTTAGAGTTGTGAGGGGAAATAAAATTCAGAACTCTAAGATTTAAATCTTAATTTTGAGAAAGATGAGAATCCTGAGATTAAAGTCAGATTTTTTTTTTCAGTGGCCCTGATCCTCTTTCGTAGCAACAGCATATATTTGGGTTGAGCTTGACCAGTATTCCTCTTATATTCCATGTAAATTAGGATTTAAAATGACTCTTCAAGGTGTACGAAAAGCTATAGCCTCCATTAAACGATCAAGTTAGCTTCTCTGTCCTGATCTTCCCCCAAACTGCTGCTTTAAACTCATATTTCAAATATTCTCTCTCATCTACGACTTGTATATTCCCCCTCTGTGAGTTGTACAGCTTTGTGCTCTGACAGGACCTGCATCACATACAAGCAGGAGTTGTGTGGTAAAATCAACCATCAGGGGTTAAAGGTCCTGCAGTTTAAATTTGGGGAAGGAAAGCAGCTGTGCTTTTCAGTTTTAGCTGTTGAACTGTGCTGTCAGGCCGTGTATGAGCAGCTCATAGAGATAATGTTCAGGCCAGAGTAAATGATCAATTTAATGAAGTAGGAGGTTCTGATATCATGTAGCCAGCAAAATCTGTGAAAAGATGTAGGAAAGAAAGACGTTAAAGTGTAGGAGAACCTGTCTAGCCAAACAACGCCCAGGACAAATCTTGCTATCGTGCATTTCCATTACAAAGGTTCACAAAACCATGTCGAGATTAATCTGTCAATAAAACACAATTTTGCATTTGCGGTCTTTCTTTTAAATAAGAACCACAATCACATGTGAATAAGTTTGTTCACGCAATAAGTCATTAAAAAATATGAGGTCCCTCATCCTCCTATCACTTCCTGTTGTTTTCTTCGTCTTTTCCATCAGTAGTAACATCCGGTTGTTGATCACATGACTCGTGATGAGAAGAAAAATGTTTTCGTTGCAGTTTTGTGTGAATACAGCCCACACTCCTTACCAGTTGGTGGCGGTAATGCTTCCTTTTGTTTGTCAACCAGCGATTAAACAAAAAGAAGTTTTGTGCAAAATACACAAATTTTGATGTAGCAATAAAACCACCTCAACCTACCACAGATTTTTTAAATAGAAAAATGTGAATTTATTCTGAAATTGGTTTGTTTCCATTAAGCAAATTTATTTTCTTAATTCCAATATGAGCAATTGTATGATTAACGGAAACGCAGCTAGTGTGGCAGGCCTGTTCTGCAGCTCAACAACGGTTTAGTAGTTTAATTTATAACCTTGTTAGCTAGAATTGATGTAGTTCAACCTGCAGAAATATTAAGTAAAGACAATACCTAGACAGGCGATGATATTCAACATCAGACGATCTTTCCTGATGTTCCCAACAATTCAGATTATCATCATGGCAAGTTTCCTTCTCTAGCTAACCTGACAGGCACAGCTCAGGGCCTCAATAACCCATAAGGTCCTTAAGCAACAATAAAAAAATAAGCTAAGAAATTGGCTTGTAGAGAGATACAAATACCTCTTGCAAAGTAAACCTTGTGGTAACCGACTTTGTTGAACCTTCAGGTTGTATTCAAGGATGAAGGGAAAACCTACAGCGTCACGGTGAGAGACGTCCAACTGAGTGAAGCTGGACGAGTCAAACTCACCGCCAAAGACTTTGAGACAGAGGCCACCCTGTTTGTCAAAGGTAAGGCTCCAACTCAATGAGTCTACTGTAGACACCTGGTTTAAAGAACAGATTTACTCACTTGAAACGTTAGAATACACGCTGTAAAGGCAAACCTGTTTATTGTATCTATCTGTGAGGTTATATGCTTTTATTTTTGTGATTTTCTTGTTGAGGTAACTATGGTAACAGAATAGAAAGGTTAATATCAAGTAGCTTGAATTCCAATTACATGTTTTCAAGGTTTGGAAAGTCCTTAAAAGTGCACAGTTTTGTAATAAAGTGTAATTATTTCTTCTTGCTAAATGCCAGAAAACTTTTCTTAAAGATTTCTTTCTAACTTCCTTTTTGTATTGTGTTTAAGCATTTAATTTGAGCATGAAGGCCATTTACCTGAACGTGATTTGTTTACATTTAGAAAGCGTTGTTCACAGATAAAATATATATATATTTATGTTCACCTAATAAAAAGACACACACACTTTTTTATCACTCTCTCAATTTAAATTTTTCGTGTTTTAGGTCAGTCAGGATTATTAAAATTATTTATATTTTCTAAAAACCAGAAAACTTTTGTGGGATGTCGAATACTGTCACAACATTACTGATAACAGTAATAATAGTGAATTGAAACTTTATTTTATTAATTTGTATTGAGTTGCTGGAATTTTTTTTTTTTAAACTTACCGTTAAAAAGCTTGAAAAATTCTTACATTTTATTGTGGGAAAAATGCACAAGCCCTGCATGTAAAATGCCTGAAGTAGGTAAATAGAAACTGAACCGTTGCTCTTTGTGTTTGTGCATCCAGAGCCGCCTGTAGAGTTCACCAGACCTCTGCAGGACCAAACGGTGGAGGAGAAAACCACCGCCACACTCGAGTGTGAAGTTTCCAGAGCAAACGGAGAGGTCCAATGGCTCAGGGACGACCAGGAGATCCGCAAGACAAAGAAGTACGAAATCCTGGCCGAGGGCTGCAAGAGAACGCTGGTCATCCATGAGTGCACCCTGGACGACTCGAAGACCTACACCTGCGACGCCAAAGACTTCAAAACGTCCTGCTTCCTCACGGTCGAAAGTGAGTAAAGCTGAAAGGGAAAAATTATTGGTAGACATGAAAAAGATCATTTTTAACACAATAAGAGAAGCTTCAACTCCTTGGACAACTAATGCAATGATGAAATTATTATTTTAGTTATTGATTATTCTGACAATCAGATAAAAAAATGGCACATTATACAGATTTCTCATGGAAGCTTTTTATAAAATATTAGAAATACATTAAAATATGCACAAACTAAATTTCCTTTTTATATAAGAAAATAAACATTTTATTGCCTACATTAGTTATGAAAGGCATCTTCACTAATTAAAACAAATAAGTGGAGTTACGAAACCTTAGGGGTGAATTCACACCAGCCCAGTTTGAGCTCCACTTCGTTAAAGTAACTGTGTGAATCTCGTTTTGTGTGGACAGCTGCCCGTGTCGAGTTCTCCAAGCCTCTCCATGATGTTGAGGTTCGGGAGAAGGAAACTGCCAGGTTTGAGTGTGAAGTCTCCAGAGAGGATGCTAAAGTAAGAAAAGCACTTTTATTTTTATTTGTTCATGAGAATCTAAACTCAGTCCTCCTGTCTGAATTAATCATCTTCTTCCTGCTTTCTCTGCAGATCACCTGGTTGAAGGATG
Organism: Gambusia affinis; assembly: GCF_019740435.1. Classification (NCBI taxonomy): domain Eukaryota; kingdom Metazoa; phylum Chordata; class Actinopteri; order Cyprinodontiformes; family Poeciliidae; genus Gambusia; species Gambusia affinis. The sequence goes on from NC_057878.1 coordinate 25,830,568, forward strand.
GAACTGAAATCAGAAAAGGAAAGAAGTATGAAATTATTGCACAAGGTCGCCAACACATCCTTCTCATCCACAAGGCCGCATTCGATGACGAAGCTGAATACGAATGTGATGCACAGACCTCCAAATCCTCCGGCTTGCTCACCGTCGTAGGTAAGAAAAGAAAAACAAAGATCAGATTTTCTCCAGTTGGAAAAAAAAACAGGGGATCACATAAAGTGGACCGACACCAGAGTAAACTTTCTCCTTCTCTTTCCCCCTTCCTGTCAGCCTACTTTACTTTTTACATGTATAAAGGGACACTAAAGCCCACAAAAAGACCCCCTGGAGGGGTAAAAAAAAAATTTATTATACACAATTTTTCAAGAAAAGTTTTCAATTTTCTTGACATTTTTCTCAGAAAATTTCCAAAAGTCTAAAACAGTCTATCAAGGTATCATGATATATTGATTTAGTAGAGATATCTATATAATAATAATAATAATAATAATAATAATATTAATAAAAATTATTATTATTATTATTATTACAAATTGCCTGTTTTATGTTTAAAGATGTATCTATTTTAAACTGCAAATTAATAAAGTAAGCAAAAAAAAATAATTAAAATCTATGCAGCTCAGTAGCATTGAGCTTCTCTTACTTTTTATTTCCTGTTTTAAAAATTTGTGTGTTTTCAAGAAATGCTAAATTTGTGATGTTAATATAAATCATTTGGCTCCAGTAGATGTTACTAGGTTTTTTTAAAGTTGGGTTTCATTCTTAAGCTACTGTATAATTAAAATTTGTAGACTGAAAGATTTTCTTAATTTTAACAAACCACAAATCAAAACATTCCCGGTTCATTGATAACTGAACGTTTCTCTGCTGAATCTCTTCCTGTCGCTCCAGAGGAGGAAACTACTTTCACTAAAAACCTGCCAAACGTCGAGGGAACAGAGACGGACAGCGTGAGGCTGATCTGTGAGGTCTCCAAGCCCAACGCTGACGTCACCTGGTACAAAGGCGACAAGGAGCTGCCAGACGGCGGCCGCTATGAACACATCGTCGATGGCAAGAAGAGGATTCTCCTCATCAAAGATCTGAAGACAGAGGACGCCGGAGAATACAGCTGCAGGCTGAGCACCGGCACCAAAACCTCCGGAAACCTCAAGATCAACGGTAAAAACTTCTAAAAAGTCAAATATAGTTTGATTTAGGACATTTCAGCAACAAGGCATTAAAATATAAACACAGTAACCAATTAGCAAACAGCAATAAACATTAGATTTTGTCAAATGCCATAATCGTAATCGTCAAGCAAATATACATCAAATTATTGATAAATGTTTCAGTTATTATTAATCAAGAGGAACTCCAAACAGCAGGGTTTTTAGTTTAGCTTTAAAGGAACTCAATGTTTTGGCTGTTTTACAGTTTTCTAGAAGTTTGTTCCAGACACGTGGTGCATAGAAGCTGAATACTGTTTCTCCATGTTTGGTTCTGGTTCTGGGGATGCAGAGCAGACCAGAACCAGAAGACCTGAGAGGTTCTGGAAGGTTGATACAACAGCAGCAGTTCTTTAATGTATTGTGGTGCTAAACCATTCAGTGATTTATAAACTAACAACAGTATTTTAAAGTCTGTTCTCTGAGCTACAGGGAGCCAGTGGAGGGACTTTAAAACTGTGGTGATGTGCTCTATCTTCCTGGTTTTAGTCAGAACGCCACTAGCAGCGTTTTGGATCAGCTGCAGCTGGAATATTGATTTTTTTTAGGCAAACCTGTGAAGATGCTGTTGCAGTAATCAATATGACTGAAGATAAACACATGGACGAGTTTCTCTCGAGATCTCGCTGGGACATTAGCCCTTTAATCCTGGAAATGTTCTTCAGGTGACAGAAGGCCGTCTTTGTAACTGTCTTTATGTGGCTCTGAAAGTTATTATCAGAGTCCATCACTACACCCAGATTTTGGGCCTGATTTCTACTTTCTAATTGTGATAACTGAAGCTGTGCACTGACTCTAAATCATTTCTCTTTAGATCAAAAGTTAAAAACTCGAGTTTTGTTTCTGTTCAGCTGGAGAAAGTTGTAGCACATCCACACATTTATCTGTTTAGTGCTTGGATGAGTTCATAGTCTTCTGGTGGCATCATAATGTAGGGCTGTGTATCATTTCTTGTTATAACTTGAGCTGGTGGGAGCATGTAGATATTGAATAGGAGGGGCCCCATGATAGAGCCCTGGGGAATCCCACATGAGAAGTTACTTATGCACAAGAACACAAAGAAATCTTTGTTCTTTTGGTGAAGTGATTTCTGATGTTTTTGCTCCAAAGCTTATTTACAAAAACAAACATAAACAGCAGTAAATGAGCAAGAAACTTCACAAAATGTCATATAATAAAATCAATCTGGTGTTTCTGTCCTGCAGAACTGGCTGCTGAATTCCTGTCCAGACCTCAGAACCAGGAGGTGGTGGAGGGTCATAGGGCAGAGTTCACCTGCACCGTCTCCAAGGAAACCTTCAATGTCAAATGGATGAAGGACGGCAACGAGCTGGAGTCAGGAGACAAGTACGAGTTGGTGAGTGACGGCAAGAAGCGCAGTCTGATCATAAAGGCGTCTGAGCTCAAAGACGAGGGCGGATACGTTGTGGTGATCGGAGAGACGAGAGCCAGCGCCGATCTGACTGTGAACGGTAAGTAAGCTCCGCCCACTGACCCAACGAGCCACTGCAAGAACCTCGGTCCATGTCGTCAATGTTCGCTCTTCCCTGCAGCGACACTGAAGGTCATCACCCCTCTGAGAGACACGGAGGTCAAAGAAGGCCAGGAGGTCGTCCTGAACTGCGAGGTGAACATCGACGGAGCCAAGGCCAAGTGGCTGAAGAACGACGAGACTCTGTTCGAGAGCGGCAAGTACGTGATGGTTCAGAGAGACAACGTCTTCTCGCTGAGGATCAAAGACGCTCGGAAGGGAGACGAAGCCGACTACAGCATCACACTGACCAATCAGAGAGGAGAACAGGCCAAGAGCTCCGGCAAACTCTCCGTCAGAGGTTGGTGCTTTACCTCCACGACACGAGTTTGATTAGTAATATTACAACTTTATTCTCATCTCATCTTGTAAACAACTTAGTTCTCATAATATGACTTTATTCTTATATTATTTTGACTTTATTCTATTCTATACTAGTAATTTATTCTTTATTCTCATAGTACTGACTATATTTTCAAAATATTATAACTTTTTCCTCATCTTATTACAATGTTATTCTTGTATTATTTCAACTTTATTCTTGTAATTTTACAATTTTATTATGTTAATATTGTGACTTTATTCTCGTAATATTTTGACTTTATAGTTTTAAGACTTTAGTCTTGAATTTTTTTGACTATTTTCATAATTAAACAACTTTATTCTCATATAAATGTTACTCTATTCTCAATTTAGTACAGCTTTTTTCTCGTATTACTTTGAGTTTATTCTCGTAATATTATGACTTTATTCTTTGATCTTTATTTTTTACTTAGCTTGGCTTTAATACACTGTCTTATTAACATATTGAACAATGTCCACTAGGTGTCAGTGAAGCTCTGTTATACAACTTTTGATTCAATTGTTTGATTAAAACCAAACAAAACAGGACAACTGATAATCGAGACTAGAAAAAAATACTCTAAATTCTCAGAATTGCATTTATTGGACTGATTTATTATGAGATTGATGTCAAACTGGGATCAGTAACTGTAAACCGTGTGTTTTCCAGAGGAGAGTCTGAGGATCATGGTTCCTCCGGAGGACATCGACACTCAGGAGAAGAAGACAATCAGCTTCTCCTGCAAGACCAACAGACCCAACGCCACGGTGAAGTGGATGAAGGCCGGCCAGGAGATCACCTTCAGCAAACGCATCGTCTACAGGGTCGACAAAGAAAAGCACACGCTCACCATCAAGGACTGCACGCTGGCCGACGAGGGCGAGTACACGGTGGTCGCCGGGGACGACAAGGCCACGGCGGAGCTGATCATCAGCGAGGCGCCGACTGACTTCAGCGCGCAGCTCAAAGACCAGACCATCACTGAGTTCGATGATGCAGAGTTCACGTGCGAGCTGACCAAGGAGAAGGCCGAGGTCAAGTGGTACAGGAACGGACGGGAGATCAGAGAAGGACCGAGGTACGCCAGCTTAGCTCAAGATTGATTTATTGGAAATCAAAGTCAGCCAGACAATTCACTGCAATAACAGTGGAATATTACATTATTAAAGGGATGTTTGGTAAACTGTAATACATGAAGATGTTTTCTACCTGTTCCTGATGCACAGAACTCTCACTCCACATTTTATGGAAATGCTAAAGCTAACATCAATAAGATGACAACAGGCCTTGGCGATATGGTCTAGAATCAATGCGATGATATAATGAGCACTTTACCTCGATAACAATGGATGACAATTTAACTTAATTCCACCCTGGAAAATGGAAATTTCCAGATTTGAAAAGTCCAAAGTTTGCTAAAAAAAATGTTCTCAGAAATGTTCTAGAAAAGAAATCAGAAAATTTCAAAAAGTGAAAACTTTTTGACTTTTCAAACTGAAATTTCCAAGTTTTTTCAAGAAAATTTCTGAGATTAATTCAAATTTTTTTGTTTTTTCTAACAAATTTCTTACTACTTATTTTTTGGCTGAAGTTTACTCCTTTTTTTCTATCTACAATATGCTGTCAGCAGTTAAAAATTAAAAATTTAAAAATAACTTTTTTTATTTAATACACTGAAAATACCAACATGGGCAAAATGATGTCAGTCATCAGTATAAATTTTAGTGTCTCCAATAATGGTGGAAAATGTTGCATAAATCCATCTGATATTATTGCAATATTCAGCTATAATATCTCGATTGCACATCTTCCTAGTGCAACGTGGCATTTAATTTGGATGATAAAACATTTTCTGTAGAGCAATCAGGTGTTTTCTTGTTGAATTTCAATGTTTTAGGGAGTGAGAAGGATTCCTGTAGATAATCCTTACTGCTTTTTCAGATACACATTTGTGAAAGACGGAAGGTTCTGCACGCTGCGGATCAAAGAGTGCAGGCCGGATGACGAGTGTGAATACGCCTGCGGAGTCGACGATAAGAGATCCAGAGCCAGGCTCTTTGTTGAAGGTTTGTTTTCTCAGAAAGACCTCAGAGGAACCTGCACTGCAAAAACACAAAATCTTACTATTACTAAGACATTTTCTGGTGCAAATGTCTTAGTACACTTCAAATAAAACAAAACTTACTAGTATATTTTCATGAAGATAAAGAAGCTTGTTTTAAGTCAATACTTCCTTAATATTGATTAAAAAATACTAGTTTCACTGACAGGTTATTGTACTTGTAACAAAATATATTACCATGTTATAAGTGAAATAATCTACATGTGACACAAATACAAGCTCCCATGTCTGGCTGAAAGCGTACTTGTAAGCTAGTTTTGTTTTATTTTCAGTTTACTTAGACGTTTGCACTAGAAACTAGACAAAAACTACTTGGTAATAATCTTTATGGCTGTTTGTGTTACCCGCAGAGATTCCAGTGGAGATCATCAGACCTCCACAGGACGTGTTTGAGCCTCCGGGCTCGGACGTCGTGTTCGAGGTGGAGCTCAACAAGGACCGGGTGGAGGTGAAATGGCTGCGCAACAACATGACCGTCGTCCAGGGAGACAAGTTCCAGATGATGAGCGAGGGGAAGCTGCACCGGCTGCAGGTCTGCGAGATCCGACCCAGAGACCAGGGACTGTACAGAGTCATCGTCAAGGACAAGGACGCCAGGGCCAAGCTGGAGCTGGCAGGTGAGCATCCGGATCACTGGAGAAAGATTAATGAGCAACCCTTACGTCTGCTAAATTTTAAATATTTCTTCATTTGTAAGTCTTTCCACAGTGTGCAGGAGCAGGTCTTGCAGCATTTGTTAGTAGCTTAGTTGAAAAGAGAAAAAGATGTTCCGTTTTTGAACCTTTTGTTCTCTTCCCAGCTGTTCCTCAGATAAAGACCTCCGATCAGAGCTACGTCACAGACGCAGGAAAGCCCATCGTCTTGGCCGTCCCGTACAGCGCCTACCCTCAGGCCGAGGCTGACTGGCTGTACGACAACCAGAGTCTGCCCAAAGATAACATCTACACCTCCGCCGAGCGCACCGAGTACCGGCTGAAGGACCCGAAGAAGTCGGACCAAGGCCGCTACAAGATCGTCATCAAGAACAAACACGGACAGGGAGAAGCTTTCATCAACCTGGATGTCATCGGTGAGCTTTCTGTGGAGAAAAATATGTTGACTAAAGTCAACTGGAGATGGTTACATGTTAGAGTGGCAGTTCCAATTCATAATTTTCCAAAAATATGGTTAGCACAAGTTGTTTGAAATATTTGAAACATCTTCAAATGTTGCAAATCTTCATTCCAGATGTTCCCGGACCCGTGAAGAACCTTCAGGTGGTCGACACCGCGGACGGCGAGGTCAGCCTGGCGTGGGAGGAGCCTGAGAACGACGGCGGCAGCAAAGTGATCAGTTATGTGGTTGAGAGACGCGATGTGAAGCGTAAGACCTGGACTCTGGCCACCGATCACTCAGAGAGCCCCGAGTACACAGTGACGGGGCTGCAGAAGGACTCCTTCTACTTCTTCAGAGTCAGCGCCCGAAACAGGGTCGGCAACGGACCCTTCGTTGAGACGGACGAAGCTGTGCAAGCAAAGAACAAGTTTGGTAGGGTTAACTTTGAACATACTCTTCTGCTCCTATTGATGATAAATACAATTAACAATTTAAATTGGGCATTAAAAGACACCTATTACACATTTTACATGTTTTTATACTTCTATTTGGATTTCTACTGCTTTTAAAATCAACATAGCTGTTTCTGTTTTTGGCAATAACTTTGTGTTTTTGGTAGCTGGTATATGAAACATTCCATATCCTTTTCTTGGTTTCAGACGTTCCTGAAGCTCCTCTGAATGTTGACGTTGGAAACGTCACCAAGTTTGGCTGCACTGTCTCCTGGGACCCTCCAGTGTCGGACGGAGGCTCTCCCATCACCTCCTACATCGTGGAGCTGCGCGACAGGACGTCGGTGAAGTGGTCGCCTGTCCAGGTGACGAAAGCCGGCGAGCTCAGCGCCATCATCAATGACGTCATCGAGAACAAGGAGTACATCTTCAGAGTCAAAGCTGAGAACAAAGCTGGCGAGGGCAAACCCAGCGCCGCTTCACGACCTGTGAAGATCATGGATCCAATTGGTGAGGACTGGACAGTAAATTATCTTTACTACAAAATTAGCCTTCCAGTCTCAGTCTGAAGTTCCTAATCTGTTTTTTTTCCTCTCTGCAGAACGTCCCAGTCCACCTCAGAACCTGACCTGGCAGGACCAGAACAAGAGCTCAGTGCAGCTCACCTGGGAGACGCCTCTGAAAAACGGCGGCAGCATCATCACAGGCTACATCATCGAACGCTGCGAGGAGGGAACCGACAAGTGGCTCCGCTGCAACGCACGCCTCTGCCCAGACCTCTTCTACAAGGTGCAGGATGACGGCCTTACAAACACCCAGATGACCCGTTTTCTGTCTGTAACATGATGTTCTAACTATGAGTCAGTGAGTCAGATTGTTGTCAACTAGTTTTCAGTTGACCGGATCTAATTGGTGATTGGTAGGTCAAATAATTACTTGTCCGATTTCTTGAATTAATCAAAAGTAACATCTTCCTCCATTTATAGCCTTTTTTAAAGTTTTTAATTTGCATCTTGGTAGGGAGATACCAAACACCTTACTGCATCAAATTCATATTTTGTATTATGTATCACATTCTTTATAAGTTTCGACATCAGAAATGTTTGACCTTTCAAACTAAAAAAATTTCCAGAAGTTGTACATTTTTACCTTTTCAAATTCAAATTAGAATTTTTGCATTTTTTATGCAAATTTTTCACTTTTTAAAGAAAATTTCTGAGATTAATCCCAAAATTTTAGGATTAAAATGTACTTTTTTTCTCTGTCTACAATGTTCCTGATACGCCATCGTATGGCAGCTCATACAACTCGAAAGCAGTTAAAGTTGCCTTACTTCTACAACTTCTGAATTACTTAAGACAGCATGCTGCTTGAAATCTATAATCATCTTACTGAGGATCACAGATTTGTGTTCAACTTCGCTTTCTAACATCTTTGCATGTTTTTCAGGTGTCGGGCCTGAAATATGGAACCAAGTACAACTACAGAGTGTTTGCTGAAAATGCTGCAGGAGTTTCTGATCCGTCAAACGTCATCGGACCCCTGCTGGCAGACGACCCACATTGTGAGAGACGTGACATTTGTCGAATTGACAGTGACTCCAAAAAATGAAAAATTAGTTTTTCACCAATGTAAGAGAAAATGAGGTGTTAAAATAAGGCCTTTGTTCTCATCATGCCTCTCCAGTTGCTCCATCTTTTGACCTGAGTGCTTTCAAAGACGGCCTGGAAGTGATCGTCCCTCAGCCTCTCACCATCAGAGTTCCCATCACTGGATACCCAACCCCCGTCGCCAAGTGGACCTTCGGAGAGAAGGAGGTCACGACCGCAGACGAACGCGTCTCCTTGATGACCAAGTCCACTTTCACAGAACTTCTGATCACGCCGAGCGTCCGGCCAGACAAAGGCATCTACACCCTCCACCTGGAGAATGACGTCACGTCTGTGTCTGGAGACATCGAAGTCAACGTCATCGGTACGGAAAAATACTGCAAATCTGGAGGGAAAATGGATTTTGATCATTGTTTTTAACTCATTGTTTGTGTTTTTGTTTCCAGCTGCACCCAGCGCTCCCAAAGACTTCAAGGTTCTAGAGGTGACCCGGCAGCACGTCCATCTTAGCTGGGAGGCTCCAGAACACGATGGAGGAAGTCCTCTAACCGGCTATCAGGTGGAAAAACGGGACGTGTCCCGTAAGACCTGGGTGAAGGTACGACAACAGTGTCTGGATTCAACCACCATCATTTATCTGGGATAAGGAATAAATCAGAAGTGAGACAATCTGTGGCCTTGGTGGTAACAGAATCAAACTGTTTCAGGTTGTAACAGGGATCCAGGATCTGGAGTTCACCGTCACCGATGTGGTTGAAGGAAAAGAGTATCTGTTCAGAGTCACCGCCTGCAACAAGTGCGGCCCAGGAGAGCCAGCGTACATCGATGAGCCCGTCAATGTCTCTTCTCCAGCCAGTAAGTCAGACTAACTGCACAGTTAACATTTAAACCTTCAAAGACATGAATAATCTAAGATTGTAGATGGCATTTTGGCTAATATCTGCATCTTATAAAAAACAACTCAAGTTTATTTGCATAGCACATATCAGTAAGAGCTTTACATCATAAAAACGGCCTTGTCACCAAAAATAAAACAGGCAGTTAGCATTTAATTTAGTCAAATACTATTATCAAAATCATTACACAAATATACACCAACTATATTGATCCACATTAGAAATCTCCAAGCCTAAGAGGGAAGGGGAAAAAAACTGTGTAAAAAAGAAAACAAAAAATCGGAGAAGTAATGTAAGCTTTGTACAATGTATGTAACATCTATATATGTATGATCTCCTGATGAGCAAATAAATGATACACAGTTAAAAAAATAATAAAAATAAATAAAAATCTCCAAGCCTTTATATCTTCTTCTGATTTTCTAACCCGTACACTTTGCCCTCTATCCAGCTGTGCCAGACCCACCAGAGAACCTGAGGTGGAGAGACAAGTCAGCCAGTGGCATCTTCCTCACCTGGGAGCCGCCAAAGTATGACGGTGGCACCGGCATCCGAGGCTACAACGTGGAGCGCTGCCAGAGAGGCACAGATAAGTGGGAGCCCTGCGGAGACACGATACCGGAGCTGAAGTGCCAGGTGACCGGTCTGATCGAGGGCGAGTGGTACGCCTACAGAGTCCGAGCTCTGAACCGACTCGGAGCCAGCCGGCCCTGCAAGCCCACAGACGAGATCCAGGCTGTTGATCCTATAGGTAATAACATGGACTTTCTCCTTGATAGAGATCAGTGTAAGGTGGGAAGTTACTGTATTATCATTTATCGTGATAAACTTCTTATCATGGTAAGAATTTTGGTTTAACTTTGTCATGATAAATTCCAATCAGTATTTTGCTATTTTTTTCACTGTTCAATAAAAGCAATAATAAATATCTAACAAATATGATTAAAATGCAGTTTCAATTTGCAGCTTAATGATATAAATCACACTTCGTTTTGTGACTGGTGTCTTAGAGAAGCTAATACAAAAAGGAATGTTTTTCAGGAGCATTATTTATGTTTATGCATCCATTATTTCTGTGACACAAAAGCCTGTCACAATGAGCTGAAAATTGCATGATAAATTAAAATAATCTCAATCATTTCCATTTGGACAACAATAGTTAAATAGATGCTCCACTTATTGTTGAAAAGATACTATTTAGAAAGATTCGTTTTTCTAGAACTAATAAAGAATCAGCGGAAAATAGTCTCAAAAATGACAATATTATCATTTATTAGAATAATTTCTTGGACAAATTTATCAACCAACAAAATTTATTATGACAGGCCCAGTGACACACAGTCTAAGAAAAATTCAAAACGCTAAAGATATAATCAAGACGAGTAGTTTCTGATGAGTTTTTATCGTTATCCCATCCTCAGAGGCTCCAGAGATCCAGCTTGACGCCAAGCTTCTGGCCGGTCTGACGGCCAAGGCTGGCAGCAAGATCGAACTCCCAGCTGAAGTTAAGGGTAAGCCTGAACCCCGAGTGAAGTGGACCAAGGCAGACCTGGTTCTGAAGCCAGACGACAGGGTGTCCATCGACACCAAGCCAGGACATTCCACCATCACCGTTGCTAAGACCAAGAGAGACGACAGCTCCACCTACATCATTGAGGCGACCAACAGCAGCGGCCGTGCCACCGCCACTGTGGATGTCAACATCCTTGGTGAGAAGAGTTTACAGTCCAGAAATGTAATGTCTTTCTCAGTTTAAGTTGTAATTAAATCAGTATTTCTGATGTAAAACAGACAAACCTGGTCCTCCTGCTGCCTTCGACATTTCTGAGATCACCAACGAAACCTGCCTCCTGGCCTGGAACCCGCCGCGCGACGACGGCGGCTCCAGAGTCACCAACTACATCGTGGAGCGCCGAGCTGCCGACAGCGAGATCTGGCACCGGCTGTCCTCCACCGTCAAACAGACAACATACAAGGCAGTCGGCCTGGTCAAGTTCAAGGAGTACATCTTCAGAGCGTTCGCTGAGAATCAGTTTGGTGTTGGTCCACCAGCTGAACACCCGCCCATCATCGCCAGATATCCGTTTGGTAGGTGATCCGAATCAAGTAGTTAGACTTTGTAAATAGAAACAATAAACTTTCACAACGTTTTTTCAGCTAAGTTAAATCCTGCAAACACTCTTACAAATTCATATTTTGCACATTTTTGTACTTTCATTTGGATCTATACTTCTTCTAAAAAAAGGCTAACATTAACTTAAAAAATATGTTTTATAGCAGTAAGTTAATGTTTTTTGTTCAGAAAATGATCCGTTTCATAAGCCTTCTTAATGTAAGTTACAAATCAGCAGAATACTAACAGTGTAACCCCTTCTTTTCTAACCCAGCTCGGTACCTAGTAACCCCAGCAGAGTTCTGCCTGTCACCTAGCAACCAAACATGATATCCAGACCTTTTGGTCAGCTGATTTTACCGCTGTAAAGTAGTGCTTTATTGCTGACTTACAATCCAGAAACCACTGCTGCATTCTTGGAGGTTGTGCAGGAGGCTCCACTTCTGCTTTTCAAAGATGTGCTGTTGTATAGTAGTGCATCTGTTTGTAACCATTTTCACATGTGAGTGTAAACGTTGAGTTGGGAGGCGTGGCCAGCAGCAGCTCATTTGGATTAAAAGTGACAAAAGCCCAAAAGCAGCTCATTGTGAAAGGAACTCAAAATAAGCAGAACTGATCAGATTAAAATCTCTTTATCTAAGAATGATTTTGTCAAAAAAAAAAAAAAAATGCAATTAACATGATTTGTTTAGCCCATAGATCTGTTCATGGAAGCATAATAGGTTACATTTAAGTTAATTGAAAACTCTGCTAAATTCTGCAAGATCTAATGTGATTGTTTTGTTTGGTCCAGACACCCCTGGAGCTCCCTACAAACTGGAGCCTTCAGACATCGCCAAAGACGCCGTGACCCTGAACTGGTACGAGCCGGATGAGGATGGAGGCAGCCCCATCACAGGTTACTGGGTGGAGCGATACGAGCCGGACCATGACAAGTGGATACGGTGCAACAAGCTGCCCATCAAAGACACCAACTACAGGTGAGGCCAGCTCAGTGTCTGGTCAGGAGTGTCTTTGGTGGAGATTTTACTGACATTGTCCTGATTTCCTGCAGAGTGAAAGGTCTTCCCACAAGGAAGAAGTACAAGTTCAGAGTCCTGGCTGAAAATCTGGCTGGAACTGGAAAACCCAGCAAAGAGACAGATCAAATCCTTATCAAAGACCCTATTGGTACCACATGATTCTTATCTTATCTTATTTTATCATTTAAGGTTACAAAGTAAATTAAATCCCTTATGTTTGCTCTTTTTCCAGATCCTCCTTGGCCTCCTGGTAAACCCGCAGTGAAGGATGTAGCCAAGACTTCCTGCTTCCTGACTTGGACCAAACCCGAGCATGACGGCGGGGCCAAGATCGACAGCTACGTCATCGAGATGTTGAAGAGCGGAACCACAGACTGGATCCGTGTGGCAGAGAACATCAGCCTCCTGGAGTTCTTCCTGAAGGGCCTGATGGAGAAGCAGGAGTATTCGTTCAGAGTGAGAGCCATTAACGTGGCCGGGGAGAGTGAACCCAGCGAGCCCAGCGACCCAGTGCTGTGCAAGGAGAGGCTGAGTAAGACAAACACTCAGAAAGAGCAAAACCTTTTGTCTAAGTGAATGTAAAGAACAAAATGTTCAGGAGATTCCAGATAATCCCAGATAATACAAGGGCATTTCCAAACATGGTAGATTGAAATTCACTTTATTTTAGTTTGGTAAATTGACAACTTGACAAAAAACCCAAACAAAATTCTACATTACAAACCAATAATTTACCAAAAAAGGAACAAACTGAAGCTGAGGCTTATACTTACCCACCCTACTTATAGACTCAGAGTATATAACATGTAAGCCTTTTACATTTATTAAATCTTTTATTTTCATCCATATTCCAATAGTTTTTGCAATTTTGTTTTTAATATATTAACTTTCAATAAGTTTGTTTTCAAGAATGATCCCAAAACGTCTCATAAATAATATTGATTTCAACATCATTTATATGTACCTTTACATTATTATATATCCGTTTATCAGAAAATACTATAAATTTAGTAAAATCATAAAAATCAAACCACTTTTTTTTATTAACTCAGCTTCACTCTTTGCCTACTGTTTGTATTAGTTCATCCATATTCATAAAAAAAGTTTAAATTGTTTGCAAAAGTTATACATTTCAAACAACTGGAGGCTGTAAAAATATCATTTAAATAAAGTATAAATAATTTAGGTTCTAGGACTAGTCCTTGAGGGAAGACCTCATTTTACAATTTCTATTTTGTGGCTTTGTGTTGTCATCTGAGTAAATGAAGCTGAAGACACTTCTCCTTAATCCTCCTCAGATCCTCCATCGGCTCCTCGATGGTTGGAGGTCGTGAGTATCAGCCGGAGCAGCGCTGACTTGAAGTGGACGGCTCCGGAGCGTGACGGAGGATCTCGCATCACTAACTACGTTGTGGAGAAGCGCGACGTCAGGCGTAAAGGCTGGCAGGCGGTGGACACCACCGTGAAGGAGCTGAAGACCACCGTGACGCCGCTCAACGACGGAGCTCTGTACGTGTTCAGAGTCGCCGCAGAGAACGCCGTGGGTGTCGGGCCGTTCTGCGAGCTGGAGGACTCCGTGTTGGCCAAGGATACTTTCAGTAAGTGGTGAATCAGTAAACATTTCCATTGCAAATATTTTTTAGATATTTTTTATTTTTTGGAAATGCCGCAATTTCAAAATTGTGTTTTTTTTTTGTCTGTTTTTTTACATTAGCGGAATATTAACAAATTTTGCACACTTATGTAATGGAAACATAGCTACATAAAATCTGTTATGTCATTGAAAATACAACATTTCTGTTGCAGCTACTCCTGGGCCGCCCTATGCACTCACCGTCTACTCTGTGACCAAAAAGTATGTGGATCTGGAATGGGAGGCACCTAAAAATGACGGCGGTAGACCCATACTCAGGTGATATTTCTTCACTCAGCCTCATTCAGGCTGCAGTACTGTTCAATGTTGTTCCCATTATGCTCATCTTCTGGCGTTTACTCCATCCAGGTACTCTATTGAGAAGAAGGAGAAGCTTGGAACACGCTGGGTGAAATGTGGAAAGACTTCTGGTCCAGACTGTAAATACCGGGTAACGGATGTTATTGAGGGAACAGAAGTCCAGTTCCAGGTCCGAGCTGAGAATGAGGCCGGAGTCGGACACCCGTGTGAACCTACAGAGATCTTGACCATTGAAGATCCAACAGGTCAGTCTGAATCCAATGTGTTGGAGTCCACAATCAATCATTCAAGTTTATTTCTATAGCGCATTTCAGCAATAAGCAGCTCAGAGTGCTTTATATCATAAAAACATCAAACAGTCACCAATTGAGAAACCAGTAAAAAGCGTTACATTTTGTCACAGCCCATCATCAAAATCATCGATATACAAATATGTTGATCAATGTTTCATAAATCAATGCGACTGAAGATAAACACATGGATGAGTTTCTCTAGATTTTGCTGGGACATCAGTTCTTTAATCCTGTAAATGTTCTTCAGGTGATAGAAGGCTGACTTTGTAACTGTCTCTATGTGTCTCTGAATGTTAAGGTCTGAGCTCTGAATCTGTTTCATGTTATCTTCAGGAATCCCATCTCCTCCCATCGAGCTGCATGTAACCGGAGCCAGCAGGGACTTCCTATCCATCGCCTGGAAGCCTCCGCAGCAGGACGGCGGTTCCCCGATCCGCGGCTATCACATCGAGATGTGCGAGGCTGGAACTGAGAAGTGGATGAGGGTCAACTCCCGACCAGTGAAGGAGCTGAAGTACCGAGTGGAGGAGGGCATCGTCCCTGAGAAGGAGTACATACTGAGAGTGAGGGCCATCAATTCTGTAGGAGAGAGTGAGCCCTCCGACATCTCAGAAAACGTCTTTGCCAAAGACTCTGACTGTAAGCGCACCACATTTGTTTCCTAAACAAACATAGAAACAGCCAAAGCATGACTAAACATCCTCTTCTTCTTTGTTTTCCCAGGTAACCCAACACTGGAGTTCCAGACTCTGGACCTCGTTGTGGTGGAAACAGAGAAGCTTCACATCCCAGTTCCCTTCAGAGCCGTTCCGTCTCCCAAAATCACCTGGCACAAAGACGGCAAGGAGCTGAAGGCTGATGAGCGTCTCATGTTCAGGTCAGAACACTGACTAACAGTTTAAGGTTCAGACACAACCAACAGACCAGCAGGGTCCATACTGGTGCTTGAAATCCTTCAAAATGATTGAATTTCAATTAGGTGTTTTCAAGGTTTTCTGTATAAAGTCCTTGAAAGTGCTTGATATTCAAACTGCACAGTTTTATAATAAAGTGCAATCTAGCACTTGAAAATATTTAGAGTTGAAACCAGATATTTTCAAACACATAATGAATTTCTTTTCTCACTGACTAAACTTTTTGTGTTTTAAGTCAGTTAGAATTACCTAAATTATTTCCATTTGCTAAATTCTAGAAAACTTTGTGAGAAAATTTTTGAGATTATTTTGTAACTTTTTAATTATGTTTAGGCATTTTATTTGAGCAGGAAAGCGTTTTACTTTAACATTTATTTGTATTGTTTCAATGTAATGAATATTTATTATTCCCAATGGCTTAATGACTTATTGATTAGTTTATATAAAGTTATTGAAATTGGAGGATTTTTTGTTAAATTAGTGTCAGGTGTACAGGGGAGACTTTTCAAAACATAATATTTTGTTACACTTTAGTTTTTCTTAAACATGCTATAGAAACAAGATAGTATTAATAACAGTAATAAATTTCACATAATAGTTAATTAAAACTCTTTTTCTAGTTCATATGTATTGTTTTTATCTCCAAAGTGTGGTGCTGGAAAAGTTTGAAAAATTACTTAAAAATGCTTGAATAGTGTTTGAATTTTACCGTGGGAAAAGTGTGTGAACCCTGACTGACAGCTTAAAGATTAAACACAAAGAAAATGTATATAACTCCTCATTCTGATTGTTTCTTACTGATTTGTTTTGTTCGGAGCAGGAAGGAGTACACTTCCTGTCACCTGGAGATTGACAGCAGCCTTCACCCCGATGCTGGAGTTTATAAAGTGACTCTGGAGAACAAACTGGGAAGTGCCAGTGCAACCATTAACGTGAAAGTCATCGGTAATCACATGGGTTCCATTTATTCGCCATGAAAACACATTAATCTCTTATGCTTACAAACATTTCTTCAACATGTATTTATCTCTGTGTCTTCAGGTCTTCCTGGTCCCTGCAAAGATATTGTTGCCTCAGAAATCACAAAGAGCTCATGTAAAGTTTCCTGGGATCCTCCAGACTACGACGGTGGCAGCCCGATTCTTCACTATGTCCTTCAGGTCGGCTTCATTTTCAGTTTTAAACCAAAAGAGTTTCTGATAGTTTGAATACCACAAACTGATGGTGCTCTGTTGGTACAGCGGCGTGAGGCTGGTAGGAGGACCTACGTCAACATGATGTCTGGAGAGAACAAGGTGAGCTGGACGGTGAAAGACCTCATCCCCAACGGAGAGTACTACTTCAGAGTCCAGGCCGTCAACAAGATTGGAGGAGGAGAGTTCATCGAACTGCGCAATCCTGTCATTGCAGAGGACCAAAAACGTATGAAAAATATTTTACTTTGTGAAAATATTTATGAAAATTAACTCATTGTAGGCTATTTGCCTCAATCTGCTCATGTGTATTGAAATAATGCTAGCTGATGCTAACAACGGAGAATTACTGCCAAGCTAGGAAAAAATTATTAATTGCGCAATAAAGTCATAGTTTTATGAAAATAGAATTAAAACTTTAGCAGAATAAAGAAGCCATATTATAAGAAAAAAGTAAACTGTTCTAATAAAATTATATTAGAAATTAATTCTTGTATTTTTATGACTTTGTTCTCTTAATATTAGAACTTTATTCCCGTATTATTGCAATTTTGTTCTGGTAATATTACAACTTTGTTCCCATTTAGTGGTCAAAATAATGTCCTGTTGATAATTTAACTTGACTGTACCATTTAAGATAATTGGATTGTGTGTTTGTTGACCCAGATGCTCCTGACGCGCCAGTGGACGTGGAAACCCACAACCCCACTTCCAGCACTATAACCCTAACCTGGAAGCCTCCTATGTACGATGGCGGCGCCAAAATCATGGGCTACATTCTGGAGAGGCAGCAGAAGGGCGAGGACAAGTGGGAGAGGTGCAATGACTTCCTGGTTCCTGTCCTGTCCTACACAGTCAGAGGACTAACAGAGGGCAAGAACTACATGTTCAGAGTCAAAGCTGAAAATGCTGCTGGCATCAGTGATCCGTCACGCAACACATTGTTCGTTAAGGCCTCTGATGCTGTTGGTAAGGAGAAGAAAAAATTCTACAATGTTCTCCTAAGTACCACATTCCTCTTCTGTCGTTCTACTGTTAAGTTTTAGAGTCAAATTTAAGTTAATTGGACTTTGTGTTTCAGATCCTCCAAAGGTTTTCCTCAGTGGTAGCCTGCAGTCCGGTCTCAGTGTGAAGCGAGGCTGCGAGATCTGCCTGGACGCCAATATTTCTGGCTCACCGTACCCTCAGATCACCTGGTACTGGAACAACCAGCTGATCCAACCTGAACCACTCCGCAAGAGACCTGAGAAACCCCTGAAGAAGAAACCTGAGAAGAAGGAGGAGGAGAAGAAAGAAGGAGAGGAGAAAAAGGAAGGAGAGGAGAAGAAGGAAGAGGAGAAAAAGCCAGAGGGAGAAACAGAGACTAAAGAGGAGAAGAAGGAGGGAGAGGAAAAGAAAGAAGGAGAAGAGAAGAAGGAGGAGGAGAAAAAGCCAGAGGAGGAAGCTGCTGAGCCAGAGGTGGAGGAGCCTGACTATCCCACCATAAATGAACGTCTGACCATCAATAACAGCCACAGGGGCGTGTCCTCCATCGTCATTAATGAGTCAGTCCGCCCAGATCATGGGGTCTACATGGTGAAGGTGGAGAACGACCACGGCATTGCCTCAGCAACCTGCGAGGTCAACGTGCTCGGTAAGGACACACTGATGTTATCGCACATTTGGACAGTCTAAATACTTCAGTTGAGTTGTCACACTATAAGAGTTTATCTTTTGTGTGTGCAGATACTCCTGGTCCTCCCGTGAACTTTAGATTTGAGGAAGTGAGGAAGAACTCAGTCATTTGCAAGTGGGATCCTCCTCTGGATGACGGCGGCAGTGAGATCCTCAACTACACCCTGGAGAAGAAGGATAACTCCAAGCTGGAGTTCGGCTGGAGTTGTGTTACCAGCACACTGAGAGGCTGCCGCTACCTGGTGCCCAAACTCATTGAGAAGAAAGAGTATATCTTCAGGGTTGTAGCTGAAAACAAGTTTGGCCCTGGTCCACCCTGCGTTTCCAAATCTCTCATCGCCAAGAATCCTTTCGGTATCCACATATAAGGGAATATTATCAGTAGCTTTGTCTGTGCAAGTAGTAGAAAAAAATAAAACATTATTTTTCATTTTTCTCAGAACCTCCCGAGGCTCCAGATAAGCCACAAATAGACGACATCACAGCCAACAGCATGCTGGTCACTTGGGAGGTACCAAAGGACAATGGCAGCCCTATTCTGGGATACTGGGTGGAGCGCAGGGAGATCAACAGCTCACACTGGGCACGTGTCAACAGGTGAGGAAATCTAGGATTCTCATTTCTTCCCATTCAAACAGAGGCATGTCTTCAAGCTCATGAAAATAATCCTTCCTGCTGTGCTGATCTCCAGGAACATCGTCCCAGACACGGAGCTGAACGTCGAAGGTCTCCTGGAGGGACTCACTTACATCTTCAGGGTGGCGGCTGAAAACCAGGCCGGCCCTGGAAAGTTCAGTCCTCCCTCTGAGCCTAAAACAGCTCAGGCTCCAATCTGTATGTAAACTGATCTAAAACTGATCTTCACCACACAAGATGCTAGTCAGATGATATTTTAATCAACTTCTAACCTTGTAGTGCCACCTGGACCTCCCATTGCCAGAGTGGTGGTAACCACTGACCACTCCATCGAAGTCGAGTGGGATCCTCCTACCGACAATGGAGGAGGAGAGATTCTGGGATACCATGTGGATAAGGTAAGAAGATTTAGTTTATGTTTTTGCTCTGGAATATACCTTGTTTTCTGATAAATCATCTGAAAACCTGAACTGAGACAAGACTGGTTGTTTGTTCCTCAGGCAATGGCTGGTACCAAGGACTGGTCTAGATCAACAGAACGTCCCTGGAAGCAGCGTAACTTCACCGTCTATGGAGTTCGTGAGGGAGCAAAGTACACAGTCAGAGTCATCGCCTGCAATGCTGCAGGAGAAGGAACACCTGGTTTCACAGACGCTGTTTTTGTCCGGAACCCAGCAGGTCTGCCTCAAACAAGAACTTATAGTTACTTTTGGACCATTTGTATTTTCTGTATTCTAACCTTTCCTTGTTGCATTCCACAGAGGTCCCAGTAATTGACATGGACCTGGCCATCAAGAATGGTATAATCATCAGAGCTGGAGAAACGCTGCGTGTTCCTGCTACAGTCACTGGTAAACCCTATCCATCCATCACCTGGACAAAGGATGATGGCAAACCAGATAAAGACCGTGTGGAGATCCTCAGTGAGGGCAACGACAGTGTTGTCTCAATCAAGAATGTCCAGAGGCAGGATTGTGGAAAATATCAGATCTCTGCCTGCAACCCCAGTGGCTCCAAGTCTGCATCGACCAGAGTGGAAGTGATGGGTAATTAAAAGTCCAGCAAACCTGCAAGAACCTACTGTTATAAACAGTACTTTTATGCTAATGCCTTTCTTATTTATTTTTAGATGTCCCTGGTCCTGTCAAGGACTTGAAGCCAGTTGTTGTTACTCGTAAGATGATTTTCCTGAACTGGGATGACCCAGATGATGACGGAGGCAGCGATCTGACAGGCTTTCTTGTGGAACGAAGGGATGCCAAGATGCACACATGGAGGCAGCCTGTTGAAACCGCTTCGTCCAAGTGCGAGTGTGTAGGAATCATGGAGGGACAGGAGTACTTCTTCCGTGTCACCGCCAAGAACAAGTACGGTTTGGGTGTTCCCTTTGAGCTGGGACCCATTAAAGCTGTCGATCCTCAGGGTAAGTTCAGAACCTTTTTATCACCAGGTTTCAAATAATTCAGAGCTGGATTTTTAACTGAAACATAACTGCGTTTGATGACTGTGCAGGTCCACCATCATACCCTGAAAAGTTCCACTACACAGAGAGGACCAAAAACTCCATCACTCTGGCCTGGAAACCACCGCGCAGTGATGGTGGCAGCCCAGTTATTGGGTACTTCGTAGAGAAGAAGAGGCAGGACCAACAGGCCTTTGAGCCCTGCAACACAGAGATCTGCCCCAACATGACTCTCACTGTTGAAGGCCTGGAGGAGGCTTGGATGTACGAGTTCAGAATCAAGTGTGTCAATCTTATTGGAGAGAGTGAGCCATCCATTCCACTGACTGTCGTAATTCAAGATGATGAAGGTGAGACCACATTTCATTAAAACTTCCAATGCATCATTTCTATTTAGAGAAAGATTTATATAAACAAAGTCAAACCAGTAGGTATGCTGGTAATGTTGTTCCTCATGTCCTGAATTTTGGTGTCTCTCCCAATCTGTCAGTTGGTCCTGAGGTCCACATGCTGAAGCACTATACTGCTGACTGCATTACTGTGAAGAAGGGTGAGCCTATTGAAATCCCCGCTGATATCATTGGACTCCCCATCCCAAAGATCGAATGGTCCAAGGACGACGTGCTAATCGACAAGCCGACAGAGACTCTGCTGATAGAGACAGAGGTGACTGGAAGGTTGAATGCCAAGACCACACTATCCATCCCAGCTGCCAACAGGAGGGACCGCGGCAGCTACACTGTGTCAGCATCCAACAACATGGGCTCAGCCAAACACACCGTCTATGTCATGGTGCTTGGTGAGTGGGCAACATGCTGATAAAGAAATTAAAAAGTTAATAAAGACTAGTGTGTTGACTTTCTGTTTGTTTTCTTCCCAGACCGACCAACCCCTCCCAGGAATCTGGCTGTGTCAAACATCAGGGGCGAGTCTTGCTACTTAAACTGGGACGCACCAGTTGATAATGGTGGAAGCGAGCTGACCAACTACATTATTCAGAGGAAGGAAGTGCATAAAGACCAGCCTGAGCCAGAAGAGGGAGAAGAGGCTCCACCAGAGCCACAGTGGGAAGTGGTCAACAATGCTGTAATTGAAAGGAAATTAGGGGTATGTCACAACAGTTCAGATGATTTATCAACAAAAGCATTAATGATAAGCGCTTAGTGACTGAAAGTGGAGGGCTAACGCTCTTTCTTTTATAGGTGTGGGAGTTAGAGACCAACAAGACCTATCTGTTCCAAGTCAGAGCCGAAAACAAGTACGGCATATCCGACCCATGTACAACGGAGGAAGTCCTTATCATAGATCCATTTGGTCTTCCTGGCCCGCCACAGAAACCAACTATTGCAGAATACTCCAAGACCTCCATGACACTAACATGGGAGCCTCCAAGAGAGACTGGAGGCTCAATGATCACTGGGTACTGGCTGGAGAAAAGAGAGAAAGGAACGGACTATTGGGCCAAAGTTAACAAGACGCCAGTCACTAAAAGAGGCACGAAAGGTTGGGAGTATCAGGTGAGCTTCTTGGGGTTGGTTTGTTGCTTAAAGGTATTTTATTGTGGTCACTTTAATAGATAAAACATCAAAAACACTAAACACATTCATCACTATTTCAATCAGGTGACTCGACTGTTTGAAGGAACTGAGTACGAATTCAGGGTGGCAGCCTCCAATTCAGCTGGAACTGGACCATTCAGTGGGCCTTCTGACTCTGCCTTTGCAGTTGATCCGATCAGTGAGTTCATCGCAGCAGGAATATTTTCTGAAGCTAATAAATACATGGTTTACAAAAATGCAAACTTCTTCTCACCTCCCAGCTCCTCCAAGCATGCCTGCTGCTCCTGAGGTTGCAGATAAGACGAAGCATAGCGTCACGCTCTCCTGGAAGCCACCGGAGAGTGACGGAGGAAGCCCCATTAAGGGCTACATTATCCAGATTCAGGATGAAGGCTCATCAGAGTGGCACAAGATCAACGACATTGACAGCCTGCATCCCACCACGGAGTTCACCGTGCCCAGTCTCCGTGAGTTGAAACGCTACCGCTTCAGGATCATCGCTGTCAACGACATCGGCGAGTCCGACCCCAGCCCACGCACCAGCGAAGTTCTGATAGAGGATGTCCAACGTATGTCGAACCTTGAACTGTCAAAACATCAAACAGATACCAATTTACTTGTCTCTGACCTTCTATTGATGTATTCTCTTTATGGCAGTTCCTCCTGTCATTACAATTGATGTCATGGCTGAGGAACTAGTCAACATTCGTGCTGGAGATCCAATCAGGATTCCCGCAACCATTAAGGGCCGGCCTGCTCCCAAGGTTACATGGGACTACGAAGGCAAAGCCAAGAGCGAGAAAAAGAACAAACTGCACACAATCCCTGTTGAGGCTCAAGTAAGGATAATTGATTGTTCTTTGGTATGTGAGGCTCATTAAGTAAGCATATCAAATCCAGACCCATAAGAGTTTGTATTAAAACTGTTTCCAGGTTGAGTCCACTGACACCACCTCAGTCGTGAACATCCCTGTGAGCTTGAGGAGTCACTCTGGACGTTACATCATCACAGCCAAGAACAAGTCTGGACAGAAACATGTCAACGTCAGAGTCATTGTCGTCGGTATGGACAGAAACATTCTGTCTGAATTAACCTGAGTTTATGGTTTGGGATTGTTGGTTTGTAGAAATTGTTCATTTTATGTTTATGTATGTCTGACTTTACTTTTGATTTTGTTTGAAGATGTTCCTGGACCTCCAAAGGACCTGAAGGTCACTGATGTAACTCGTTCCACCATGAGGCTGATCTGGAAGCTCCCTGACACTGACGGAGGAGAGAGGATCAAGAGTTACTTCATTGAGAAAAAGTCTGTGATTGACAAGGCCTGGACCAAGGTAAAAAGGCAGTGTGTTGATTTTCTGCCTTGTCATCTGCATGTTTCCTGTGCTTGAATGATAAATGCGCCCAATTTATTTCACTCCCAGGTGAATGCCACTTGTGCCAGCCAGGCCTTTGTGGTTCCAGGCCTGCTTGAGGGTCAGGATTACCTGTTCAGGGTTCGAGCAGAAAACAGACTGGGATTTGGTCCTTTTACCGAGACAACCGAACCCATCAGAGCCAGAGATCCCGTCTGTAAGGACAATCCTTCTTTTCCAGCTGCACACACACAACTGTATATTTCCATTATCGTGTCTATAAAGTTTATTGTTCTTTTGCCACCTCCTCAGACCCACCTGACCCCCCAACCAAGCTGAAGGTAAACCTAGTCACAAAGAACACGGTCACTCTGAGCTGGGAGCCTCCAAAGAACAACGGCGGCTCACCTGTAAAACATTACATCATCGAGCGTCTGAGTTGGGACACCAGCAGCAAGGAGAAGGAGACCTGGAAGCAGTGCAACAAGAGAGATGTGGAGGAGCTCACCTTCATTGTGGAGGACCTGAAGGAGGTCAGTTTACTACCTCTTGCCTTTAGATTTACCACTCAGTAGAGATACTTTGTCAAAAGAATACAGTGGAGACCTTAAATTGGTTTTCTTCAAATGTCATAAAATTCAATTTGGCAAACTTCTGTTATATCTTTTCTTGCCACACACTCAGCTAGAATTTATATGCTTGCAGTAATTTATTTCCCTCATATAACGTACTGTTATACAACCTGGTCACATACAAGTGTAGTAAAACCCATCATGTCTCTCTTTGACAAGAAACCATCCCATTACCATTTCAAACCTTCATTCTTATCAAATATATTATTACAACTGTCTTATTCTTAAGGTTTTTAAAGGGCTTGCCCCACAACCATTAGGTGATTTTATTCAAGAAAGGGATAGTGAGATACAAACTTACTGTGGTGAAAAACACAGTTTAACCAGAAGGTGGCGTCTATCAGATGTGCATGTTCATGGGATGGGCTACAACTTATATCAGTGTGAAAACTGACATTTCTAAAAATTGGTTGAATGAAAAAAAGTCATGTACTAATTCATAACGTTTCCCATATTTTGTTTTTATATTTATGTTTCTGTTTGTTCCGTTTCTTCGTCTTTGCTTCTTTTAATAGAACTATATGTTCTGTGTTCTGTATAGTAACATATTGTTGTGCTTACTTTCTTTACACTGCCATTAATTGTCCTAATCAAATAAATTAATTCAAACTTGACCTGCAGGGAGGAGAATATGAATTCAGAGTAAAAGCTGTGAATGCAGCTGGACCCAGCCGACCTTCTGCCACTGTTGGACCTCTGGTCATCAAGGATCAGACATGTGAGTTACAACCACCTCAGTCATTTCTTAATTTTTTTCTTGGAAACATGTCTAAAACTATCTGGGTTTTAGATTTGACTCTAAGCCAATAGTTAATTTCTGATGTTTGTTGTTTTTCTGCAGGTCCTCCCACCATTGAGCTGCGTGAAGCCATGGAGGGCGAGGAGGGCTGCGACGTCAGCATCGTGGCGAGGATCAGCGGCTGTCCCTTCCCAACGCTGACCTGGCACAAGGCCAGCCTGGCCAAACCTGAGGAAAAGGCTGCTGTCCAGTATGACCAGCATATCAACAAACTGGTGACCCCAGACAAGTGCACACTGTTGATCCAGCAGTCCAGCCGGAACGACAGCGCCCTCTACAGCCTGACGGCCAGTAATAGCCTGGGTTCTGTCTCCAAGGACATCAAGCTGGCAGTGCTGGGTGAGTTTACTGTTATCACCAGGTGTTGGATACGCTCTGTATGTTATCACTATTAAACATCCAGCCAAAATCAAGTTTTCACAAGCCAGGAAACTGAAACTTCTTTATTAAGGTCTTCTTGACAGCTTTCAATTCTTTACTATTATGCCTTGAAAAGCTCAATGAAAAGAGTTGAGTGAAACTAAAATGTAAACAGAAAATAAAATATGCATCAGCTCTTTTTCATGTAAAATAAAATCACTAGTGCCATAAATCATGCATAAGCCCTATCCTTAGCTGTTACTAATGCTAGGAAGCTCTTCGGATAAGGCTAATTCCCGTTATCAGTATTTTCACAAAACGATCTGTAAATCAGCTCTTATCAAACGTGTAGTATTAAACAGAACATAAATTAAACTTGCAGCCAATGCTGCTGAATGTGTAAATAAATACTTAAAGCACATATACAAATTAGATCTCTAGCATCATTGCAAAACAAGGCAAATTCCTGACACCAAAATATTCACAAAATAATCTCTTAATGACCTTTTTATTAACTATTTTTAATGTTTCTCATTGGGGATAATGTGAGAAACATAAATCATTTCAGCTAAGCATCAACTAGGATGATTTAACTGAATGGAAAAATTATATTTTTTTTATTTTTGACTTCCAGGACCTCCTGGCCCACCAGTGGGTCCAATCAAGTTCACAGAGGTATTTGCGGAGAGGATCGGCCTGGCCTGGAATCCTCCCACAGATGATGGTGGATCCAAGATCACCAACTATGTGGTTGAGAAGCGTGAGGACAACAGAAAGACGTGGGTCCACGTCTCCAACGACCCGAAAGAGTGCGCCTATGTGGTGACACGTCTTACAGAGAACCACGAGTACGAGTTCAGAGTCATGGCCCAGAACAAGTTTGGAGTTGGACCGGCAGTGATCAGTGAGCCTGAGAAGGCCAGAAACCTCTTCAGTAAGTTTAGAGAGATTTTAAATCTAACACATTTGATGCTCCTGTGAATATTCTCCATGACTGATGGCCAACCTGTCCTACTGTAGCCATTCCTGGTCAGTGTGAGAAACCAACAGTCACTGAAGTCTGTCTGGAGTCCATGACCGTCAACTGGGATGAGCCCAAATATGACGGCGGATCCCCCATCACCGGCTACTTCGTCGAGAAGAAGGAGACCACTTCCAAACGTTGGACCCGTGTCACCCGGGAACCAATCCATGCACTCCCTCTGGGCAACAACTGGGACGTTACAGGCCTACTGGAGGGCGCCCTGTACCAGTTCAGGGTGATCGCCATCAACGCCGCCGGCTGTGGTCTGCCTAGCTTGCCCTCTGACCCTGTACTCTGCAGAGATCCCATCAGTACGTCATCGTATTGCTCTGATCTCCATAATCCTGGTCTTCCTGCACTTTAGAAAAACTTTGTTAGGTTATTTTAAAATAAATTAGGCTGAACCTCCATTATTCAAATTCCTTGAGGCAAATTATCTGCTTCAAGACTTTGTTAAATTAGGTTTTACTATTTAGCGCCATGTTTTGCGGACGGATGATTATTTGTTTGTTCAATGCTCTCACTTCCGCCAATGAGTTGAGTGTTTTTAATCCTTATAATGTTGCATCCAAACTGAAACTTTACATTTTCTTCATGTAGAGCCTCCAGGGCCACCTTACCCGAAGGTGATGGACTGGACTAAATCAACGGTGGAGCTGGAGTGGCTCCCTCCCTCTACAGACGGAGGGTCCAAGGTGACAGGTTATATAGTTGAGTTGAAGGAGATAAACAAGGAGGAAGAGGAGAAGAAAGCCAAGAGGAGGCTGCTGTTGAGCGAAGCTGAGGAAGAGAAGGAGCCTGAGAGCGACGAGAGCTGGAAGAAGGTAGAGTCTCTTCTGAAGTCTAAACTACAAAAACACCAAATCTTTCCAAGTATTTTTGGTTTATTTTCTAGTTTTCATCAATTTTAAGGAATTATTGACTCTAAACAAGCGCCTGTATCTCGGTGAAAAGTTACTTGTAAGTTAGTTTAGCCTTTTTTCAAGTAATAAGAAAATTGCACCAAAAATACTTGGTGAGGTGTTGTGTTTTCTCAGTACTGATGTGTTTGTGTGTCTCTGCAGGCAAAGGACATAGAGATCAGAGGAACTAAGTTTGTTGTGACCGACCTGAAAGAAGGAGGGCTGTACCAGTTCAGAGTCCGGGCCGTGAACTCTGCTGGCGTGGGAGACCCAGGTCTCGTGTCTGAGCTGATCGAAGTCAAAGACAGAACAAGTAAGGATCCGATCAACAACCGTTAAAGTGTGAACATATAAACTTCAAATAGGAAATATCATGTAAAATTAAAATTTTGCACATTTTTGTATTTCCATTTGAGACTCAACTGCTCCTAAAAATTATTCAAGCACTTTTAAAAGAAACAGAATTTTTTGGTAAGAAGTTCATGTTTTTTGGTGTCTAGAAACTGAGCTGTTTCAAAAACCTATCAAAACGTAAGTCACATTCGACAGGCACTGCGCCATTACCTAGCAACCCCAGCCAAGTTCTGCCTGTCACCTAGCAACACAAGCTAAGTTCCAGCATATTTGGTCAGCTGGTTTCACCGCTGTATGCGCTGTACAACAGCTGTTGGAAAAGACAAGGGTTTTGTTGTTGACTTGTTGGTTGTGCAGGAGGCCCTACTTCTGCTTTTCAAAGATGTTCATATGGTTCCGTCTGTTTGGAGTCATTTTTACGTGTGAGGGCAAACGTTGAGTTGGGGGCGGAGTGGCCAGCTGCAGCCTATTTGGATTTAAAGTGATACAAGGCCCTAAAACAGCTAAAATGTCATTATCTAAAAAATATCTTGTCCATAAAATATAATAAACATGTTTTGTATGACCTAAAGCCCTATCCTAACCTGTTCAGGGAAGAATAATAGGCCACCTTTAATTAAAAACTATCTCCATCCCCAGTTCCTCCTGAGATGGACCTTGATGCCTCAGTGAAGGAGAAGATTGTGGTCCATGCTGGCGCCACTATCCGCATCATCGCCTATGTGTCAGGCAAACCCGCCCCGCAGATCACCTGGTGCCGTGACGATGCCGAGGTGCCCAAAGAGGCCGTGGTGGAGACGACGGGCATCTCTAACTCTCTGGTCATCAAGAACTGCAGACGGCAACATCAGGGCATGTACACACTCAGCGCCAAGAACGAGGGAGGCGAGAGGAAGAAGGCCGTCATCGTTGAGGTTCTCGGTGAGTGAAAAGTTCAGGAAGAAATTTTATTATTTATCTTTCTACAGACAGTTCCTGACTGTTGGACTTTGTCCCTCTTCTTCCCTAAGATGTTCCTGGACCTGTCGGTCTTCCCTTCGCTGGTGAGAATCTGACCACCGACTCCTGCAAACTGACCTGGTACTCCCCTGAAGACGACGGCGGCTCGGCCATCACCAACTACATCATCGAGAAACGAGAGTCCGACCGAATGGGCTGGACCTCGGTGTCCTACACGGTGACGAGGAACAACGCCGTGGTGCAGGGACTGATTGAAGGCAAGGGCTACTTCTTCAGGATCGCAGCTGAGAACATCATCGGAATGGGACCTTTCATCGAGATCGACAAGATGGTCCTCATTAAAGACCCAATCTGTAAGTCCAAAACAGAACAAAATTTAAGTATTTATAGCTTACTCTTCGGAGCTATAAATACAGAAAATCTGCAGCTCTGAAACTAATTTCTGTCTCCTGCAGCCGTCCCGGAGCGTCCAGAGGACCTGATTGTCACAGGTGTTACCAAGGACTCCATTTCTGTTGCCTGGAGACCACCCAAATACGACGGTGGTGCAGAGGTGACCTCCTACGTCCTTGAGTCCCGAATGGTGGGCCGTGACACTTTCACTCGGATCGGAGGCGAGGACAAGCTGTTGGACAGGAAGTTCACGCTAACCGGACTGAAGGAAGGCTCGAGTCACGAGTTCAGAGTCTCAGCCGTCAACCAGGTTGGGCAGGGCAAGCACTCCTTCCCCACCAAACCTGTGCAGTGCAAGGACGAGCTCGGTGAGTCACACGCAAACTTGATCTTTTATTTATTTAACCAGGTGAGGAGATTGATAACAAATTTTCATTTTCAGAAAACATTAAAGAAAATGCAGCAGAAAACAAAAGAATATCATTAAAAAACAGGAAAAAATACAACCACTAAAAGTATTACAATACACATAAGAAGTCAACCGTTTTTAAAAGCATATACATTGAACATGTGCTGTGGCTTTTACTGAGTTACTTAAATGCTGAAGATAGCGTACTGAAATTTTGTTTTTGTAAGTTGTCCCAATCATTGGATGCAGCAAAATAAAATAATGTACAAACTGTTAATACGATAATAATGATGAATTTATTAGAACACAAAATATGAATATTGTTGGAAATGTTGATAAGTGAGCGAAAGTATGGAGGAGTTTGACAAAAGATAGTTTTATAGATGAATTTGTACCAATTTATTAATCTGCATTAATGGAGGCAAATGTTAATTTATTCTTCCTATAAAAGCATGTAATTTCAAACTGCTTTTGTCCAAATTCAGAACCACCTATTTTGGACCTGGACTTCAGAGACACGATGATGGTCAAGGTGGGAGATCCATGCATGCTATCAGGACGTTACAGCGGCAAGCCAGCCCCGACAATCACCTGGACGAAGAACGACGAAGAGCTTAAATCAGACGAAGAGATCAACCTTCACAGCACCGCACACCACCTCAGCCTGAACATCAGCAAGGCCAAGAGAGAACACAGTGGCCGCTACTGCGTCAGCATCGAGAACGCCGCCGGGCCTCGCACCGGAATCTGCACCATCACTGTAGTCGGTGAGTCACAACGAGACACAATCTTCAGTGGTCAGATCTCCAAATACCCCAAAAATAATAAGATATGTAAAAAATGAAAACCTGAGAGGTGCTACTTTTATTAGTCTGGCTATTGCCTTCCTATGTAATTCTGCTAGATTCTAATCTCCCTTCAAGGATTTCTCCAGTTGAACTCAATTTCCCAGGATGCATTTCATCCTGGAAAATTGAACAGAGTTATTGATTGAGTTAATCTGAAGTTGATTGCTCTTAACAAACAACTAACAGTTAATTGATAAGTGGTACTTTTCTTCAAAAGTTTTATTTTGTATCAAGAGAGGGCCAAATGTCTTTCCATAATATAAGTGGTTGAATTTTTCAAATGCTGAATTTTAGCAAAGAATCACATTATATAAAAAAAATTTTTGTCAGCTGTTACATACTGACTGAATACAATTGTAGTTTTCTCACACTATTTAACTTGGGCAACCGTAAAAATCAATCATTTATTGCCACAGTTTAAACTTGTGTGATGTGAAGATAAACTTTAGTTTTAATTTGTGCGAGTCTTTCCTCCTGTCAGACCGTCCTCAGCCACCAGAGGGCCCCGTAGTGTTCAATGAAGTCTACAGGAACTACATGGTCATCTCCTGGAACCCTCCTCTAGATGACGGCGGCTGCGCCATCTCCAACTACATCATCGAGAAGAGAGACACCAACAGAGACCTGTGGATGCCCGTCACCTCTTCCTCCACCAGAACCTCCTGCAAGGTCAGTTTTATTCTCCAAACTCTTGAGCAGAAAAAATACTTAAATAAATATTCATAACCCAGAGACACAGTAGCGTTTTTTCTGTATTTTCTGGTTTGGATGAATGTGAAAAAAGACGGTGTGGATAAAGGATTTACTGTTATGCAAGGTTATTTTATAACTTTTTTAAGCCGATTCAGTATTGAAAGCCTTGTGCTCATTATCAAAGAAGAAAAACAAGACTCACATGTCTGACAACCCAGCAATAGTAGTAAGTCCTTCCAATGAGAGTCAAGCCCCCTGCTGTCCACTAAATAGATTGCAAGCTCAGAAAACTTTCTGTGGATCTCAGTGTTTAGGTTCTTCTAATAGTTTTAGCTGGAATAGAGAGAAAACCCATTTTCAAAAAAGTTACCAGAAAACTCTGGAAGCTTAAATGTTTAAAATTGGACAATAGACGATTGGAAGGATTGACCACACCCCTATTTGTCACTGCGTCCTAATACAGGTGCCAAAGCTGATCGAAGGTCGTGACTACATCATCCGGATCATGGCTCAGAACATGTACGGCATCAGTGACCCACTCCTGTCAGCGGAGACCAAAGCTCGAGATGTCTTCAGTAAGCTGACGCTGAATAAACAAATCCATTCTCCAGGTAGGATAAAAGTTAAAATGGTGTCTGACCATTATATATGTATGCATTACAGAGGTGCCTGATGCGCCAAAGCAACCCACAGTGAAGGAAGTTTACCATGACTGCGCCCTGATCAGCTGGGAGCCACCTGCTGATGGAGGAAAACCAATCACAGGTTACATTGTGGAGAGGAAGGAGACCAAGGCCAACAGGTACATTATCCCACAGCGCTAATAAGCAACAATTGTAACTGAGAAAATACAAGGTACAGCTTCTTACATGACCGAAACATTTCCAAGAAGATGGGAAGATTTCATTTTCCAGGCACATTATCTTCAACATGTGAAACTTCCATGTTTCAGATTATTTTAAAAAATGGGTGAAATGGTTATTTTTGCAGATGGGTTCGCTGCAACACAGAAAGAATCTACCCCAAAGTGGAGTACTGTGTGACAGAGCTGCTACAAGGCTGTGAATACGAGTTTAGAGTCAGCGCTGAGAACGTGGTGGGAGCTGGAGACCCGAGTCCACCATCCAAACCAGTTTTTGCAAAGGATCCCATCGGTAGGCTTACTTTTTAAAACTTTTAATTTTATAAGCCTTATGCGGTTAGCAGTAATAATGACTGAAGAACTCTTCTGCCTCAGTGAAACCTAGTCCACCTGTCAACCTTCGCGCCATCGACTTCACCAAAGAGTCAGTGACTCTGTCCTGGGAGCCGCCCACCGACACCGGACGAGGCAAGATCTTCGGATATCTGCTGGAGTTCCAGAAGGCCGGGCAAGAGGAATGGAACAAGGTGAGATTAAGGGTGGAGTCGGTCCGATCGGGGAACAAAAGTGCAACATTTGCACTACCCTTTACAGAAATTGTTCCCTTCTTCACCTGTGGGGGCGCTGCATCAAGAACCTCGGAAGGAAGTGTAACTTAGAAACAAAAAAAGTACCATCAGATTTTAGTGATTGTAGTATTTCTTTTTTGTTGTTGGTAAAAAACTTCAAGGCATTTCTCCCGCTAGTGCTAGACTCATGCATTTTTTTGGTTATATTTACCCATAATGCCCAGTGCTTTAGTCCTCTTACTGCTTTTGGAGCAATCTTAGGTTTGCTTGACATTCACACACGCATTCAAATTGCCCAAGAGTTCATTTTAGCTGAACCAAGACTGAGGTTTGTAGGCTTTAAGCTTTTTTGATAAACATCAGAGTTTGATTTTACATTTACACCACCCCAAACGAAAAGGACTTTCCACCCAAACAAATAGGATGTTTAATAAAGTGGCCTAAACAAGGCTGGTGTAAATGCACTATTGTTTTTTATCTGAAGGACCTTGTCTGCGTCTCCTTATTCTTTGAGAAAAATAAGATGGTCAGCCTTCACCCTTCTTTGGCCAACAGGTGAACCAGACTCCAGATTCCTGCCACGAGACCAAGTTTAAGGTGATAGGCCTGGAAGATGGTGCTCTGTACCGTTTTAGAGTCATGGCTGTCAACGCAGCCGGAGAGTCTGACCCAACCAACCTGAAGGAGCCAGTCAGAGTACAGGAGAGACTTGGTGAGTGAACAACTTCTAAATCTATCTAACTCCACAACAAACTAAATTGTAGGTGATTTTTATCATATTGGAAATAAATTGGCATAATTTGATAT
The DNA here is from genome assembly GCF_019740435.1 of Gambusia affinis. Lineage (NCBI taxonomy): Eukaryota > Metazoa > Chordata > Actinopteri > Cyprinodontiformes > Poeciliidae > Gambusia > Gambusia affinis. The sequence goes on from NC_057878.1 coordinate 25,863,610, forward strand.
CTTTTATTGCAGAGCCTCCAGAGTTGATTCTGGATGCTGGAATGACCCGAGAGGTGAAAGCCATGGCTGGTACTCACATCACCCTGATGGCCACCATCAAAGGCGTGCCATTCCCCACAGTCACCTGGAAGAAGAACGATGCAGAGGTTCCTACCAGAGCTGACATTGAGACAAACCAGGCAGGTACAAAGCTGGAGATGAGATTCTGCAACCGTGGAGACTGCGGAGACTACACTCTGACCGTGGAAAACCCAGCTGGCTCCAAGACTGCTACCTGCACTGTGCTGGTTCTTGGTAAGTATAGCATTAAGGTAGACAATGAACAATAATAGAAATGTCGCCTATGAAGCGTTCCTCATTTTCTTTCTATTATCTTAAGATAAACCTGGTCCTATTCAGCACCTCCGGGTGTCTGACATCAGAAGTGACTCCGCCTACCTGTCATGGAAGGATCCGGAAGACAATGGCGGGTCTCGCATCACTAACTTTGTGGTAGAGAAGAAAGACACTGCATCCACTCAGTGGGTTCCTGTCTGCTCCACCTCCAAGAAGCGCAGCATGATGCTAAAGCACTTGATGGAGGGCACATCCTACTCATTCAGAGTTGCTGCTGAAAATCACTATGGCCGAAGCGAATTTGTTGAGACACCAAAGGCTATAAAGGCAATGAACCCTCTCTGTAAGTATCAGAACAGTGAATACTTATTCAATAAATACTTTTTATAACTACTTTACCTTACTTACTTTACAATCTTGTCATTCTGTGCTTCAGTCCCTCCTGGTCCTCCTAAAGACCTGCATCATGCTGATGTGGACAAAACAGAGGTCTGGTTGGCCTGGAACTGGCCTGATCGCGATGGAGGAAGTGAGATCACTGGCTTCTTTGTGGAGTATCAGGAAGAAGGAGCCAGAGAGTGGGAAGAATGGAAGACTGAGAGCATCCCAGAGAGTCATGTTACCGGCTTGGAGGAAGGAAAGACTTACCGCTTTAGAGTGAGGACTGAAAATGCCATTGGCCTCAGTAGACCTGACACCACACTGCCCATCCTCTGCCAGGAGAAACTAGGTAGGCAGCAGAAAATAGACACCACTCGATACACCAATGTACAACTTTAGTTATTCTATTATTATCCATGTGTCTTTATTTGTGATACATCAAATTAACATGAAAATGTAGAGTAATTTGTGTGTTTCTTTGTTCTCATAGTCCCTCCAATCGTCGAAGTAGATGTTAAGCTGATTGAAGGCATCATTGTGAAGGCTGGCACCACCATCAGGTTACCAGCTATAATGAGAGGAATCCCTGTTCCTGCTGCCAAATGGTCCATTGACGGGGAGGAAATCACAAGCCAGGGCAAAATCAAAATCGATACTGACAATTTCTCAACTGTGCTCAACATCAACGAGTGTACCAGGAACCACACAGGCACCTACCTGCTCACTGTGTCCAATACGGCAGGGACGAAAACCGTGGCCCTGAGTGTAACTGTTTTGGATGTTCCAGCTGCACCTATTGGACCCGTCAACATCATGGAAGTCAGTCCAGACTCCATGACGATTGAATGGCGCCCTCCCAAGGATGACGGCGGAAGCCCCGTCACCAACTACATTGTGGAAAAGCGAGAGTCCAGCAAGGAGACTTGGGGAGGCGTTAGCTCTGGCAGCCTTGAAACTCAGCTCAGGATTACTCGCCTGCAGAAAGGAACAGAGTATGTGGTTCGCATTCGTGCCGCAAACAAGATGGGAGTCGGTGCTCCACTAGAGAGCAAGCCAACCGTGGCTGAACACACCTTCATGCCACCCAGTCCACCTGGTAAACCACAGCATTATGATCTGTCTGAAGATGCTGTTGCAATCGGATGGACCATGCCTCTAGCTGATGGTGGCAGCCAGATCACTGGCTACCTCATAGAGCGCAGACACAAGGGAGGAAAATGGATTCGTGTTAATAGGACTCCATGCAAGGACCTCCGATACAGAGTCCAGGGTCTGTTTGAAGGAAATGAATATGAATTCAGGGTGTTTGCAGAGAATATTGCTGGCTATAGTGGTCCTTCTCCTACCTCTGACCCTTCCAAGCCCTGCAGACCCATCTCCGTCCCAAGCTCTCCTATTAATCCCAAAGTTAAGGATTACAGTAAGAACACCGCTGACCTGGTCTGGACCAAACCCTCCAGAGACGGAGGCAGCCCCATCCTTGGCTACACAGTGGAAATGAAGAAAGCCGATACCGAGGAGTGGAAGAAAGTGAACCTGGATGACTTCATCAAGCAGTGTGCTTACAGGGTGAAGGGTCTGGAAGAAGGTGTGAGTTACAGTTTCAGAGTCTATGCTTCAAACATGATTGGAGATGGAGAGCCAAAAGAAATACCACAGTCAATCACCGCTCAGGATATCCTCATCCCTCCTGAGATTGAAATGGAGGCTACCTGTCGCGATAGGTTAACCGTGCGTGTCGGCCACAACATCAACATTATTGGCTACATCAAGGCCCGTCCTGATCCTGAGGTCATTTGGTCAAAGGAGGAGACGGTTCTGGAGAACAGCAAACGAGTGACCATCATCCAGAACCTCCCGGTGGTTCACCTCAGGGTAAAGGAAGCTACGAGGAATGATCATGGAAAATACACACTGAAGGCTTCAAACGAGGGTGGTGAGGCTTCCTGCACTATCACGGTTAATGTGCTGGACAGACCAAGTCACTGCCAGAGTCTGCACATAACCTATGCCACCAAGGACTCATGTATGGTCAACTGGGAGGCACCAATCGACAATGGTGGGTCTGAGATCACCAATTACATTGTGGAGTGCCGTGAGCCCAGCATTAGCATGTGGTCCATGATCTCTTCCAACTGCACCAATCGCAAGATCAAAGCCAAACTGATGGAGGGCCATGAGTACCTGTTCCGCGTTTGCGCCGTCAACAAGCTGGGACCTGGCCCCAGTGTGGAGACCAAGACCCCTCTGCTGGCCATTGACCCCATTGAGAAGCCTGGTGAGCCAGAGAACTTCAGAGCCACCGACATTGGTAAAAACTTTGTCTATCTGAGATGGAGGAAGCCCGACTATGACGGTGGCAGCCCCAACCTCTCGTACAACCTGGAGTGCAAACACAAAGATGCTGAACAGTGGGAGAAACTCAACAGTACCACACTAACAGATACCTTTTTCTTGGCTGGCAAGTTGGTTGAAAACCAAACCTACACATTCAGGTAAATTAAAACTTGATAATATTTCTAAGAAAGATTCTTTGTTTAGCACATTTTTACTAGGACTGGATGATATGGCTGAAAAACATAACACAATAATTGATTAGGTTTTTGTTTTAGCTATCTGAAATACAACCAAAATGATGGTGTGACCTTCTGTTTTACCCACAGTTTACACTCTACGCTTCTGTTTTTTAATTTTAAGCAGTTGTAAGGCACAATGGCAAAACATGAAACTATTGCTGCACAAGTTACTCAACAAGTTGTTGCTAGGCAACCACAAGTTACCCAGCAGATAGTTGCTAGGTAAGCCAACATCGACTGAGTTAGTTGATGCCACCAGCCTTGCTTAGCTAGCAGTGAAATCAATAGTTAGAGGTTTTCCTCTTGCCTACATTCCCCAGAATGCTGTGTGGTTTTGGATTGGAGTTCAGTGAAATCATTGAACATTTTATCAGACGTATTTTCTATTGGTGTAGATCGCGTCTTGATCACAATATAAATTATTAATTTATTCTGCAGCCCAAGATTTTACTGAGAGATTTAACTTTTTTTTTTCTTGTGATTTCTTCCCTAGTACCTTGAACAAGTGTTTTTGAAAATAAAAGTCTTGTGTTTTTTACTCAGGGTACAGACTGTGAATGAAGGTGGAGAAAGTGCCTGGGTAAAGATCCCTGACATTGTGGTGAGGGAGGAGATCCAGAAGCCAGTCATTGACCTGAAGGTAGCTGGAACTTTGACAGTGAAGGCTGGGGAGTCGGTCAGGATGGAGGCTGCCCTTAGAGGAAAACCACAGCCAGAAGTCAAGTGGACAAAAGACAAAGCTGTGGGAGACAATCCCAGAATGAGCTATGAAACTGGTTCAGATTATTCCAAATTTCTTCTGACCAAGTCCAGACGCTCAGACACCGGCAAGTACGTCGTCACTGCCACTAATACAGCTGGCACCTTCACAGCTTATGCAAACGTCAACGTCTTGGATGTGCCGGGACCAGTGAGGAACCTGAGGATCACCGGCATCGGAGCTGACAAATGCAGAGTGGTGTGGGACGGTCCAGAGGATGATGGAGGCTGCGAAGTGGGCAGTTACATTTTGGAGAAATGTGAGACCAGGAGAATGGTCTGGTCCACATACTCCGCCTCTGTAGTCACTCCTTACTGTAACGTCACCCGACTGGTGGAAGGTAATGAGTACATCTTCAGAGTGAGAGCAGAGAACAAGATGGGAACTGGCCCTGCCATGGAAAGCAGGCCTGTAACTGTCAAGACTCAGTTCAACAGACCTGGACCCCCCGACGCCCCTGAAGTTACTAAGGTAAAGTTAAGGCCTCGATTTGAAAAGGTTGCAGCTGTAGAAAGTAGGGATGCACGTTATCAATTAATAGGTTAATCTTAAAAACTGAGTTTTCTCCTGCATCAAGAGGACAACATTTTTCACAATATGCTGAATTTTAAAAGATGATTGACTTTTAACATTATTTTGTGAAAGCCATGTTAAATACCGAATAAAAAGAAAATTATGGTTTTTGTACATTATTAAACTGAGCTACATTTATAAAATATAACGAAACAGAAAAATTTTATGTTCCTGAATAAAAAAAAATTGAAGATGAAATTAATATAATGTACACTTAAGTCTTTACAAACAAAGATGTTTATGCAGAAGAACCGTGTGTTGCTCTTGAATGAATATTAAAACTTTGCTCCATAAAATGCATTAACTCAGCAGAAGCCCTCAAAATCAACCTTGCTTATTGGCCTAAGGTTGTTTTTTTATCATGTTATAGTTTTTCTCCGTTATCCCCTTCACTGTTCTGTTAACAACACATCCTGGCTTTTGTTGTAATCATCTTTAAACAAGACGTTGACACTGCTCCGCCATGCAGCTTGGCTGAAAATCTTAAGGCAGCGACTTGAGGGCCTTGTTGAGATTTTATATTTCAAAACAAAACCACATAAAGTGCATTTTGCATCCCACACTGCACTCTGCTTGGACTGTTTAGCTTTCCCATTTTTGTATCCCTCCGCCATGTTTCTTTCTCTTACAACTGGCTCCACTTAAGTATGATCAGTGATGCCCTCTGCTGGATAGAGCCCAAACTACAACATTGAAAGAAGGTCTAAGCAGATATGTTAATCAATTGGAACTCATTTTAATGTAATAAACTGTAAGTTTATTCATTGTTTGCATCCCTACTAGAAGCAAGTTCCTTGGTCACTGAACTATTTGCTGTTTTTGTGATGCAGGTCAGTAAGGAGGAGATGACTGTGGTCTGGGCTCCACCTGAGAACGATGGAGGAAAGTCCATCACCGGCTACATTCTGGAGAGGAAGGAGAAGCGGGCGGTGCGCTGGGTGGCTTGCACGAAGAGCCCCATTTCTGAAAGACGCATGAAAGTGACAAACCTGATTCCAAACCATGAATACCAGTTCAGAGTGAAAGCAGAGAATGAGGTCGGCCTTGGAGAACCAAGCAAAGCCTGCAGACCTGTTGCAGCCAAAGATCCTATTGGTTCGTTCCGCTCACCATACAGTCTGGAATGTCTCCTCCTTAATTTTCCATTCATCACTGTCTTATGTTTTCACCTCTACCTTCAGAACCACCTGGACCGCCAGCAGGCCTGAAAGTTTTTGACAGCACAAAGACCTCCATTACCCTGTCCTGGTCTAAACCTGTGTACGACGGCGGCGCCCCCATTATTGGCTACAGCCTGGACTTGAGGCTGAAGAGCGACGCCGACCCAGAGAAACCCTCAGAGGGCTGGAAGAGAATCGATACCCATGGCCCGCTGGTGATCACAGAGTTCACTATTGGCCAGTTGGATGAGAAACAGGAGTATGAGTTCAAAGTCTCCGCCCAAAACCAGGTGGGCTGGGGTCGCCACGCCTACCTGAAGGAGGCAGTGTCTCCCAAGGAGATCCTTGGTGAGTCTATGCACTTAAAAGGTTGTATAAATGTGGGAAACTCTGACAAAAATGCAGAATTTAACAAACAAAATGTAATCCACAATAAAACATAACTGGCAGATAAAGGCGAGTTTTATGAAAAACTTTTCTGTAGTTTTTGTCAGCACAAAAAGTGGAAGTGCAAGAATTAGATGACTGTTCATAAAGAAGCTATTTAGCTAGCTGCAGTTAGTCATGTCTACTAAATCTTTAACATTTAAATAAATAAGTAGAAGCAGCACTTGAAGGTGATTCTTCAATCATGTGTTCCTTTTGGAAAAGAATGAAACAAACTTTGCTCATTTTTGGTTAAGCAACGCAAACAGCTCAAAATCAAAAAACTAACAATCCTTACTTCAATGGAGACTCCTGTGACAGATAGAAAGAAAAAAAATTAACAAATGTCCAGGTCATTATGGAACTGCACACATTTTCTACTACTTAACTTTTATTTTAATTTGACAAATATTTCAGAGTTCAACTCTAAAGCATTTTTAAAGGGCAAATTTTCTTTTATGTTAAAAAAACAAAAGAAAATGTATTGCTTTGCACATACTGTGCAAAAACATAAGCATTTTTATTGCACTTTTTAGTATCTTAGTATATCTTAGTACACTTAGTAAAATAAAACTCTTACAAGTAATTTTCAGCAACATATAATGTCTCAATATTGAAAAAAAACATACTAGCTCCACTGACAGGTTATTTAATTTGTAACATGAAAAAAATATCTTGCTATAAGTGAAATAATCTCCCAGTGGAAATAGTATTTTTTTCATCAATATTAAGGAAATATTAACTTGAAAAAAGTTTCAATATCTTGCTGAAAAGTTACCTGTGAGTTAGTTTTATCCGATTTCAAGTGTAGTAACATATTTAGACCAAAAGATAAACCATAAAATAAGATTTTGCTTTTGCTGTATTTTTGCAGAATAAACAATTTTTAAAAAACTATTTTCTGTTTCATTGGTGACACAAAAAAACAAGAAATGTAGCTCTAGCTATTGATTTGTTAATCTTTTTTTTGTTACTTTTTGGGTTAATAAATATGGTTGAGATGGAATAAATGGAATTCAGAAAAACTGAAACAGAAAAATTTTGAAAAAAAATCATGTGAATTTCATAGGGTCCTATAAACTAAAATAGCTCATTTTTAGGACTTTACCTGAACTCACAGAGTTATTTGTGCTTTCATGACAACAGAGGCCCCTGAAATCGAGCTGGATGCCAGTTTGAGGAAAGGCCTCGCCGTCAGGGCTGGGTGTCCCATCCGGTTGTTTGCTGTGATCAGAGGAAGGCCGGCACCCAAGGTGACCTGGAAGCGCCTGGGTGTGGACAACGTCGTACGCCGAGGTCACGTGGACCAGGTCGACACCATGTGCTTCCTGGTGATCCCTGAGAGCACCAGAGAGGATTCTGGGAGATATTCACTGACTCTGTCTAACTCGGCTGGAGAGAAAGCAGTGTATGTCCGAGTCAAAGTGCTTGGTAAGAACAGGAAGCCATTGAATGACCCAAACTGTTGCTTGTCTTATAGACTCATTGCATGTTATTGTTCACATCTGGAAATTTCACGCATGCACATAACACAAAAGGGCAAAGAGACGATTCTTTTACTTTCCATACATAGTCGTGTTGTCGCGATAGAACAATATTGTTGCCAAAATTAAACCTGGAGATTAGGTATTAATAATTCAGCGCGGTGCATCACAACAAAGGTAAAATAACGCAGAAAACCATTGAAGAACAACTCAAAGACACTTTTTTCTTACTCTCTGTGTCAGTTACGCTGCACACAGACCTGTTAGTATAACAACAACTCCACTAATGTATCAAGATTCAATACGAAAAGTATAAACATTTCCAACACAAAGAGCAATCCACAGAAACCATGGCGTCCTTTTTTATTGTATATGTCATGAAAAGGTTTAAGTTTTAGCATGGTATGATGACAAGCTAACAGCTAAAACCAATGGTAGTCATCGTCAGCAAATAACTTTTTGCCCTCTAGCAGGTAGCTGGGTGGAAGGATCTTTTACACAGGATGACACATTGCAACTTGTCTATAAAATATGCCTGATCTTAATCAACTAATTTGATTTCTAACTCTATCCAGACACTCCTGGTCCGGTTGGTGGTTTGGACGCTACCAACATAACTAAGACAACCGCTCAGCTCTCCTGGTTGCCTCCGGAAAATGATGGTGGCAGCCCCATTGTTAATTACATTGTGGAGCAACGGGAAGTGGATAGAAAGACTTGGACCAAATGCATAGAGGACCTGAAGAAAACCAGCTTCAAGGTGACCAGCATGACGCCAGGCATCGAGTACTACTTCAGAGTCATGGCGTGCAACAAATACGGAATTGGAGTGCCTCAGGATTCTCCCAGGTCCTATCTGGCTGTGGATCCTATAAGTAAGTATGGCCTACAAAAATATGTGGATTGATTGTATTTATTTAATTTTTGTCTAATAATTGCCTACTTTTAAATCAAGGTGAGCCAGACCCACCTAAGAAGATGGATGTGTTGGAGATCTCAAAGAACAGTGCCACGTTGGGCTGGCTGAAGCCCCTCAGAGACGGAGGAGCTAAAATCAACGGTTATGTCGTTGATTATCAGGAAGAGGGAGCTCCCGAGGACAAGTGGACACCTTACTCTGTCGTCAAAGATCTGACCATTGTGGTGGTTGGTCTGAAGGAAGGAACGAAGTACAAGTTCAGAGTGGCAGCAAGAAACTCGGTTGGAGTAAGCTTGGCCCGCGAGGCGGAGGGAGTGTTTGAGGTCAAGGAGCAGCTCAGTAAGTAGATCAGCTTATCTGCAAAATAACAGATTCTTGTGAACACTGGTTTAATTGTTGCTGCTCCTCGTGTAGCAACCTCAGCGAACCCCAACCCATTACTTAAGGACCCAAATTGAGCTCCAGCATGTTTGATCAGCTGGTTTTACTGCTGTATGTTCTATACAATGGCTGCTGGAAAACACAAGTGTTTTGTTGTTGATTTACTATCCAGAAACCACTTACTGCAATCTTGTTGATTGTGCAGGAGGCTCCACTTCTGTTTTTCAAAGATGTATCATTGCATCTGTTTTCAGCCATTTCATGTATGAGTGTAAACGGTGGGGGGCATGGCCAGCAGCAGATTATTGGTGTAAAATTTCCAGAAATTGTACTCAAATAAGAGTAACAATATTTCATAATAAAGTTGCTAAAGTAAAAAGTAGACTTATCCAAACCTGTCAGAGGAAGCATAATAGGTCACCTTTAATATTTTCTTTGCTTTCAGTGGCTCCAAAGATCATTATGCCTGAGATTGTTACGGTGAGGGCCGGATCGAAAATGGTGATCGAGGGCATTGTGGCTGGTAAACCGGCTCCTTTCTGCAAGTGGAAGCAGGGCAATGAGGACGTACTGACCTCAGATCGCCTGTCAGTCGTAAAGACTCTGACAACCTGTACCCTCATCATCAAGAACGTGAACAGAAAGGACAGCGGCTACTACAGCCTGTCTGCCGAGAACAGCACCGGCAAGGTCAACCAGATCCTCAGAGTCATCGTCCAGGGTCAGCTGAAGCACCCATCACTGCTTCTGACAACATAGCATTGACATATTTAAATTATTTCATCAATAACAACGTCCTCTCCATTTCTCAGACATCCCTGGACCTCCAGGTGGCCCTCTGGAGATCTCAGAATTGGATATTGATGCTTGCACGCTGCTCTGGAACTCCCCAGAGGAAGATGGGGGCAGCCAGATCACCAACTACATTGTGGAGAAGTGTGACATCAGCCAGGGTGACTGGATCACCGTTTCAGTTTCCTGCACCAAGACCAGCTTCCGAATGACCAAACTTACAACTGGAAAGGAGTACTGGTTCAGGGTCCGGGCTGAGAACAAGTCCGGCATCTCTGAGCCCCTCTACTCTGAAAAGATAATTGCCAGATATCCGTTTGGTGAGTTTCTTTCATTATAAGGTGAATAGGAGTAAGATGAACCATTTTTTTTATCCAACTAATCATTGGAATATTTGATAAATGAATTAATTGTTAGTTATAGCCATCATAGTAAGTTTATGACCAAATGCCTTAATTTACCTCAAAGCTACAATTTTGACTTTATTTCTTTGATTTATGACCTCATATTGTAGCTCTCTTTATAAAGCAAATTTAAAATATCTATTAAGGTCTAAAGTCAGTTACTATGCTAGACTAAATACATTTTCAAGAATGAAAAACTTTTTTTTAAGAAATAAAAATCTACTAAACACTTTACCCAGGAGGTTTGGTCACATGATCAATGTTTTTCTTTGTTTTCTAGCAATAAGGGCTGACTCAACTTTCCTACCTTTTCAGATGTGATGTTATGTGTTAATGTTTTTGGGGTTTTTTTCTCCTAGATCCTCCAAGTGAACCCAGAAACCTGCAGATCAACAAGATCAACAAGGAATTTGTCATTCTGTCTTGGGAGCGTCCCAGCAGCGACGGTGGAAGCCCCATCACTGGTTTCTGCATCGAGAAGAAGGAGAGGAACAGCCTGCTGTGGGTGAAGGCTAACGAGTCTGTGGTCAAAGCCACACAGTACACCTGCACCGGCCTCATCGAGGGCCTGGAGTACACCTTCAGGGTGTCGGCCTACAACATGGCTGGACAGGGAACACCCTGCAAACAGACCGACTACATCACTGCCAGAACGGCAGTTGGTAAGTGAATCTGTTCTCACCTCAGTTTCTAATTAGGAAAAGAAAAGCCCAGCATTTTATTTTATTTCAGTAGAACGTCAGCGCAAAAGCAAACAAAACTATATAGAGAATATGACTATAATGTTCATACAATATAAATTTGAACAAATATTTTCTCACTATAACAACTTAAATGTCTATTTTGGTAGCATAATATATTTTAACATGAATTATTCTTCCAGATTGATCATTAAGTTACTTCAGTATTGTTGATTACTTTTATGCTTATTTTTAGTAAATATAACTGATGATGTATCTGTTGGGAGACTTTCAGTGGTGTGCTCAGACATTTTGGGGGTCAGGGACTCATGAGGTAAAATGGGAACCTTAGTAAAGAAACTTCTTTAAAAGGAAAAGCCTGAACATCACATTGTTTAAAATCAATAGCCAAATGCTGTCTTGTACGACGGCGTGAAAATAGAAAACTAAAATCCTGAGAATAAAGTCATAAAATTACCAGGATAAAGTCAACATTATAAAATAAAGTTGTACGAGAATGAAATCTTAATATTATGACCTTATTCTCCTCCCAGTGATTACAACTGGGTTTAAGTATGTGCTGCTCTAGGGTTGTGGCAAGGACAACACAAACAAGTCTGGTTTAGCTTTGGATTCATCATTTAAAATTCATGTTAAAGAGGATCAAAACCAGACAACATTGCACATGTGAAACCTTTCCGTTTTCCTTCCAGACCCACCAGGTAAACCCGAAGCAATGGATGTGACCAAGAACTCTGTCTCTTTGGTCTGGAGCCGTCCCAAACATGACGGCGGCAGCAAGCTGATTGGCTACCATGTGGAGTACACTAAGGTGCCAGAGGACAAATGGACTTGCTGCAACGCCAACTGCATGAACATCCAGACTGAGAGCTACGTGGTTCAGGGCCTGGAGGAGGGTCAGAGGTACCAGTTCAGAGTCATTGCCAAGACTGCCATCAATGTCAGCCTCCCGTCTGAGGTGTCGGATCCCATTGCTGTCATTGCTGAGAATGGTACGGTTCTGCTCAACATTAAACCCGTAAAGAACAAATCAGATCCAATGGCGGGTCTTGAACTTCCTCCCTCTGTCTCCTGTACAGTTCCACCCCGCGTTGAACTGGGCGTCAACATGAAGAGCCTCATTGTGGTAAAGGCAGGCGACCACGTCTCCCTGGACGCCGAGGTTCACGGCAAACCGCTGCCTAAGGTGAGCTGGAAGAGAGACGGTGTGCCACTGGTGATCGCAGAGGGAATGAAGGCGACGCAGAAGAAACACGTTCATCTGCTGGAGCTCTACTCAGTCACCAGGAAGGAGACTGGAGACTACACCATCCTCGCTGAAAACCTGAGTGGTAGCAAGTATGCCACCATTAAGGTCAAAGTGCTGGGTAAGCTGCAGTAAAAACAGTGATATGAATTGTCCTATTAATCGTAATTAATCGATTATTGAATGCTCCCTTAGGGTTGTGTAATTCTAATTATTTGTTCTTCATAAAGATTTTAATGTGAAAACCCTTCATAAGTATTGTTAACTGTTTGTGGATTCCTTTAGCTTTAAAAAGAACTTTGTATCATTTTGCCTCAAGTTAATTAAATAAAATTCATGTTTAGGATTATTGAAGAAGCAAGTACAAATATTTGCAAAATGTGCTGTTTTTTATCCGATTAATTATCAGCATAATCAATAACTAAAATAATCCTTAGTTTCAACCCTACTGAAAAGCTCAACAAGCCTTAAATGCATTCATATTTAAAATTCAACCTTTCTTCTTCCTGCTCTGCAGACAAACCCGGCCCTCCAGCCTCAATAAAAATCGCCAAAGTGTTCGCCGACCGTGTGAAGATTCGCTGGGAGCCTCCACTCGCAGATGGAGGATCTGAAATCACCAACTACATTATTGAGAAGCGTGAAACCAGCAGGGCCAACTGGGCGCTGGTAACCGCTAACATCCACGGCCACAATACCGACTGTTCAGTGGAAAAGCTCATCGAGGGTCATGAGTACCAGTTCAGAGTGAGTGCTGAGAACCAGTATGGTGTGGGAGACACCATCATGACTGACGCCGTAACCGTGAAGAACCCATATGGTAAGAATACATTTTTCTATTTTTGTTTGTATGAGTAAAACTGTTTATCTGAAAAACTTTGCAAACAAAATATATCAATGTCTTCATGTAAGTTTTAGTTGAACCCAGAAAGACCATCATTGGGGAATATATATAAAATATAAGGCAATTTTCTGTACCCTCCTCTTGACTGATTCTTGTCCTTTGATATTTTTTAAACTTTAAAAAGTTTAAAATGCTTTCTTAATAGCTCTATGTTGTTTTTTCTTACAGTATGAATACCTTTTTAAATTTCTAAACAAGTAAATATGACATTTGAACAATTTGAAGCCACGTGCTCCATTCTTGTTGGTTGTGCAGGGGGTTCCATTTCTGCTTTTCAAATATGTATTACTGTATAATTGCACATCTAATTTAAATTCCCTTTGGAATCAGCTTTGTATTTTTTAATTGAATTTGAATTGAATGAGTTTGTAGGTATTTTCACGTGGGAGTGTAAACGTTGACCTGCAGCAGCTTTTTTGGATTTAAAGTGACAAGACATGTTTTGTATTTTCTATGAAACTATCCTTAACTGCTTGTCAACCTGGTCTTCAGTATGACCAGTATGGATCAGTATGTCCACATCTGATGGAAGAGACTTTCATGCCTTTATCTCTTCCATCAGATGTTCCTGGGCCATGTGAGCCACCGGTCATTACCAACATCACCAAGGACTCCATGACAGTCAGCTGGAAAGCCCCCGCCAATGACGGCAAAGCTCCCATCCTGGGTTACCTGGTGGAGAAGCGTGAGGCCACAGAGTTGACCTGGGCTAAGGTTAACCGCCGACCTGTTATCGACAGAACCATCAAGGCAGCTCAGCTGACCGAGGGCTCAGAGTACGAATTCAGAGTCATCGCCTTGAACAAGGCCGGCCTGGGCAAACCCAGCGACCCGTCCAACGCCGCTCTGGCTGTTGACCCCGTCTGTGAGTGTTTGATTGGCAGAAAAACGTAACTGAAAATATCCCTGATGTTTGTCAGACTTACAAGCTTTGTGTGTTATTCTTAAGATCCGCCTGGCCCACCTGCGTTCCCCAAGGTGGTGGACTCTACCAAGCATTCGATCAGCCTCAGCTGGACCAAACCAGCTTACGATGGCGGCTGTGAGATCATTGGATATCTGGTGGAGTGCAAGCGAGCTGACGCTGAGGAGTGGACCAAGTGCAACGTCCCGAAGAAACTCCAGGCCACCAAATTCGTGGTGACCAGCCTGATGGAAAACACAGAGTACCAGTTCAGAGTCACTGCCGTCAACAAGATTGGCTACAGCGATCCCAGCGAGGTTCCTGGAAACCACATGGCAAAGGACATCCTGAGTATGTTCATCAGACGTTTGCTGTGTGTAGGCCTGTCACAATTAGTAATAAGTCAATTAATCTCATGACAAATTAAAATGAGCTCTATCACTGAAGAGGCTTCCAGTGTTTTTATTTTGAAAAACACTGGAAGCATTTGACACCCAGTATGAAGTAGTTAGTTTGCAGTATCTGACACTTTGCCTGTTTCCCTGTCTGTGCTGAATTTGAAATGCAGTTTTGGTTACCAAGACTTCATAATCCATTTGGATTCTTGTTTTGTTTTTTCTTTTGTATATTTAAAATGTTTTCCAGTCCCATTGTTAAATATTCTTTAGAAATTAACTTTATTTTTTTTATCTTTGAGTGAGTATATTTGCGTTTACAAGCCAATATTATTATTATATTAGTTGAAAAGAGTCTCAAAATGACAATATTACAGTTTATTGCAATAATTTCTGGGACAATTTATTGTCCAGTAAAATGACTTAAAGGCGGGGTAACTTACATATTTTAATAATCTGCCTCTCTGCAGTTGCCCCTGAAGGTGAGCTGGATGCTGATCTGAGGAAGGCTTTGGTTCTGCGAGCCGGCATCACCATGAGGCTCTACGTCCCGCTGAGGGGACGCCCGGCGCCCAAGGTGACATGGACAAAGGTGGACGCCAACCTGAAGGAGAGGCAGGGCCTGCTGATCAAAACGTCTGACTGGGACACCCTGCTAATGATTGAGGACATTAACAGATATGATGCAGGCAAATATGTCCTGTCTCTGGAGAACAGCAGTGGATCTAAGAGTTACACCATCATAGTTAAAGTCCTCGGTAAGGATTTGTCTGAGAACACACGCTGCAAACAGTTAGGGTTCAATCAGAGGCATTGCATTACAGTGAATAAATGTAAACCTGGATTTGTTTTGAACTGTTGTTAAAAAAAGAGCAGTTACAGAAACATATTTATGTTAAGCTTCAACAAATATGATTACACTACAAAAACACAAAATCTTCCCAAGTATTTTTGTCCAATTTCTAGTGCAAATATCTCACTATACTTGACATAAAACAAACTAACTTACAAATATCTTTTCAGCAAGATATAGGAATATTATATTGATAAAAAGAAAGTACCAGATCTACAGGCAGATTATTTCACAAGAACAACAAGATACCTTGTTAAAAGTGAAATAATCTGCCAGTGAAATTAGAACTTTCTTTTACAACAATATTAAATAGTTATTGACTAAAAACAACCTCCTATAAGTAATTGAAAGGTTACTTGTAAGTTAGTTTTGTTTTATATCAAGTCCACTAGAAACTAGACTAAAGTACTGGGCAAAATTTTGTGCTTTTGTACTAGATCCCTGAAGGTGTGTTTATTTTTATCTGACACCAAGACGTCCGCAACAGATCCTTTAATTACGGCAAGTTATAAGGTGGAGCCTTCATGAAATCAAATCCATAAAATCAAATCACCTGTCAGTGGTCATAATGTTGTGCTCATTTTATGCATGTAACCTAATGTAAATAAAAATTACCATTTAGGTTTCTATTTGTTCTTTGATACCCTGATCAGCTGACTAAAGTTTTCTGCTGCTCCTCTCCACTCAGACTCACCTGGACCACCTGCCAACCTGACTGTGAAGGAGACCTCCAGGACTCATGCCTGGATAAGCTGGGAGCCACCGCTGATCGATGGTGGAAGTCCAGTAAAAAGCTACGTTGTGGAGAAACGTTTGGCTGAGAGGAAGGCGTGGACCTGCGTCTCTGCCGAGTGCCACAAGACTTCCTTCAGGATCACCAATCTGGAGCCGGGTCAAGCATACTGCTTCAGAGTTCTGGCTGAAAACGCTTATGGCATCGGAGAGGGCTGCGAGACGGCAGGCAGCGTCCGGGCCTCAGGTAACGATTTATTATACTTCAGAGAAGCGATTTTGGTCGACCGTCTGAATCCAAAATTATTCATTCAATCAGAAACGTACACTAAAAATTTGGATGTGGGATTAACTTTAGTAATTTAAAGGATAATTAAGCCATTAAAGGGGTGACGTATTATATAAAATTCACTTTTTGACATTTTTATACTTCCATTTTAAATCTATTACCTAGCAACCCTAGCGGAGTTCTGACTGTAACCCAAGCTGAGCTCCATCATGATTGGTCAGCTGGTTTTACCGCTGTATGTGCTGTACAAGACGAGTGTTTTGTTGTTGACTTAAAAACCACTTGTTGCATTCTTGTTGGCTGTGCTGGAGGTTCCACTTCTGCTTTTCAAAGATGTGTGGTTGTACCTTCTTCTGAGGTTTTTGTGTCATTTCTTCTAGCAGTTCTTTGTGACCGCCACCACAGGCGAGAGAGTAAACAAGTTTTTCAATTAGTTTGGTTTGTTTGACACAGTGCAGTGTAAAAGCGAACCACACCAGCTTCATAATAAATGTTGCAATTTTGATCCCAAATTGAGTGGGATCTACTGGTCCATCAGGTAGAAAACACCCAAAGAGTTTCATGTTCAATTCAGATCTAAAATAAAATACACACATATGTCTTCACATTTGGAGGTTTCTTTGTATTCAGGTTTCTTAAGAGTCATGCACTGGAACTAATATCCTTTTGTTCTTATCAGAAAATACGCTTTAACCTTTTCTAAATCCTATTTTGCAGAACAACCTGGTCCAGTGACAGACTTCAGAGCCCAAAAGACCACCAAAGACTCTATCACATTGGGCTGGAAGAAACCCATCAGTGATGGTGGAAGCTACATTACCTCCTACATTCTGGAGCAGAGCGAAGGAGAGGAGAAATGGAAGGAGATTATGAAGGGCAAGAACACCAGTCACACCATCAGTGAGCTGGCAGACGGCAAGGAGTATTTATTCCGGGTCAAGGCCCTCAACGAGTCTGGAGAGGGGCCACCAACTGAGTTCACTGCTGTTGCCAAGGACCAGTTCGGTAAGGACCCCACCTGGTTAGCCTTCCTTACATACACATTTTTTTAAAAGAGTAGTATTACGTTAACTCAACATTTTCAAGCTTTACATCATGTTATAATGCTATTTCCTCTTCAAAACCATACCTGGAGCGTTGCCTTGCTTTTTTCATTTATGTTTGAGAAATTCTTTAATCACTGTGGCAACCAATTGGCTGTGTAAAACACCTGGGTGGACAAAGTCTCACCTTTGAGGCGCAGCTCCTCTTTAGTGTCACAGTTTCTGAGCACCTCCACTCAGCTCCTTCAGACTAGCAGCAGCAGCAATTACCAAAGACCTAATTGAGCTCATTGTAGGAGCTGATTCTCAGTGAAATGCTGGTTAAAACATTGTTAAAGGTTTAATAAAGAAGCGATGTTGTGATGACTTCCTGAAGGTGGAGAGTCAGAAAAAGGAGTTCCGTAAAGAGACAGAAGCCCAATTTCAAAGCGTTAAATGAAATGACCTGATACAACATGACAAAGATGGACGGAGTGGGAATCAAGCAGGCAACCCTCCAATTGTAGGGCAAACTGCTATTGTCACCTTACAAAATCACAAAGTCAAATTATCATGCGATATATGTACCATTTTTATAGGACAATCATGAACTCTTGATTGTACTATAAAGTGGCACTAAATGAGTGAAAAATACATAATAACGCCCCATTAAATGCTCTTAAATAATTTCTTATAGAAATCTTTTTAACACCTATTGGTAACATTTCAGTGCTCCCTGACTGCAACTTGAGCAGTCTTCATGATGGTTGCTGCGTGGCGAAGGAGGGCACCACCCTGCGCATCAACATCCCTGTGATTGGAGTGCCTTACCCTACCGCCACCTGGAAGAAGGGCGACATGGGACTTGGCGATTCTGGCCGTATATGTGTTGAGGCCTCCCAGGGCATTACCACTCTACTGATCAGAGACTGCCAGAGAGGAGATGCGGATACCTACACCATCAATGTCAGAAATAGCGCGGGCTCAAAGGACTGCAAGTTCCAGTTGAAGGTCGTTGGAAAGCCCGGAATATGTACTGGACCCATCAAGTTTGACGAGATAACTGCTGATGGCATCACCCTGGAGTGGGCACCACCAAAAGACGATGGAGGTGCAGAGGTGTCCAATTACATCGTTGAGAAGAGGAGGACAACAGACAACAAATGGGCCACAGTGGCTTCAGCCATCCAGAAGACCACCATGAGGGTGATCAGACTCCATGATGGAATAGAGTACATCTTCAGAGTGTGTGCTGAGAATAAGTACGGCATCGGCGAGTTCCTGAGGTCTGACCCAGTCATCGCCCAGCATCCTTTCAGTGAGTACAACTCTGATCTTAAAAACTTTACTTGAAAAATCCTTTGATTTCTCCTTTTAACTACTATATATGTCAGTCTGGTTTTTGCAAATGGTTTGACAGGTAATAAGATATTCAAATGTCTTTCAAATAGTTAAAATGGATATTCTCTGATCCAGAATTGTTCGATTCTGATTAGACTGAGGATTATTGAGTTCCAATCCAATTCTGATACATGGATTTAAATCTCTCCAGATACAGACATGATCCAACCAGGAGATTAATAATTACACTAAACCTCAGCTTGTGTTGATGCTCTTTCCATGTTATATGATATACAGTACAGGATCCCTGACCTCAGGGCAATATTCAAACATCAGGGTAGTCTGACAGGCAGCATTTGAATAAAAGGCAAATTAATTTAATTAATGTTGAAAGGTGCAGCCTGAAAATTTAGCGTTTACATTTTTCTGATGGTAAAAGTCAAAGGTATTATGAAGGTATTATATTATCTTAAATTTTTTTGTTACAGTAAGCAGGTCTTATGTTTTTATTTGTAAAGATTTTAGTGAATTAACTGATCTTTTATCTTTCCTCAAGATGTACCTGAGGCGCCAGCTCCTCCTGAGATTCTGAGCATTCGACATGAGTCAGCCATTCTGACTTGGGCTGATCCAAAAGACAATGGTGGCTCCCAAATCACTGGTAAAATATTGTTCTTCATCTCTATAAGTGGATAATCGAATGTCATCAGTCATCATTAATTATATTTTTTTGGCTTTTTTTCAGGGTATCACCTTGAGTTTAAGGAGAGAAACAGCCTGATGTGGAAGCGAGCTAGTAAGACTCCTTTGAGAGTAAAGGAGTGTAGAGTTACGGGTCTCGTTGAAGGACTAGAGTATGAGTTCAGGGTGATGGCTTTGAATGTGGCCGGCCTTGGAAAGGCAAGCAAAGTCACTGAGGCTGTTGTCGCCCTTGATCCTATAGGTGAGTCCAAACCATTTTCTTAAGTTATAAATTACACATAGGAAGCTTTCTGTTTTTATTGTAAATGCCTGAATTAAATTGTAGTGGCTTTGTTTTATTTCATGTCTTTTTTTTTATTTTGATTTTTCAGATCCACCTGGTAAACCAGATGTGATTAATGTTACCAGGAACACAGTCACTCTAATTTGGACTGCTCCTAAATATGATGGTGGCTATAAACTGACTGGCTATATGGTGGAGAAACTTGAAGCTGGTGGAAAGGCATGGATGAAGGCCAATCACATAAACATCCAGAGCTGTGCTTTCACTGTTACAGACCTGACAGAAGGAGCTCAGTATCAGTTTAGAATCAGGGCCAAGAATGCTGCTGGTGCTGTCAGTGTTCCCTCAGAGACCACCGAATCACTGACCTGCAAGGATGAGTATGGTATGTAGTTTAGAATTTAAGACTTATGCAACTTCAGATATTAAAAATCAAAGTTTTAAATGTACAATTATTGTTCAACATCTTCCTGTTTCTTAACAGAACCTCCATCTATCACTCTTGACCAAGAGATGAAGGAGGTTGTGTCCGTCAAGGCAGGAGACACAATTGTTATCTCTGCTGCAAAGATTGTGGGCAAACCTCCGCCAACTGCTTTCTGGTCCAAGGGAGGTCGTGAATTCAAGAACTCTGACATTGTCACTGTAACTAGCACTCCAACCTCTTCAACACTTTCTATCAAGTATGCAAGCCGGAAGAATACTGGAGAGTACACAATTAATGCTAGTAACCCATTTGGTATTAAGGAAGAACACATTAAAGTAAAGGTTCTAGATGTTCCTGGACCACCAGGCCCTATTGAAGTCAGTAACATTTCAGCTGAGAAGTGTACCTTGACCTGGCTTCCACCTGAAGAGGACGGAGGCTCCTCTATCAAGTCCTACATCCTTGAGAAGAGAGAGACTAGCCGCTTGCAATGGACCAAAGTTGCGGAAAATATTATGGATTGCAGACATGTAACCAGTAAACTGATCAAGGGCAATGAGTACATCTTTAGAGTGTGTGCTATAAACCAGTATGGCACAGGAGACTCTAGCCTGTCTGGTCCCATCAAAATGGCTGACAGCTTTGGTAAGTTTACCTCGTGGAAGAATAAAGTTTAAAAATTCTGACATTGAAATCTATATATTTTTTTCATGGCAATTTTTTTTTCCTTAGGTCCACCAGGTCCACCATCAGCTCCAGAGGTAGATAATGTCAGTCGGAATGCAGTTACCATTTCATGGAAGAGACCTGTACAGGATGGAGGAAGTGACATTAGAGGATATTGTGTAGAAAGGAAAGAAAAGAGAGGAATGAGATGGGTGAGAGCCTGCAAGAGGACAGTTCCTGACCTTCGCTTCAAGGTGCCAGGCCTGAGTGAGGGAGTAGAGTACGAGTTTAGAGTCACTGCTGAGAATAAAGCGGGATTTGGGCAGCCAAGTGAGCCATCACGCCCTGTAATGACCAAGGATATTGTATGTAAGTAAAGAAGACTTTGCAACCAACCTTCCTTTTCAGAAGGAAGTTATATAAATTTCTATATTATAGAAATTTATATAACTTCCTTCTGAAAATGCTTTCATTAACTTTACTAACCTCTTTTTTTACTTTTTTTCAGATCCACCTGGTCCTCCATCCAACCCTAGAATTGCAGACACCACAAAAACTACAGCAGCCTTTGCTTGGGGCCGTCCTCATTATGATGGTGGTCTTGAAGTAGAAGGTTACATTGTTGAGTATAAAAAGGAGGGTCATGATGACTGGGAGACAGAGACACAATATCCAATTAAAGTTACTGAATATGTCATTGGTAAACTTCAAAAAGGAGGCAAATACCACTTCAGAGTTAGGGCTGTAAACTCTGAGGGAGTCGGTGAGCCTGCAGAGGTCGAGAAAGTGACTGAACTAGTTTACCAGGAAACAATTCCAGACTTTGAGTTGGATGCAGAGCTCAGGAAAACTCTGGTTGTCAGATGCCGTGCTTCAATTCGTCTATTTGTTCCTATCAAAGGCCGTCCTGTTCCTGAAGTCACTTGGAGCAAAGAAAACACCAACCTGAAAGCACGTGCACACATTGATACAACAGAGTCCTACACTCTACTGGTTATTCCTGACTGCACTAGGTACGACGCAGGAAAATACCATCTCTCTTTGGAGAATGCTGCTGGTAAGAAGTCAGGCTTTGTCAACGTGAAAGTTCTGGACACACCTGGGCCTCCAGTCAATCTTAAACCAAGAGAGATCACTAAAAACAGCATAACTCTCCAGTGGGAAATCCCTATTATTGATGGAGGGTCCAAGATTCATAACTATATCATTGAAAAGAGAGATGCTACAAAGAAGGCTTATACAGTGCTTAGCACCACATGGCAAAAGTGTTCTTTCAAATTTCAAGACCTTGAGGAGGGAGCTTACTACTACTTCCGTGTTTCTGCTGAAAATGACCTAGGTGTAGGTGAACCTGCTGAAAACCCTGAGCCTATAAGAGTATCTCAGGCCCCTTCTGCACCAGATAACTTGTACGTTACTGATTTGACCAATGACAGCGCAAGCCTTGCATGGACCAAGCCTCTTCATGATGGCGGTAGCTTGATTACAGGATATGTCATTGAGGCTCAAAAGAAAGATACTGATCAATGGGTCCACATAACCACCATCAAGGCTCTAGATTATACTGTGACAGATCTGATTGAGGGTGCTGAATACACCTTCCGTATAATGGCTGTCAATGCATCAGGCAGGAGTGATCCTCGTGAGAGTCGGCCAGCTGTGATTAAAGAGCAAACTTCTGCTCCATCTTTTGACCTGAGAGGAGTCTACCAGAAAACCGTAATTGCCAAAGCAGGAGACCGTGTGAAGGTGGAGATTCCAGTGCTGGGAAAACCCAGGCCTGTTGTGTCATGGAAGAAAGGGGACATGGCACTTAAGGAAACACAAAGAATCAACACTGAAACCACAGCAACATCAACAATCCTAAACATCAGTGAGATCAAAAGAATTGATGAAGGCCAGTATTCCATGACTGGAAAGAATATCCTGGGCACACTGACAGAAACCATCACAGTCCTGGTCCATGACATTCCAGGTCCTCCTACTGGTCCTGTCAAACTGGATGAGGTCTCATGTGATTATGTTATTATGTCCTGGGAACCACCAGAGAATGATGGAGGTGTTCCTATAAATAATTATATTGTTGAGATGCGTGAGACTACAGGTACTTCATGGGTGGAGTTGGCAGCTACAGTTATTCGCACCACGTTCAAAGCAGCAAGACTTAATACTGGTACGCAGTATCAGTTCCGTATCAAGGCTCAGAACAGATATGGCGTTGGACCATGTGTTCTGTCTGAACCAGTGTTAGCTGGCTATCCATTTGATGTGCCAGGCCAGCCTGGCATTCCTGTAGTTACAGCTTTCAACAAAGATTCAATGACTCTTAGTTGGAATGAGCCATCTTCTGATGGAGGCAGTCCTATTCTTGGGTATCATGTGGACAGAAAAGAGAAAAACAGTATCCTGTGGCAGAGGATCAGCAAAGCTCTTGTGGTTGGAAACATCTTTAAATCATCAGGCCTTGTTGATGGCATTGCATATGAACACCGGGTCATTGCTGAAAACATGGCTGGTCTCAGCAAACCTAGCAAACCCTGTGAGGCTACGTATGCTTTGGACCCAGTTGACCCACCAGGTAGGCCTGTGGCATTGAATATCACCAGACATGAGGTGACATTATCATGGACCAAACCAGAAGGTGATGGAGGATTTTCTATTGTGGGATACACAGTGGAGAGGAAGGAGATGCCTAATGGACGCTGGCTTAAAGCAAATTTCAACAACATTCTAGAAACCATGTTCACAGTCAGTGGTCTGACTGAAGATGCAACCTATGAATTCCGTGTGCTTGCTCGAAACTCAGCTGGTGCCGTTAGTGCTCCATCACAGCCATCAGAAGCCATCACATGCAGAGATGACATTGAAGAACCCAGGCTTGATATTGATGCATCATATAGCAGTAATGTTGTAGTAATGGCAGGAGAACCATTCAAGTTGGAAGCCAGTGTAACCGGCAGGCCAATTCCTTCTCTAGTATGGACCAAGGAAGGAAAGGAACTGGAGGACACAGCTAAAATAGAAATTAAGACATCTGACTTCCACACAACCTTAATCAGCAAAGATTCCCTAAGGAGAGATGGTGGTGCTTTTACCCTGACTGCAAGCAATCCTGGTGGATTTGCAAAGTTCACTTTTAATGTTAAAGTACTTGACAGACCTGGACCACCAGATTCCCTTTCAGTTACAGATGTTGCTGCAGAAAAATGTGTGCTTAACTGGCTGCATCCAACACATGATGGTGGTGCCAAAATTGAATACTTCATCATACAGAAGCGTGAGACCAGTAGGTTGGCATGGACAAATGTGGCCACAGACCTTCAAGCAAACAGGTTTAAGGTCACAAAGCTTCTTAAAGGAAATGAGTATATTTTCAGAGTAATGGCTGTCAATAAGTATGGCATAGGTGAACCCCTTGAATCAGAGCCTGTGACTTGTGTCAACCCATATGGTCCCAGTGACCCACCAACGCAGCCTGAGGTCACAACTATCACCAAAGACTCAATGGTTGTCTGCTGGGAACGTCCTGAACATGATGGAGGCAATAGAATTAATACATACATAATTGAAAGAAGGGATAAGACAGGTCTACGCTGGGTGAAATGTAACAAGAGGACTGTGACAGATTTGCGATTCAAGGTCTCTGGTCTCACACAAGGTCACGAGTATGAATTTAGAGTTTTTGCTGAAAATAATGCTGGTCTCAGTCAGCCCAGCCCTTCTAGTCCATTCTACAAGGCTGTTGACACAATCTTTCAGCCTGGACCTCCAGGAAACCCAAGAATGCTTGACACCTCTAAGTCATCCATTACTGTTGCCTGGAATAAACCTGTTTATGATGGTGGTTCTGAAATCACTGGTTACATTGTGGAGACTTGCCTGCCTGAGGAGGATGAGTGGACAATTCACACTCCTAAGAAAGGATGGACAGCCACATCTTTTACCATTACTGGTCTGAAAGAAAACCAGGAGTATAAAATCAACATCTGTGCAACAAATTCTGAAGGGGTGGGAGAACCTGCTGCTATACCTGGTACCCCTAAGGCTGAAGACAGATTAATTCCACCTGAAATTGAACTTGGAGCAGAGCTACGTAAAGTTGTTTCCATCAGAGCCTGTAGCACACTCAGACTTTTTGTCCCCATCAAGGGAAGGCCAGCACCAGAAGTAAAATGGTCAAGAGAGCATGGAGAATCCCTGGACAAGGCTAACATTGAAATTACCCCATCATTTACAACTCTTCAAATAGACAATGTTGACAGGTTTGATGGAGGTAAATACTTGGTGACAGTAGAGAATGCCTCAGGAAGTAAAACAGCTTTTGTTAATGTTAGAGTACTAGATACTCCTGGACCACCTCAGAATCTCATTGTTAAGGAGGTCACAAGAGATTCAGTTTCCCTGGTTTGGGATGCACCTCTCATAGATGGGGGCTCCAGAGTCCGCAGCTACATTGTGGAGAAGCGCGAGTCAACCAGGAAAGCCTACTCAACTGTATGTGCCAGCTGCCATAAGTCTAGTTGGAAAGTGGGAGACCTGGAAGAAGGAAAATTGTACTTCTTTAGAATAGTTGCTGAAAACGAATTTGGTATTGGTCTCCCAGTTGAAACGATTGAACCAATTAAGGCATCAGAAAAGCCTCTGCCACCAGGCAAAGTATCTCTCCGTGAAGTTACCGGAACAAGTGTCACACTAACTTGGGAAAAACCAGACCATGATGGAGGAAGCAGAATTACAGGCTATAATGTTGAGATGCAATGCAAAGGAAGTGAGAAATGGACACAAGTGATGGTGGTAAAGACAAATGAGGCCCAAATAACTGGACTTACACATGGAGAGGAGTATATGTTCCGAATCTCTTCATTCAATGAAAAGGGTGTTAGTGACGCCCGGCCTCTCAATGTACCTGTGGTGGCTAAAGATTTAATAATAGCACCAGCTTTCAAATTGATTTTCAGTACATTCAGTGTGCTGGCAGGAGATGATCTTAAGATTGATCTACCATATGTTGCCTGTCCTAAGGCTACAGCAACTTGGCTGAAGGATGATGTCATTCTCAAAGAAACAACAAGAGTTAATGCTGAGGCCACAGACAAAACCCTTCTTCTTATCATTAAAGAGGCTTGCAGAGACGATGTGGGCAAATATACTATAAAACTAAACAATACAGCTGGGGAGGCTACGACAGATATCAGTGTTGTTGTTTTGGACAAACCTGGTCCTCCAACTGGCCCGATCAAGCTGGATGATGTCACAGCAGACAGTGTTGTCTTGTCTTGGGATCCACCACAATATGAGGGCGGTTGCTCAATCAACAATTACATTGTAGAGAAGAGAGATACCTCAACTACAAACTGGCAGATTGTGTCTGCAACTGTAGCTAGAACAACCATCAAAGCGGCTCGTCTGAAGGCTGGTTCAGAGTATCAATTTAGAATTGCTGCAGAAAATAGATATGGCAAGTCATCTTTTCTCATTTCTGATAGCATTGTTGCTCAGTATCCATTTGAGGTGCCCAGTTCACCACGATCTGTTGTGGTAAAATCAGCCACCAAAGAAACCATGACTGTTGTGTGGGAGAATCCCAGCAATGATGGTGGAAGCAAAATTCTGGGCTACCACTTAGAACTTAAAGAGAGAAACAGCATTCTCTGGGTGAAACAAAACAAGCAGATAATCCCAGAGACCAGATTTAAAGTGGTTGGTCTTGAAGAGGGCATTGAATACGAGTTTAGAGTGTATGCTGAGAATATTGTTGGGCTCAGCAAACCTAGCAAAGTGAGTGAAATCCAAGTAGCCAGGGATCCTTGTGACAGACCCGGAAAACCAGAGGCTGTCATAGTAACAAGAAGCCAAGTGACACTGAGATGGACCAAGCCTGAATTTGATGGTGGCATCAAAATCACTGGTTATGTTGTTGAGAAAAAGGAGGCAAGTGGGCGTTGGATGAAGGCCAGTTTTGCCAATATTATTGAAACTGAATTTGTTGTCACAGGACTTACTGAGGATCAAACCTATGAATTCCGTGTCATTGCCAAAAATGCAGCTGGTGTCTTTAGCCAACCATCTGATTCTTCTGGATCCATCACTGCCAAGGATGAGATTGATCCACCAAAAATTGACCTGGAAGCTAAATACTCCCAGGTTGTAGTTGTAAATGCCGGAGAGACATTTAAACTTGAGGCTGCTATTTATGGTAAGCCTGTGCCCACTGTACACTGGATAAAAGAAGGCACTGAGATTGCAGAAGCAGCTCGTTTAGAAATCCATAATACCAATTTTTCAGCTTGTCTAATTGTTAAGGAAGCTATTCGTGTTGATGGAGGACAGTACACATTGCTGGTAAAGAATGTTGGTGGAGAAAAAGTTATTAACATTAATGTCAAAGTATTGGACAGACCAGGTGCACCTGAGGGCCCTATCTCTATTTATGGTGTCACCAGTGAGAAATGCTCAATTTCCTGGAAACCTCCCTTGCAAGATGGAGGTAGTGATATCTCCCATTATATTATTGAGAGAAGGGAAA